>NC_087462.1:28477015-29098663 GCF_036321535.1 Camelus dromedarius
AGTGGAATTTGCCACTGAAAAGAAACTTTGTGTTCCGAACAAGCTAGTTGAAGGACGGCTTTCACACACACTTATCTCTCAGAACTGAGCATGTGGAGAGACGTTCGTTCATCTAGCACAAAGGGAACGGGTTGCAGGAGAAACTTTTACTCTGGTTTCTCAGTCTGTTTCCTAGTGCCGGTTTGAAGTTCCTGCAGTTTTCACTGTAAAACCGAGTTGGAGCTAGTACCTTCCCATATATATGTATGGAGGGGAGTTGGAAACTGAAAAGAAACTTTGTGTTCCCAAAAAGCTAGTTGAAGGACGGCTTTCACACACACTTATCTCTCAGAACTGAGCATGTGGAGAGACGTTCGTTCATCTAGCACAAAGGGAACGGGTTGCAGGAGAAACTTTTACTCTGGTTTCTCAGTCTGTTTCCTAGTGCCAGTTTGAAGTTCCTGCACTTTTCACTGTAAAACCGAGTTGGAGCTAGTACCTTCCCATATATATGTATGGAGTGGAGTTTGCCACTGAAAAGAAACTTTGTGTTCCCAACAAGCTAGTTGAATGACGGCTTTCACACACACTTATCTCTCAGAACTGAGCATGTGGAGAGACGTTCGTTCATCTAGCACAAAGGGAACGGGTTGCAGGGGAAACTTTTACTCTGGTTTCTCAGTCTGTTTCCTAGTGCCGATTTGAAGTTCCTGCAGTTTTCACTTAAAACCGAGTTGCAGCTAGTACCTTCCCATATATATGTATGGAGTGGAATTTGCCACTGAAAAGAAACTTTGTGTTCCCAACAAGCTAGTTGAAGGACGGCTTTCACACACACTTATCTCTCAGAACTGAGCATGTGGAGAGACGTTCGTTCATCTAGCACAAAGGGAACCAGTTGCAGGAGAAACTTTTACTCTGGTTTCTCAGTCTGTTTCCTAGTGCCGGTTTGAAGTTCCTGCAGTTTTCACTGTAAAACCGAGTTGGAGCTAGTACCTTCCCATATATATGTATGGAGTGGAGTTGGAAACTGAAAAGAAACTTTGTGTTCCCAAAAAGCTAGTTGAAGGACGGCTTTCACACACACTTATCTCTCAGAACTGAGCATGTGGAGAGACGTTCGTTCATCTAGCACAAAGGGAACGGGTTGCAGGAGAAACTTTTACTCTGGTTTCTCAGTCTGTTTCCTAGTGCCAGTTTGAAGTTCCTGCAGTTTTCACTGTAAAACCGATTTGGAGCTAGTACCTTCCCATATATATGTATGGAGTGGAGTTTGCAACTGAAAAGAAACTTTGTGTTCCCAACAGGCTAGTTGAAGGACGGCTTTCACACACAATTATCTCTCAGAACTGAGCATGTGGAGAGACGTTCGTTCATCTAGCACAAAGGGAACGGGTTGCAGGAGAAACTTTTACTCTGGTTTCTCAGTCTGTTTCCTAGTGCCGGTTTGAAGTTCCTGCAGTTTTCACTGTAAAACCGAGTTGGAGCTAGTACCTTCCCATATATATGTATGGAGTGGAGTTTGCCACTGAAAAGAAACTTTGTGTTCCCAACAAGCTAGTTGAAGGACGGCTTTCACACACACTTATCTCACAGAACTGAGCATGTGGAGAGACGTTCGTTCATCTAGCACAAAGGGAACCAGTTGCAGGAGAAACTTTTACTCTGGTTTCTCAGTCTGTTTCCTAGTGCCGGTTTGAAGTTCCTGCAGTTTTCACTTAAAACCGAGTTGGAGCTAGTACTTTCCCATATATATGTATGGAGTGGAGTTGGAAACTGTAAAGAAAATTTGTGTTCCCAACAAGCTAGTTGAACGACGGCTTTCACACACACTTATCTCTCAGAACTGAGCATGTGGAGAGACGTTTGTTCATCTAGCACAAAGGGAACCGGTTGCAGAAGAAACTTTTACTCTGGTTTCTCAGTCTGTTTCCTAGTGCCGGTTTGATGTTCCTGCAGTTTTCACTGTAAAACCGAGATGGAGCTAGTACCTTCCCATATATATGTATGCAGTGGAGTTTGCAACTGAAAAGAATCTTTGTGTTCCCAACAGGCTAGTTGAAGGACGGCTTTCACACACACTTATCTCTCAGAACTGAGCATGTGGAGAGACGATCGTTCATCTAGAACAAAGGGAACGGGTTGCAGGAGAAACTTTTACTCTGATTTCTCAGTCTGTTTCCTAGTGCCGGTTTGAAGTTCCTGCAGTTTTCACTGTAAAACCGAGTTGGAGCTAGTACCTTCCCATATATATGTATGGAGTGGAGTTTGCCACTGAAAAGAAACTTTGTGTTCCCAACAAGCTAGTTGAATGACGGCTTTCACACACACTTATCTCTCAGAACTGAGCATGTGGAGAGACGTTCGTTCATCTACAACAAAGGGAACGGGTTGCAGGAGAAACTTTTACTCTGATTTCTCAGTCTGTTTCCTAGTGCCGGTTTGAAGTTCCTGCAGTTTTCACTGTAAAACCGAGTTGGAGCTAGTACCTTCCCATATATATGTATGGAGTGGAGTTTGCCACTGAAAAGAAACTTTGTGTTCCCAACAAGCTAGTTGAATGACGGCTTTCACACACACTTATCTCTCAGAACTGAGCATGTGGAGAGACGTTCGTTCATCTAGCACAAAGGGAACGGGTTGCAGGGGAAACTTTTACTCTGGTTTCTCAGTCTGTTTCCTAGTGCCGATTTGAAGTTCCTGCAGTTTTCACTTAAAACCGAGTTGCAGCTAGTACCTTCCCATATATATGTATGGAGTGGAATTTGCCACTGAAAAGAAACTTTGTGTTCCCAACAAGCTAGTTGAAGGACGGCTTTCACACACACTTATCTCTCAGAACTGAGCATGTGGAGAGACGTTCGTTCATCTAGCACAAAGGGAACCAGTTGCAGGAGAAACTTTTACTCTGGTTTCTCAGTCTGTTTCCTAGTGCCGGTTTGAAGTTCCTGCAGTTTTCACTTAAAACCGAGTTGCAGCTAGTACCTTCCCATATATATGTATGGAGTGGAGTTTGCCACTGAAAAGAAACTTTGTGTTCCCAACAAGCTAGTTGAAGGACGGCTTTCACACACACTTATCTCTCAGAACTGAGCATGTGGAGAGACGTTCGTTCATCTAGCACAAAGGGAACGGGTTGCAGGAGAAACTTTTACTCTGGTTTCTCAGTCTGTTTCCTAGTGCCGGTTTGAAGTTCCTGCAGTTTTCACTGTAAAACCGAGTTGGAGCTAGTACCTTCCCATATATATGTATGGAGTGGAGTTTGTCACTGAAAAGAAACTTTGTGTTCCCAACAAGCTAGTTGAAGGACGGCTTTCACACACACTTATCTCTCAGAACTGAGCATGTGGAGAGACGTTCGTTCATCTAGCAAAAAGGGAACGGGTTGCAGGAGAAAATTTTACTCTGGTTTCTCAGTCTGTTTCCTAGTGCCGGTTTGAAGTTCCTGCAGTTTTCACTGTAAAACCGAGTTGCAGCTAGTACCTTCCCATATATATGTATGGAGTGGAGTTGGAAACTGAAAAGAAACTTTGTGTTCCCAACAGGCTAGTTGAAGGACGGCTTTCACACACAATTATCTCTCAGAATTGAGCATGTGGAGATACGTTTGTTCATCTAGCACAAAGGGAACCGGTTGCAGGAGAAACTTTTACTCTGTTTTCTCAGTCTGTTTCCTAGTGCCGGTTTGAAGTTCCTGCAGTTTTCACTGTAAAACCGAGTTGGAGCTAGTACCTTCCCATATATATGTATGTATTGGAGTTTGCCACTGAAAAGAATCTTTTTGTTCCCAACAGGCTAGTTGAAGGACGGCTTTCACACACACTTATCTTTCAGAACTGAGCATGTGGAGAGACGTTCGTTCATCTAGCACAAAGGGAACGGTTTGCAGGAGAAACTTTTACTCTGATTTCTCAGTCTGTTTCCTAGTGCCGGTTTGAAGTTCCTGCAGTTTTCACTGTAAAACCGAGTTGGAGCTAGTACCTTCCCATATATATGTATGGAGTGGAGTTTGCCACTGAAAAGAAACTTTGTGTTCCCAACAAGCTAGTTGAATGACGGCTTTCACACACACTTATCTCTCAGAACTGAGCATGTGGAGAGACGTTCGTTCATCTAGCACAAAGGGAACCGGTTGCAGGAGAAACTTTTACTCTGGTTTCTCAGTCTGTTTCCTAGTGCCGGTTTGAAGTTCCTGCAGTTTTCACTGTAAAACCGAGTTGGAGCTAGTACCTTCCCATATATATGTATGGAGTGGAGTTTGCCACTGAAAAGAAACTTTGTATTCCCAACAAGCTAGTTGAAGGACGGCTTTCACACACACTTATCTCACAGAACTGAGCATGTGGAGAGACGTTCGTTCATCTAGCACAAAGGGAACCAGTTGCAGGGGAAACTTTTACTCTGGTTTCTCAGTCTGTTTCCTAGTGCCGGTTTGAAGTTCCTGCAGTTTTCACTTAAAACCGAGTTGGAGCTATTACCTTCCCATATATATGTATGGAGTGGTGTTGGAAACTGTAAAGAAAATTTGTGTTCCCAACAAGCTAGTTGAACGACGGCTTTCACACACACTTATCTCTCAGAACTGAGCATGTGGAGAGACGTTTGTTCATCTAGCACAAAGGGAACCGGTTGCAGAAGAAATTTTACTCTGGTTTCTCAGTCTGTTTCCTAGTGCCGGTTTGATGTTCCTGCAGTTTTCACTGTAAAACCGAGTGGGAGCTAGTACCTTCCCATATATATGTATGCAGTGGAGTTTGCAACTGAAAAGAATCTTTGTGTTCCCAACAGGCTAGTTGAAGGACGGCTTTCACACACACTTTTCTCTCAGAACTGAGCATGTGGAGAGACGTTCGTTCATCTAGAACAAAGGGAACGGGTTGCAGGAGAAACTTTTACTCTGATTTCTCAGTCTGTTTCCTAGTGCCGGTTTGAAGTTCCTGCAGTTTTCACTGTAAAACCGAGTTGGAGCTAGTACCTTCCCATATATATGTATGGAGTGGAGTTTACCACTGAAAAGAAACTTTGTGTTCCCAACAAGCTAGTTGAATGACGGCTTTCACACACACTTAACTCTCAGAACTGAGCATGTGGAGAGACGTTCGTTCATCTAGCACAAAGGGAACGGGTTGCAGGAGAAAATTTTACTCTGGTTTCTCAGTCTGTTTCCTAGTGCCGGTTTGAAGTTCCTGCAGTTTTCACTGTAAAACCGAGTTGGAGCTAGTACCTTCCCATATATATGTATGGAGTGGAGTTTGCAACTGAAAAGAAACTTTGTGTTCCCAACAGGCTAGTTGAAGGACGGCTTTCACACACAATTATCTCTCAGAACTGAGCATGGGGAGAGACGTTCGTTCATCTAGCACAAAGGGAACGTGTTGCAGAAGAAACTTTTACTCTGGTTTATCAGTCTGTTTCCTAGTGCCGGTTTGAAGTTCCTGCAGTTTTCACTTAAAACCGAGTTGCAGCTAGTACCTTCCCATATATATGTATGGAGTGGAGTTTGCCACTGAAAAGAAACTTTGTGTTCCCAACAAGCTAGTTGAAGGACGGCTTTCACACACAATTATTTCTCAGAACTGAGCATGTGGAGAGACGTTCGTTCATCTAGCACAAAGGGAACGGGTTGCAGGAGAAACTTTTACTCTGGTTTCTCAGTCTGTTTCCTAGTGCCGGTTTGAAGTTCCTGCAGTTTTCACTGTAAAACCGAGTTGGAGCTAGTACCTTCCCATATATATGTATGGAGTGGAGTTTGCCACTGAAAAGAAACTTTGTGTTCCCAACAAGCTAGTTGAATGACGGCTTTCACACACACTTATCTCTCAGAACTGAGCATGTGGAGAGACGTTCGTTCATCTAGCACAAAGGGAACCGGTTGCAGGAGAAACTTTTACTCTGGTTTCTCAGTCTGTTTCCTAGTGCCGGTTTGAATTTCCTGCAGTTTTCACTGTAAAACCGAGTTGGAGCTAGTACCTTCCCATATATATGTATGGAGTGGAGTTTGCCACTGAAAAGAAACTTTGTATTCCCAACAAGCTAGTTGAAGGACGGCTTTCACACACACTTATCTCACAGAACTGAGCATGTGGAGAGACGTTCGTTCATCTAGCACAAAGGGAACCAGTTGCAGGGGAAACTTTTACTCTGGTTTCTCAGTCTGTTTCCTAGTGCCGGTTTGAAGTTCCTGCAGTTTTCACTTAAAACCGAGTTGGAGCTATTACCTTCCCATATATATGTATGGAGTGGTGTTGGAAACTGTAAAGAAAATTTGTGTTCCCAACAAGCTAGTTGAACGACGGCTTTCACACACACTTATCTCTCAGAACTGAGCATGTGGAGAGACGTTTGTTCATCTAGCACAAAGGGAACCGGTTGCAGAAGAAATTTTACTCTGGTTTCTCAGTCTGTTTCCTAGTGCCGGTTTGATGTTCCTGCAGTTTTCACTGTAAAACCGAGTGGGAGCTAGTACCTTCCCATATATATGTATGCAGTGGAGTTTGCAACTGAAAAGAATCTTTGTGTTCCCAACAGGCTAGTTGAAGGACGGCTTTCACACACACTTATCTCTCAGAACTGAGCATGTGGAGAGACGTTCGTTCATCTAGAACAAAGGGAACGGGTTGCAGGAGAAACTTTTACTCTGATTTCTCAGTCTGTTTCCTAGTGCCGGTTTGAAGTTCCTGCAGTTTTCACTGTAAAACCGAGTTGGAGCTAGTACCTTCCCATATATATATATGGAGTGGAGTTTACCACTGAAAAGAAACTTTGTGTTCCCAACAAGCTAGTTGAATGACGGCTTTCACACACACTTAACTCTCAGAACTGAGCATGTGGAGAGACGTTCGTTCATCTAGCACAAAGGGAACGGGTTGCAGGAGAAAATTTTACTCTGGTTTCTCAGTCTGTTTCCTAGTGCCGGTTTGAAGTTCCTGCAGTTTTCACTGTAAAACCGAGTTGGAGCTAGTACCTTCCCATATATATGTATGGAGTGGAGTTTGCAACTGAAAAGAAACTTTGTGTTCCCAACAGGCTAGTTGAAGGACGGCTTTCACACACAATTATCTCTCAGAACTGAGCATGGGGAGAGACGTTCGTTCATCTAGCACAAAGGGAACGTGTTGCAGAAGAAACTTTTACTCTGGTTTATCAGTCTGTTTCCTAGTGCCGGTTTGAAGTTCCTGCAGTTTTCACTTAAAACCGAGTTGCAGCTAGTACCTTCCCATATATATGTATGGAGTGGAGTTTGCCACTGAAAAGAAACTTTGTGTTCCCAACAAGCTAGTTGAAGGACGGCTTTCACACACAATTATCTCTCAGAACTGAGCATGTGGAGAGACGTTCGTTCATCTAGCACAAAGGGAACGGGTTGCAGGAGAAACTTTTACTCTGGTTTCTCAGTCTGTTTCCTAGTGCCGGTTTGAAGTTCCTGCAGTTTTCACTGTAAAACCGAGTTGGAGCTAGTACCTTCCCATATATATGTATGGAGTGGAGTTTGCCACTGAAAAGAAACTTTGTGTTCCCAACAAACTAGTTGAAGGACGGCTTTCACACACACTTATCTCTCAGAACTGAGCATGTGGATAGACGTTCGTTCATCTAGCACAAAGGGAACGGGTTGCAGGAGAATCTTTTACTCTGGATTCTCAGTCTGTTTCCTAGTGCCGGTTTGAAGTTCCTGCAGTTTTCACTGTAAAACCGAGTTGGAGCTAGTACCTTCCCATATATATGTATGGAGTGGAGTTTGCCACTGAAAAGAAACTTTGTGTTCCCAACAAGCTAGTTGAATGACGGCTTTCACACACACTTATCTCTCAGAACTGAGCATGTGGAGAGACGTTCGTTCATCTAGCACAAAGGGAACGGGTTGCAGGAGAAACTTTTACTCTGGTTTCTCAGTCTGTTTCCTAGTGCCGGTTTGAAGTTCCTGCAGTTTTCACTGTAAAACCGAGTTGGAGCTAGTACCTTCCCATATATATGTATGGAGTGGAGTTTGCCACTGAAAAGAAACTTTGTGTTCCCAACAAACTAGTTGAAGGACGGCTTTCACACACACTTATCTCTCAGAACTGAGTATGTGGATAGACGTTCGTTCATCTAGCACAAAGGGAACGGGTTGCAGGAGAATCTTTTACTCTGGATTCTCAGTCTGTTTCCTAGTGCCGGTTTGAAGTTCCTGCAGTTTTCACTGTAAAACCGAGTTGGAGCTAGTACCTTCCCATATATATGTATGGAGTGGAGTTTGCCACTGAAAAGAAACTTTGTGTTCCCAACAAGCTAGTTGAATGACGGCTTTCACACACACTTATCTCTCAGAACTGAGCATGTGGAGAGACGTTCGTTCATCTAGCACAAAGGGAACGGGTTGCAGGAGAAACTTTTACTCTGGTTTCTCAGTCTGTTTCCTAGTGCCGGTTTGAAGTTCCTGCAGTTTTCATTTAAAACCGTGTTGGAGTTAGTACCTTCCCATATATATGTATGGAGTGGAGTTTGCAACTGAAAAGAAACTTTGTGTTCCCAACAGGCTAGTTGAAGGACGGCTTTCACACACAATTATCTCTCAGAACTGAGCATGTGGAGAGACGTTCGTTCATCTAGCACAAAGGGAACGGGTTGCAGGAGAAACTTTTACTCTGGTTTATCAGTCTGTTTCCTAGTGCCGGTTTGAAGTTCCTGCAGTTTTCACTTAAAACCGAGTTGCAGCTAGTACCTTCCCATATATATGTATGGAGTGGAGTTTGCCACTGAAAAGAAACTTTGTGTTCCCAACAAGCTAGTTGAAGGACGGCTTTCACACACACTTATCTCTCAGAACTGAGCATGTGGAGAGACGTTCGTTCATCTAGCACAAAGGGAACGGGTTGCAGTAGAAACTTTTACACTGGTTTCTCAGTCTGTTTCCTAGTGCCGGTTTGATGTTCCTGCAGTTTTCACTGTAAAACCGAGTTGGAGCTAGTACCTTCCCATGTATATGTATGGAGTGGAGTTTGTCACTGAAAAGAAACTTTGTGTTCCCAACAAGCTAGTTGAAGGACGGCTTTCACACACACATATCTCACAGAACTGAGCATGTGGAGAGACGTTCGTTCATCTAGCACAAAGGGAACCAGTTGCAGGAGAAACTTTTACTCTGGTTTCTCAGTCTGTTTCCTAGTGCCGGTTTGAAGTTCCTGCAGTTTTCATTTAAAACCGTGTTGGAGCTAGTACCTTCCCATATATATGTATGGAGTGGAGTTGGAAACTGTAAAGAAAATTTGTGTTCCCAACAAGCTAGTTGAACGACGGCTTTCACACACACTTATCTCTCAGAACTGAGCATGTGGAGAGACGTTTGTTCATCTAGCACAAAGGGAACCGGTTGCAGGAGAAACTTTTACTCTGGTTTCTCAGTCTGTTTCCTAGTGCCGGTTTGAAGTTCCTGCAGTTTTCACTGTAAAACCGAGTTGGAGCTAGTACCTTCCCATATATATGTATGCAGTGGAGTTTGCAACTGAAAAGAATCTTTGTGTTCCCAACAGGCTAGTTGAAGGACGGCTTTCACACACACTTATCTCTCAGAACTGAGCATGTGGAGAGACGTTCGTTCATCTAGCACAAAGGGAACGGGTTGCAGGGGAAACTTTTACTCTGATTTCTCAGTCTGTTTCCTAGTGCCGGTTTGAAGTTCCTACAGTTTTCACTGTAAAACCGAGTTGGAGCTAGTACCTTCCCATATATATGTATGGAGTGGAGTTTGCAACTGAAAAGAAACTTTGTGTTCCCAACAAGCTAGTTGAATGACGGCTTTCACACACACTTATCTCTCAGAACTGAGCATGTGGAGAGACGTTCGTTCATCTAGCACAAAGGGAACCGGTTGCAGGAGAAACTTTTACTCTGGTTTCTCATTCTGTTTCCTAGTGCCGGTTTGAAGTTCCTGCAGTTTTCACTGTAAAACCGAGTTGGAGCTAGTACCTTCCCATATATATGTATGGAGTGGAGTTTGCCACTGAAAAGAAACTTTGTGTTCCCAACAAGCTAGTTGAAGGACGGCTTTCACACACACTTATCTCACAGAACTGAGCATGTGGAGAGACGTTCGTTCATCTAGCACAAAGGGAACCAGTTGCAGGAGAAACTTTTACTCTGGTTTCTCAGTCTGTTTCCTAGTGCCGGTTTGAAGTTCCTGCAGTTTTCACTTAAAACCGAGTTGGAGCTAGTACTTTCCCATATATATGTATGGAGTGGAGTTGGAAACTGTAAAGAAAATTTGTGTTCCCAACAAGCTAGTTGAACGACGGCTTTCACACACACTTATCTCTCAGAACTGAGCATGTGGAGAGACGTTTGTTCATCTAGCACAAAGGGAACCGGTTGCAGAAGAAACTTTTACTCTGGTTTCTCAGTCTGTTTCCTAGTGCCGGTTTGATGTTCCTGCAGTTTTCACTGTAAAACCGAGATGGAGCTAGTACCTTCCCATATATATGTATGCAGTGGAGTTTGCAACTGAAAAGAATCTTTGTGTTCCCAACAGGCTAGTTGAAGGACGGCATTCACACACACTTATCTCTCAGAACTGAGCATGTGGAGAGACGTTCGTTCATCTAGCACAAAGGGAACGGGTTGCAGGAGAAACTTTTACTCTGGTTTCTCAGTCTGTTTCCTAGTGCCGATTTGAAGTTCCTGCAGTTTTCACTTAAAACCGAGTTGCAGCTAGTACCTTCCCATATATATGTATGGAGTGGAATTTGCCACTGAAAAGAAACTTTGTGTTCCCAACAAGCTAGTTGAAGGACGGCTTTCACACACACTTATCTCTCAGAACTGAGCATGTGGAGAGACGTTCGTTCATCTAGCACAAAGGGAACCAGTTGCAGGAGAAACTTTTACTCTGGTTTCTCAGTCTGTTTCCTAGTGCCGGTTTGAAGTTCCTGCAGTTTTCACTGTAAAACCGAGTTGGAGCTAGTACCTTCCCATATATATGTATGGAGTGGAGTTGGAAACTGAAAAGAAACTTTGTGTTCCCAAAAAGCTAGTTGAAGGACGGCTTTCACACACACTTATCTCTCAGAACTGAGCATGTGGAGAGACGTTCGTTCATCTAGCACAAAGGGAACCGGTTGCAGGAGAAACTTTTACTCTGGTTTCTCAGTCTGTTTCCTAGTGCCGGTTTGAAGTTCCTGCAGTTTTCACTGTAAAACCGAGTTGGAGCTAGTACCTTCCCATATATATGTATGGAGTGGAATTTGCCACTGAAAAGAAACTTTGTGTTCCCAACAAGCTAGTTGAAGGACGGCTTTCACACACACTTATCTCACAGAACTGAGCATGTGGAGAGACGTTCGTTCATCTAGCACAAGGGAACCAGTTGCAGGAGAAACTTTTACTCTGGTTTCTCAGTCTGTTTCCTAGTGCCGGTTTGAAGTTCCTGCAGTTTTCACTGTAAAACCGAGTTGGAGCTAGTACCTTCCCATATATATGTATGGAGTGGAGTTTGCCACTGAAAAGAAACTTTGTGTTCCCAACAAGCTAGTTCAATGACGGCTTTCACACACACTTATCTCTCAGAACTGAGCATGTGGAGAGACGTTCGTTCATCTAGCAAAAAGGGAACGGGTTGCAGGAGAAAATTTTACTCTGGTTTCTCAGTCTGTTTCCTAGTGCCGGTTTGAAGTTCCTGCAGTTTTCACTGTAAAACCGAGTTGGAGCTAGTACTTTCAAATATATATGTATGGAGTGGAGTTTGCAACTGAAAAGAAACTTTGTGTTCCCAACAGGCTAGTTGAAGGACGGCTTTCACACACAATTATCTCTCAGAATTGAGCATGTGGAGATACGTTTGTTCATCTAGCACAAAGGGAACCGGTTGCAGGAGAAACTTTTACTCTGGTTTCTCAGTCTGTTTCCCAGTGCCGGTTTGAAGTTCCTGCAGTTTTCACTGTAAAACCGAGTTGGAGCTAGTACCTTCCCATATATATGTATGGAGTGGAGTTTGCAACTGAAAAGAAACTTTGTGTTCCCAACAGGCTAGTTGAAGGACGGCTTTCACACACAATTATCTCTCAGAACTGAGCATGTGGAGAGACGTTCGTTCATCTAGCACAAATGGAACGGGTTGCAGGAGAAACTTTTACTCTGGTTTATCAGTCTGTTTCCTAGTGCCGGTTTGAAGTTCCTGCAGTTTTCACTTAAAACCGAGTTGCAGCTAGTACCTTCCCATATATATGTATGGAGTGGAGTTTGCCACTGAAAAGAAACTTTGTGTTCCCAACAAGCTAGTTGAAGGACGGCTTTCACACACACTTATCTCTCAGAACTGAGCATGTGGAGAGACGTTCGTTCATCTAGCACAAAGGGAACGGGTTGCAGGAGAAACTTTTACTCTGGTTTCTCAGTCTGTTTCCTAGTGCCGGTTTGAAGTTCCTGCAGTTTTCACTGTAAAACCGAGTTGGAGCTAGTACCTTCCCATATATATGTATGGAGTGGAGTTTGTCACTGAAAAGAAACTTTGTGTTCCCAACAAGCTAGTTGAAGGACGGCTTTCACACACACATATTTCACAGAACTGAGCATGTGGAGAGACGTTCGTTCATCTAGCACAAAGGGAACCAGTTGCAGGAGAAACTTTTACTCTGGTTTCTCAGTCTGTTTCCTAGTGCCGGTTTGAAGTTCCTGCAGTTTTCATTTAAAACCGTGTTGGAGCTAGTACCTTCCCATATATATGTATGGAGTGGAGTTGGAAAGTGTAAAGAAAATTTGTGTTCCCAACAAGCTAGTTGAACGACGGCTTTCACACACACTTATCTCTCAGAACTGAGCATGTGGAGAGACGTTTGTTCATCTAGCACAAAGGGAACCGGTTGCAGGAGAAACTTTTACTCTGGTTTCTCAGTCTGTTTCCTAGTGCCGGTTTGAAGTTCCTGCAGTTTTCACTGTAAAACCGAGTTGGAGCTAGTACCTTCCCATATATATGTATGCAGTGGAGTTTGCAACTGAAAAGAATCTTTGTGTTCCCAACAGGCTAGTTGAAGGACGGCTTTCACACACACTTATCTCTCAGAACTGAGCATGTGGAGAGACGTTTGTTCATCTAGCACAAAGGGAACCGGTTGCAGGAGAAACTTTTACTCTGGTTTCTCAGTCTGTTTCCTAGTGCCGGTTTGAAGTTCCTGCAGTTTTCACTGTAAAACCGAGTTGGAGCTAGTACCTTCCCATATATATGTATGCAGTGGAGTTTGCAACTGAAAAGAATCTTTGTGTTCCCAACAGGCTAGTTGAAGGACGGCTTTCACACACACTTATCTCTCAGAACTGAGCATGTGGAGAGACGTTCGTTCATCTAGCACAAAGGGAACGGGTTGCAGGGGAAACTTTTACTCTGATTTCTCAGTCTTTTTCCTAGTGCCGGTTTGAAGTTCCTACAGTTTTCACTGTAAAACCGAGTTGGAGCTAGTACCTTCCCATATATATGTATGGAGTGGAGTTTGCAACTGAAAAGAAACTTTGTGTTCCCAACAAGCTAGTTGAATGACGGCTTTCACACACACTTATCTCTCAGAACTGAGCATGTGGAGAGACGTTCGTTCATCTAGCACAAAGGGAACCGGTTGCAGGAGAAACTTTTACTCTGGTTTCTCATTCTGTTTCCTAGTGCCGGTTTGAAGTTCCTGCAGTTTTCACTGTAAAACCGAGTTGGAGCTAGTACCTTCCCATATATATGTATGGAGTGGAGTTTGCCACTGAAAAGAAACTTTGTGTTCCCAACAAGCTAGTTGAAGGACGGCTTTCACACACACTTATCTCACAGAACTGAGCATGTGGAGAGACGTTCGTTCATCTAGCACAAAGGGAACCAGTTGCAGGAGAAACTTTTACTCTGGTTTCTCAGTCTGTTTCCTAGTGCCGGTTTGAAGTTCCTGCAGTTTTCACTTAAAACCGAGTTGGAGCTAGTACTTTCCCATATATATGTATGGAGTGGAGTTGGAAACTGTAAAGAAAATTTGTGTTCCCAACAAGCTAGTTGAACGACGGCTTTCACACACACTTATCTCTCAGAACTGAGCATGTGGAGAGACGTTTGTTCATCTAGCACAAAGGGAACCGGTTGCAGAAGAAACTTTTACTCTGGTTTCTCAGTCTGTTTCCTAGTGCCGGTTTGATGTTCCTGCAGTTTTCACTGTAAAACCGAGATGGAGCTAGTACCTTCCCATATATATGTATGCAGTGGAGTTTGCAACTGAAAAGAATCTTTGTGTTCCCAACAGGCTAGTTGAAGGACGGCTTTCACACACACTTATCTCTCAGAACTGAGCATGTGGAGAGACGTTCGTTCATCTAGCACAAAGGGAACGGGTTGCAGGAGAAACTTTTACTCTGGTTTCTCAGTCTGTTTCCTAGTGCCGATTTGAAGTTCCTGCAGTTTTCACTTAAAACCGAGTTGCAGCTAGTACCTTCCCATATATATGTATGGAGTGGAATTTGCCACTGAAAAGAAACTTTGTGTTCCCAACAAGCTAGTTGAAGGACGGCTTTCACACACACTTATCTCTCAGAACTGAGCATGTGGAGAGACGTTCGTTCATCTAGCACAAAGGGAACCAGTTGCAGGAGAAACTTTTACTCTGGTTTCTCAGTCTGTTTCCTAGTGCCGGTTTGAAGTTCCTGCAGTTTTCACTGTAAAACCGAGTTGGAGCTAGTACCTTCCCATATATATGTATGGAGTGGAGTTGGAAACTGAAAAGAAACTTTGTGTTCCCAAAAAGCTAGTTGAAGGACGGCTTTCACACACACTTATCTCTCAGAACTGAGCATGTGGAGAGACGTTCGTTCATCTAGCACAAAGGGAACCGGTTGCAGGAGAAACTTTTACTCTGGTTTCTCAGTCTGTTTCCTAGTGCCGGTTTGAAGTTCCTGCAGTTTTCACTGTAAAACCGAGTTGGAGCTAGTACCTTCCCATATATATGTATGGAGTGGAATTTGCCACTGAAAAGAAACTTTGTGTTCCCAACAAGCTAGTTGAAGGACGGCTTTCACACACACTTATCTCACAGAACTGAGCATGTGGAGAGACGTTCGTTCATCTAGCACAAAGGGAACCAGTTGCAGGAGAAACTTTTACTCTGGTTTCTCAGTCTGTTTCCTAGTGCCGGTTTGAAGTTCCTGCAGTTTTCACTGTAAAACCGAGTTGGAGCTAGTACCTTCCCATATATATGTATGGAGTGGAGTTTGCCACTGAAAAGAAACTTTGTGTTCCCAACAAGCTAGTTCAATGACGGCTTTCACACACACTTATCTCTCAGAACTGAGCATGTGGAGAGACGTTCGTTCATCTAGCAAAAAGGGAACGGGTTGCAGGAGAAAATTTTACTCTGGTTTCTCAGTCTGTTTCCTAGTGCCGGTTTGAAGTTCCTGCAGTTTTCACTGTAAAACCGAGTTGGAGCTAGTACTTTCAAATATATATGTATGGAGTGGAGTTTGCAACTGAAAAGAAACTTTGTGTTCCCAACAGGCTAGTTGAAGGACGGCTTTCACACACAATTATCTCTCAGAATTGAGCATGTGGAGATACGTTTGTTCATCTAGCACAAAGGGAACCGGTTGCAGGAGAAACTTTTACTCTGGTTTCTCAGTCTGTTTCCTAGTGCCGGTTTGAAGTTCCTGCAGTTTTCACTGTAAAACCGAGTTGGAGCTAGTACCTTCCCATATATATGTATGGAGTGGAGTTTGCAACTGAAAAGAAACTTTGTGTTCCCAACAGGCTAGTTGAAGGACGGCTTTCACACACAATTATCTCTCAGAACTGAGCATGTGGAGAGACGTTCGTTCATCTAGCACAAATGGAACGGGTTGCAGGAGAAACTTTTACTCTGGTTTATCAGTCTGTTTCCTAGTGCCGGTTTGAAGTTCCTGCAGTTTTCACTTAAAACCGAGTTGCAGCTAGTACCTTCCCATATATATGTATGGAGTGGAGTTTGCCACTGAAAAGAAACTTTGTGTTCCCAACAAGCTAGTTGAAGGACGGCTTTCACACACACTTATCTCTCAGAACTGAGCATGTGGAGAGACGTTCGTTCATCTAGCACAAAGGGAACGGGTTGCAGGAGAAACTTTTACTCTGGTTTCTCAGTCTGTTTCCTAGTGCCGGTTTGAAGTTCCTGCAGTTTTCACTGTAAAACCGAGTTGGAGCTAGTACCTTCCCATATATATGTATGGAGTGGAGTTTGTCACTGAAAAGAAACTTTGTGTTCCCAACAAGCTAGTTGAAGGACGGCTTTCACACACACATATTTCACAGAACTGAGCATGTGGAGAGACGTTCGTTCATCTAGCACAAAGGGAACCAGTTGCAGGAGAAACTTTTACTCTGGTTTCTCAGTCTGTTTCCTAGTGCCGGTTTGAAGTTCCTGCAGTTTTCATTTAAAACCGTGTTGGAGCTAGTACCTTCCCATATATATGTATGGAGTGGAGTTGGAAACTGTAAAGAAAATTTGTGTTCCCAACAAGCTAGTTGAACGACGGCTTTCACACACACTTATCTCTCAGAACTGAGCATGTGGAGAGACGTTTGTTCATCTAGCACAAAGGGAACCGGTTGCAGGAGAAACTTTTACTCTGGTTTCTCAGTCTGTTTCCTAGTGCCGGTTTGAAGTTCCTGCAGTTTTCACTGTAAAACCGAGTTGGAGCTAGTACCTTCCCATATATATGTATGCAGTGGAGTTTGCAACTGAAAAGAATCTTTGTGTTCCCAACAGGCTAGTTGAAGGACGGCTTTCACACACACTTATCTCTCAGAACTGAGCATGTGGAGAGACGTTCTTTCATCTAGCACAAAGGGAACCGGTTGCAGGAGAAACTTTTACTCTGGTTTCTCAGTCTGTTTCCTAGTGCCGGTTTGAAGTTCCTGCAGTTTTCACTGTAAAACCGAGTTGGAGCTAGTACCTTCCCATATATATGTATGGAGTGGAGTTTGCCACTGAAAAGAAACTTTGTGTTCCCAACAAGCTAGTTGAAGGACGGCTTTCACACACACTTATCTCACAGAACTGAGCATGTGGAGAGACGTTCGTTCATCTAGCACAAAGGGAACCAGTTGCAGGAGAAACTTTTACTCTGGTTTCTCAGTCTGTTTCCTAGTGCCGGTTTGAAGTTCCTGCAGTTTTCACTTAAAACCGAGTTGGAGCTAGTACTTTCCCATATATATGTATGGAGTGGAGTTGGAAACTGTAAAGAAAATTTGTGTTCCCAACAAGCTAGTTGAACGACGGCTTTCACACACACTTATCTCTCAGAACTGAGCATGTGGAGAGACGTTTGTTCATCTAGCACAAAGGGAACCGGTTGCAGAAGAAACTTTTACTCTGGTTTCTCAGTCTGTTTCCTAGTGCCGGTTTGATGTTCCTGCAGTTTTCACTGTAAAACCGAGATGGAGCTAGTACCTTCCCATATATATGTATGCAGTGGAGTTTGCAACTGAAAAGAATCTTTGTGTTCCCAACAGGCTAGTTGAAGGACGGCTTTCACACACACTTATCTCTCAGAACTGAGCATGTGGAGAGACGATCGTTCATCTACAACAAAGGGAACGGGTTGCAGGAGAAACTTTTACTCTGATTTCTCAGTCTGTTTCCTAGTGCCGGTTTGAAGTTCCTGCAGTTTTCACTGTAAAACCGAGTTGGAGCTAGTACCTTCCCATATATATGTATGGAGTGGAGTTTGCCACTGAAAAGAAACTTTGTGTTCCCAACAAGCTAGTTGAATGACGGCTTTCACACACACTTATCTCTCAGAACTGAGCATGTGGAGAGACGTTCGTTCATCTAGCACAAAGGGAACGGGTTGCAGGAGAAACTTTTACTCTGGTTTCTCAGTCTGTTTCCTAGTGCCGATTTGAAGTTCCTGCAGTTTTCACTTAAAACCGAGTTGCAGCTAGTACCTTCCCATATATATGTATGGAGTGGAATTTGCCACTGAAAAGAAACTTTGTGTTCCCAACAAGCTAGTTGAAGGACGGCTTTCACACACACTTATCTCTCAGAACTGAGCATGTGGAGAGACGTTCGTTCATCTAGCACAAAGGGAACCAGTTGCAGGAGAAACTTTTACTCTGGTTTCTCAGTCTGTTTCCTAGTGCCGGTTTGAAGTTCCTGCAGTTTTCACTGTAAAACCGAGTTGGAGCTAGTACATTCCCATATATATGTATGGAGTGGAGTTGGAAACTGAAAGGAAACTTTGTGTTCCCAAAAAGCTAGTTGAAGGACGGCTTTCACACACACTTATCTCTCAGAACTGAGCATGTGGAGAGACGTTCGTTCATCTAGCACAAAGGGAACCGGTTGCAGGAGAAACTTTTACTCTGGTTTCTCAGTCTGTTTCCTAGTGCCGGTTTGAAGTTCCTGCAGTTTTCACTGTAAAACCGAGTTGGAGCTAGTACCTTCCCATATATATGTAAGGAGTGGAATTTGCCACTGAAAAGAAACTTTGTGTTCCCAACAAGCTAGTTGAAGGACGGCTTTCACACACACTTATCTCACAGAACTGAGCATGTGGAGAGACGTTCGTTCATCTAGCACAAAGGGAACCAGTTGCAGGAGATACTTTTACTCTGGTTTCTCAGTCTGTTTCCTAGTGCCGGTTTGAAGTTCCTGCAGTTTTCACTGTAAAACCGAGTTGGAGCTAGTACCTTCCCATATATATGTATGGAGTGGAGTTTGCCACTGAAAAGAAACTTTGTGTTCCCAACAAGCTAGTTGAAGGACGGCTTTCACACACACTTATCTCACAGAACTGAGCATGTGGAGAGACGTTCGTTCATCTAGCACAAAGGGAACCAGTTGCAGGAGAAACTTTTACTCTGGTTTCTCAGTCTGTTTCCTAGTGCCGGTTTGAAGTTCCTGCAGTTTTCACTTAAAACCGAGTTGGAGCTAGTACTTTCCCATATATATGTATGGAGTGGAGTTGGAAACTGTAAAGAAAATTTGTGTTCCCAACAAGCTAGTTGAACGACGGCTTTCACACACACTTATCTCTCAGAACTGAGCATGTGGAGAGACGTTTGTTCATCTAGCACAAAGGGAACCGGTTGCAGGAGAAACTTTTACTCTGGTTTCTCAGTCTGTTTCCTAGTGCCGGTTTGAAGTTCCTGCAGTTTTCACTGTAAAACCGAGTTGGAGCTAGTACCTTCCCATATATATGTATGGAGTGGAGTTTGCCACTGAAAAGAAACTTTGTGTTCCCAACAAGCTAGTTGAAGGACGGCTTTCACACACACTTATCTCACAGAACTGAGCATGTGGAGAGACGTTCGTTCATCTAGCACAAAGGGAACCAGTTGCAGGAGAAACTTTTACTCTGGTTTCTCAGTCTGTTTCCTAGTGCCGGTTTGAAGTTCCTGCAGTTTTCACTTAAAACCGAGTTGGAGCTAGTACTTTCCCATATATATGTATGGAGTGGAGTTGGAAACTGTAAAGAAAATTTGTGTTCCCAACAAGCTAGTTGAACGACGGCTTTCACACACACTTATCTCTCAGAACTGAGCATGTGGAGAGACGTTTGTTCATCTAGCACAAAGGGAACCGGTTGCAGAAGAAACTTTTACTCTGGTTTCTCAGTCTGTTTCCTAGTGCCGGTTTGATGTTCCTGCAGTTTTCACTGTAAAACCGAGATGGAGCTAGTACCTTCCCATATATATGTATGCAGTGGAGTTTGCAACTGAAAAGAATCTTTGTGTTCCCAACAGGCTAGTTGAAGGACGGCTTTCACACACACTTATCTCTCAGAACTGAGCATGTGGAGAGACGATCGTTCATCTACAACAAAGGGAACGGGTTGCAGGAGAAACTTTTACTCTGATTTCTCAGTCTGTTTCCTAGTGCCGGTTTGAAGTTCCTGCAGTTTTCACTGTAAAACCGAGTTGGAGCTAGTACCTTCCCATATATATGTATGGAGTGGAGTTTGCCACTGAAAAGAAACTTTGTGTTCCCAACAAGCTAGTTGAATGACGGCTTTCACACACACTTATCTCTCAGAACTGAGCATGTGGAGAGACGTTCGTTCATCTAGCACAAAGGGAACGGGTTGCAGGAGAAACTTTTACTCTGGTTTCTCAGTCTGTTTCCTAGTGCCGATTTGAAGTTCCTGCAGTTTTCACTTAAAACCGAGTTGCAGCTAGTACCTTCCCATATATATGTATGGAGTGGAATTTGCCACTGAAAAGAAACTTTGTGTTCCCAACAAGCTAGTTGAAGGACGGCTTTCACACACACTTATCTCTCAGAACTGAGCATGTGGAGAGACGTTCGTTCATCTAGCACAAAGGGAACCAGTTGCAGGAGAAACTTTTACTCTGGTTTCTCAGTCTGTTTCCTAGTGCCGGTTTGAAGTTCCTGCAGTTTTCACTGTAAAACCGAGTTGGAGCTAGTACATTCCCATATATATGTATGGAGTGGAGTTGGAAACTGAAAAGAAACTTTGTGTTCCCAAAAAGCTAGTTGAAGGACGGCTTTCACACACACTTATCTCTCAGAACTGAGCATGTGGAGAGACGTTCGTTCATCTAGCACAAAGGGAACCGGTTGCAGGAGAAACTTTTACTCTGGTTTCTCAGTCTGTTTCCTAGTGCCGGTTTGAAGTTCCTGCAGTTTTCTCTGTAAAACCGAGTTGGAGCTAGTACCTTCCCATATATATGTATGGAGTGGAATTTGCCACTGAAAAGAAACTTTGTGTTCCCAACAAGCTAGTTGAAGGACGGCTTTCACACACACTTATCTCACAGAACTGAGCATGTGGAGAGACGTTCGTTCATCTAGCACAAAGGGAACCAGTTGCAGGAGAAACTTTTACTCTGGTTTCTCAGTCTGTTTCCTAGTGCCGGTTTGAAGTTCCTGCAGTTTTCACTGTAAAACCGAGTTGGAGCTAGTACCTTCCCATATATATGTATGGAGTGGAGTTTGCCACTGAAAAGAAACTTTGTGTTCCCAACAAGCTAGTTAAATGACGGCTTTCACACACACTTATCTCTCAGAACTGAGCATGTGGAATGACGTTCGTTCATCTAGCAAAAAGGGAACGGGTTGCAGGAGAAAATTTTACTCTGGTTTCTCAGTCTGTTTCCTAGTGCCGGTTTGAAGTTCCTGCAGTTTTCACTGTAAAACCGAGTTGTAGCTAGTACCTTCCCATATATATGTATGGAGTGGAGTTTGCAACTAAAAAGAAACTTTGTGTTCCCAACAGGCTAGTTGAAGGACGGCTTTCACACACAATTATCTCTCAGAATTGAGCATGTGGAGATACGTTTGTTTATCTAGCACAAAGGGAACCGGTTGCAGGAGAAACTTTTACTCTGGTTTCTCAGTCTGTTTCCTAGTGCCGGTTTGAAGTTCCTGCAGTTTTCACTGTAAAACCGAGTTGGAGCTAGTACCTTCCCATATATATGTATGTAGTGGAGTTTGCAACTGAAAAGAATCTTTTTGTTCCCAACAGGCTAGTTGAAGGACGGCTTTCACACACACTTATCTTTCAGAACTGAGCATGTGGAGAGACGTTCGTTCATCTAGCACAAAGGGAACGGGTTGCAGGAGAAACTTTTACTCTGATTTCTCAGTCTGTTTCCTAGTGCCGGTTTGAAGTTCCTGCAGTTTTCACTGTAAAACCGAGTTGGAGCTAGTACCTTCCCATATATATGTATAGAGTGGAGTTTGCCACTGAAAAGAAACTTTGTGTTCCCAACAAGCTAGTTGAATGACGGCTTTCACACACACTTATCTCTCAGAACTGAGCATGTGGAGAGACGTTCGTTCATCTAGCACAAAGGGAACCGGTTGCAGGAGAAACTTTTACTCTGATTTCTCAGTCTGTTTCCTAGTGCCGGTTTGAAGTTCCTGCAGTTTTCACTGTAAAACCGAGTTGGAGCTAGTACCTTCCCATATATATGTATGGAGTGGAGTTTGCCACTGAAAAGAAACTTTGTATTCCCAACAAGCTAGTTGAAGGACGGCTTTCACACACACTTATCTCACAGAACTGAGCATGTGGAGAGACGTTCGTTCATCTAGCACAAAGGGAACCAGTTGCAGGAGAAACTTTTACTCTGGTTTCTCAGTCTCTTTCCTAGTGCCGGTTTGAAGTTCCTGCAGTTTTCACTTAAAACCGAGTTGGAGCTATTACCTTCCCATATATATGTATAGAGTGGTGTTGGAAACTGTAAAGAAAATTTGTGTTCCCAACAAGCTTGTTGAACGACGGCTTTCACACACACTTATCTCTCAGAACTGAGCATGTGGAGAGACGTTTGTTCATCTAGCACAAAGGGAACCGGTTGCAGAAGAAATTTTACTCTGGTTTCTCAGTCTGTTTCCTAGTGCCGGTTTGATGTTCCTGCAGTTTTCACTGTGAAACCGAGTTGGAGCTAGTACCTTCCCATATATATGTATGCAGTGGAGTTTTCAACTGAAAAGAATCTTTGTGTTCCCAACAGGCTAGTTGAAGGACGGCTTTCACACACACTTATCTCTCAGAACTGAGCATGTGGAGAGACGTTCGTTCATCTAGAACAAAGGGAACGGGTTGCAGGAGAAACTTTTACTCTGATTTCTCAGTCTGTTTCCTAGTGCCGGTTTGAAGTTCCTGCAGTTTTCACTGTAAAACCGAGTTGGAGCTAGTACCTTCCCATATATATGTATGGAGTGGAGTTTACCACTGAAAAGAAACTTTGTGTTCCCAACAAGCTAGTTGAATGACGGCTTCACACACACTTAACTCTCAGAACTGAGCATGTGGAGAGACGTTCGTTCATCTAGCACAAAGGGAACGGGTTGCAGGAGAAAATTTTACTCTGGTTTCTCAGTCTGTTTCCTAGTGCCGGTTTGAAGTTCCTGCAGTTTTCACTGTAAAACCGAGTTGGAGCTAGTACCTTCCCATATATATGTATGGAGTGGAGTTTGCAACTGAAAAGAAACTTTGTGTTCCCAACAGGCTAGTTGAAGGACGGCTTTCACACACAATTATCTCTCAGAACTGAGCATGTGGAGAGACGTTCGTTCATCTAGCACAAAGGGAACGTGTTGCAGAAGAAACTTTTACTCTGGTTTCTCAGTCTGTTTCCTAGTGCCGGTTTGAAGTTCCTGCAGTTTTCACTGTAAAACCGAGTTGGAGCTAGTACCTTCCCATATATATGTATGGAGTGGAGTTTGCCACTGAAAAGAAACTTTGTGTTCCCAACAAGCTAGTTGAAGGACGGCTTTCACACACACTTATCTCACAGAACTGAGCATGTGGAGAGACGTTCGTTCATCTAGCACAAAGGGAACCAGTTGCAGGAGAAACTTTTACTCTGGTTTCTCAGTCTGTTTCCTAGTGCCGGTTTGAAGTTCCTGCAGTTTTCACTTAAAACCGAGTTGGAGCTAGTACTTTCCCATATATATGTATGGAGTGGAGTTGGAAACTGTAAAGAAAATTTGTGTTCCCAACAAGCTAGTTGAACGACGGCTTTCACACACACTTATCTCTCAGAACTGAGCATGTGGAGAGACGTTTGTTCATCTAGCACAAAGGGAACCGGTTGCAGAAGAAACTTTTACTCTGGTTTCTCAGTCTGTTTCCTAGTGCCGGTTTCATGTTCCTGCAGTTTTCACTGTAAAACCGAGATGGAGCTAGTACCTTCCCATATATATGTATGCAGTGGAGTTTGCAACTGAAAAGAATCTTTGTGTTCCCAACAGGCTAGTTGAAGGACGGCTTTCACACACACTTATCTCTCAGAACTGAGCATGTGGAGAGACGATCGTTCATCTACAACAAAGGGAACGGGTTGCAGGAGAAACTTTTACTCTGATTTCTCAGTCTGTTTCCTAGTGCCGGTTTGAAGTTCCTGCAGTTTTCACTGTAAAACCGAGTTGGAGCTAGTACCTTCCCATATATATGTATGGAGTGGAGTTTGCCACTGAAAAGAAACTTTGTGTTCCCAACAAGCTAGTTGAATGACGGCTTTCACACACACTTATCTCTCAGAACTGAGCATGTGGAGAGACGTTCGTTCATCTAGCACAAAGGGAACGGGTTGCAGGAGAAACTTTTACTCTGGTTTCTTAGTCTGTTTCCTAGTGCCGATTTGAAGTTCCTGCAGTTTTCACTTAAAACCGAGTTGCAGCTAGTACCTTCCCATATATATGTATGGAGTGGAATTTGCCACTGAAAAGAAACTTTGTGTTCCCAACAAGCTAGTTGAAGGACGGCTTTCACACACACTTATCTCTCAGAACTGAGCATGTGGAGAGACGTTCGTTCATCTAGCACAAAGGGAACCAGTTGCAGGAGAAACTTTTACTCTGGTTTCTCAGTCTGTTTCCTAGTGCCGGTTTGAAGTTCCTGCAGTTTTCACTGTAAAACCGAGTTGGAGCTAGTACATTCCCATATATATGTATGGAGTGGAGTTGGAAACTGAAAAGAAACTTTGTGTTCCCAAAAAGCTAGTTGAAGGACGGCTTTCACACACACTTATCTCTCAGAACTGAGCATGTGGAGAGACGTTCGTTCATCTAGCACAAAGGGAACCGGTTGCAGGAGAAACTTTTACTCTGGTTTCTCAGTCTGTTTCCTAGTGCCGGTTTGAAGTTCCTGCAGTTTTCACTGTAAAACCGAGTTGGAGCTAGTACCTTCCCATATATATGTATGGAGTGGAATTTGCCACTGAAAAGAAACTTTGTGTTCCCAACAAGCTAGTTGAAGGACGGCTTTCACACACACTTATCTCACAGAACTGAGCATGTGGAGAGACGTTCGTTCATCTAGCACAAAGGGAACCAGTTGCAGGAGAAACTTTTACTCTGGTTTCTCAGTCTGTTTCCTAGTGCCGGTTTGAAGTTCCTGCAGTTTTCACTGTAAAACCGAGTTGGAGCTAGTACCTTCCCATATATATGTATGGAGTGGAGTTTGCCACTGAAAAGAAACTTTGTGTTCCCAACAAGCTAGTTGAAGGACGGCTTTCACACACACTTATCTCACAGAACTGAGCATGTGGAGAGACGTTCGTTCATCTAGCACAAAGGGAACCAGTTGCAGGAGAAACTTTTACTCTGGTTTCTCAGTCTGTTTCCTAGTGCCGGTTTGAAGTTCCTGCAGTTTTCACTTAAAACCGAGTTGGAGCTAGTACTTTCCCATATATATGTATGGAGTGGAGTTGGAAACTGTAAAGAAAATTTGTGTTCCCAACAAGCTAGTTGAACGACGGCTTTCACACACACTTATCTCTCAGAACTGAGCATGTGGAGAGACGTTTGTTCATCTAGCACAAAGGGAACCGGTTGCAGGAGAAACTTTTACTCTGGTTTCTCAGTCTGTTTCCTAGTGCCGGTTTGAAGTTCCTGCAGTTTTCACTGTAAAACCGAGTTGGAGCTAGTACCTTCCCATATATATGTATGGAGTGGAGTTTGCCACTGAAAAGAAACTTTGTGTTCCCAACAAGCTAGTTGAAGGACGGCTTTCACACACACTTATCTCACAGAACTGAGCATGTGGAGAGACGTTCGTTCATCTAGCACAAAGGGAACCAGTTGCAGGAGAAACTTTTACTCTGGTTTCTCAGTCTGTTTCCTAGTGCCGGTTTGAAGTTCCTGCAGTTTTCACTTAAAACCGAGTTGGAGCTAGTACTTTCCCATATATATGTATGGAGTGGAGTTGGAAACTGTAAAGAAAATTTGTGTTCCCAACAAGCTAGTTGAACGACGGCTTTCACACACACTTATCTCTCAGAACTGAGCATGTGGAGAGACGTTTGTTCATCTAGCACAAAGGGAACCGGTTGCAGAAGAAACTTTTACTCTGGTTTCTCAGTCTGTTTCCTAGTGCCGGTTTGATGTTCCTGCAGTTTTCACTGTAAAACCGAGATGGAGCTAGTACCTTCCCATATATATGTATGCAGTGGAGTTTGCAACTGAAAAGAATCTTTGTGTTCCCAACAGGCTAGTTGAAGGACGGCTTTCACACACACTTATCTCTCAGAACTGAGCATGTGGAGAGACGATCGTTCATCTACAACAAAGGGAACGGGTTGCAGGAGAAACTTTTACTCTGATTTCTCAGTCTGTTTCCTAGTGCCGGTTTGAAGTTCCTGCAGTTTTCACTGTAAAACCGAGTTGGAGCTAGTACCTTCCCATATATATGTATGGAGTGGAGTTTGCCACTGAAAAGACACTTTGTGTTCCCAACAAGCTAGTTGAATGACGGCTTTCACACACACTTATCTCTCAGAACTGAGCATGTGGAGAGACGTTCGTTCATCTAGCACAAAGGGAACGGGTTGCAGGAGAAACTTTTACTCTGGTTTCTCAGTCTGTTTCCTAGTGCCGATTTGAAGTTCCTGCAGTTTTCACTTAAAACCGAGTTGCAGCTAGTACCTTCCCATATATATGTATGGAGTGGAATTTGCCACTGAAAAGAAACTTTGTGTTCCCAACAAGCTAGTTGAAGGACGGCTTTCACACACACTTATCTCTCAGAACTGAGCATGTGGAGAGACGTTCGTTCATCTAGCACAAAGGGAACCAGTTGCAGGAGAAACTTTTACTCTGGTTTCTCAGTCTGTTTCCTAGTGCCGGTTTGAAGTTCCTGCAGTTTTCACTGTAAAACCGAGTTGGAGCTAGTACATTCCCATATATATGTATGGAGTGGAGTTGGAAACTGAAAAGAAACTTTGTGTTCCCAAAAAGCTAGTTGAAGGACGGCTTTCACACACACTTATCTCTCAGAACTGAGCATGTGGAGAGACGTTCGTTCATCTAGCACAAAGGGAACGGGTTGCAGGAGAAACTTTTACTCTGGTTTCTCAGTCTGTTTCCTAGTGCCGGTTTGAAGTTCCTGCAGTTTTCTCTGTAAAACCGAGTTGGAGCTAGTACCTTCCCATATATATGTATGGAGTGGAATTTGCCACTGAAAAGAAACTTTGTGTTCCCAACAAGCTAGTTGAAGGACGGCTTTCACACACACTTATCTCACAGAACTGAGCATGTGGAGAGACGTTCGTTCATCTAGCACAAAGGGAACCAGTTGCAGGAGAAACTTTTACTCTGGTTTCTCAGTCTGTTTCCTAGTGCCGGTTTGAAGTTCCTGCAGTTTTCACTGTAAAACCGAGTTGGAGCTAGTACCTTCCCATATATATGTATGGAGTGGAGTTTGCCACTGAAAAGAAACTTTGTGTTCCCAACAAGCTAGTTAAATGACGGCATTCACACACACTTATCTCTCAGAACTGAGCATGTGGAGAGACGTTCGTTCATCTAGCAAAAAGGGAACGGGTTGCAGGAGAAAATTTTACTCTGGTTTCTCAGTCTGTTTCCTAGTGCCGGTTTGAAGTTCCTGCAGTTTTCACTGTAAAACCGAGTTGTAGCTAGTACCTTCCCATATATATGTATGGAGTGGAGTTTGCAACTGAAAAGAAACTTTGTGTTCCCAACAGGCTAGTTGAAGGACGGCTTTCACACACAATTATCTCTCAGAATTGAGCATGTGGAGATACGTTTGTTCATCTAGCACAAAGGGAACCGGTTGCAGGAGAAACTTTTACTCTGGTTTCTCAGTCTGTTTCCTAGTGCCGGTTTGAAGTTCCTGCAGTTTTCACTGTAAAACCGAGTTGGAGCTAGTACCTTCCCATATATATGTATGTAGTGGAGTTTGCAACTGAAAAGAATCTTTTTGTTCCCAACAGGCTAGTTGAAGGACGGCTTTCACACACACTTATCTTTCAGAACTGAGCATGTGGAGAGACGTTCGTTCATCTAGCACAAAGGGAACGGGTTGCAGGAGAAACTTTTACTCTGATTTCTCAGTCTGTTTCCTAGTGCCGGTTTGAAGTTCCTGCAGTTTTCACTGTAAAACCGAGTTGGAGCTAGTACCTTCCCATATATATGTATGGAGTGGAGTTTGCCACTGAAAAGAAACTTTGTGTTCCCAACAAGCTAGTTGAATGACGGCTTTCACACACACTTATCTCTCAGAACTGAGCATGTGGAGAGACGTTCGTTCATCTAGCACAAAGGGAACGGGTTGCAGGAGAAACTTTTACTCTGGTTTCTCAGTCTGTTTCCTAGTGCCGGTTTGAAGTTCCTGCAGTTTTCACTGTAAAACCGAGTTGGAGCTAGTACCTTCCCATATATATGTATGGAGTGGAGTTTGCCACTGAAAAGAAACTTTGTATTCCCAACAAGCTAGTTGAAGGACGGCTTTCACACACACTTATCTCACAGAACTGAGCATGTGGAGAGACGTTCGTTCATCTAGCACAAAGGGAACCAGTTGCAGGAGAAACTTTTACTCTGGTTTCTCAGTCTCTTTCCTAGTGCCGGTTTGAAGTTCCTGCAGTTTTCACTTAAAACCGAGTTGGAGCTATTACCTTCCCATATATATGTATAGAGTGGTGTTGGAAACTGTAAAGAAAATTTGTGTTCCCAACAAGCTTGTTGAACGACGGCTTTCACACACACTTATCTCTCAGAACTGAGCATGTGGAGAGACGTTTGTTCATCTAGCACAAAGGGAACCGGTTGCAGAAGAAATTTTACTCTGGTTTCTCAGTCTGTTTCCTAGTGCCGGTTTGATGTTCCTGCAGTTTTCACTGTGAAACCGAGTTGGAGCTAGTACCTTCCCATATATATGTATGCAGTGGAGTTTGCAACTGAAAAGAATCTTTGTGTTCCCAACAGGCTAGTTGAAGGACGGCTTTCACACACACTTATCTCTCAGAACTGAGCATGTGGAGAGACGTTCGTTCATCTAGAACAAAGGGAACGGGTTGCAGGAGAAACTTTTACTCTGATTTCTCAGTCTGTTTCCTAGTGCCGGTTTGAAGTTCCTGCAGTTTTCACTGTAAAACCGAGTTGGAGCTAGTACCTTCCCATATATATGTATGGAGTGGAGTTTACCACTGAAAAGAAACTATGTGTTCCCAACAAGCTAGTTGAATGACGGATTCACACACACTTAACTCTCAGAACTGAGCATGTGGAGAGACGTTCGTTCATCTAGCACAAAGGGAACGGGTTGCAGGAGAAACTTTTACTCTGTTTTCTCAGTCTGTTTCCTAGTGCCGGTTTGAAGTTCCTGCAGTTTTCACTGTAAAACCGAGTTGGAGCTAGTACCTTCCCATATATATGTATGGAGTGGAGTTTGCAACTGAAAAGAAACTTTGTGTTCCCAACAGGCTAGTTGAAGGACGGCTTTCACACACAATTATCTCTCAGAACTGAGCATGTGGAGAGACGTTCGTTCATCTAGCACAAAGGGAACGTGTTGCAGAAGAAATTTTTACTCTGGTTTATCAGTCTGTTTCCTAGTGCCGGTTTGAAGTTCCTGCAGTTTTCACTTAAAACCGAGTTGCAGCTAGTACCTTCCCATATATATGTATGGAGTGGAGTTTGCCACTGAAAAGAAACTTTGTGTTCCCAACAAGCTAGTTGAAGGACGGCTTTCACACACAATTATCTCTCAGAACTGAGCATGTGGAGAGACGTTCGTTCATCTAGCACAAAGGGAACGGGTTGCAGGAGAAACTTTTACTCTGGTTTCTCAGTCTGTTTCCTAGTGCCGGTTTGAAGTTCCTGCAGTTTTCACTGTAAAACCGAGTTGGAGCTAGTACCTTCCCATATATATGTATGGAGTGGAGTTTGCCACTGAAAAGAAACTTTGTGTTCCCAACAAACTAGTTGAAGGACGGCTTTCACACACACTTATCTCTCAGAACTGAGCATGTGGATAGACGTTCGTTCATCTAGCACAAAGGGAACGGGTTGCAGGAGAATCTTTTACTCTGGATTCTCAGTCTGTTTCCTAGTGCCGGTTTGAAGTTCCTGCAGTTTTCACTGTAAAACCGAGTTGGAGCTAGTACCTCCACATATATTTGTAACGAGTGGGGTTTGCCACTGAAAAGAAACTTTGTGTTCCCAACAAGATAGTTGAAGGACGGCTTTCACACACACTTATCTCTCAGAACTGAGCATGTGGAGAGACGTTCGTTCATCTAGCACAAAGGGAACCGGTTGCAGGAGAAACTTTTACTCTGGTTTCTCAGTCTGTTTCCTAGTGCCGGTTTGAAGTTCCTGCAGTTTTCACTGTAAAACCGAGTTGGAGCTAGTACCTTCCCATATATATGTATGGAGTGGAGTTTGCCACTGAAAAGAAACTTTGTGTTCCCAACAAGCTAGATGAAGGACGGCTTTCACACACACATATCTCACAGAACTGAGCATGTGGATAGACGTTCGTTCATCTAGCACAAAGGGAACCAGTTGCAGGAGAAAATTTTACTCTGCTTTCTCAGTCTGTTTCCTAGTGCCGGTTTGAAGTTCCTGCAGTTTTCACTTAAAACCGAGAGGAGCTAGTACCTTCCCATATATATGTATGGAGTGGAGTTGGAAACTCTAAAGAAAATTTGTGTTCCCAAAAAGCTAGTTGAACGACGGCTTTCACACACACTTATCTCTCAGAACTGAGCATGTGGAGAGACGTTTGTTCATCTAGCACAAAGGGAACCGGTTGCAGGAGAAACTTTTACTCTGTTTCCTAGTGCCGGTTTGAAGTTCCTGCAGTTTTCACTGTAAAACCGAGTTGGAGCTAGTACCTTCCCATATATATGTATGGAGTGGAGTTTGCCACTGAAAAGAAACTTTGTGTTCCCAACAAGCTAGTTGAAGGACGGCTTTCACACACACTTATCTCTCACAACTGAGCATGTGGAGAGACGTTCGTTCATCTAGCACAAAGGGAACGGGTTGCAGGAGAAAATTTTACTCTGGTATCTCATTCTGTTTCCTAGTGCCGGTTTGAAGTTCCTGCAGTTTTCACTGTAAAACCGAGTTGGAGCTAGTACCTTCCCATATATATGTATGGAGTGGAGTTTGCAACTGAAAATAAACTTTGTGTTCCCAACAAGCTAGTTGAAGGACGGCTTTCACACACAATTATCTCTCAGAACTGAGCATGTGGAGAGACGTTCGTTCATCTAGCACAAAGGGACCGGGTTGTAGGAGAAACTTTTACTCTGGTTTATCAGTCTGTTTCTAGTGCCGGTTTGAAGTTCCTGCAGTTTTCACTTAAAACCGAGTTGCAGCTAGTACCTTCCCATATATATGTATGGAGTGGAGTTTGCCACTGAAAAGAAACTTTGTGTTCCCAGCAAGCTAGTTGAAGGACGGCTTTCACACACACTTATCTCTCAGAACTGAGCATGTGGAGAGACGTTCGTTCATCTAGCACAAAGGGAACGGGTTGCAGGAGAAACTTTTACTCTGGTCTCTCAGTCTGTTTCCTAGTGCCGGTTTGAAGTTCCTGCAGTTTTCACTGTAAAACCGAGTTGGAGCTAGTACCTTCCCATATATATGTATGGAGTGGAGTTAGAAATTGAAAAGAAATTTTGTGTTCCCAAAAAGCTAGTTGAAGGACGGCTTTCACACACAATTATCTCTCAGAACTGAGCATGTGGAGAGACGTTCGTTCATCTAGCACAAAGGGAACCGGTTGCAGGAGAAACTTTTACTCTTGTTTCTCAGTCTGTTTCCTAGTGCCGGTTTGAAGTTCCTGCAGTTTTCACTGTAAAACCGAGTTGGAGCTAGTACCTTCCCATATATATGTATGGAGTGGAGTTTGCCACTGAAAAGAAACTTTTTGTTCCCAACAAGCTAGTTTAAGGACGGCTTTCACACACAATTATCTCTCAGAACTGAACATGTGGAGAGACGTTCGTTCATCTAGCACAAAGGGACCGGGTTGTAGGAGAAACTTTTACTCTGATTTATCAGTCTGTTTCTAGTGCCGGTTTGAAGTTCCTGCAGTTTTCACTTAAAACCGAGTTGCAGCTAGTACCTTCCCATATATAAGTATGGAGTGGAGTTTGCCACTGAAAAGAAACTTTGTGTTCCCAACAAGCTAGTTGAAGGACGGCTTTCACACACACTTATCTCTCAGAACTGAGCATGTGGAGAGACGTTCGTTCATCTAGCACAAAGGGAACGGGTTGCAGGAGAAACTTTTACTCTGGTTTCTCAGTCTGTTTCCTAGTGCCGGTTTGAAGTTCCTGCAGTTTTCACTGTAAAACCGAGTTGGAGCTAGTACCTTCCCATATATATGTATGGAGTGGAGTTGGAAACTGAAAAGAAACTTTGTGTTCCCAAAAAGCTAGTTGAAGGACGGCTTTCACACACACTTATCTCTCAGAACTGAGCATGTGGAGAGACGTTCGTTCATCTAGCACAAAGGGAACCGGTTGCAGGAGAAACTTTTACTCTGTTTTCTCAGTCTGTTTCCTAGTGCCGGTTTGAAGTTCCTGCAGTTTTCACTGTAAAACCGACTTGGAGCTAGTACCTTCCCATATATATGTATGGAGTGGAGATTGCCACTGAAAAGAAACTTTGTGTTCCCAACAAGCTAGTTGGAGGACGGCTTTCACACACACTTATCTCACAGAACTGAGCATGTGGAGAGACGTTCGTTCATCTAGCACAAAGGGAACCAGTTGCAGGAGAAATTTTACTCTGGTTTCTCAGTCTGTTTCCTAGTGCCGGTTTGAAGTTCCTGCAGTTTTCACTTAAAACCGAGTTGGAGCTAGTACCTTCCCATATATATGTATGGAGTGGAGTTGGAAACTGTAAAGAAAATTTGTGTTCCCAACAAGCTATTTGAACGACGGCTTTCACACACACTTATCTCTCAGAACTGAGCATGTGGAGAGACGTTTGTTCATCTAGCACAAAGGGAACCGGTTGCAGAAGAAACTTTTACTCTGGTTTCTCAGTCTGTTTCCTAGTGCCGGTTTGATGTTCCTGCAGTTTTCACTGTAAAACCGAGTTGGAGCTAGTACCTTCCCATATATATGTATGGAGTGGAGTTGGAAACTGAAAAGAAACTTTGTGTTCCCAAAATGCTAGTTGAAGGACGGCTTTCACACACACTTATCTCTCAGAACTGAGCATGTGGAGAGACGTTCGTTCATCTAGCACAAAGGGAACCGGTTGCAGGAGAAACTTTTACTCTGGTTTCTCAGTCTGTTTCCTAGTGCCGGTTTGAAGTTCCTGCAGTTTTCACTGTAAAACAGAGTTGGAGCTAGTACCTTCCCATATATATGTATGGAGTGGAGTTTGCCACTGAAAAGAAACTTTGTGTTCCCAACAAGCTAGTTGAAGGACGGCTTTCACACACACTTATCTCACAGAACTGAGCATGTGGAGAGACGTTCGTTCATCTAGCACAAAGGGAACCAGTTGCAGGAGAAACTTTTACTCTGGATTCACAGTCTGTTTCCTAGTGCCGGTTTGAAGTTCCTGCAGTTTTCACTTAAAACCGAGTTGGAGCTAGTACCTTCCCATATATATGTATGGAGTGGAGTTGGAAACTGTAAAGAAAATTTGTGTTCCCAACAAGCTAGTTGAACGACGGCTTTCACACACACTTATCTCTCAGAACTGAGCATGTGGAGAGACGTTTGTTCATCTACCACAAAGGGAACCGGTTGCAGAAGAAACTTTTACTCTGGTTTCTCAGTCTGTTTCCTAGTGCCGGTTTGATGTTCCTGCAGTTTTCACTGTAAAACCGAGTTGGAGCTAGTACCTTCCCATATATATGTATGCAGTGGAGTTTGCAACTGAAAAGAATCTTTGTGTTCCCAACAGGCTAGTTGAAGGACGGCTTTCACACACACTTATCTCTCAGAACTGAGCATGTGGAGAGACGTTCGTTCATCTAGAACAAAGGGAACGGGTTGCAGGAGAAACTTTTACTCTGGTCTCTCAGTCTGTTTCCTAGTGCCGGTTTGAAGTTCCTGCAGTTTTCACTGTAAAACCGAGTTGGAGCTAGTACCTTCCCATATATATGTATGGAGTGGAGTTAGAAATTGAAAAGAAATTTTGTGTTCCCAAAAAGCTAGTTGAAGGACGGCTTTCACACACAATTATCTCTCAGAACTGAGCATGTGGAGAGACGTTCGTTCATCTAGCACAAAGGGAACCGGTTGCAGGAGAAACTTTTACTCTTGTTTCTCAGTCTGTTTCCTAGTGCCGGTTTGAAGTTCCTGCAGTTTTCACTGTAAAACCGAGTTGGAGCTAGTACCTTCCCATATATATGTATGGAGTGGAGTTTGCCACTGAAAAGAAACTTTTTGTTCCCAACAAGCTAGTTTAAGGACGGCTTTCACACACAATTATCTCTCAGAACTGAACATGTGGAGAGACGTTCGTTCATCTAGCACAAAGGGACCGGGTTGTAGGAGAAACTTTTACTCTGATTTATCAGTCTGTTTCTAGTGCCGGTTTGAAGTTCCTGCAGTTTTCACTTAAAACCGAGTTGCAGCTAGTACCTTCCCATATATAAGTATGGAGTGGAGTTTGCCACTGAAAAGAAACTTTGTGTTCCCAACAAGCTAGTTGAAGGACGGCTTTCACACACACTTATCTCTCAGAACTGAGCATGTGGAGAGACGTTCGTTCATCTAGCACAAAGGGAACGGGTTGCAGGAGAAACTTTTACTCTGGTTTCTCAGTCTGTTTCCTAGTGCCGGTTTGAAGTTCCTGCAGTTTTCACTGTAAAACCGAGTTGGAGCTAGTACCTTCCCATATATATGTATGGAGTGGAGTTGGAAACTGAAAAGAAACTTTGTGTTCCCAAAAAGCTAGTTGAAGGACGGCTTTCACACACACTTATCTCTCAGAACTGAGCATGTGGAGAGACGTTCGTTCATCTAGCACAAAGGGAACCGGTTGCAGGAGAAACTTTTACTCTGTTTTCTCAGTCTGTTTCCTAGTGCCGGTTTGAAGTTCCTGCAGTTTTCACTGTAAAACCGACTTGGAGCTAGTACCTTCCCATATATATGTATGGAGTGGAGATTGCCACTGAAAAGAAACTTTGTGTTCCCAACAAGCTAGTTGGAGGACGGCTTTCACACACACTTATCTCACAGAACTGAGCATGTGGAGAGACGTTCGTTCATCTAGCACAAAGGGAACCAGTTGCAGGAGAAATTTTACTCTGGTTTCTCAGTCTGTTTCCTAGTGCCGGTTTGAAGTTCCTGCAGTTTTCACTTAAAACCGAGTTGGAGCTAGTACCTTCCCATATATATGTATGGAGTGGAGTTGGAAACTGTAAAGAAAATTTGTGTTCCCAACAAGCTATTTGAACGACGGCTTTCACACACACTTATCTCTCAGAACTGAGCATGTGGAGAGACGTTTGTTCATCTAGCACAAAGGGAACCGGTTGCAGAAGAAACTTTTACTCTGGTTTCTCAGTCTGTTTCCTAGTGCCGGTTTGATGTTCCTGCAGTTTTCACTGTAAAACCGAGTTGGAGCTAGTACCTTCCCATATATATGTATGGAGTGGAGTTGGAAACTGAAAAGAAACTTTGTGTTCCCAAAATGCTAGTTGAAGGACGGCTTTCACACACACTTATCTCTCAGAACTGAGCATGTGGAGAGACGTTCGTTCATCTAGCACAAAGGGAACCGGTTGCAGGAGAAACTTTTACTCTGGTTTCTCAGTCTGTTTCCTAGTGCCGGTTTGAAGTTCCTGCAGTTTTCACTGTAAAACCGAGTTGGAGCTAGTACCTTCCCATATATATGTATGGAGTGGAGTTTGCCACTGAAAAGAAACTTTGTGTTCCCAACAAGCTAGTTGAAGGACGGCTTTCACACACACTTATCTCACAGAACTGAGCATGTGGAGAGACGTTCGTTCATCTAGCACAAAGGGAACCAGTTGCAGGAGAAACTTTTACTCTGGATTCACAGTCTGTTTCCTAGTGCCGGTTTGAAGTTCCTGCAGTTTTCACTTAAAACCGAGTTGGAGCTAGTACCTTCCCATATATATGTATGGAGTGGAGTTGGAAACTGTAAAGAAAATTTGTGTTCCCAACAAGCTAGTTGAACGACGGCTTTCACACACACTTATCTCTCAGAACTGAGCATGTGGAGAGACGTTTGTTCATCTACCACAAAGGGAACCGGTTGCAGAAGAAACTTTTACTCTGGTTTCTCAGTCTGTTTCCTAGTGCCGGTTTGATGTTCCTGCAGTTTTCACTGTAAAACCGAGTTGGAGCTAGTACCTTCCCATATATATGTATGCAGTGGAGTTTGCAACTGAAAAGAATCTTTGTGTTCCCAACAGGCTAGTTGAAGGACGGCTTTCACACACACTTATCTCTCAGAACTGAGCATGTGGAGAGACGTTCGTTCATCTAGAACAAAGGGAACGGGTTGCAGGAGAAACTTTTACTCTGGTTTCTCAGTCTGTTTCCTAGTGTCGGTTTAAAGTTCCTGCAGTTTTCACTGTAAAACCGAGTTGGAGCTTGTACCTTCCCATATATATGTATGGAGTGGAGTTTGCCACTGAAAAGAAACTTTGTGTTCCCAACAAGCTAGTTGAAGGACGGCTTTCACACACACTTATCTCTCAGAACTGAGCATGTGGAGAGACGTTCGTTCATCTAGCACAAAGGGAACAGGTTGCAGGAGAATCTTTTACTCTGGATTCTCAGTCTGTTTCCTAGTGCCGGTTTGAAGTTCCTGCAGTTTTCACTGTAAAACCGAGTTGGAGCTAGTACCTCCACATATATTTGTAACGAGTGGGGTTTGCCACTGAAAAGAAACTTTGTGTTCCCAACAAGCTAGTTGAAGGACGGCTTTCACACACACTTATCTCTCAGAACTGAGCATGTGGAGAGACGTTCCTTCATCTAGCACAAAGGAAACGGGTTGCAGGAGAAACTTTTACTCTGGTTTCTCAGTCTGTTTCCTAGTGCCGGTTTGAAGTTCCTGCAGTTTTCACTGTAAAACCGAGTTGGAGCTAGTACCTTCCCATATATATGTATGGAGTGGATTTTGCCACTGAAAAGAAACTTTGTGTTCCCAACCAGCTGGTTGAAGGACGGCTTTCACACACACTTATCTCTCAGAACTGAGCATGTGGAGAGACGTTCGTTCATCTAGCACAAAGGGAACCGGTTGCAGGAGAAACTTTTACTCTGGTTTCTCAGTCTGTTTCCTAGTGCCGGTTTGAAGTTCCTGCAGTTTTCACTGTAAAACCGAGTTGGAGCTAGTACCTTCCCATATATATGTATGGAGTGGATTTTGCCACTGAAAAGAAACTTTGTGTTCCCAACAAGCTAGTTGAAGGACGGCTTTCACACACACTTATCTCACAGAACTGAGCATGTGGAGAGACGTTCGTTCATCTAGCACAAAGGGAACCTGTTGCAGGAGAAACTTTTACTATGGTTTCTCAGTCTGCTTCCTAGTGCCGGTTTGAAGTTCCTGCAGTTTTCACTTAAAACCGAGTTGGAGCTAGTACCTTCCCATATATATGTATGGAGTGGAGTTGGAAACTGTAAAGAAAATTTGTGTTCCCAACAAGCTAGTTGAACGACGGCTTTCACACACACTTATCTCTCAGAACTGAGCATGTGGAGAGACGTTTGTTCATCTAGCACAAAGGGAACCGGTTGCAGGAGAAACTTTTACTCTGGTTTCTCAGTCTGTTTCCTAATGCCGGTTTGAAGTTCCTGCAGTTTTCACTGTAAAACCGAGTTGGAGCTAGTACCTTCCCATATATATGTATGGAGTGGAGTTTGCCACTGAAAAGAAACTTTGTGTTCCCAACAAGCTAGTTGAAGGACGGCTTTCACACACACTTATCTCTCAGAACTGAGCATGTGGAGAGACGTTCGTTCATCCAGCACAAAGGGAACGGTTTGCAGGAGAATCTTTTACTCTGGATTCCCAGTCTCTTTCCTAGTGCCGGTTTGAAGTTCCTGCAGTTTTCACTGTAAAATCGAGTTGGATCTTGTACCTCCACATATATTTGTAACGAGTGGGGTTTGCCACTGAAAAGAAACATTGTGTTCCCAACAAGCTAGTTGAAGGACGGCTTTCACACACACTTATCTCTCAGAACTGAGCATGTGGAGAGACTTTCGTTCATCTAGCACAAAGGGAACGGGTTGCAGGAGAAACTTTTACTCTGATTTCTCAGTCTGTTTCCTAGTGCCGGTTTTAAGTTCCTGCAGTTTTCACTGTAAAACCGAGTTGGAGCTAGTACCTTCCCATATATATGTATGCAGTGGAGTTTGAAACTGAAAAGAAACTTTGTGTTCCCAACAAGTTAGTTGAAGGACGGCTTTCACAGACACTTATCTCTCAGAACTGAGCATGTGGAGAGACGTTCGTTCATCTAGCACAAATGGAACGGGTTGCAGGAGAAATTTTTAGTCTGGATTCTCAGTCTGTTTCCTAGTGCCGGTTTGAAGTTCCTGCAGTTTTCACTGTAAAACCGAGTTGGAGCTAGTACCTTCCCATATATATGTATGGAGTGGAGTTTGCAACTGAAAAGAAACTTTGTGTTCCCAACAAGCTAGTTGAAGGACGGCTTTCACACACACTTATCTCTCAGAACTGAGGATGTGGAGAGACGTTCGTTCATCTAGCACAAATGGAACGGGTTGCAGGAGAAACTTTTACTCTGGTTTCTCAGTCTGTTTCCTAGTGCCGGTTTTAAGTTCCTGCAGTTTTCACTGTAAAACCGAGTTGGAGCTAGTACCTTCCCATATATATGTATGGAGTGGAGTTTGCCACTGAAAAGAAACTTTGTGTTCCCAACAAGCTAGTTGAAGGATGGCTTTCACACACACTTATCTCTCAGAACTGAGCATGTGGAGAGACGTTCGTTCATCTAGCACAAAGGGAATGGGTTGCAGGAGAATCATTTACTCTGGATTCTCAGTCTGTTTCCTAGTGCCGGTTTGAAGTTCCTGCAGTTTTCACTGTAAAACCGAGTTGGACCTAGTACCTTCCCATATATATGTATGGAGTGGAGTTTGCCACTGAAAAGAAACTTTGTGTTCCCAACAAGCTAGTTGAAGGACGGCTTTCACTCACAATTATTTCTCAGAACTGAGCATGTGGAAAGACGTTCGTTCATCTAGCACAAAGGGAACGGGTTGTAGGGGAAACTTTTACTCTGGATTCTCAGTCTGTTTCCTAGTGCTGGTTTGAAGTTCCTGCAGTTTTCACTTAAAAGCGAGTTGCAGCTAGTACCTTCCCATATATATGTATGGAGTGGAGTTTGCCACTGAAAAGAAACTTTGTGTTCCCAACAAGCTAGTTGAAGGACGGCTTTCACACACACTTATCTCTCAGAACTGAGCATGTGGAGAGACGTTCGTTCATCTAGCACAAAGGGAACGGGTTGCAGGAGAAACTTTTACTCTGGTTTCTCAGTCTGTTTCCTAGTGCCGGTTTAAAGTTCCTGCAGTTTTCACTGTAAAACCGAGTTGTAGCTAGTACCTTCCCATATATATGTATGGAGTGGAGTTTGCCACTGAAAAGAAACTTTGTGTTCCCAACAAGCTGGTTGAAGGACGGCTTTCACACACACTTATCTCTCAGAATTGAGCATGTGGAGAGACGTTCGTTCATCTAGCACAAAGGGAACGGGTTGCAGGAGATACTTTTACTCTGGTTTCTCAGTCTGTTTCCTAGTGCCGGTTTGAAGTTCCTGCAGTTTTCACTTAAAACCGAGCTGGAGCTAGTACCTTCCCATATATATGTATGGAGTGGAGTTTCCAAATGAAAAGAAACTTTGTGTTCCCAAAAAGCTAGTTGAAGGACGGCTTTCACACACACTTATCTCTCAGAACTGAGCATGTGGAGAGACGTTCGTTCATCTAGCACAAAGGGAACCGGTTGCAGGAGAAACTTTTACTCTGGTTTCTCAGTCTGTTTCCTAGTGCCGGTTTGAAGTTCCTGCAGTTTTCACTGTAAAACCGAGTTGGAGCTAGTACCTTCCCATATATATGTATGGAGTGGATTTTGCCACTGAAAAGAAACTTTGTGTTCCCAACAAGCTAGTTGAAGAACGGCTTTCACACACACTTATCTCACAGAACAGAGCATGTGGAGAAATGTTCGTTCATCTAGCACAAAGGGAACCAGTTGCAGGAGAAACTTTTACTCTGGTTTCTCAGTCTGTTTCCTAATGCCGGTTTGAATTTCCTGCAGTTTTCACTGTAAAACCGAGTTGGAGCTAGTACCTTCCCATATATATGTATGGAGTGGAGTTTGCCACTGAATAGAAACTTTGTGTTCCCAACAAGCTAGTTGAAGGACGGCTTTCACACACACTTATCTCTCAGAACTGAGCATGTGGAGAGACGTTCGTTCATCTAGCACAAAGGGAACGGGTTGCAGGAGATACTTTTACTCTGGTTTCTCAGTCTGTTTCCTAGTGCCGGTTTGAAGTTCCTGCAGTTTTCACTTAAAACCGAGTTGGAGCTAGTACCTTCCCATATATATGTATGGAGTGGAGTTTCCAAATGAAAAGAAACTTTGTGTTCCCAAAAAGCTATTTGAAGGACGGCTTTCACACACACTTATCTCTCAGAACTGAGCATGTGGAGAGACGTTCGTTCATCTAGCACAAAGGGAACCGGTTGCAGGAGAAACTTTTACTCTGGTTTCTCAGTCTGTTTCCTAGTGCCGGTTTGAAGTTCCTGCAGTTTTCACTGTAAAACCGAGTTGGAGCTAGTACCTTCCCATATATATGTATGGAGTGAATTTTGCCACTGAAAAGAAACTTTGTGTTCCAAACAAGCTAGTTGAAGGACGGCTTTCACACACACTTATCTCACAGAACAGAGCATGTGGAGAGATGTTCGTTCATCTAGCACAAAGGGAACCAGTTGCAGGAGAAACTTTTACTCTGGTTTCTCAGTCTGTTTCCTAATGCCGGTTTGAAGTTCCTGCAGTTTTCACTGTAAAACCGAGTTGGAGCTAGTACCTTCCCATATATATGTATGGAGTGGAGTTTGCCACTGAATAGAAACTTTGTGTTCCCAACAAGCTAGTTGAAGGACGGCTTTCACACACACTTATCTCTCAGAACTGAGCATGTGGAGAGACGTTCGTTCATCTAGCACAAAGGGAACGGGTTGCAGGAGAAAATTTTACTCTGGTTTCTCAGTCTGTTTCCTAGTGCCGGTTTGAAGTTCCTGCAGTTTTCACTGTAAAACCGAGTTGGAGCTAGTACCTTCCCATATATATGTATGGAGTGGAGTTTGCAACTGAAAAGAAACTTTGTGTTCCCAACAGGCTAGTTGAAGGACGGCTTTCACACACACTTATCTCTCAGAACTGAGCATGTGGAGAGACGTTCCTTCATCTAGCACAAAGGAAACGGGTTGCAGGAGAAACTTTTACTCTGGTTTCTCAGTCTGTTTCTTGTGCCGGTTTGAAGTTCCTGCAGTTTTCACTGTAAAACCGAGTTGGAGCTAGTACATTCCCATATATATGTATGGAGTGGAGTTTGCCACTGAAAAGAAACTTTGTGTTCCCAACAAGTTGGTTGAAGGACGGCTTTCACACACACTTATCTCTCAGAATTGAGCATGTGAAGAGACGTTCGTTCATCTAGCACAAAGGGAACGGGATGCAGGAGATACTTTTACTCTGGTTTCTCAGTCTGTTTCCTAGTGCCGGTTTGAAGTTCCTGCAGTTTTCACTTAAAACCGAGTTGGAGCTAGTACCTTCCCATATATATGTATGGAGTGGAGTTTCCAAATGAAAAGAAACTTTGTGTTCCCAAAAAGCTAGTTGAAGGACGGCTTTCACACACACTTATCTCTCAGAACTAAGCATGTGGAGAGACGTTCGTTCATCTAGCACAAAGGGAACCGGTTGCAGGAGAAACTTTTACTCTGGTTTCTCAGTCTGTTTCCTAGTGCCGGTTTGAAGTTCCTGCAGTTTTCACTGTAAAACCGAGTTGGAGCTAGTACCTTCCCATATATATGTATGGAGTGAATTTTGCCACTGAAAAGAAACTTTGTGTTCCCTACAAGCTAGTTGAAGGACGGCTTTCACACACACTTATCTCACATAACAGAGCATGTGGAGAGATGTTCGTTCATCTAGCACAAAGGGAACCAGTTGCAGGAGAAACTTTTACTCTGGTTTCTCAGTCTGCTTCCTAGTGCCGGTTTGAATTTCCTGCAGTTTTCACTTAAAACCGAGTTGGAGCTAGTACCTTCCCATATATATGTATGGAGTGGAGTTGGAAACTGTAAAGAAAATTTGTGTTCCCAACAAGCTAGTTGAACGACGGCTTTCACACACACTTATCTCTCAGAACTGAGCATGTGGAGAGACGTTTGTTCATCTAGCACAAAGGGAACCGGTTGCAGGAGAAACTTTTACTCTGGTTTCTCAGTCTGTTTCTTAGTGCCGGTTTGAAGTTCCTGCAGTTTTCACTGTAAAACCGAGTTGGAGCTAGTACCTTCCCATATATATGTATGGAGTGGAGTTTGCCACTGAAAAGAAACTTTGTGTTCCCAACAAGCTAGTTGAAGGACGGCTTTCACACACACTTATCTCTCAGAACTGAGCATGTGGAGAGACGTTCGTTCATCTAGCACAAAGGGAACGGGTTGCAGGAGAAAATTTTACTCTGGTTTCTCAGTCTGTTTCCTAGTGCCGGTTTGAAGTTCCTGCAGTTTTCACTGTGAAACCGAGTTGGAGCTAGTACCATCCCATATATATGTATGGAGTGGAGTTTGCAACTGAAAAGAAACTTTGTGTTCCCAACAGGCTAGTTGAAGTACGGCTTTCACACACAATTATCTCTCAGAACTGAGCATGTGGAGAGACGTTCGTTCATCTAGCACAAAGGGAACGGGTTGCAGGAGAAACTTTTACTCTGGTTTCTCAGTCTGTATCCTAGTGCCGGTTTGAAGTTCCTGCAGTTTTCACTGTAAAACCGAGTTGGAGCTAGTACCTTCCCATATATATGTATGGAGTGGAGTTTGCCACTGAAAAGAAACTTTGTGTTCCCAACAAGCTAGTTGAAGGACGGCTTTCACACACACTTATCTCACAGAACTGAGCATGTGGAGAGACGTTCGTTCATCTAGCACAAAGGGAACCAGTTGCAGGAGAAACTTTTACTCTGGTTTCTCAGTCTATTTCCTAGTGCCGGTTTGAAGTTCCTGCAGTTTTCACTTAAAACCGAGTTGGAGCTAGTACCTTCCCATATATATGTATGGAGTGGAGTTGGAAACTGTAAAGAAAATTTGTGTTCCCAACAAGCTAGTTGAACGACGGCTTTCACACACACTTATCTCTCAGAACTGAGCATGTAGAGAGACTTTTGTTCATCTAGCACAAAGGGAACCGGTTGCAGGAGAAACTTTTACTCTGGTTTCTCAGTCTGTTTCCTAGTGCCGGTTTTAAGTTCCTGCAGTTTTCACTGTAAAACCGAGTTGGAGCTAGTACCTTCCCATATATATGTATGCAGTGGAGTTTAAAACTGAAAAGAATCTTTGTGTTCCCAACAGGCTAGTTGAAGGACGGCTTTCACACACACTTATCTCTCAGAACTGAGCATGTGGAGAGACGTTCGTTCATCTAGCACAAAGGGAACGGGTTGCAGGAGAAACTTTTACTCTGATTTCTCAGTCTGTTTCCTAGTGCCGGTTTGAAGTTCCTGCAGTTTTCCCTGTAAAACTGAGTTGGAGCTAGTACCTTCCCATATATATGTATGGAGTGGAGTTTGCCACTGAAAAGAAACTTTGTGTTCCCAACAAGCTAGTTGAATGACGGCTTTCACACACACTTATCTCTCAGAACTGAGCATGTGGAGAGACGTTCGTTCATCTAGCACAAAGGGAACGGGTTGCAGGAGAAACTTTTACTCTGATTTCTCAGTCTGTTTCCTAGTGCCGGTTTGAAGTTCCTGCAGTTTTCACTGTAAAACCGAGTTGGAGCTAGTACATTCCCATATATATGTATGGAGTGGAGTTTGCCACTGAAAAGAAACTTTGTGTTCCCAACAAGCTAGTTGAATGACGGCTTTCACACACACTTATCTCTCAGAACTGAGCATGTGGAGAGACGTTCGTTCATCTAGCACAAAGGGAACGGGTTGCAGGAGAAAATTTTACTCTGGTTTCTCAGTCTGTTTCCTAGTGCCGGTTTGAAGTTCCTGCAGTTTTCACTGTAAAACCGAGTTGGAGCTAGTACCTTCCCTTATATATGTATGGAGTGGAGTTTGCAACTGAAAAGAAACTTTGTGTTCCTAACAACCTAGTTGAAGGACGGCTTTCACAGACACTTATCTCTCAGAACTGAGCATGTGGAGAGACGTTCGTTCATCTAGCACAAAGGGAACGGGTTGTAGGAGAAACTTTTACTCTGGTTTATCAGTATGTTTCTAGTGCCGGTTTGAAGTTCCTGCAGTTTTCACTTAAAACCGAGTTGCAGCTAGTACCTTCCCATATATATGTATGGATTGGAGTTTGCCACTGAAAAGAAACTTTGTGTTCCCAACAAGCTAGTTGAAGGACGGCTTTCACACACACTTATCTCACATAACAGAGCATGTGGAGAGATGTTCGTTCATCTAGCACAAAGGGAACCAGTTGCAGGAGAAACTTTTACTCTGGTTTCTCAGTCTGCTTCCTAGTGCCGGTTTGAATTTCCTGCAGTTTTCACTTAAAACCGAGTTGGAGCTAGTACCTTCCCATATATATGTATGGAGTGGAGTTGGAAACTGTAAAGAAAATTTGTGTTCCCAACAAGCTAGTTGAACGACGGCTTTCACACACACTTATCTCTCAGAACTGAGCATGTGGAGAGACGTTTGTTCATCTAGCACAAAGGGAACCGGTTGCAGGAGAAACTTTTACTCTGGTTTCTCAGTCTGTTTCTTAGTGCCGGTTTGAAGTTCCTGCAGTTTTCACTGTAAAACCGAGTTGGAGCTAGTACCTTCCCATATATATGTATGGAGTGGAGTTTGCCACTGAAAAGAAACTTTGTGTTCCCAACAAGCTAGTTGAAGGACGGCTTTCACACACACTTATCTCTCAGAACTGAGCATGTGGAGAGACGTTCGTTCATCTAGCACAAAGGGAACGGGTTGCAGGAGAAAATTTTACTCTGGTTTCTCAGTCTGTTTCCTAGTGCCGGTTTGAAGTTCCTGCAGTTTTCACTGTGAAACCGAGTTGGAGCTAGTACCATCCCATATATATGTATGGAGTGGAGTTTGCAACTGAAAAGAAACTTTGTGTTCCCAACAGGCTAGTTGAAGTACGGCTTTCACACACAATTATCTCTCAGAACTGAGCATGTGGAGAGACGTTCGTTCATCTAGCACAAAGGGAACGGGTTGCAGGAGAAACTTTTACTCTGGTTTCTCAGTCTGTATCCTAGTGCCGGTTTGAAGTTCCTGCAGTTTTCACTGTAAAACCGAGTTGGAGCTAGTACCTTCCCATATATATGTATGGAGTGGAGTTTGCCACTGAAAAGAAACTTTGTGTTCCCAACAAGCTAGTTGAAGGACGGCTTTCACACACACTTATCTCACAGAACTGAGCATGTGGAGAGACGTTCGTTCATCTAGCACAAAGGGAACCAGTTGCAGGAGAAACTTTTACTCTGGTTTCTCAGTCTATTTCCTAGTGCCGGTTTGAAGTTCCTGCAGTTTTCACTTAAAACCGAGTTGGAGCTAGTACCTTCCCATATATATGTATGGAGTGGAGTTGGAAACTGTAAAGAAAATTTGTGTTCCCAACAAGCTAGTTGAACGACGGCTTTCACACACACTTATCTCTCAGAACTGAGCATGTAGAGAGACTTTTGTTCATCTAGCACAAAGGGAACCGGTTGCAGGAGAAACTTTTACTCTGGTTTCTCAGTCTGTTTCCTAGTGCCGGTTTTAAGTTCCTGCAGTTTTCACTGTAAAACCGAGTTGGAGCTAGTACCTTCCCATATATATGTATGCAGTGGAGTTTAAAACTGAAAAAAATCTTTGTGTTCCCAACAGGCTAGTTGAAGGACGGCTTTCACACACACTTATCTCTCAGAACTGAGCATGTGGAGAGACGTTCGTTCATCTAGCACAAAGGGAACGGGTTGCAGGAGAAACTTTTACTCTGATTTCTCAGTCTGTTTCCTAGTGCCGGTTTGAAGTTCCTGCAGTTTTCCCTGTAAAACTGAGTTGGAGCTAGTACCTTCCCATATATATGTATGGAGTGGAGTTTGCCACTGAAAAGAAACTTTGTGTTCCCAACAAGCTAGTTGAATGACGGCTTTCACACACACTTATCTCTCAGAACTGAGCATGTGGAGAGACGTTCGTTCATCTAGCACAAAGGGAACGGGTTGCAGGAGAAACTTTTACTCTGATTTCTCAGTCTGTTTCCTAGTGCCGGTTTGAAGTTCCTGCAGTTTTCACTGTAAAACCGAGTTGGAGCTAGTACATTCCCATATATATGTATGGAGTGGAGTTTGCCACTGAAAAGAAACTTTGTGTTCCCAACAAGCTAGTTGAATGACGGCTTTCACACACACTTATCTCTCAGAACTGAGCATGTGGAGAGACGTTCGTTCATCTAGCACAAAGGGAACGGGTTGCAGGAGAAAATTTTACTCTGGTTTCTCAGTCTGTTTCCTAGTGCCGGTTTGAAGTTCCTGCAGTTTTCACTGTAAAACCGAGTTGGAGCTAGTACCTTCCCTTATATATGTATGGAGTGGAGTTTGCAACTGAAAAGAAACTTTGTGTTCCTAACAACCTAGTTGAAGGACGGCTTTCACAGACACTTATCTCTCAGAACTGAGCATGTGGAGAGACGTTCGTTCATCTAGCACAAAGGGAACGGGTTGTAGGAGAAACTTTTACTCTGGTTTATCAGTATGTTTCTAGTGCCGGTTTGAAGTTCCTGCAGTTTTCACTTAAAACCGAGTTGCAGCTAGTACCTTCCCATATATATGTATGGATTGGAGTTTGCCACTGAAAAGAAACTTTGTGTTCCCAACAAGCTAGTTGAAGGACGGCTTTCACACACACTTATCTCTCAGAACTGAGCATGTGGAGAGACGTTCGTTCATCTAGCACAAAGGGAACGTGTTGCAGGAGAAACTTTTACTCTGGTTTCTCAGTCTGTTTCCTAGTGCCGGTTTGAAGTTCCTGCAGTTTTCACTGTAAAACCGAGTTGGAGCTAGTACCTTCCCATATATATGTATGGAGTGGAGTTGGAAACTTAAAAGAAACTTTGTGTTCCCAAAAAGCTAGTTGAAGGACGGCTTTCACTCACAATTATCTCTCAGAACTGAGCATGTGGAGAGACGTTCGTTCATCTAGCACAAAGGGAACCGGTTGCAGGAGAAACTTTTACTCTGGTTTCTCAGTCTGTTTCCTAGTGCTGGTTTGAAGTTCCTGCAGTTTTCACTGTAAAACCGAGTTGGAGCTAGTACCTTCCCATATATATGTATGGAGTGGAGTTTGCCACTGAAAAGAAACTTTGTGTTCCCAACAAGCTAGTTGAAGGACGGCTTTCACACACACTTATCTCACAGAACTGAGCATGTGGAGAGACGTTCGTTCTTCTAGCACAAAGGGAACCAGTTGCAGGAGAAACTTTTACTCTGTTTTCTCAGTCTGTTTCCTAGTGCCGGTTTGAAGTTCCTGCAGTTTTCACTTAAAACCGAGTTGGAGCTAGTACTTTCCCATATATATGTATGGAGTGGAGTTGGAAACTGTAAAGAAAATTTGTGTTCCCAACAAGCTAGTTGAACGACGGCTTTCACACACACTTATCTCTCAGAACTGAGCATGTGGAGAGACGTTTGTTCATCTAGCACAAATGGAACGGGTTGCAGGAGAAACTATTACTCTGATTTCTCAGTCTGTTTCCTAGTGCCGGTTTGAAGTTCCTGCAGTTTTCACTGTAAATCCGAGTTGGAGCTAGTACCTTCCCATATATATGTATGGAGTGGAGTTTGCCACTGAAAAGAAACTTTGTTTTCCCAACAAGCTAGTTGAATGACGGCTTTCACACACACTTATCTCTCAGAACTGAGCATGTGGAGAGACGTTCGTTCATCTAGCACAAAGGGAACGGGTTGCAGGAGAAAATTTTACTCTGGTTTCTCAGTCTGTTTCCTAGTGCCGGTTTGAAGTTCCTGCAGTTTTCACTGTAAAACCGAGTTGGAGCTAGTACCTTCCCATATATATGTATGGAGTGGAGTTTGCCACTGAATAGAAACTTTGTGTTCCCAACAAGCTAGTTGAAGGACGGCTTTCACACACACTTATCTCTCAGAACTGAGCATGTGGAGAGACGTTCGTTCATCTAGCACAAAGGGAACGGGTTGCAGGAGAAAATTTTACTCTGGTTTCTCAGTCTGTTTCCTAGTGCCGGTTTGAAGTTCCTGCAGTTTTCACTGTAAAACCGAGTTGGAGCTAGTACCTTCCCATATATATGTATGGAGTGAATTTTGCCACTGAAAAGAAACTTTGTGTTCCAAACAAGCTAGTTGAAGGACGGCTTTCACACACACTTATCTCACAGAACAGAGCATGTGGAGAGATGTTCGTTCATCTAGCACAAAGGGAACCAGTTGCAGGAGAAACTTTTACTCTGGTTTCTCAGTCTGTTTCCTAATGCCGGTTTGAAGTTCCTGCAGTTTTCACTGTAAAACCGAGTTGGAGCTAGTACCTTCCCATATATATGTATGGAGTGGAGTTTGCCACTGAATAGAAACTTTGTGTTCCCAACAAGCTAGTTGAAGGACGGCTTTCACACACACTTATCTCTCAGAACTGAGCATGTGGAGAGACGTTCGTTCATCTAGCACAAAGGGAACGGGTTGCAGGAGAAAATTTTACTCTGGTTTCTCAGTCTGTTTCCTAGTGCCGGTTTGAAGTTCCTGCAGTTTTCACTGTAAAACCGAGTTGGAGCTAGTACCTTCCCATATATATGTATGGAGTGGAGTTTGCAACTGAAAAGAAACTTTGTGTTCCCAACAGGCTAGTTGAAGGACGGCTTTCACACACACTTATCTCTCAGAACTGAGCATGTGGAGAGACGTTCCTTCATCTAGCACAAAGGAAACGGGTTGCAGGAGAAACTTTTACTCTGGTTTCTCAGTCTGTTTCTTGTGCCGGTTTGAAGTTCCTGCAGTTTTCACTGTAAAACCGAGTTGGAGCTAGTACATTCCCATATATATGTATGGAGTGGAGTTTGCCACTGAAAAGAAACTTTGTGTTCCCAACAAGTTGGTTGAAGGACGGCTTTCACACACACTTATCTCTCAGAATTGAGCATGTGGAGAGACGTTCGTTCATCTAGCACAAAGGGAACGGGATGCAGGAGATACTTTTACTCTGGTTTCTCAGTCTGTTTCCTAGTGCCGGTTTGAAGTTCCTGCAGTTTTCACTTAAAACCGAGTTAGAGCTAGTACCTTCCCATATATATGTATGGAGTGGAGTTTCCAAATGAAAAGAAACTTTGTGTTCCCAAAAAGCTAGTTGAAGGACGGCTTTCACACACACTTATCTCTCAGAACTAAGCATGTGGAGAGACGTTCGTTCATCTAGCACAAAGGGAACCGGTTGCAGGAGAAACTTTTACTCTGGTTTCTCAGTCTGTTTCCTAGTGCCGGTTTTAAGTTCCTGCAGTTTTCACTGTAAAACCGAGTTGGAGCTAGTACCTTCCCATATATATGTATGGAGTTGAGTTTGCCACTGAAAAGAAACTTTGTGTTCCCAACAAGCTTTGTTGAAGGATGGCTTTCACACACACTTATCTCTCAGAACTGAGCATGTGGAGAGACGTTCGTTCATCTAGCACAAAGGGAATGGGTTGCAGGAGAATCATTTACTCTGGATTCTCAGTCTGTTTCCTAGTGCCGGTTTGAAGTTCCTGCAGTTTTCACTGTAAAACCGAGTTGGACCTAGTACCTTCCCATATATATGTATGGAGTGGAGTTTGCCACTGAAAAGAAACTTTGTGTTCCCAACAAGCTAGTTGAAGGACGGCTTTCACTCACAATTATTTCTCAGAACTGAGCATGTGGAAAGACGTTCGTTCATCTAGCACAAAGGGAACGGGTTGTAGGGGAAACTTTTACTCTGGATTCTCAGTCTGTTTCCTAGTGCTGGTTTGAAGTTCCTGCAGTTTTCACTTAAAAGCGAGTTGCAGCTAGTACCTTCCCATATATATGTATGGAGTGGAGTTTGCCACTGAAAAGAAACTTTGTGTTCCCAACAAGCTAGTTGAAGGACGGCTTTCACACACACTTATCTCTCAGAACTGAGCATGTGGAGAGACGTTCGTTCATCTAGCACAAAGGGAACGGGTTGCAGGAGAAACTTTTACTCTGGTTTCTCAGTCTGTTTCCTAGTGCCGGTTTAAAGTTCCTGCAGTTTTCACTGTAAAACCGAGTTGGAGCTAGTACCTTCCCATATATATGTATGGAGTGGAGTTTGCCACTGAAAAGAAACTTTGTGTTCCCAACAAGCTGGTTGAAGGACGGCTTTCACACACACTTATCTCTCAGAATTGAGCATGTGGAGAGACGTTCGTTCATCTAGCACAAAGGGAACGGGTTGCAGGAGATACTTTTACTCTGGTTTCTCAGTCTGTTTCCTAGTGCCGGTTTGAAGTTCCTGCAGTTTTCACTTAAAACCGAGCTGGAGCTAGTACCTTCCCATATATATGTATGGAGTGGAGTTTCCAAATGAAAAGAAACTTTGTGTTCCCAAAAAGCTAGTTGAAGGACGGCTTTCACACACACTTATCTCTCAGAACTGAGCATGTGGAGAGACGTTCGTTCATCTAGCACAAAGGGAACCGGTTGCAGGAGAAACTTTTACTCTGGTTTCTCAGTCTGTTTCCTAGTGCCGGTTTGAAGTTCCTGCAGTTTTCACTGTAAAACCGAGTTGGAGCTAGTACCTTCCCATATATATGTATGGAGTGGATTTTGCCACTGAAAAGAAACTTTGTGTTCCCAACAAGCTAGTTGAAGAACGGCTTTCACACACACTTATCTCACAGAACAGAGCATGTGGAGAAATGTTCGTTCATCTAGCACAAAGGGAACCAGTTGCAGGAGAAACTTTTACTCTGGTTTCTCAGTCTGTTTCCTAATGCCGGTTTGAATTTCCTGCAGTTTTCACTGTAAAACCGAGTTGGAGCTAGTACCTTCCCATATATATGTATGGAGTGGAGTTTGCCACTGAATAGAAACTTTGTGTTCCCAACAAGCTAGTTGAAGGACGGCTTTCACACACACTTATCTCTCAGAACTGAGCATGTGGAGAGACGTTCGTTCATCTAGCACAAAGGGAACGGGTTGCAGGAGATACTTTTACTCTGGTTTCTCAGTCTGTTTCCTAGTGCCGGTTTGAAGTTCCTGCAGTTTTCACTTAAAACCGAGTTGGAGCTAGTACCTTCCCATATATATGTATGGAGTGGAGTTTCCAAATGAAAAGAAACTTTGTGTTCCCAAAAAGCTAGTTGAAGGACGGCTTTCACACACACTTATCTCTCAGAACTGAGCATGTGGAGAGACGTTCGTTCATCTAGCACAAAGGGAACCGGTTGCAGGAGAAACTTTTACTCTGGTTTCTCAGTCTGTTTCCTAGTGCCGGTTTGAAGTTCCTGCAGTTTTCACTGTAAAACCGAGTTGGAGCTAGTACCTTCCCATATATATGTATGGAGTGAATTTTGCCACTGAAAAGAAACTTTGTGTTCCAAACAAGCTAGTTGAAGGACGGCTTTCACACACACTTATCTCACAGAACAGAGCATGTGGAGAGATGTTCGTTCATCTAGCACAAAGGGAACCAGTTGCAGGAGAAACTTTTACTCTGGTTTCTCAGTCTGTTTCCTAATGCCGGTTTGAAGTTCCTGCAGTTTTCACTGTAAAACCGAGTTGGAGCTAGTACCTTCCCATATATATGTATGGAGTGGAGTTTGCCACTGAATAGAAACTTTGTGTTCCCAACAAGCTAGTTGAAGGACGGCTTTCACACACACTTATCTCTCAGAACTGAGCATGTGGAGAGACGTTCGTTCATCTAGCACAAAGGGAACGGGTTGCAGGAGAAAATTTTACTCTGGTTTCTCAGTCTGTTTCCTAGTGCCGGTTTGAAGTTCCTGCAGTTTTCACTGTAAAACCGAGTTGGAGCTAGTACCTTCCCATATATATGTATGGAGTGGAGTTTGCAACTGAAAAGAAACTTTGTGTTCCCAACAGGCTAGTTGAAGGACGGCTTTCACACACACTTATCTCTCAGAACTGAGCATGTGGAGAGACGTTCCTTCATCTAGCACAAAGGAAACGGGTTGCAGGAGAAACTTTTACTCTGGTTTCTCAGTCTGTTTCTTGTGCCGGTTTGAAGTTCCTGCAGTTTTCACTGTAAAACCGAGTTGGAGCTAGTACATTCCCATATATATGTATGGAGTGGAGTTTGCCACTGAAAAGAAACTTTGTGTTCCCAACAAGTTGGTTGAAGGACGGCTTTCACACACACTTATCTCTCAGAATTGAGCATGTGGAGAGACGTTCGTTCATCTAGCACAAAGGGAACGGGATGCAGGAGATACTTTTACTCTGGTTTCTCAGTCTGTTTCCTAGTGCCGGTTTGAAGTTCCTGCAGTTTTCACTTAAAACCGAGTTGGAGCTAGTACCTTCCCATATATATGTATGGAGTGGAGTTTCCAAATGAAAAGAAACTTTGTGTTCCCAAAAAGCTAGTTGAAGGACGGCTTTCACACACACTTATCTCTCAGAACAAAGCATGTGGAGAGACGTTCGTTCATCTAGCACAAAGGGAACCGGTTGCAGGAGAAACTTTTACTCTGGTTTCTCAGTCTGTTTCCTAGTGCCGGTTTGAAGTTCCTGCAGTTTTCACTGTAAAACCGAGTTGGAGCTAGTACCTTCCCATATATATGTATGGAGTGAATTTTGCCACTGAAAAGAAACTTTGTGTTCCCAACAAGCTAGTTGAAGGACGGCTTTCACACACACTTATCTCACATAACAGAGCATGTGGAGAGATGTTCGTTCATCTAGCACAAAGGGAACCAGTTGCAGGAGAAACTTTTACTCTGGTTTCTCAGTCTGCTTCCTAGTGCCGGTTTGAATTTCCTGCAGTTTTCACTTAAAACCGAGTTGGAGCTAGTACCTTCCCATATATATGTATGGAGTGGAGTTGGAAACTGTAAAGAAAATTTGTGTTCCCAACAAGCTAGTTGAAGGACGGCTTTCACACACACTTATCTCTCAGAACTGAGCATGTGGAGAGACGTTTGTTCATCTAGCACAAAGGGAACCGGTTGCAGGAGAAACTTTTACTCTGGTTTCTCAGTCTGTTTCTTAGTGCCGGTTTGAAGTTCCTGCAGTTTTCACTGTAAAACCGAGTTGGAGCTAGTACCTTCCCATATATATGTATGGAGTGGAGTTTGCCACTGAAAAGAAACTTTGTGTTCCCAACAAGCTAGTTGAAGGACGGCTTTCACACACACTTATCTCTCAGAACTGAGCATGTGGAGAGACGTTCGTTCATCTAGCACAAAGGGAACGGGTTGCAGGAGAAAATTTTACTCTGGTTTCTCAGTCTGTTTCCTAGTGCCGGTTTGAAGTTCCTGCAGTTTTCACTGTGAAACCGAGTTGGAGCTAGTACCATCCCATATATATGTATGGAGTGGAGTTTGCAACTGAAAAGAAACTTTGTGTTCCCAACAGGCTAGTTGAAGTACGGCTTTCACACACAATTATCTCTCAGAACTGAGCATGTGGAGAGACGTTCGTTCATCTAGCACAAAGGGAACGGGTTGCAGGAGAAACTTTTACTCTGGTTTCTCAGTCTGTATCCTAGTGCCGGTTTGAAGTTCCTGCAGTTTTCACTGTAAAACCGAGTTGGAGCTAGTACCTTCCCATATATATGTATGGAGTGGAGTTTGCCACTGAAAAGAAACTTTGTGTTCCCAACAAGCTAGTTGAAGGACGGCTTTCACACACACTTATCTCACAGAACTGAGCATGTGGAGAGACGTTCGTTCATCTAGCACAAAGGGAACCAGTTGCAGGAGAAACTTTTACTCTGGTTTCTCAGTCTATTTCCTAGTGCCGGTTTGAAGTTCCTGCAGTTTTCACTTAAAACCGAGTTGGAGCTAGTACCTTCCCATATATATGTATGGAGTGGAGTTGGAAACTGTAAAGAAAATTTGTGTTCCCAACAAGCTAGTTGAACGACGGCTTTCACACACACTTATCTCTCAGAACTGAGCATGTAGAGAGACTTTTGTTCATCTAGCACAAAGGGAACCGGTTGCAGGAGAAACTTTTACTCTGGTTTCTCAGTCTGTTTCCTAGTGCCGGTTTTAAGTTCCTGCAGTTTTCACTGTAAAACCGAGTTGGAGCTAGTACCTTCCCATATATATGTATGCAGTGGAGTTTAAAACTGAAAAGAATCTTTGTGTTCCCAACAGGCTAGTTGAAGGACGGCTTTCACACACACTTATCTCTCAGAACTGAGCATGTGGAGAGACGTTCGTTCATCTAGCACAAAGGGAACGGGTTGCAGGAGAAACTTTTACTCTGATTTCTCAGTCTGTTTCCTAGTGCCGGTTTGAAGTTCCTGCAGTTTTCCCTGTAAAACTGAGTTGGAGCTAGTACCTTCCCATATATATGTATGGAGTGGAGTTTGCCACTGAAAAGAAACTTTGTGTTCCCAACAAGCTAGTTGAATGACGGCTTTCACACACACTTATCTCTCAGAACTGAGCATGTGGAGAGACGTTCGTTCATCTAGCACAAAGGGAACGGGTTGCAGGAGAAACTTTTACTCTGATTTCTCAGTCTGTTTCCTAGTGCCGGTTTGAAGTTCCTGCAGTTTTCACTGTAAAACCGAGTTGGAGCTAGTACCTTCCCATATATATGTATGGAGTGGAGTTTGCCACTGAAAAGAAACTTTGTGTTCCCAACAAGCTAGTTGAATGACGGCTTTCACACACACTTATCTCTCAGAACTGAGCATGTGGAGAGACGTTCGTTCATCTAGCACAAAGGGAACGGGTTGCAGGAGAAAATTTTACTCTGGTTTCTCAGTCTGTTTCCTAGTGCCGGTTTGAAGTTCCTGCAGTTTTCACTGTAAAACCGAGTTGGAGCTAGTACCTTCCCATATATATGTATGGAGTGGAGTTTGCAACTGAAAAGAAACTTTGTGTTCCTAACAACCTAGTTGAAGGACGGCTTTCACAGACACTTATCTCTCAGAACTGAGCATGTGGAGAGACGTTCGTTCATCTAGCACAAAGGGAACGGGTTGTAGGAGAAACTTTTACTCTGGTTTATCAGTATGTTTCTAGTGCCGGTTTGAAGTTCCTGCAGTTTTCACTTAAAACCGAGTTGCAGCTAGTACCTTCCCATATATATGTATGGATTGGAGTTTGCCACTGAAAAGAAACTTTGTGTTCCCAACAAGCTAGTTGAAGGACGGCTTTCACACACACTTATCTCTCAGAACTGAGCATGTGGAGAGACGTTCGTTCATCTAGCACAAAGGGAACGTGTTGCAGGAGAAACTTTTACTCTGGTTTCTCAGTCTGTTTCCTAGTGCCGGTTTGAAGTTCCTGCAGTTTTCACTGTAAAACCGAGTTGGAGCTAGTACCTTCCCATATATATGTATGGAGTGGAGTTGGAAACTTAAAAGAAACTTTGTGTTCCCAAAAAGCTAGTTGAAGGACGGCTTTCACTCACAATTATCTCTCAGAACTGAGCATGTGGAGAGACGTTCGTTCATCTAGCACAAAGGGAACCGGTTGCAGGAGAAACTTTTACTCTGGTTTCTCAGTCTGTTTCCTAGTGCTGGTTTGAAGTTCCTGCAGTTTTCACTGTAAAACCGAGTTGGAGCTAGTACCTTCCCATATATATGTATGGAGTGGAGTTTGCCACTGAAAAGAAACTTTGTGTTCCCAACAAGCTAGTTGAAGGACGGCTTTCACACACACTTATCTCACAGAACTGAGCATGTGGAGAGACGTTCGTTCTTCTAGCACAAAGGGAACCAGTTGCAGGAGAAACTTTTACTCTGTTTTCTCAGTCTGTTTCCTAGTGCCGGTTTGAAGTTCCTGCAGTTTTCACTTAAAACCGAGTTGGAGCTAGTACTTTCCCATATATATGTATGGAGTGGAGTTGGAAACTGTAAAGAAAATTTGTGTTCCCAACAAGCTAGTTGAACGACGGCTTTCACACACACTTATCTCTCAGAACTGAGCATGTGGAGAGACGTTTGTTCATCTAGCACAAAGGGAACCGGTTGCAGAAGAAACTTTTACTCTGGTTTCTCAGTCTGTTTCCTAGTGCCGGTTTGATGTTCCTGCAGTTTTCACTGTAAAACCGAGTTGGATCTAGTACCTTCCCATATATATGTATGCAGTGGAGTTTGCAACTGAAAAGAATCTTTGTGTTCCCAACAGGCTAGTTGAAGGACGGCTTTCACACACACTTATCTCTCAGAACTGAGCATGTGGAGAGACGTTCGTTCATCTAGAACAAATGGAACGGGTTGCAGGAGAAACTATTACTCTGATTTCTCAGTCTGTTTCCTAGTGCCGGTTTGAAGTTCCTGCAGTTTTCACTGTAAATCCGAGTTGGAGCTAGTACCTTCCCATATATATGTATGGAGTGGAGTTTGCCACTGAAAAGAAACTTTGTTTTCCCAACAAGCTAGTTGAATGACGGCTTTCACACACACTTATCTCTCAGAACTGAGCATGTGGAGAGACGTTCGTTCATCTAGCACAAAGGGAACGGGTTGCAGGAGAAAATTTTACTCTGGTTTCTCAGTCTGTTTCCTAGTGCCGGTTTGAAGTTCCTGCAGTTTTCACTGTAAAACCGAGTTGGAGCTAGTACCTTCCCATATATATGTATGGAGTGGAGTTTGCCACTGAATAGAAACTTTGTGTTCCCAACAAGCTAGTTGAAGGACGGCTTTCACACACACTTATCTCTCAGAACTGAGCATGTGGAGAGACGTTCGTTCATCTAGCACAAAGGGAACGGGTTGCAGGAGAAAATTTTACTCTGGTTTCTCAGTCTGTTTCCTAGTGCCGGTTTGAAGTTCCTGCAGTTTTCACTGTAAAACCGAGTTGGAGCTAGTACCTTCCCATATATATGTATGGAGTGAATTTTGCCACTGAAAAGAAACTTTGTGTTCCAAACAAGCTAGTTGAAGGACGGCTTTCACACACACTTATCTCACAGAACAGAGCATGTGGAGAGATGTTCGTTCATCTAGCACAAAGGGAACCAGTTGCAGGAGAAACTTTTACTCTGGTTTCTCAGTCTGTTTCCTAATGCCGGTTTGAAGTTCCTGCAGTTTTCACTGTAAAACCGAGTTGGAGCTAGTACCTTCCCATATATATGTATGGAGTGGAGTTTGCCACTGAATAGAAACTTTGTGTTCCCAACAAGCTAGTTGAAGGACGGCTTTCACACACACTTATCTCTCAGAACTGAGCATGTGGAGAGACGTTCGTTCATCTAGCACAAAGGGAACGGGTTGCAGGAGAAAATTTTACTCTGGTTTCTCAGTCTGTTTCCTAGTGCCGGTTTGAAGTTCCTGCAGTTTTCACTGTAAAACCGAGTTGGAGCTAGTACCTTCCCATATATATGTATGGAGTGGAGTTTGCAACTGAAAAGAAACTTTGTGTTCCCAACAGGCTAGTTGAAGGACGGCTTTCACACACACTTATCTCTCAGAACTGAGCATGTGGAGAGACGTTCCTTCATCTAGCACAAAGGAAACGGGTTGCAGGAGAAACTTTTACTCTGGTTTCTCAGTCTGTTTCTTGTGCCGGTTTGAAGTTCCTGCAGTTTTCACTGTAAAACCGAGTTGGAGCTAGTACATTCCCATATATATGTATGGAGTGGAGTTTGCCACTGAAAAGAAACTTTGTGTTCCCAACAAGTTGGTTGAAGGACGGCTTTCACACACACTTATCTCTCAGAATTGAGCATGTGGAGAGACGTTCGTTCATCTAGCACAAAGGGAACGGGATGCAGGAGATACTTTTACTCTGGTTTCTCAGTCTGTTTCCTAGTGCCGGTTTGAAGTTCCTGCAGTTTTCACTTAAAACCGAGTTAGAGCTAGTACCTTCCCATATATATGTATGGAGTGGAGTTTCCAAATGAAAAGAAACTTTGTGTTCCCAAAAAGCTAGTTGAAGGACGGCTTTCACACACACTTATCTCTCAGAACTAAGCATGTGGAGAGACGTTCGTTCATCTAGCACAAAGGGAACCGGTTGCAGGAGAAACTTTTACTCTGGTTTCTCAGTCTGTTTCCTAGTGCCGGTTTGAAGTTCCTGCAGTTTTCACTGTAAAACCGAGTTGGAGCTAGTACCTTCCCATATATATGTATGGAGTGAATTTTGCCACTGAAAAGAAACTTTGTGTTCCCAACAAGCTAGTTGAATGACGGCTTTCACACACACTTATCTCACATAACAGAGCATGTGGAGAGATGTTCGTTCATCTAGCACAAAGGGAACCAGTTGCAGGAGAAACTTTTACTCTGGTTTCTCAGTCTGCTTCCTAGTGCCGGTTTGAATTTCCTGCAGTTTTCACTTAAAACCGAGTTGGAGCTAGTACTTTCCCATATATATGTATGGAGTGGAGTTGGAAACTGTAAAGAAAATTTGTGTTCCCAACAAGCTAGTTGAACGACGGCTTTCACACACACTTATCTCTCAGAACTGAGCATGTGGAGAGACGTTTGTTCATCTAGCACAAAGGGAACCGGTTGCAGGAGAAACTTTTACTCTGGTTTCTCAGTCTGTTTCTTAGTGCCGGTTTGAAGTTCCTGCAGTTTTCACTGTAAAACCGAGTTGGAGCTAGTACCTTCCCATATATATGTATGGAGTGGAGTTTGCCACTGAAAAGAAACTTTGTGTTCCCAACAAGCTAGTTGAAGGACGGCTTTCACACACACTTATCTCTCAGAACTGAGCATGTGGAGAGACGTTCGTTCATCTAGCACAAAGGGAACGGGTTGCAGGAGAAAATTTTACTCTGGTTTCTCAGTCTGTTTCCTAGTGCCGGTTTGAAGTTCCTGCAGTTTTCACTGTGAAACCGAGTTGGAGCTAGTACCATCCCATATATATGTATGGAGTGGAGTTTGCAACTGAAAAGAAACTTTGTGTTCCCAACAGGCTAGTTGAAGTACGGCTTTCACACACAATTATCTCTCAGAACTGAGCATGTGGAGAGACGTTCGTTCATCTAGCACAAAGGGAACGGGTTGCAGGAGAAACTTTTACTCTGGTTTCTCAGTCTGTATCCTAGTGCCGGTTTGAAGTTCCTGCAGTTTTCACTGTAAAACCGAGTTGGAGCTAGTACCTTCCCATATATATGTATGGAGTGGAGTTTGCCACTGAAAAGAAACTTTGTGTTCCCAACAAGCTAGTTGAAGGACGGCTTTCACACACACTTATCTCACAGAACTGAGCATGTGGAGAGACGTTCGTTCATCTAGCACAAAGGGAACCAGTTGCAGGAGAAACTTTTACTCTGGTTTCTCAGTCTATTTCCTAGTGCCGGTTTGAAGTTCCTGCAGTTTTCACTTAAAACCGAGTTGGAGCTAGTACCTTCCCATATATATGTATGGAGTGGAGTTGGAAACTGTAAAGAAAATTTGTGTTCCCAACAAGCTAGTTGAACGACGGCTTTCACACACACTTATCTCTCAGAACTGAGCATGTAGAGAGACTTTTGTTCATCTAGCACAAAGGGAACCGGTTGCAGGAGAAACTTTTACTCTGGTTTCTCAGTCTGTTTCCTAGTGCCGGTTTTAAGTTCCTGCAGTTTTCACTGTAAAACCGAGTTGGAGCTAGTACCTTCCCATATATATGTATGCAGTGGAGTTTAAAACTGAAAAGAATCTTTGTGTTCCCAACAGGCTAGTTGAAGGACGGCTTTCACACACACTTATCTCTCAGAACTGAGCATGTGGAGAGACGTTCGTTCATCTAGCACAAAGGGAACGGGTTGCAGGAGAAACTTTTACTCTGATTTCTCAGTCTGTTTCCTAGTGCCGGTTTGAAGTTCCTGCAGTTTTCCCTGTAAAACTGAGTTGGAGCTAGTACCTTCCCATATATATGTATGGAGTGGAGTTTGCCACTGAAAAGAAACTTTGTGTTCCCAACAAGCTAGTTGAATGACGGCTTTCACACACACTTATCTCTCAGAACTGAGCATGTGGAGAGACGTTCGTTCATCTAGCACAAAGGGAACGGGTTGCAGGAGAAACTTTTACTCTGATTTCTCAGTCTGTTTCCTAGTGCCGGTTTGAAGTTCCTGCAGTTTTCACTGTAAAACCGAGTTGGAGCTAGTACTTTCCCATATATATGTATGGAGTGGAGTTTGCCACTGAAAAGAAACTTTGTGTTCCCAACAAGCTAGTTGAATGACGGCTTTCACACACACTTATCTCTCAGAACTGAGCATGTGGAGAGACGTTCGTTCATCTAGCACAAAGGGAACGGGTTGCAGGAGAAAATTTTACTCTGGTTTCTCAGTCTGTTTCCTAGTGCCGGTTTGAAGTTCCTGCAGTTTTCACTGTAAAACCGAGTTGGAGCTAGTACCTTCCCATATATATGTATGGAGTGGAGTTTGCAACTGAAAAGAAACTTTGTGTTCCTAACAACCTAGTTGAAGGACGGCTTTCACAGACACTTATCTCTCAGAACTGAGCATGTGGAGAGACGTTCGTTCATCTAGCACAAAGGGAACGGGTTGTAGGAGAAACTTTTACTCTGGTTTATCAGTATGTTTCTAGTGCCGGTTTGAAGTTCCTGCAGTTTTCACTTAAAACCGAGTTGCAGCTAGTACCTTCCCATATATATGTATGGATTGGAGTTTGCCACTGAAAAGAAACTTTGTGTTCCCAACAAGCTAGTTGAAGGACGGCTTTCACACACACTTATCTCTCAGAACTGAGCATGTGGAGAGACGTTCGTTCATCTAGCACAAAGGGAACGTGTTGCAGGAGAAACTTTTACTCTGGTTTCTCAGTCTGTTTCCTAGTGCCGGTTTGAAGTTCCTGCAGTTTTCACTGTAAAACCGAGTTGGAGCTAGTACCTTCCCATATATATGTATGGAGTGGAGTTGGAAACTTAAAAGAAACTTTGTGTTCCCAAAAAGCTAGTTGAAGGACGGCTTTCACTCACAATTATCTCTCAGAACTGAGCATGTGGAGAGACGTTCGTTCATCTAGCACAAAGGGAACCGGTTGCAGGAGAAACTTTTACTCTGGTTTCTCAGTCTGTTTCCTAGTGCTGGTTTGAAGTTCCTGCAGTTTTCACTGTAAAACCGAGTTGGAGCTAGTACCTTCCCATATATATGTATGGAGTGGAGTTTGCCACTGAAAAGAAACTTTGTGTTCCCAACAAGCTAGTTGAAGGACGGCTTTCACACACACTTATCTCACAGAACTGAGCATGTGGAGAGACGTTCGTTCATCTAGCACAAAGGGAACCAGTTGCAGGAGAAACTTTTACTCTGTTTTCTCAGTCTGTTTCCTAGTGCCGGTTTGAAGTTCCTGCAGTTTTCACTTAAAACCGAGTTGGAGCTAGTACTTTCCCATATATATGTATGGAGTGGAGTTGGAAACTGTAAAGAAAATTTGTGTTCCCAACAAGCTAGTTGAACGACGGCTTTCACACACACTTATCTCTCAGAACTGAGCATGTGGAGAGACGTTTGTTCATCTAGCACAAAGGGAACCGGTTGCAGAAGAAACTTTTACTCTGGTTTCTCAGTCTGTTTCCTAGTGCCGGTTTGATGTTCCTGCAGTTTTCACTGTAAAACCGAGTTGGAGCTAGTACCTTCCCATATATATGTATGCAGTGGAGTTTGCAACTGAAAAGAATCTTTGTGTTCCCAACAGGCTAGTTGAAGGACGGCTTTCACACACACTTATCTCTCAGAACTGAGCATGTGGAGAGACGTTCGTTCATCTAGAACAAATGGAACGGGTTGCAGGAGAAACTATTACTCTGATTTCTCAGTCTGTTTCCTAGTGCCGGTTTGAAGTTCCTGCAGTTTTCACTGTAAATCCGAGTTGCAGCTAGTACCTTCCCATATATATGTATGGAGTGGAGTTTGCCACTGAAAAGAAACTTTGTGTTCCCAACAAGCTAGTTGAATGACGGCTTTCACACACACTTATCTCTCAGAACTGAGCATGTGGAGAGACGTTCGTTCATCTAGCACAAAGGGAACGGGTTGCAGGAGAAAATTTTACTCTGGTTTCTCAGTCTGTTTCCTAGTGCCGGTTTGAAGTTCCTGCAGTTTTCACTGTAAAACCGAGTTGGAGCTAGTACCTTCCCATATATATGTATGGAGTGGAGTTTGCCACTGAATAGAAACTTTGTGTTCCCAACAAGCTAGTTGAAGGACGGCTTTCACACACACTTATCTCTCAGAACTGAGCATGTGGAGAGACGTTCCTTCATCTAGCACAAAGGAAACGGGTTGCAGGAGAAACTTTTACTCTGGTTTCTCAGTCTGTTTCTTGTGCCGGTTTGAAGTTCCTGCAGTTTTCACTGTAAAACCGAGTTGGAGCTAGTACATTCCCATATATATGTATGGAGTGGAGTTTGCCACTGAAAAGAAACTTTGTGTTCCCAACAAGCTGGTTGAAGGACGGCTTTCACACACACTTATCTCTCAGAATTGAGCATGTGGAGAGACGTTCGTTCATCTAGCACAAAGGGAACGGGTTGCAGGAGATACTTTTACTCTGGTTTCTCAGTCTGTTTCCTAGTGCCGGTTTGAAGTTCCTGCAGTTTTCACTTAAAACCGAGTTGGAGCTAGTACCTTCCCATATATATGTATGGAGTGGAGTTTCCAAATGAAAAGAAACTTTGTGTTCCCAAAAAGCTAGTTGAAAGACGGCTTTCACACACACTTATCTCTCAGAACTGAGCATGTGGAGAGACGTTCGTTCATCTAGCACAAAGGGAACCGGTTGCAGGAGAAACTTTTACTCTGGTTTCTCAGTCTGTTTCCTAGTGCCGGTTTGAAGTTCCTGCAGTTTTCACTGTAAAACCGAGTTGGAGCTAGTACCTTCCCATATATATGTATGGAGTGAATTTTGCCACTGAAAAGAAACTTTGTGTTCCCAACAAGCTAGTTGAAGGACGGCTTTCACACACACTTATCTCACATAACAGAGCATGTGGAGAGATGTTCGTTCATCTAGCACAAAGGGAACCAGTTGCAGGAGAAACTTTTACTCTGGTTTCTCAGTCTGCTTCCTAGTGCCGGTTTGAAGTTCCTGCAGTTTCCACTTAAAACCGAGTTGGAGCTAGTACCTTCCCATATATATGTATGGAGTGGAGTTGGAAACTGTAAAGAAAATTTGTGTTCCCAACAAGCTAGTTGAACGACGGCTTTCACACACACTTATCTCTCAGAACTGAGCATGTGGAGAGACGTTTGTTCATCTAGCACAAAGGGAACCGGTTGCAGGAGAAACTTTTACTCTGGTTTCTCAGTCTGTTTCCTAGTGCCGGTTTGAAGTTCCTGCAGTTTTCACTGTAAAACCGAGTTGGAGCTAGTACCTTCCCATATATATGTATGGAGTGAATTTTGCCACTGAAAAGAAACTTTGTGTTCCCAACAAGCTAGTTGAAGGACGGCTTTCACACACACTTATCTCACATAACAGAGCATGTGGAGAGATGTTCGTTCATCTAGCACAAAGGGAACCAGTTGCAGGAGAAACTTTTACTCTGGTTTCTCAGTCTGCTTCCTAGTGCCGGTTTGAAGTTCCTGCAGTTTCCACTTAAAACCGAGTTGGAGCTAGTACCTTCCCATATATATGTATGGAGTGGAGTTGGAAACTGTAAAGAAAATTTGTGTTCCCAACAAGCTAGTTGAACGACGGCTTTCACACACACTTATCTCTCAGAACTGAGCATGTGGAGAGACGTTCGTTCATCTAGAACAAATGGAACGGGTTGCAGGAGAAAATTTTACTCTGGTTTCTCAGTCTGTTTCCTAGTGCCGGTTTGAAGTTCCTGCAGTTTTCACTGTAAAACCGAGTTGGAGCTAGTACCTTCCCATATATATGTATGGAGTGGAGTTTGCCACTGAATAGAAACTTTGTGTTCCCAACAAGCTAGTTAAAGGACGGCTTTCACACACACTTATCTCTCAGAACTGAGCATGTGGAGAGACGTTCGTTCATCTAGCACAAAGGGAACGGGTTGCAGGAGAAAATTTTACTCTGGTTTCTCAGTCTGTTTCCTAGTGCCGGTTTGAAGTTCCTGCAGTTTTCACTGTAAAACCGAGTTGGAGCTAGTACCTTCCCATATATATGTATGGAGTGGAGTTTGCAACTGAAAAGAAACTTTGTGTTCCCAACAGGCTAGTTGAAGGACGGCTTTCACACACACTTATCTCTCAGAACTGAGCATGTTGAGAGACGTTCCTTCATCTAGCACAAAGGAAACGGGTTGCAGGAGAAACTTTTACTCTGGTTTCTCAGTCTGTTTCTTGTGCCGGTTTGAAGTTCCTGCAGTTTTCACTGTAAAACCGAGTTGGAGCTAGTACATTCCCATATATATGTATGGAGTGGAGTTTGCCACTGAAAAGAAACTTTGTGTTCCCAACAAGCTGGTTGAAGGACGGCTTTCACACACACTTATCTCTCAGAATTGAGCATGTGGAGAGACGTTCGTTCATCTAGCACAAAGGGAACGGGTTGCAGGAGATACTTTTACTCTGGTTTCTCAGTCTGTTTCCTAGTGCCGGTTTGAAGTTCCTGCAGTTTTCACTTAAAACCGAGTTGGAGCTAGTACCTTCCCATATATATGTATGGAGTGGAGTTTCCAAATGAAAAGAAACTTTGTGTTCCCAAAAAGCTAGTTGAAAGACGGCTTTCACACACACTTATCTCTCAGAACTGAGCATGTGGAGAGACGTTCGTTCATCTAGCACAAAGGGAACCGGTTGCAGGAGAAACTTTTACTCTGGTTTCTCAGTCTGTTTCCTAGTGCCGGTTTGAAGTTCCTGCAGTTTTCACTGTAAAACCGAGTTGGAGCTAGTACCTTCCCATATATATGTATGGAGTGAATTTTGCCACTGAAAAGAAACTTTGTGTTCCCAACAAGCTAGTTGAAGGACGGCTTTCACACACACTTATCTCACATAACAGAGCATGTGGAGAGATGTTCGTTCATCTAGCACAAAGGGAACCAGTTGCAGGAGAAACTTTTACTCTGGTTTCTCAGTCTGCTTCCTAGTGCCGGTTTGAAGTTCCTGCAGTTTCCACTTAAAACCGAGTTGGAGCTAGTACCTTCCCATATATATGTATGGAGTGGAGTTGGAAACTGTAAAGAAAATTTGTGTTCCCAACAAGCTAGTTGAACGACGGCTTTCACACACACTTATCTCTCAGAACTGAGCATGTGGAGAGACGTTTGTTCATCTAGCACAAAGGGAACCGGTTGCAGGAGAAACTTTTACTCTGGTTTCTCAGTCTGTTTCTTAGTGCCGGTTTGAAGTTCCTGCAGTTTTCACTGTAAAACCGAGTTGGAGCTAGTACCTTCCCATATATATGTATGCAGTGGAGTTTGCAACTGAAAAGAATCTTTGTGTTCCCAACAGGCTAGTTGAAGGACGGCTTTCACACACACTTATCTCTAAGAACTGAGCATGTGGAGAGACGTTCGTTCATCTAGCACAAAGGGAACGGGTTGCAGGAGAAACTTTTACTCTTGTTTCTCAGTCTGTTTCCTAATGCCGGTTTGAAGTTCCTGCAGTTTTCACTGTAAAACCGAGTTGGAGCTTGTACCTTCCCATATATATGTATGGAGTGGAGTTTGCCACTGAAAAGAAACTTTGTGTTCCCAACAGGCTAGTTGAAGGACGGCTTTCACACACACTTATCTCTAAGAACTGAGCATGTGGAGAGACGTTCGTTCATCTAGCACAAAGGGAACGGGTTGCAGGAGAAAATTTTACTCTGGTTTCTCAGTCTGTTTCCTAGTGCCGGTTTGAAGTTCCTGCAGTTTTCACTGTGAAACCGAGTTGGAGCTAGTACCATCCCATATATATGTATGGAGTGGAGTTTGCAACTGAAAAGAAACTTTGTGTTCCCAACAGGCTAGTTGAAGTACGGCTTTCACACACACTTATCTCTCAGAACTGAGCATGTGGAGAGACGTTCGTTCATCTAGCACAAAGGGAACGGGTTGCAGGAGAAAATTTTACTCTGGTTTCTCAGTCTGTTTCCTAGTGCCGGTTTGAAGTTCCTGCAGTTTTCACTGTGAAACCGAGTTGGAGCTAGTACCATCCCATATATATGTATGGAGTGGAGTTTGCAACTGAAAAGAAACTTTGTGTTCCCAACAGGCTAGTTGAAGTACGGCTTTCACACACAATTATCTCTCAGAACTGAGCATGTGGAGAGACGTTCGTTCATCTAGCACAAAGGGAACGGGTTGCAGGAGAAACTTTTACTCTGGTTTCTCAGTCTGTTTCCTAGTGCCGGTTTGAAGTTCCTGCAGTTTTCACTGTAAAACCGAGTTGGAGCTAGTACCTTCCCATATATATGTATGGAGTGGAGTTTGCCACTGAAAAGAATCTTTGTGTTCCCAACAAGCTAGTTGAAGGATGGCTTTCACACACACTTATCTCACAGAACTGAGCATGTGGAGAGACGTTCGTTCATCTAGCACAAAGGGAACCAGTTGCAGGAGAAACTTTTACTCTGGTTTCTCAGTCTATTTCCTAGTGCCGGTTTGAAGTTCTTGCAGTTTTCACTTAAAACCGAGTTGGAGCTAGTACCTTCCCATATATATGTATGGAGTGGAGTTTGCCACTGAAAAGAAACTTTGTGTTCCCAACAAGCTAGTTGAATGACGGCTTTCACACACACTTATCTCTCAGAACTGAGCATGTGGAGAGACGTTCGTTCATCTAGCACAAAGGGAACGGGTTGCAGGAGAAAATTTTACTCTGGTTTCTCAGTCTGTTTCCTAGTGCCGGTTTGAAGTTCCTGCAGTTTTCACTGTAAAACCGAGTTGGAGCTAGTACCTTCCCATATATATGTATGGAGTGGAGTTTGCCACTGAATAGAAACTTTGTGTTCCCAACAAGCTAGTTGAAGGACGGCTTTCACACACACTTATCTCTCAGAACTGAGCATGTGGAGAGACGTTCCTTCATCTAGCACAAAGGAAACGGGTTGCAGGAGAAACTTTTACTCTGGTTTCTCAGTCTGTTTCTTGTGCCGGTTTGAAGTTCCTGCAGTTTTCACTGTAAAACCGAGTTGGAGCTAGTACATTCCCATATATATGTATGGAGTGGAGTTTGCCACTGAAAAGAAACTTTGTGTTCCCAACAAGCTGGTTGAAGGACGGCTTTCACACACACTTATCTCTCAGAATTGAGCATGTGGAGAGACGTTCGTTCATCTAGCACAAAGGGAACGGGTTGCAGGAGATACTTTTACTCTGGTTTCTCAGTCTGTTTCCTAGTGCCGGTTTGAAGTTCCTGCAGTTTTCACTTAAAACCGAGTTGGAGCTAGTACCTTCCCATATATATGTATGGAGTGGAGTTTCCAAATGAAAAGAAACTTTGTGTTCCCAAAAAGCTAGTTGAAAGACGGCTTTCACACACACTTATCTCTCAGAACTGAGCATGTGGAGAGACGTTCGTTCATCTAGCACAAAGGGAACCGGTTGCAGGAGAAACTTTTACTCTGGTTTCTCAGTCTGTTTCCTAGTGCCGGTTTGAAGTTCCTGCAGTTTTCACTGTAAAACCGAGTTGGAGCTAGTACCTTCCCATATATATTTATGGAGTGAATTTTGCCACTGAAAAGAAACTTTGTGTTCCCAACAAGCTAGTTGAAGGACGGCTTTCACACACACTTATCTCACATAACAGAGCATGTGGAGAGATGTTCGTTCATCTAGCACAAAGGGAACCAGTTGCAGGAGAAACTTTTACTCTGGTTTCTCAGTCTGCTTCCTAGTGCCGGTTTGAAGTTCCTGCAGTTTCCACTTAAAACCGAGTTGGAGCTAGTACCTTCCCATATATATGTATGGAGTGGAGTTGGAAACTGTAAAGAAAATTTGTGTTCCCAACAAGCTAGTTGAACGACGGCTTTCACACACACTTATCTCTCAGAACTGAGCATGTGGAGAGACGTTTGTTCATCTAGCACAAAGGGAACCGGTTGCAGGAGAAACTTTTACTCTGGTTTCTCAGTCTGTTTCCTAGTGCCGGTTTGAAGTTCCTGCAGTTTTCACTGTAAAACCGAGTTGGAGCTAGTACCTTCCCATATATATGTATGGAGTGAATTTTGCCACTGAAAAGAAACTTTGTGTTCCCAACAAGCTAGTTGAAGGACGGCTTTCACACACACTTATCTCACATAACAGAGCATGTGGAGAGATGTTCGTTCATCTAGCACAAAGGGAACCAGTTGCAGGAGAAACTTTTACTCTGGTTTCTCAGTCTGCTTCCTAGTGCCGGTTTGAAGTTCCTGCAGTTTCCACTTAAAACCGAGTTGGAGCTAGTACCTTCCCATATATATGTATGGAGTGGAGTTGGAAACTGTAAAGAAAATTTGTGTTCCCAACAAGCTAGTTGAACGACGGCTTTCACACACACTTATCTCTCAGAACTGAGCATGTGGAGAGACGTTCGTTCATCTAGAACAAATGGAACGGGTTGCAGGAGAAAATTTTACTCTGGTTTCTCAGTCTGTTTCCTAGTGCCGGTTTGAAGTTCCTGCAGTTTTCACTGTAAAACCGAGTTGGAGCTAGTACCTTCCCATATATATGTATGGAGTGGAGTTTGCCACTGAATAGAAACTTTGTGTTCCCAACAAGCTAGTTAAAGGACGGCTTTCACACACACTTATCTCTCAGAACTGAGCATGTGGAGAGACGTTCGTTCATCTAGCACAAAGGGAACGGGTTGCAGGAGAAAATTTTACTCTGGTTTCTCAGTCTGTTTCCTAGTGCCGGTTTGAAGTTCCTGCAGTTTTCACTGTAAAACCGAGTTGGAGCTAGTACCTTCCCATATATATGTATGGAGTGGAGTTTGCAACTGAAAAGAAACTTTGTGTTCCCAACAGGCTAGTTGAAGGACGGCTTTCACACACACTTATCTCTCAGAACTGAGCATGTTGAGAGACGTTCCTTCATCTAGCACAAAGGAAACGGGTTGCAGGAGAAACTTTTACTCTGGTTTCTCAGTCTGTTTCTTGTGCCGGTTTGAAGTTCCTGCAGTTTTCACTGTAAAACCGAGTTGGAGCTAGTACATTCCCATATATATGTATGGAGTGGAGTTTGCCACTGAAAAGAAACTTTGTGTTCCCAACAAGCTGGTTGAAGGACGGCTTTCACACACACTTATCTCTCAGAATTGAGCATGTGGAGAGACGTTCGTTCATCTAGCACAAAGGGAACGGGTTGCAGGAGATACTTTTACTCTGGTTTCTCAGTCTGTTTCCTAGTGCCGGTTTGAAGTTCCTGCAGTTTTCACTTAAAACCGAGTTGGAGCTAGTACCTTCCCATATATATGTATGGAGTGGAGTTTCCAAATGAAAAGAAACTTTGTGTTCCCAAAAAGCTAGTTGAAAGACGGCTTTCACACACACTTATCTCTCAGAACTGAGCATGTGGAGAGACGTTCGTTCATCTAGCACAAAGGGAACCGGTTGCAGGAGAAACTTTTACTCTGGTTTCTCAGTCTGTTTCCTAGTGCCGGTTTGAAGTTCCTGCAGTTTTCACTGTAAAACCGAGTTGGAGCTAGTACCTTCCCATATATATGTATGGAGTGAATTTTGCCACTGAAAAGAAACTTTGTGTTCCCAACAAGCTAGTTGAAGGACGGCTTTCACACACACTTATCTCACATAACAGAGCATGTGGAGAGATGTTCGTTCATCTAGCACAAAGGGAACCAGTTGCAGGAGAAACTTTTACTCTGGTTTCTCAGTCTGCTTCCTAGTGCCGGTTTGAAGTTCCTGCAGTTTCCACTTAAAACCGAGTTGGAGCTAGTACCTTCCCATATATATGTATGGAGTGGAGTTGGAAACTGTAAAGAAAATTTGTGTTCCCAACAAGCTAGTTGAACGACGGCTTTCACACACACTTATCTCTCAGAACTGAGCATGTGGAGAGACGTTTGTTCATCTAGCACAAAGGGAACCGGTTGCAGGAGAAACTTTTACTCTGGTTTCTCAGTCTGTTTCTTAGTGCCGGTTTGAAGTTCCTGCAGTTTTCACTGTAAAACCGAGTTGGAGCTAGTACCTTCCCATATATATGTATGCAGTGGAGTTTGCAACTGAAAAGAATCTTTGTGTTCCCAACAGGCTAGTTGAAGGACGGCTTTCACACACACTTATCTCTAAGAACTGAGCATGTGGAGAGACGTTCGTTCATCTAGCACAAAGGGAACGGGTTGCAGGAGAAACTTTTACTCTTGTTTCTCAGTCTGTTTCCTAATGCCGGTTTGAAGTTCCTGCAGTTTTCACTGTAAAACCGAGTTGGAGCTTGTACCTTCCCATATATATGTATGGAGTGGAGTTTGCCACTGAAAAGAAACTTTGTGTTCCCAACAGGCTAGTTGAAGGACGGCTTTCACACACACTTATCTCTAAGAACTGAGCATGTGGAGAGACGTTCGTTCATCTAGCACAAAGGGAACGGGTTGCAGGAGAAAATTTTACTCTGGTTTCTCAGTCTGTTTCCTAGTGCCGGTTTGAAGTTCCTGCAGTTTTCACTGTGAAACCGAGTTGGAGCTAGTACCATCCCATATATATGTATGGAGTGGAGTTTGCAACTGAAAAGAAACTTTGTGTTCCCAACAGGCTAGTTGAAGTACGGCTTTCACACACACTTATCTCTCAGAACTGAGCATGTGGAGAGACGTTCGTTCATCTAGCACAAAGGGAACGGGTTGCAGGAGAAAATTTTACTCTGGTTTCTCAGTCTGTTTCCTAGTGCCGGTTTGAAGTTCCTGCAGTTTTCACTGTGAAACCGAGTTGGAGCTAGTACCATCCCATATATATGTATGGAGTGGAGTTTGCAACTGAAAAGAAACTTTGTGTTCCCAACAGGCTAGTTGAAGTACGGCTTTCACACACAATTATCTCTCAGAACTGAGCATGTGGAGAGACGTTCGTTCATCTAGCACAAAGGGAACGGGTTGCAGGAGAAACTTTTACTCTGGTTTCTCAGTCTGTTTCCTAGTGCCGGTTTGAAGTTCCTGCAGTTTTCACTGTAAAACCGAGTTGGAGCTAGTACCTTCCCATATATATGTATGGAGTGGAGTTTGCCACTGAAAAGAATCTTTGTGTTCCCAACAAGCTAGTTGAAGGATGGCTTTCACACACACTTATCTCACAGAACTGAGCATGTGGAGAGACGTTCGTTCATCTAGCACAAAGGGAACCAGTTGCAGGAGAAACTTTTACTCTGGTTTCTCAGTCTATTTCCTAGTGCCGGTTTGAAGTTCTTGCAGTTTTCACTTAAAACCGAGTTGGAGCTAGTACCTTCCCATATATATGTATGGAGTGGAGTTTGCCACTGAAAAGAAACTTTGTGTTCCCAACAAGCTAGTTGAATGACGGCTTTCACACACACTTATCTCTCAGAACTGAGCATGTGGAGAGACGTTCGTTCATCTAGCACAAAGGGAACGGGTTGCAGGAGAAAATTTTACTCTGGTTTCTCAGTCTGTTTCCTAGTGCCGGTTTGAAGTTCCTGCAGTTTTCACTGTAAAACCGAGTTGGAGCTAGTACCTTCCCATATATATGTATGGAGTGGAGTTTGCCACTGAATAGAAACTTTGTGTTCCCAACAAGCTAGTTGAAGGACGGCTTTCACACACACTTATCTCTCAGAACTGAGCATGTGGAGAGACGTTCCTTCATCTAGCACAAAGGAAACGGGTTGCAGGAGAAACTTTTACTCTGGTTTCTCAGTCTGTTTCTTGTGCCGGTTTGAAGTTCCTGCAGTTTTCACTGTAAAACCGAGTTGGAGCTAGTACATTCCCATATATATGTATGGAGTGGAGTTTGCCACTGAAAAGAAACTTTGTGTTCCCAACAAGCTGGTTGAAGGACGGCTTTCACACACACTTATCTCTCAGAATTGAGCATGTGGAGAGACGTTCGTTCATCTAGCACAAAGGGAACGGGTTGCAGGAGATACTTTTACTCTGGTTTCTCAGTCTGTTTCCTAGTGCCGGTTTGAAGTTCCTGCAGTTTTCACTTAAAACCGAGTTGGAGCTAGTACCTTCCCATATATATGTATGGAGTGGAGTTTCCAAATGAAAAGAAACTTTGTGTTCCCAAAAAGCTAGTTGAAAGACGGCTTTCACACACACTTATCTCTCAGAACTGAGCATGTGGAGAGACGTTCGTTCATCTAGCACAAAGGGAACCGGTTGCAGGAGAAACTTTTACTCTGGTTTCTCAGTCTGTTTCCTAGTGCCGGTTTGAAGTTCCTGCAGTTTTCACTGTAAAACCGAGTTGGAGCTAGTACCTTCCCATATATATGTATGGAGTGAATTTTGCCACTGAAAAGAAACTTTGTGTTCCCAACAAGCTAGTTGAAGGACGGCTTTCACACACACTTATCTCACATAACAGAGCATGTGGAGAGATGTTCGTTCATCTAGCACAAAGGGAACCAGTTGCAGGAGAAACTTTTACTCTGGTTTCTCAGTCTGCTTCCTAGTGCCGGTTTGAAGTTCCTGCAGTTTCCACTTAAAACCGAGTTGGAGCTAGTACCTTCCCATATATATGTATGGAGTGGAGTTGGAAACTGTAAAGAAAATTTGTGTTCCCAACAAGCTAGTTGAACGACGGCTTTCACACACACTTATCTCTCAGAACTGAGCATGTGGAGAGACGTTTGTTCATCTAGCACAAAGGGAACCGGTTGCAGGAGAAACTTTTACTCTGGTTTCTCAGTCTGTTTCCTAGTGCCGGTTTGAAGTTCCTGCAGTTTTCACTGTAAAACCGAGTTGGAGCTAGTACCTTCCCATATATATGTATGGAGTGAATTTTGCCACTGAAAAGAAACTTTGTGTTCCCAACAAGCTAGTTGAAGGACGGCTTTCACACACACTTATCTCACATAACAGAGCATGTGGAGAGATGTTCGTTCATCTAGCACAAAGGGAACCAGTTGCAGGAGAAACTTTTACTCTGGTTTCTCAGTCTGCTTCCTAGTGCCGGTTTGAAGTTCCTGCAGTTTCCACTTAAAACCGAGTTGGAGCTAGTACCTTCCCATATATATGTATGGAGTGGAGTTGGAAACTGTAAAGAAAATTTGTGTTCCCAACAAGCTAGTTGAACGACGGCTTTCACACACACTTATCTCTCAGAACTGAGCATGTGGAGAGACGTTCGTTCATCTAGAACAAATGGAACGGGTTGCAGGAGAAAATTTTACTCTGGTTTCTCAGTCTGTTTCCTAGTGCCGGTTTGAAGTTCCTGCAGTTTTCACTGTAAAACCGAGTTGGAGCTAGTACCTTCCCATATATATGTATGGAGTGGAGTTTGCCACTGAATAGAAACTTTGTGTTCCCAACAAGCTAGTTAAAGGACGGCTTTCACACACACTTATCTCTCAGAACTGAGCATGTGGAGAGACGTTCGTTCATCTAGCACAAAGGGAACGGGTTGCAGGAGAAAATTTTACTCTGGTTTCTCAGTCTGTTTCCTAGTGCCGGTTTGAAGTTCCTGCAGTTTTCACTGTAAAACCGAGTTGGAGCTAGTACCTTCCCATATATATGTATGGAGTGGAGTTTGCAACTGAAAAGAAACTTTGTGTTCCCAACAGGCTAGTTGAAGGACGGCTTTCACACACACTTATCTCTCAGAACTGAGCATGTTGAGAGACGTTCCTTCATCTAGCACAAAGGAAACGGGTTGCAGGAGAAACTTTTACTCTGGTTTCTCAGTCTGTTTCTTGTGCCGGTTTGAAGTTCCTGCAGTTTTCACTGTAAAACCGAGTTGGAGCTAGTACATTCCCATATATATGTATGGAGTGGAGTTTGCCACTGAAAAGAAACTTTGTGTTCCCAACAAGCTGGTTGAAGGACGGCTTTCACACACACTTATCTCTCAGAATTGAGCATGTGGAGAGACGTTCGTTCATCTAGCACAAAGGGAACGGGTTGCAGGAGATACTTTTACTCTGGTTTCTCAGTCTGTTTCCTAGTGCCGGTTTGAAGTTCCTGCAGTTTTCACTTAAAACCGAGTTGGAGCTAGTACCTTCCCATATATATGTATGGAGTGGAGTTTCCAAATGAAAAGAAACTTTGTGTTCCCAAAAAGCTAGTTGAAAGACGGCTTTCACACACACTTATCTCTCAGAACTGAGCATGTGGAGAGACGTTCGTTCATCTAGCACAAAGGGAACCGGTTGCAGGAGAAACTTTTACTCTGGTTTCTCAGTCTGTTTCCTAGTGCCGGTTTGAAGTTCCTGCAGTTTTCACTGTAAAACCGAGTTGGAGCTAGTACCTTCCCATATATATGTATGGAGTGAATTTTGCCACTGAAAAGAAACTTTGTGTTCCCAACAAGCTAGTTGAAGGACGGCTTTCACACACACTTATCTCACATAACAGAGCATGTGGAGAGATGTTCGTTCATCTAGCACAAAGGGAACCAGTTGCAGGAGAAACTTTTACTCTGGTTTCTCAGTCTGCTTCCTAGTGCCGGTTTGAAGTTCCTGCAGTTTCCACTTAAAACCGAGTTGGAGCTAGTACCTTCCCATATATATGTATGGAGTGGAGTTGGAAACTGTAAAGAAAATTTGTGTTCCCAACAAGCTAGTTGAACGACGGCTTTCACACACACTTATCTCTCAGAACTGAGCATGTGGAGAGACGTTTGTTCATCTAGCACAAAGGGAACCGGTTGCAGGAGAAACTTTTACTCTGGTTTCTCAGTCTGTTTCTTAGTGCCGGTTTGAAGTTCCTGCAGTTTTCACTGTAAAACCGAGTTGGAGCTAGTACCTTCCCATATATATGTATGCAGTGGAGTTTGCAACTGAAAAGAATCTTTGTGTTCCCAACAGGCTAGTTGAAGGACGGCTTTCACACACACTTATCTCTAAGAACTGAGCATGTGGAGAGACGTTCGTTCATCTAGCACAAAGGGAACGGGTTGCAGGAGAAACTTTTACTCTTGTTTCTCAGTCTGTTTCCTAATGCCGGTTTGAAGTTCCTGCAGTTTTCACTGTAAAACCGAGTTGGAGCTTGTACCTTCCCATATATATGTATGGAGTGGAGTTTGCCACTGAAAAGAAACTTTGTGTTCCCAACAGGCTAGTTGAAGGACGGCTTTCACACACACTTATCTCTAAGAACTGAGCATGTGGAGAGACGTTCGTTCATCTAGCACAAAGGGAACGGGTTGCAGGAGAAAATTTTACTCTGGTTTCTCAGTCTGTTTCCTAGTGCCGGTTTGAAGTTCCTGCAGTTTTCACTGTGAAACCGAGTTGGAGCTAGTACCATCCCATATATATGTATGGAGTGGAGTTTGCAACTGAAAAGAAACTTTGTGTTCCCAACAGGCTAGTTGAAGTACGGCTTTCACACACACTTATCTCTCAGAACTGAGCATGTGGAGAGACGTTCGTTCATCTAGCACAAAGGGAACGGGTTGCAGGAGAAAATTTTACTCTGGTTTCTCAGTCTGTTTCCTAGTGCCGGTTTGAAGTTCCTGCAGTTTTCACTGTGAAACCGAGTTGGAGCTAGTACCATCCCATATATATGTATGGAGTGGAGTTTGCAACTGAAAAGAAACTTTGTGTTCCCAACAGGCTAGTTGAAGTACGGCTTTCACACACAATTATCTCTCAGAACTGAGCATGTGGAGAGACGTTCGTTCATCTAGCACAAAGGGAACGGGTTGCAGGAGAAACTTTTACTCTGGTTTCTCAGTCTGTTTCCTAGTGCCGGTTTGAAGTTCCTGCAGTTTTCACTGTAAAACCGAGTTGGAGCTAGTACCTTCCCATATATATGTATGGAGTGGAGTTTGCCACTGAAAAGAATCTTTGTGTTCCCAACAAGCTAGTTGAAGGATGGCTTTCACACACACTTATCTCACAGAACTGAGCATGTGGAGAGACGTTCGTTCATCTAGCACAAAGGGAACCAGTTGCAGGAGAAACTTTTACTCTGGTTTCTCAGTCTATTTCCTAGTGCCGGTTTGAAGTTCTTGCAGTTTTCACTTAAAACCGAGTTGGAGCTAGTACCTTCCCATATATATGTATGGAGTGGAGTTGGAAACTGTAAAGAAAATTTGTGTTCCCAACAAGCTAGTTGAACGACGGCTTTCACACACACTTATCTCTCAGAACTGAGCATGTGGAGAGACGTTTGTTCATCTAGCACAAAGGGAACCGGTTGCAGGAGAAACTTTTACTCTGGTTTCTCAGTCTGTTTCCTAGTGCCGATTTGAAGTTCCTGCAGTTTTCACTGTAAAACCGAGTTGGAGCTAGTACCTTCCCCTATATATGTATGGAGTGGAGTTTGCAACTGAAAAGAATCTTTGTGTTCCCAACAGGCTAGTTGAAGGACGGCTTTCACACACACTTATCTCTCAGAACTGAGCATGTGGAGAGACGTTCGTTCATCTAGCACAAAGGAACGGGTTGCAGGAGAAACTTTTACTCTGATTTCTCAGTCTGTTTCCTAGTGCCGGTTTGAAGTTCCTACAGTTTTCACTGTAAAACCGAGTTGGAGCTAGTACCTTCCCATATATATGTATGGAGTGGAGTTTGCAACTGAAAAGAAACTTTGTGTTCCCAACAAGCTAGTTGAATGACGGCTTTCACACACACTTATCTCTCAGAACTGAGCATGTGGAGAGACGTTCGTTCATCTAGCACAAAGGGAACCGGTTGCAGGAGAAACTTTTACTCTGGTTTCTCAGTCTGTTTCCTAGTGCCGGTTTGAAGTTCCTGCAGTTTTCACTTAAAACCGAGTTGGAGCTAGTACCTTCCCATATATATGTATGGAGTGGAGTTGGAAACTGTAAAGAAAATTTGTGTTCCCAACAAGATAGTTGAACGACGGCTTTCACACACACTTATCTCTCAGAACTGAGCATGTGGAGAGACGTTTGTTCATCTAGCACAAAGGGAACCGGTTGCAGGAGAAACTTTTACTCTGGTTTCTCAGTCTGTTTCCTAGTGCCGGTTTTAAGTTCCTGCAGTTTTCACTGTAAAACCGAGTTGGAGCTAGTACCTTCCCATATATATGTATGGAGTGGAGTTGGAAACTGTAAAGAAAATTTGTGTTCCCAACAAGCTAGTTGAACGACGGCTTTCACACACACTTATCTCTCAGAACTGAGCATGTGGAGAGACGTTCGTTCATCTAGAACAAATGGAACGGGTTGCAGGAGAAAATTTTACTCTGGTTTCTCAGTCTGTTTCCTAGTGCCGGTTTGAAGTTCCTGCAGTTTTCACTGTAAAACCGAGTTGGAGCTAGTACCTTCCCATATATATGTATGGAGTGGAGTTTGCCACTGAATAGAAACTTTGTGTTCCCAACAAGCTAGTTAAAGGACGGCTTTCACACACACTTATCTCTCAGAACTGAGCATGTGGAGAGACGTTCGTTCATCTAGCACAAAGGGAACGGGTTGCAGGAGAAAATTTTACTCTGGTTTCTCAGTCTGTTTCCTAGTGCCGGTTTGAAGTTCCTGCAGTTTTCACTGTAAAACCGAGTTGGAGCTAGTACCTTCCCATATATATGTATGGAGTGGAGTTTGCAACTGAAAAGAAACTTTGTGTTCCCAACAGGCTAGTTGAAGGACGGCTTTCACACACACTTATCTCTCAGAACTGAGCATGTTGAGAGACGTTCCTTCATCTAGCACAAAGGAAACGGGTTGCAGGAGAAACTTTTACTCTGGTTTCTCAGTCTGTTTCTTGTGCCGGTTTGAAGTTCCTGCAGTTTTCACTGTAAAACCGAGTTGGAGCTAGTACATTCCCATATATATGTATGGAGTGGAGTTTGCCACTGAAAAGAAACTTTGTGTTCCCAACAAGCTGGTTGAAGGACGGCTTTCACACACACTTATCTCTCAGAATTGAGCATGTGGAGAGACGTTCGTTCATCTAGCACAAAGGGAACGGGTTGCAGGAGATACTTTTACTCTGGTTTCTCAGTCTGTTTCCTAGTGCCGGTTTGAAGTTCCTGCAGTTTTCACTTAAAACCGAGTTGGAGCTAGTACCTTCCCATATATATGTATGGAGTGGAGTTTCCAAATGAAAAGAAACTTTGTGTTCCCAAAAAGCTAGTTGAAAGACGGCTTTCACACACACTTATCTCTCAGAACTGAGCATGTGGAGAGACGTTCGTTCATCTAGCACAAAGGGAACCGGTTGCAGGAGAAACTTTTACTCTGGTTTCTCAGTCTGTTTCCTAGTGCCGGTTTGAAGTTCCTGCAGTTTTCACTGTAAAACCGAGTTGGAGCTAGTACCTTCCCATATATATGTATGGAGTGAATTTTGCCACTGAAAAGAAACTTTGTGTTCCCAACAAGCTAGTTGAAGGACGGCTTTCACACACACTTATCTCACATAACGGAGCATGTGGAGAGATGTTCGTTCATCTAGCACAAAGGGAACCAGTTGCAGGAGAAACTTTTACTCTGGTTTCTCAGTCTGCTTCCTAGTGCCGGTTTGAAGTTCCTGCAGTTTCCACTTAAAACCGAGTTGGAGCTAGTACCTTCCCATATATATGTATGGAGTGGAGTTGGAAACTGTAAAGAAAATTTGTGTTCCCAACAAGCTAGTTGAACGACGGCTTTCACACACACTTATCTCTCAGAACTGAGCATGTGGAGAGACGTTTGTTCATCTAGCACAAAGGGAACCGGTTGCAGGAGAAACTTTTACTCTGGTTTCTCAGTCTGTTTCTTAGTGCCGGTTTGAAGTTCCTGCAGTTTTCACTGTAAAACCGAGTTGGAGCTAGTACCTTCCCATATATATGTATGCAGTGGAGTTTGCAACTGAAAAGAATCTTTGTGTTCCCAACAGGCTAGTTGAAGGACGGCTTTCACACACACTTATCTCTAAGAACTGAGCATGTGGAGAGACGTTCGTTCATCTAGCACAAAGGGAACGGGTTGCAGGAGAAACTTTTACTCTTGTTTCTCAGTCTGTTTCCTAATGCCGGTTTGAAGTTCCTGCAGTTTTCACTGTAAAACCGAGTTGGAGCTAGTACCTTCCCATATATATGTATGGAGTGGAGTTTGCCACTGAAAAGAAACTTTGTGTTCCCAACAAGCTAGTTGAAGGACGGCTTTCACACACACTTATCTCTCAGAACTGAGCATGTGGAGAGACGTTCGTTCATCTAGCACAAAGGGAACGGGTTGCAGGAGAAAATTTTACTCTGGTTTCTCAGTCTGTTTCCTAGTGCCGGTTTGAAGTTCCTGCAGTTTTCACTGTGAAACCGAGTTGGAGCTAGTACCATCCCATATATATGTATGGAGTGGAGTTTGCAACTGAAAAGAAACTTTGTGTTCCCAACAGGCTAGTTGAAGTACGGCTTTCACACACAATTATCTCTCAGAACTGAGCATGTGGAGAGACGTTCGTTCATCTAGCACAAAGGGAACGGGTTGCAGGAGAAACTTTTACTCTGGTTTCTCAGTCTGTTTCCTAGTGCCGGTTTGAAGTTCCTGCAGTTTTCACTGTAAAACCGAGTTGGAGCTAGTACCTTCCCATATATATGTATGGAGTGAATTTTGCCACTGAAAAGAAACTTTGTGTTCCCAACAAGCTAGTTGAAGGACGGCTTTCACACACACTTATCTCACATAACAGAGCATGTGGAGAGATGTTCGTTCATCTAGCACAAAGGGAACCAGTTGCAGGAGAAACTTTTACTCTGGTTTCTCAGTCTGCTTCCTAGTGCCGGTTTGAAGTTCCTGCAGTTTCCACTTAAAACCGAGTTGGAGCTAGTACCTTCCCATATATATGTATGGAGTGGAGTTGGAAACTGTAAAGAAAATTTGTGTTCCCAACAAGCTAGTTGAACGACGGCTTTCACACACACTTATCTCTCAGAACTGAGCATGTGGAGAGACGTTTGTTCATCTAGCACAAAGGGAACCGGTTGCAGGAGAAACTTTTACTCTGGTTTCTCAGTCTGTTTCTTAGTGCCGGTTTGAAGTTCCTGCAGTTTTCACTGTAAAACCGAGTTGGAGCTAGTACCTTCCCATATATATGTATGCAGTGGAGTTTGCAACTGAAAAGAATCTTTGTGTTCCCAACAGGCTAGTTGAAGGACGGCTTTCACACACACTTATCTCTAAGAACTGAGCATGTGGAGAGACGTTCGTTCATCTAGCACAAAGGGAACGGGTTGCAGGAGAAACTTTTACTCTTGTTTCTCAGTCTGTTTCCTAATGCCGGTTTGAAGTTCCTGCAGTTTTCACTGTAAAACCGAGTTGGAGCTTGTACCTTCCCATATATATGTATGGAGTGGAGTTTGCCACTGAAAAGAAACTTTGTGTTCCCAACAGGCTAGTTGAAGGACGGCTTTCACACACACTTATCTCTAAGAACTGAGCATGTGGAGAGACGTTCGTTCATCTAGCACAAAGGGAACGGGTTGCAGGAGAAAATTTTACTCTGGTTTCTCAGTCTGTTTCCTAGTGCCGGTTTGAAGTTCCTGCAGTTTTCACTGTGAAACCGAGTTGGAGCTAGTACCATCCCATATATATGTATGGAGTGGAGTTTGCAACTGAAAAGAAACTTTGTGTTCCCAACAGGCTAGTTGAAGTACGGCTTTCACACACACTTATCTCTCAGAACTGAGCATGTGGAGAGACGTTCGTTCATCTAGCACAAAGGGAACGGGTTGCAGGAGAAAATTTTACTCTGGTTTCTCAGTCTGTTTCCTAGTGCCGGTTTGAAGTTCCTGCAGTTTTCACTGTGAAACCGAGTTGGAGCTAGTACCATCCCATATATATGTATGGAGTGGAGTTTGCAACTGAAAAGAAACTTTGTGTTCCCAACAGGCTAGTTGAAGTACGGCTTTCACACACAATTATCTCTCAGAACTGAGCATGTGGAGAGACGTTCGTTCATCTAGCACAAAGGGAACGGGTTGCAGGAGAAACTTTTACTCTGGTTTCTCAGTCTGTTTCCTAGTGCCGGTTTGAAGTTCCTGCAGTTTTCACTGTAAAACCGAGTTGGAGCTAGTACCTTCCCATATATATGTATGGAGTGGAGTTTGCCACTGAAAAGAATCTTTGTGTTCCCAACAAGCTAGTTGAAGGATGGCTTTCACACACACTTATCTCACAGAACTGAGCATGTGGAGAGACGTTCGTTCATCTAGCACAAAGGGAACCAGTTGCAGGAGAAACTTTTACTCTGGTTTCTCAGTCTATTTCCTAGTGCCGGTTTGAAGTTCTTGCAGTTTTCACTTAAAACCGAGTTGGAGCTAGTACCTTCCCATATATATGTATGGAGTGGAGTTGGAAACTGTAAAGAAAATTTGTGTTCCCAACAAGCTAGTTGAACGACGGCTTTCACACACACTTATCTCTCAGAACTGAGCATGTGGAGAGACGTTTGTTCATCTAGCACAAAGGGAACCGGTTGCAGGAGAAACTTTTACTCTGGTTTCTCAGTCTGTTTCCTAGTGCCGATTTGAAGTTCCTGCAGTTTTCACTGTAAAACCGAGTTGGAGCTAGTACCTTCCCCTATATATGTATGGAGTGGAGTTTGCAACTGAAAAGAATCTTTGTGTTCCCAACAGGCTAGTTGAAGGACGGCTTTCACACACACTTATCTCTCAGAACTGAGCATGTGGAGAGACGTTCGTTCATCTAGCACAAAGGAACGGGTTGCAGGAGAAACTTTTACTCTGATTTCTCAGTCTGTTTCCTAGTGCCGGTTTGAAGTTCCTACAGTTTTCACTGTAAAACCGAGTTGGAGCTAGTACCTTCCCATATATATGTATGGAGTGGAGTTTGCAACTGAAAAGAAACTTTGTGTTCCCAACAAGCTAGTTGAATGACGGCTTTCACACACACTTATCTCTCAGAACTGAGCATGTGGAGAGACGTTCGTTCATCTAGCACAAAGGGAACCGGTTGCAGGAGAAACTTTTACTCTGGTTTCTCAGTCTGTTTCCTAGTGCCGGTTTGAAGTTCCTGCAGTTTTCACTTAAAACCGAGTTGGAGCTAGTACCTTCCCATATATATGTATGGAGTGGAGTTGGAAACTGTAAAGAAAATTTGTGTTCCCAACAAGATAGTTGAACGACGGCTTTCACACACACTTATCTCTCAGAACTGAGCATGTGGAGAGACGTTTGTTCATCTAGCACAAAGGGAACCGGTTGCAGGAGAAACTTTTACTCTGGTTTCTCAGTCTGTTTCCTAGTGCCGGTTTTAAGTTCCTGCAGTTTTCACTGTAAAACCGAGTTGGAGCTAGTACCTTCCCATATATATGTATGGAGTGGAGTTGGAAACTGTAAAGAAAATTTGTGTTCCCAACAAGCTAGTTGAACGACGGCTTTCACACACACTTATCTCTCAGAACTGAGCATGTGGAGAGACGTTCGTTCATCTAGAACAAATGGAACGGGTTGCAGGAGAAAATTTTACTCTGGTTTCTCAGTCTGTTTCCTAGTGCCGGTTTGAAGTTCCTGCAGTTTTCACTGTAAAACCGAGTTGGAGCTAGTACCTTCCCATATATATGTATGGAGTGGAGTTTGCCACTGAATAGAAACTTTGTGTTCCCAACAAGCTAGTTAAAGGACGGCTTTCACACACACTTATCTCTCAGAACTGAGCATGTGGAGAGACGTTCGTTCATCTAGCACAAAGGGAACGGGTTGCAGGAGAAAATTTTACTCTGGTTTCTCAGTCTGTTTCCTAGTGCCGGTTTGAAGTTCCTGCAGTTTTCACTGTAAAACCGAGTTGGAGCTAGTACCTTCCCATATATATGTATGGAGTGGAGTTTGCAACTGAAAAGAAACTTTGTGTTCCCAACAGGCTAGTTGAAGGACGGCTTTCACACACACTTATCTCTCAGAACTGAGCATGTTGAGAGACGTTCCTTCATCTAGCACAAAGGAAACGGGTTGCAGGAGAAACTTTTACTCTGGTTTCTCAGTCTGTTTCTTGTGCCGGTTTGAAGTTCCTGCAGTTTTCACTGTAAAACCGAGTTGGAGCTAGTACATTCCCATATATATGTATGGAGTGGAGTTTGCCACTGAAAAGAAACTTTGTGTTCCCAACAAGCTGGTTGAAGGACGGCTTTCACACACACTTATCTCTCAGAACTGAGCATGTGGAGAGACGTTCGTTCATCTAGCACAAAGGGAACCGGTTGCAGGAGAAACTTTTACTCTGGTTTCTCAGTCTGTTTCCTAGTGCCGGTTTGAAGTTCCTGCAGTTTTCACTGTAAAACCGAGTTGGAGCTAGTACCTTCCCATATATATGTATGGAGTGAATTTTGCCACTGAAAAGAAACTTTGTGTTCCCAACAAGCTAGTTGAAGGACGGCTTTCACACACACTTATCTCACATAACGGAGCATGTGGAGAGATGTTCGTTCATCTAGCACAAAGGGAACCAGTTGCAGGAGAAACTTTTACTCTGGTTTCTCAGTCTGCTTCCTAGTGCCGGTTTGAAGTTCCTGCAGTTTCCACTTAAAACCGAGTTGGAGCTAGTACCTTCCCATATATATGTATGGAGTGGAGTTGGAAACTGTAAAGAAAATTTGTGTTCCCAACAAGCTAGTTGAACGGCGGCTTTCACACACACTTATCTCTCAGAACTGAGCATGTGGAGAGACGTTTGTTCATCTAGCACAAAGGGAACCGGTTGCAGGAGAAACTTTTACTCTGGTTTCTCAGTCTGTTTCTTAGTGCCGGTTTGAAGTTCCTGCAGTTTTCACTGTAAAACCGAGTTGGAGCTAGTACCTTCCCATATATATGTATGCAGTGGAGTTTGCAACTGAAAAGAATCTTTGTGTTCCCAACAGGCTAGTTGAAGGACGGCTTTCACACACACTTATCTCTAAGAACTGAGCATGTGGAGAGACGTTCGTTCATCTAGCACAAAGGGAACGGGTTGCAGGAGAAACTTTTACTCTTGTTTCTCAGTCTGTTTCCTAATGCCGGTTTGAAGTTCCTGCAGTTTTCACTGTAAAACCGAGTTGGAGCTAGTACCTTCCCATATATATGTATGGAGTGGAGTTTGCCACTGAAAAGAAACTTTGTGTTCCCAACAAGCTAGTTGAAGGACGGCTTTCACACACACTTATCTCTCAGAACTGAGCATGTGGAGAGACGTTCGTTCATCTAGCACAAAGGGAACGGGTTGCAGGAGAAAATTTTACTCTGGTTTCTCAGTCTGTTTCCTAGTGCCGGTTTGAAGTTCCTGCAGTTTTCACTGTGAAACCGAGTTGGAGCTAGTACCATCCCATATATATGTATGGAGTGGAGTTTGCAACTGAAAAGAAACTTTGTGTTCCCAACAGGCTAGTTGAAGTACGGCTTTCACACACAATTATCTCTCAGAACTGAGCATGTGGAGAGACGTTCGTTCATCTAGCACAAAGGGAACGGGTTGCAGGAGAAACTTTTACTCTGGTTTCTCAGTCTGTTTCCTAGTGCCGGTTTGAAGTTCCTGCAGTTTTCACTGTAAAACCGAGTTGGAGCTAGTACCTTCCCATATATATGTATGGAGTGGAGTTTGCCACTGAAAAGAATCTTTGTGTTCCCAACAAGCTAGTTGAAGGACGGCTTTCACACACACTTATCTCACAGAACTGAGCATGTGGAGAGACGTTCGTTCATCTAGCACAAAGGGAACCAGTTGCAGGAGAAACTTTTACTCTGGTTTCTCAGTCTGTTTCCTAGTGCCGGTTTGAAGTTCCTGCAGTTTTCACTTAAAACCGAGTTGGAGCTAGTACCTTCCCATATATATGTATGGAGTGGAGTTGGAAACTGTAAAGAAAATTTGTGTTCCCAACAAGATAGTTGAACGACGGCTTTCACACACACTTATCTCTCAGAACTGAGCATGTGGAGAGACGTTTGTTCATCTAGCACAAAGGGAACCGGTTGCAGGAGAAACTTTTACTCTGGTTTCTCAGTCTGTTTCCTAGTGCCGGTTTTAAGTTCCTGCAGTTTTCACTGTAAAACCGAGTTGGAGCTAGTACCTTCCCATATATATGTATGCAGTGGAGTTTAAAACTGAAAAGAATCTTTGTGTTCCCAACAGGCTAGTTGAAGGACGGCTTTCACACACACTTATCTCTCAGAACTGAGCATGTGTAGAGACGTTCGTTCATCTAGCACAAAGGGAACGGGTTGCAGGAGAAACTTTTACTCTGATTTCTCAGTCTGTTTCCTAGTGCCGGTTTGAAGTTCCTGCAGTTTTCCCTGTAAAACTGAGTTGGAGCTAGTACCTTCCCATATATATGTATGGAGTGGAGTTTGCCACTGAAAAGAAACTTTGTGTTCCCAACAAGCTAGTTGAATGACGGCTTTCACACACACTTATCTCTCAGAACTGAGCATGTGGAGAGACGTTCGTTCATCTAGCACAAAGGGAACGGGTTGCAGGAGAAACTTTTACTCTGATTTCTCAGTCTGTTTCCTAGTGCCGGTTTGAAGTTCCTGCAGTTTTCACTGTAAAACCGATTTGGAGCTAGTACTTTCCCATATATATGTATGGAGTGGAGTTTGCCACTGAAAAGAAACTTTGTGTTCCCAACAAGCTAGTTGCATGACGGCTTTCACACACACTTATCTCTCAGAACTGAGCATGTGGAGAGACGTTCGTTCATCTAGCACAAAGGGAACGGGTTGCAGGAGAAAATTTTACTCTGGTTTCTCAGTCTGTTTCCTAGTGCCGGTTTGAAGTTCCTGCAGTTTTCACTGTAAAACCGAGTTGAAGCTAGTACCTTCCCATATATATGTATGGAGTGGAGTTTGCAACTGAAAAGAAACTTTGTGTTCCTAACAACCTAGTTGAAGGACGGCTTTCACAGACACTTATCTCTCAGAACTGAGCATGTGGAGAGACGTTCGTTCATCTAGCACAAAGGGAACGGGTTGTAGGAGAAACTTTTACTCTGGTTTATCAGTATGTTTCTAGTGCCGGTTTGAAGTTCCTGCAGTTTTCACTTAAAACCGAGTTGCAGCTAGTACCTTCCCATATATATGTATGGATTGGAGTTTGCCACTGAAAAGAAACTTTGTGTTCCCAACAAGCTAGTTGAAGGACGGCTTTCACACACACTTATCTCTCAGAACTGAGCATGTGGAGAGACGTTCGTTCATCTAGCACAAAGGGAACGTGTTGCAGGAGAAACTTTTACTCTGGTTTCTCAGTCTGTTTCCTAGTGCCGGTTTGAAGTTCCTGCAGTTTTCACTGTAAAACCGAGTTGGAGCTAGTACCTTCCCATATATATGTATGGGGTGGAGTTGGAAACTTAAAAGAAACTTTGTGTTCCCAAAAAGCTAGTTGAAGGACGTCTTTCACTCACACTTATCTCTCAGAACTGAGCATGTGGAGAGACGTTCGTTCATCTAGCACAAAGGGAACCGGTTGCAGGAGAAACTTTTACTCTGGTTTCTCAGTCTGTTTCCTAGTGCTGGTTTGAAGTTCCTGCAGTTTTCACTGTAAAACCGAGTTGGAGCTAGTACCTTCCCATATATATGTATGGGGTGGAGTTGGAAACTTAAAAGAAACTTTGTGTTCCCAAAAAGCTAGTTGAAGGACGTCTTTCACTCACACTTATCTCTCAGAACTGAGCATGTGGAGAGACGTTCGTTCATCTAGCACAAAGGGAACCGGTTGCAGGAGAAACTTTTACTCTGGTTTCTCAGTCTGTTTCCTAGTGCTGGTTTGAAGTTCCTGCAATTTTCACTGTAAAATCGAGTTGGAGCTAGTACCTTCCCATATATATGTATGGAGTGGAGTTTGCCACTGAAAAGAAACTTTGTGTTCCCAACAAGCTAGTTGAAGGACGGCTTTCACACACACTTATCTCACAGAACTGAGCATGTGGAGAGACGTTCGTTCATCTAGCACAAAGGGAACCAGTTGCAGGAGAAACTTTTACACTGTTTTCTCAGTCTGTTTCCTAGTGCCGGTTTGAAGTTCCTGCAGTTTTCACTTAAAACCGAGTTGTAGCTAGTACTTTCCCATATATATGTATGGAGTGGAGTTGGAAACTGTAAAGAAAATTTGTGTTCCCAACAAGCTAGTTGAACGACGGCTTTCACACACACTTATCTCTCAGAACTGAGCATGTGGAGAGACGTTTGTTCATCTAGCACAAAGGGAACCGGTTGCAGAAGAAACTTTTACTCTGGTTTCTCAGTCTGTTTCCTAGTGCCGGTTTGATGTTCCTGCAGTTTTCACTGTAAAACCGAGTTGGAGCTGGTACCTTCCCATATATATGTATGCAGTGGAGTTTGCAACTGAAAAGAATCTTTGTGTTCCCAACAGGCTAGTTGAAGGACGGCTTTCACACACACTTATCTCTCAGAACTGAGCATGTGGAGAGACGTTCGTTCATCTAGAACAAATGGAACGGGTTGCAGGAGAAACTTTTACTCTGATTTCTCAGTCTGTTTCCTAGTCCCGGTTTGAAGTTCCTGCAGTTTTCACTGTAAAACCGAGTTGGAGCTAGTACCTTCCCATATATATGTATGGAGTGGAGTTTGCCACTGAAAAGAAACTTTGTTTTCCCAACAAGCTAGTTGAATGACGGCTTTCACACACACTTATCTCTCAGAACTGAGCATGTGGAGAGACGTTCGTTCATCTAGCACAAAGGGAACCAGTTGCAGGAGAAACTTTTACTCTGTTTTCTCAGTCTGTTTCCTAGTGCCGGTTTGAAGTTCCTGCAGTTTTCACTTAAAACCGAGTTGGAGCTAGTACTTTCCCATATATATGTATGGATTGGAGTTGGAAACTGTAAAGAAAATTTGTGTTCCCAACAAGCTAGTTGAACGACGGCTTTCACACACACTTATCTCTCAGAACTGAGCATGTGGAGAGACGTTTGTTCATCTAGCACAAAGGGAACCGGTTGCAGAAGAAACTTTTACTCTGGTTTCTCAGTCTGTTTCCTAGTGCCGGTTTGATGTTCCTGCAGTTTTCACTGTAAAACCGTGTTGGAGCTGGTACCTTCCCATATATATGTATGCAGTGGAGTTTGCAACTGAAAAGAATCTTTGTTTTCCCAACAAGCTAGTTGAATGACGGCTTTCACACACACTTATCTCTCAGAACTGAGCATGTGGAGAGACGTTCGTTCATCTAGCACAAAGGGAACGGGTTGCAGGAGAAACTTTTACTCTGGTTTCTCAGTCTGTTTCCTAGTGCCGGTTTGAAGTTCCTGCAGTTTTCACTGTAAAACCGAGTTGGAGCTAGTACCTTCCCATATATATGTATGGAGTGGAGTTTGCAACTGAAAAGAAACTTTGTGTTCCCAACAGGCTATTTGAAGGACGGCTTTCACACACAATTATCTCTCAGAACTGAGCATGTGGAGATACGTTTGTTCATCTAGCACAAAGGGAACCGGTTGCAGGAGAAACTTTTACTCTGGTTTCTCAGTCTGTTTCCTAGTGCCGGTTTGAAGTTCCTGCAGTTTTCACTGTAAAACCGAGTTGGAGCTAGTACCTTCCCATATATATGTATGCAGTGGAGTTTAAAACTGAAAAGAATCTTTGTGTTCCCAACAGGCTAGTTGAAGGACGGCTTTCACACACACTTATCTCTCAGAACTGAGCATGTGGAGAGACGTTCGTTCATCTAGCACAAAGGGAACGGGTTGCAGGAGAAACTTTTACTCTGATTTCTCAGTCTGTTTCCTAGTGCCGGTTTGAAGTTCCTGCAGTTTTCCCTGTAAAACTGAGTTGGAGCTAGTACCTTCCCATATATATGTATTGAGTGGAGTTTGCCACTGAAAAGAAACTTTATGTTCCCAACAAGCTAGTTGAATGACGGCTTTCACACACACTTATCTCTCAGAACTGAGCATGTGGAGAGACGTTCGTTCATCTAGCACAAAGGGAACGGGTTGCAGGAGAAACTTTTACTCTGATTTCTCAGTCTGTTTCCTAGTGCCGGTTTGAAGTTCCTGCAGTTTTCACTGTAAAACCGAGTTGCAGCTAGTACCTTCCCATATATATGTATGGAGTGGAGTTTGCCACTGAAAAGAAACTTTGTGTTCCCAACAAGCTAGTTGAATGACGGCTTTCACACACACTTATCTCTCAGAACTGAGCATGTGGAGAGACGTTCGTTCATCTAGCACAAAGGGAACGGGTTGTAGGAGAAACTTTTACTCTGGTTTATCAGTCTGTTTCTAGTGCCGGTTTGAAGTTCCTGCAGTTTTCACTTAAAACCGAGTTGCAGCTAGTACCTTCCCATATATATGTATGGATTGGAGTTTGCCACTGAAAAGAAACTTTGTGTTCCCAACAAGCTAGTTGAACGACGGCTTTCACACACACTTATCTCTCAGAACTGAGCATGTGGAGAGACGTTTGTTCATCTAGCACAAAGGGAACCGGTTGCAGAAGAAACTTTTACTCTGGTTTCTCAGTCTGTTTCCTAGTGCCGGTTTGATGTTCCTGCAGTTTTCACTGTAAAACCGAGTTGGAGCTAGTACCTTCCCATATATATGTATGCAGTGGAGTTTGCAACTGAAAAGAATCTTTGTGTTCCCAACAGGCTAGTTGAAGGACGGCTTTCACACACACTTATCTCTCAGAACTGAGCATGTGGAGAGACGTTCGTTCATCTAGCACAAAGGGAACGGGTTGCAGGAGAAACTTTTACTCTGGTTTCTCAGTCTGTTTCCTAGTGCCGGTTTGAAGTTCCTGCAGTTTTCACTGTAAAACCGAGTTGGAGCTAGTACCTTCCCATATATATGTATGGAGTGGAGTTTGCAACTGAAAAGAAACTTTGTGTTCCCAACAGGCTAGTTGAAGGACGGCTTTCACACACAATTATCTCTCAGAACTGAGCATGTGGAGATACGTTTGTTCATCTAGCACAAAGGGAACCGGTTGCAGGAGAAACTTTTACTCTGGTTTCTCAGTCTGTTTCCTAGTGCCGGTTTGAAGTTCCTGCAGTTTTCACTGTAAAACCGAGTTGGAGCTAGTACCTTCCCATATATATGTATGCAGTGGAGTTTAAAACTGAAAAGAATCTTTGTGTTCCCAACAGGCTAGTTGAAGGACGGCTTTCACACACACTTATCTCTCAGAACTGAGCATGTGGAGAGACGTTCGTTCATCTAGCACAAAGGGAACGGGTTGCAGGAGAAACTTTTACTCTGATTTCTCAGTCTGTTTCCTAGTGCCGGTTTGAAGTTCCTGCAGTTTTCCCTGTAAAACTGAGTTGGAGCTAGTACCTTCCCATATATATGTATTGAGTGGAGTTTGCCACTGAAAAGAAACTTTATGTTCCCAACAAGCTAGTTGAATGACGGCTTTCACACACACTTATCTCTCAGAACTGAGCATGTGGAGAGACGTTCGTTCATCTAGCACAAAGGGAACGGGTTGCAGGAGAAACTTTTACTCTGATTTCTCAGTCTGTTTCCTAGTGCCGGTTTGAAGTTCCTGCAGTTTTCACTGTAAAACCGAGTTGCAGCTAGTACCTTCCCATATATATGTATGGAGTGGAGTTTGCCACTGAAAAGAAACTTTGTGTTCCCAACAAGCTAGTTGAATGACGGCTTTCACACACACTTATCTCTCAGAACTGAGCATGTGGAGAGACGTTCGTTCATCTAGCACAAAGGGAACGGGTTGTAGGAGAAACTTTTACTCTGGTTTATCAGTCTGTTTCTAGTGCCGGTTTGAAGTTCCTGCAGTTTTCACTTAAAACCGAGTTGCAGCTAGTACCTTCCCATATATATGTATGGATTGGAGTTTGCCACTGAAAAGAAACTTTGTGTTCCCAACAAGCTAGTTGAACGACGGCTTTCACACACACTTATCTCTCAGAACTGAGCATGTGGAGAGACGTTTGTTCATCTAGCACAAAGGGAACCGGTTGCAGAAGAAACTTTTACTCTGGTTTCTCAGTCTGTTTCCTAGTGCCGGTTTGATGTTCCTGCAGTTTTCACTGTAAAACCGAGTTGGAGCTAGTACCTTCCCATATATATGTATGCAGTGGAGTTTGCAACTGAAAAGAATCTTTGTGTTCCCAACAGGCTAGTTGAAGGACGGCTTTCACACACACTTATCTCTCAGAACTGAGCATGTGGAGAGACGTTCGTTCATCTAGAACAAAGGGAACGGGTTGCAGGAGAAACTTTTACTCTGATTTCTCAGTCTGTTTCCTAGTGCCGGTTTGAAGTTCCTGCAGTTTTCACTGTAAAACCGAGTTGGAGCTAGTACCTTCCCATATATATGTATGGAGTGGAGTTTGCCACTGAAAAGAAACTTTGTGTTCCCAACAAGCTAGTTGAATGACGGCTTTCACACACACTTATCTCTCAGAACTGAGCATGTGGAGAGACGTTCGTTCATCTAGCACAAAGGGAACGGGTTGCAGGAGAAAATTTTACTCTGGTTTCTCAGTCTGTTTCCTAGTGCCGGTTTGAAGTTCCTGCAGTTTTCACTGTAAAACCGAGTTGGAGCTAGTACCTTCCCATATATATGTATGGAGTGGAGATTGCAACTGAAAAGAAACTTTGTGTTCCCAACAGGCTAGTTGAAGGACGGCTTTCACACACAATTATCTCTCAGAACTGAGCATGTGGAGATACGTTTGTTCATCTAGCACAAAGGGAACCGGTTGCAGGAGAAACTTTTACTCTGGATTCTCAGTCTGTTTCCTAGTGCCGGTTTGAGGTTCCTGCATTTTTCACTGTAAAACCGAGTTGGAGCTAGTACCTTCCCATATATATGTATGCAGTGGAGTTTAAAACTGAAAAGAATCTTTGTGTTCCCAACAGGCTAGTTGAAGGACGGCTTTCACACACACTTATCTCTCAGAACTGAGCATGTGGAGAGACGTTCGTTCATCTAGCACAAAGGGAACGGGTTGCAGGAGAAACTTTTACTCTGGTTTCTCAGTCTGTTTCCTAGTGCCGGTTTGAAGTTCCTGCAGTTTTCACTGTAAAACCGAGTTGGAGCTAGTACCTTCCCATATATATGTATGGAGTGGAGTTTGCAACTGAAAAGAAACTTTGTGTTCCTAACAACCTAGTTGAAGGACGGCTTTCACACACAATTATCTCTCAGAACTGAGCATGTGGAGAGACGTTCGTTCATCTAGCACAAAGGGAACGGGTTGTAGGAGAAAATTTTACTCTGGTTTATCAGTCTGTTTCTAGTGCCGGTTTGAAGTTCCTGCAGTTTTCACTTAAAACCGAGTTGCAGCTAGTACCTTCCCATATATATGTATGGATTGGAGTTTGCCACTGAAAAGAAACTTTTTGTTCCCAACAAGCTAGTTGAAGGACGGCTTTCACACACACTTATCTCTCAGAACTGAGCATGTGGAGAGACGTTCGTTCATCTAGCACAAAGGGAACGTGTTGCAGGAGAAACTTTTACTCTGGTTTCTCAGTCTGTTTCCTAGTGCCGGTTTGAAGTTCCTGCAGTTTTCACTGTAAAACCGAGTTGGAGCTAGTACCTTCCCATATATATGTATGGAGTGGAGTTTGCCACTGAAAAGAAACTTTGTGTTCCCAAAAAGCTAGTTGAAGGACGGCTTTCACACACACTTATCTCTCAGAACTGAGCATGTGGAGAGACTTTCGTTCATCTAGCACAAAGGGAACGTGTTGCAGGAGAAACTTTTACTCTGGTTTCTCAGTCTGTTTCCTAGTGCCGGTTTGAAGTTCCTGCAGTTTTCACTGTAAAACCGAGTTGGAGCTAGTACCTTCCCATATATATGTATGGAGTGGAGTTTGCCACTGAAAAGAAACTTTGTGTTCCCAACAAGCTAGTTGAACGAAGGCTTTCACACACACTTATCTCACAGAACTGAGCATGTGGAGAGACGTTCGTTCTTCTAGCACAAAGGGAACCGGTTGCAGGAGAAACTTTTACTCTGGTTTCTCAGTCTGTTTCCTAGTGCCGGTTTGAAGTTCCTGCAGTTTTCACTTAAAACCGAGTTGGAGCTAGTACTTTCCCATATATATGTATGGAGTGGAGTTGGAAACTGTAAAGAAAATTTGTGTTCCCAACAAGCTAGTTGAACGACGGCTTTCACACACACTTATCTCTCAGAACTGAGCATGTGGAGAGACGTTTGTTCATCTAACACAAAGGGAACCGGTTGCAGAAGAAACTTTTACTCTGGTTTCTCAGTCTGTTTCCTAGTGCCGGTTTGATGTTCCTGCAGTTTTCACTGTAAAACCGAGTTGGAGCTAGTACCTTCCCATATATATGTATGCAGTGGAGTTTGCAACTGAAAAGAATCTTTGTGTTCCCAACAGGCTAGTTGAAGGACGGCTTTCACACACACTTATCTCTCAGAACTGAGCATGTGGAGAGACGTTCGTTCATCTAGCACAAAGGGAACGGGTTGCAGGAGAAACTTTTACTCTGATTTCTCAGTCTGTTTCCTAGTGCCGGTTTGAAGTTCCTGCAGTTTTCCCTGTAAAACCGAGTTGGAGCTAGTACCTTCCCATATATATGTATGGAGTGGAGTTTGCCACTGAAAAGAAACTTTGTGTTCCCAACAAGCTAGTTGAATGACGGCTTTCACACACACTTATCTCTCAGAACTGAGCATGTGGAGAGACGTTCGTTCATCTAGCACAAAGGGAACGGGTTGCAGGAGAAACTTTTACTCTGGTTTCTCAGTCTGTTTCCTAGTGCCGGTTTGAAGTTCCTGCAGTTTTCACTGTAAAACCGAGTTGGAGCTAGTACCTTCCCATATATATGTATGGAGTGGAGTTTGCAACTGAAAAGAAACTTTGTGTTCCTAACAACCTAGTTGAAGGACGGCTTTCACACACAATTATCTCTCAGAACTGAGCATGTGGAGAGACGTTCGTTCATCTAGCACAAAGGGAACGGGTTGTAGGAGAAAATTTTACTCTGGTTTATCAGTCTGTTTCTAGTGCCGGTTTGAAGTTCCTGCAGTTTTCACTTAAAACCGAGTTGCAGCTAGTACCTTCCCATATATATGTATGGATTGGAGTTTGCCACTGAAAAGAAACTTTTTGTTCCCAACAAGCTAGTTGAAGGACGGCTTTCACACACACTTATCTCTCAGAACTGAGCATGTGGAGAGACGTTCGTTCATCTAGCACAAAGGGAACGTGTTGCAGGAGAAACTTTTACTCTGGTTTCTCAGTCTGTTTCCTAGTGCCGGTTTGAAGTTCCTGCAGTTTTCACTGTAAAACCGAGTTGGAGCTAGTACCTTCCCATATATATGTATGGAGTGGAGTTTGCCACTGAAAAGAAACTTTGTGTTCCCAACAAGCTAGTTGAACGACGGCTTTCACACACACTTATCTCACAGAACTGAGCATGTGGAGAGACGTTCGTTCTTCTAGCACAAAGGGAACCGGTTGCAGGAGAAACTTTTACTCTGGTTTCTCAGTCTGTTTCCTAGTGCCGGTTTGAAGTTCCTGCAGTTTTCACTTAAAACCGAGTTGGAGCTAGTACTTTCCCATATATATGTATGGAGTGGAGTTGGAAACTGTAAAGAAAATTTGTGTTCCCAACAAGCTAGTTGAACGACGGCTTTCACACACACTTATCTCTCAGAACTGAGCATGTGGAGAGACGTTTGTTCATCTAACACAAAGGGAACCGGTTGCAGAAGAAACTTTTACTCTGGTTTCTCAGTCTGTTTCCTAGTGCCGGTTTGATGTTCCTGCAGTTTTCACTGTAAAACCGAGTTGGAGCTAGTACCTTCCCATATATATGTATGCAGTGGAGTTTGCAACTGAAAAGAATCTTTGTGTTCCCAACAGGCTAGTTGAAGGACGGCTTTCACACACACTTATCTCTCAGAACTGAGCATGTGGAGAGACGTTCGTTCATCTAGAACAAAGGGAACGGGTTGCAGGAGAAACTTTTACTCTGATTTCTCAGTCTGTTTCCTAGTGTCGGTTTGAAGTTCCTGCAGTTTTCACTGTAAAACCGAGTTGGAGCTAGTACCTTCCCATATATATGTATGGCGTGGAGTTTGCCACTGAAAAGAAACTTTGTGTTCCCAACAAGCTAGTTGAATGACGGCTTTCACACACACTTATCTCTCAGAACTGAGCATGTGGAGAGACGTTCGTTCATCTAGCACAAAGGGAACGGGTTGCAGGAGAAAATTTTACTCTGATTTCTCAGTCTGTTTCCTAGTGCCGGTTTGAAGTTCCTGCAGTTTTCCCTGTAAAACCGAGTTGGAGCTAGTACCTTCCCATATATATGTATGGAGTGGAGTTTGCCACTGAAAAGAAACTTTGTGTTCCCAACAAGCTAGTTGAATGACGGCTTTCACACACACTTATCTCTCAGAACTGAGCATGTGGAGAGACGTTCGTTCATCTAGCACAAAGGGAACGGGTTGCAGGAGAAACTTTTACTCTGGTTTCTCAGTCTGTTTCCTAGTGCCGGTTTGAAGTTCCTGCAGTTTTCACTGTAAAACCGAGTTGGAGCTAGTACCTTCCCATATATATGTATGGAGTGGAGTTTGCAACTGAAAAGAAACTTTGTGTTCCTAACAACCTAGTTGAAGGACGGCTTTCACACACAATTATCTCTCAGAACTGAGCATGTGGAGAGACGTTCGTTCATCTAGCACAAAGGGAACGGGTTGTAGGAGAAAATTTTACTCTGGTTTATCAGTCTGTTTCTAGTGCCGGTTTGAAGTTCCTGCAGTTTTCACTTAAAACCGAGTTGCAGCTAGTACCTTCCCATATATATGTATGGATTGGAGTTTGCCACTGAAAAGAAACTTTTTGTTCCCAACAAGCTAGTTGAAGGACGGCTTTCACACACACTTATCTCTCAGAACTGAGCATGTGGAGAGACGTTCGTTCATCTAGCACAAAGGGAACGTGTTGCAGGAGAAACTTTTACTCTGGTTTCTCAGTCTGTTTCCTAGTGCCGGTTTGAAGTTCCTGCAGTTTTCACTGTAAAACCGAGTTGGAGCTAGTACCTTCCCATATATATGTATGGAGTGGAGTTTGCCACTGAAAAGAATCTTTGTGTTCCCAACAGGCTAGTTGAAGGACGGCTTTCACACACACTTATCTCTCAGAACTGAGCATGTGGAGAGACGTTCGTTCATCTAGCACAAAGGGAACGGGTTGCAGGAGAAACTTTTACTCTGATTTCTCAGTCTGTTTCCTAGTGCCGGTTTGAAGTTCCTGCAGTTTTCCCTGTAAAACCGAGTTGGAGCTAGTACCTTCCCATATATATGTATGGAGTGGAGTTTGCCACTGAAAAGAAACTTTGTGTTCCCAACAAGCTAGTTGAATGACGGCTTTCACACACACTTATCTCTCAGAACTGAGCATGTGGAGAGACGTTCGTTCATCTAGCACAAAGGGAACGGGTTGCAGGAGAAACTTTTACTCTGGTTTCTCAGTCTGTTTCCTAGTGCCGGTTTGAAGTTCCTGCAGTTTTCACTGTAAAACCGAGTTGGAGCTAGTACCTTCCCATATATATGTATGGAGTGGAGTTTGCAACTGAAAAGAAACTTTGTGTTCCTAACAACCTAGTTGAAGGACGGCTTTCACACACAATTATCTCTCAGAACTGAGCATGTGGAGAGACGTTCGTTCATCTAGCACAAAGGGAACGGGTTGTAGGAGAAAATTTTACTCTGGTTTATCAGTCTGTTTCTAGTGCCGGTTTGAAGTTCCTGCAGTTTTCACTTAAAACCGAGTTGCAGCTAGTACCTTCCCATATATATGTATGGATTGGAGTTTGCCACTGAAAAGAAACTTTTTGTTCCCAACAAGCTAGTTGAAGGACGGCTTTCACACACACTTATCTCTCAGAACTGAGCATGTGGAGAGACGTTCGTTCATCTAGCACAAAGGGAACGTGTTGCAGGAGAAACTTTTACTCTGGTTTCTCAGTCTGTTTCCTAGTGCCGGTTTGAAGTTCCTGCAGTTTTCACTGTAAAACCGAGTTGGAGCTAGTACCTTCCCATATATATGTATGGAGTGGAGTTTGCCACTGAAAAGAAACTTTGTGTTCCCAAAAAGCTAGTTGAAGGACGGCTTTCACACACACTTATCTCTCAGAACTGAGCATGTGGAGAGACTTTCGTTCATCTAGCACAAAGGGAACGTGTTGCAGGAGAAACTTTTACTCTGGTTTCTCAGTCTGTTTCCTAGTGCCGGTTTGAAGTTCCTGCAGTTTTCACTGTAAAACCGAGTTGGAGCTAGTACCTTCCCATATATATGTATGGAGTGGAGTTTGCCACTGAAAAGAAACTTTGTGTTCCCAACAAGCTAGTTGAACGACGGCTTTCACACACACTTATCTCACAGAACTGAGCATGTGGAGAGACGTTCGTTCTTCTAGCACAAAGGGAACCGGTTGCAGGAGAAACTTTTACTCTGGTTTCTCAGTCTGTTTCCTAGTGCCGGTTTGAAGTTCCTGCAGTTTTCACTTAAAACCGAGTTGGAGCTAGTACTTTCCCATATATATGTATGGAGTGGAGTTGGAAACTGTAAAGAAAATTTGTGTTCCCAACAAGCTAGTTGAACGACGGCTTTCACACACACTTATCTCTCAGAACTGAGCATGTGGAGAGACGTTTGTTCATCTAACACAAAGGGAACCGGTTGCAGAAGAAACTTTTACTCTGGTTTCTCAGTCTGTTTCCTAGTGCCGGTTTGATGTTCCTGCAGTTTTCACTGTAAAACCGAGTTGGAGCTAGTACCTTCCCATATATATGTATGCAGTGGAGTTTGCAACTGAAAAGAATCTTTGTGTTCCCAACAGGCTAGTTGAAGGACGGCTTTCACACACACTTATCTCTCAGAACTGAGCATGTGGAGAGACGTTCGTTCATCTAGAACAAAGGGAACGGGTTGCAGGAGAAACTTTTACTCTGATTTCTCAGTCTGTTTCCTAGTGTCGGTTTGAAGTTCCTGCAGTTTTCACTGTAAAACCGAGTTGGAGCTAGTACCTTCCCATATATATGTATGGCGTGGAGTTTGCCACTGAAAAGAAACTTTGTGTTCCCAACAAGCTAGTTGAATGACGGCTTTCACACACACTTATCTCTCAGAACTGAGCATGTGGAGAGACGTTCGTTCATCTAGCACAAAGGGAACGGGTTGCAGGAGAAAATTTTACTCTGGTTTCTCAGTCTGTTTCCTAGTGCCGGTTTGAAGTTCCTGCAGTTTTCACTGTAAAACCGAGTTGGAGCTAGAACCTTCCCATATATATGTATGGAGTGGAGTTTGCCACTGAAAAGAAACTTTGTGTTCCCAACAAGCTAGTTGAATGACGGCTTTCACACACACTTATCTCTCAGAACTGAGCATGTGGAGAGACGTTCGTTCATCTAGCACAAAGGGAACGGGTTGCAGGAGAAAATTTTACTCTGGTTTCTCAGTCTGTTTCCTAGTGCCGGTTTGAAGTTCCTGCAGTTTTCACTGTAAAACCGAGTTGGAGCTAGTACCTTCCCATATATATGTATGGAGTGGAGTTTGCCACTGAAAAGAAACTTTGTGTTCCCAACAAGCTAGTTGAATGACGGCTTTCACACACACTTATCTCTCAGAACTGAGCATGTGGAGAGACATTCGTTCATCTAGCACTAAGGGAACGGGTTGCAGGAGAAAATTTTACTCTGGTTTCTCAGTCTGTTTCCTAGTGCCGGTTTGAAATTCCTGCAGTTTTCACTGTAAAACCGAGTTGGAGCTAGTACTTTCCCATATATATGTATGGAGTGGAGTTTGCCACTGAAAAGAAACTTTGTGTTCCCAACAAGCTAGTTGAATGACGGCTTTCACACACACTTATCTCTCAGAACTGAGCATGTGGAGAGACGTTCGTTCATCTAGCACAAAGGGAACGGGTTACAGGAGAAAATTTTACTCTGGTATCTCAGTCTGTTTCCTAGTGCCGGTTTGAAGTTCCTGCAGTTTTCACTGTAAAACCGATTTGGAGCTAGTACCTTCCCATATATATGTATGGAGTGGAGTTTGCAACTGAAAAGAAACTTTGTGTTCCCAACAAGCTAGTTGAAGGACGGCTTTCACACACAATTATCTCTCAGAACTGAGTATGTGGAGAGACATTCGTTCATCTAGCACAAAGGGAACGGGTTGTAGGAGAAACTTTTACTCTGGTTTATCAGTCTGTTTCTAGTGCCGGTTTGAAGTTCCTGCAGTTTTCACTTAAAACCGAGTTGCATCTAGTACCTTCCCATATATATGTATGGAGTGGAGTTTGCCACTGAAAAGAAACTTTGTGTTCCCAACAAGCTAGTTGAAGGACGGCTTTCCCACACACTTATCTCTCAGAACTGAGCAAGTGGAGAGACGTTCGTTCATCTAGCACAAAGGGAACGGGTTGCAGGAGAATCTTTTACTCTGGTTTCTCAGTCTGTTTCCTAGTGCCGGTTTGAAGTTCCTGCAGTTTTCACTGTAAAACCGAGTTGGAGCTAGTACCTTCCCATATATATGTATGGAGTGGAGTTTGCCACTGAAAAGAAACTTTGTGTTCCCAACAAGCTAGTTGAATGACGGCTTTCACACACACTTATCTCTCAGAACTGAGCATGTGGAGAGACATTCGTTCATCTAGCACTAAGGGAACGGGTTGCAGGAGAAAATTTTACTCTGGTTTCTCAGTCTGTTTCCTAGTGCCGGTTTGAAATTCCTGCAGTTTTCACTGTAAAACCGAGTTGGAGCTAGTACTTTCCCATATATATGTATGGAGTGGAGTTTGCCACTGAAAAGAAACTTTGTGTTCCCAACAAGCTAGTTGAATGACGGCTTTCACACACACTTATCTCTCAGAACTGAGCATGTGGAGAGACGTTCGTTCATCTAGCACAAAGGGAACGGGTTACAGGAGAAAATTTTACTCTGGTATCTCAGTCTGTTTCCTAGTGCCGGTTTGAAGTTCCTGCAGTTTTCACTGTAAAACCGATTTGGAGCTAGTACCTTCCCATATATATGTATGGAGTGGAGTTTGCAACTGAAAAGAAACTTTGTGTTCCCAACAAGCTAGTTGAAGGACGGCTTTCACACACAATTATCTCTCAGAACTGAATATGTGGAGAGACGTTCGTTCATCTAGCACAAAGGGAACGGGTTGTAGGAGAAACTTTTACTCTGGTTTATCAGTCTGTTTCTAGTGCCGGTTTGAAGTTCCTGCAGTTTTCACTTAAAACCGAGTTGCATCTAGTACCTTCCCATATATATGTATGGAGTGGAGTTTGCCACTGAAAAGAAACTTTGTGTTCCCAACAAGCTAGTTGAAGGACGGCTTTCCCACACACTTATCTCTCAGAACTGAGCAAGTGGAGAGACGTTCGTTCATCTAGCACAAAGGGAACGGGTTGCAGGAGAATCTTTTACTCTGGTTTCTCAGTCTGTTTCCTAGTGCCGGTTTGAAGTTCCTGCAGTTTTCACTGTAAAACCGAGTTGGAGCTAGTACCTTCCCATATATATGTATGGAGTGGAGTTGGAAACTGAAAAGAATCTTTGTGTTCCCAAAAAGCTAGTTGAAGGACGGCTTTCACACACACTTATCTCTCAGAACTGAGCATGTGGAGAGACGTTCGTTCATCTAGCACAAAGGGAACCGGTTGCAGGAGAAACTTTTACTCTGGTTTCTCAGTCTGTTTCCTAGTGCCGGTTTGAAGTTCCTGCAGTTTTCACTGTAAAAACGAGTTGGAGCTAGTACCTTCCCATATATATGTATGGAGTGGAGTTTGCCACTGAAAAGAAACTTTGTGTTCCCAACAAGCTAGTTGAAGGACGGCTTTCACACACACTTATCTCACAGAACTGAGCATGTGGAGAGATGTTCGTTCATCTAGCACAAAGGGAACCAGTTGCAGGAGAAACTTTTACTCTGGTTTCTCAGTCTGTTTCCTAGTGCCGGTTTGAAGTTCCTGCAGTTTTCACTGTAAAACCGAGTTGGAGCTAGTACCTTCCCATATATATGTATGGAGTGGAGTTGGAAACTGTAAAGAAAATTTGTGTTCCCAACAAGCTAGTTGAACGACGGCTTTCACACACACTTATCTCTCAGAACTGAGCATGTGGAGAGACGTTTGTTCATCTAGCACAAAGGGAACCGGTTGCAGAAGAAATTTTACTCTGGTTTCTCAGTCTGTTTCCTAGTGCCGGTTTGATGTTCCTGCAGTTTTCACTGTAAAACCGAGTTGGAGCTAGTACCTTCCCATATATATGTATGCAGTGGAGTTTGCAACTAAAAAGAATCATTGTGTTCCCAACAGGCTAGTTGAAGTACGGCTTTCACACACACTTATCTCTCAGAACTGAGCATGTGGAGAGACGTTCGTTCATCTAGAACAAAGGGAACGGGTTGCAGGAGAAACTTTTACTCTGATTTCTCAGTCTGTTTCCTAGTGCCGGTTTGAAGTTCCTGCAGTTTTCACTGTAAAACCGAGTTGGAGCTAGTACCTTCCCATATATATGTATGGAGTGGAGTTTGCCACTGAAAAGAAACTTTGTGTTCCCAACAAGCTAGTTGAATGACGGCTTTCACACACACTTAACTCTCAGAACTGAGCATGTGGAGAGACGTTCGTTCATCTAGGACAAAGGGAACGGGTTGCAGGAGAAAATTTTACTCTGGTTTCTCAGTCTGTTTCCTAGTGCCGGTTTGAAGTTCCTGCAGTTTTCACTGTAAAACCGAGTTGGAGCTAGTACCTTCCCATATATATGTATGGAGTGGAGTTTGCAACTGAAAAGAAACTTTGTGTTCCCAACAGGCTAATTGAAGGACGGCTTTCACACACAGTTATCTCTCAGAACTGAGCATGTGGAGAGACGTTCGTACATGTAGCACAAAGGGAACGGGTTGCAGAAGAAACTGTTACTCTGGTTTATCATTCTGTTTCCTAGTGCCGGTTTGAAGTTCCTGCAGTTTTCACTTAAATCCGAGTTGCATCTAGTACCTTCCCATATATATGTATGGAGTGGAGTTTGCCACTGAAAAGAAACTTTGTGTTCCCAACAAGCTAGTTGAAGGACGGCTTTCACACACAATTATCTCTCAGAACTGAGCATGTGGAGAGACGTTCGTTCATCTAGCACAAAGGGAACCGGTTGCAGGAGAAACTTTTACTCTGGTTTCTCAGTCTGTTTCCTAGTGCCGGTTTGAAGTTCCTGCAGTTTTCACTGTAAAACCGAGTTGGAGCTAGTACCTTCCCATATATATGTATGGAGTGGAGTTTGCCACTGAAAAGAAACTTTGTGTTCCCAACAAGCTAGTTGAAGGACGGCTTTCACACACACTTATCTCACAGAACTGAGCATGTGGAGAGACGTTCGTTCATCTAGCACAAAGGGAACCAGTTGCAGGAGAAACTTTTACTCTGGTTTCTCAGTCTGTTTCCTAGTGCCGGTTTGAAGTTCCTGCAGTTTTCACTTAAAACCGAGTTGGAGCTAGTACCTTCCCATATATATGTATGGAGTGGAGTTGGAAAATGTAAAGAAAATTTGTGTTCCCAACAAGCTAGTTGAACGACGGCTTTCACACACACTTATCTCTCAGAACTGAGCATGTGGAGAGACGTTTGTTCATCTAGCACAAAGGGAACCGGTTGCAGGAGAAACTTTTACTCTGGTTTCTCAGTCTGTTTCCTAGTGCCGGTTTAAAGTTCCTGCAGTTTTCACTGTAAAACCGAGTTGGAGCTAGTACCTTCCCATATATATGTATGCAGTGGAGTTTGCAACTGAAAAGAATCTTTGTGTTCCCAACAGGCTAGTTGAAGGACGGCTTTCACACACACTTATCTCTCAGAACTGAGCATGTGGAGAGACGTTCGTTCATCTAGCACAAAGGGAACGGGTTGCAGGAGAAACTTTTACTCTGATTTCTCAGTCTGTTTCCTAGTGCCGGTTTGAAGTTCCTGCAGTTTTCACTGTAAAACCGATTTGGAGCTAGTACCTTCCCATATATATGTATGGAGTGGAGTTTGCCACTGAAAAGAAACTTTGTGTTCCCAACAAGCTAGTTGAAGGACGGCTTTCACACACAGTTATCACTCAGAACTGAGCATGTGGAGAGACGTTCGTTCATCTAGCACAAAGGGAACGGGTTGCAGGAGAAAATTTTACTCTGGTATCTCAGTCTGTTTCCTAGTGCCGGTTTGAAGTTCCTGCAGTTTTCACTGTAAAACCGAGTTGGAGCTAGTACCTTCCCATATATATGAATGGAGTGGAGTTTGCAACTGAAAAGAAACTTTGTGTTCCCAACAAGCTAGTTGAAGTACGGCTTTCACACACAATTATCTCTCAGAACTGAGCATGTGGAGAGACGTTCGTTCATCTAGCACAAAGGGACCGGGTTGTAGGAGAAACTTTTACTCTGGTTTATCAGTCTGTTTCTAGTGCCGGTTTGAAGTTCCTGCAGTTTTCACTTAAAACCGATTTGCAGCTATTACCTTCCCATATATATGTATGGAGTGGAGTTTGCCACTGAAAAGAAACTTTGTGTTCCCAACAAGCTAGTTGAAGGACGGCTTTCACACACACTTATCTCTCAGAACTGAGCATGTGGAGAGACGTTCGTTCATCTAGCACAAAGGGAACCAGTTGCAGGAGAAACTTTTACTCTGTTTCTCAGTCTGTTTCCTAGTGCCGGTTTGAAGTTCCTGTAGTTTTCACTTAAAACCGAGTTGGAGCTAGTACCTTCCCATATATATGTATGGAGTGGAGTTGGAAACTGTAAAGAAAATTTGTGTTCCCAACAAGCTAGTTGAACGACGGCTTTCACACACACTTATCTCTCAGAACTGAGCATGTGGAGAGACGTTTGTTCATCTAGCACAAAGGGAACCGGTTGCAGAAGAAATTTTACTCTGGTTTCTCAGTCTGTTTCCTAGTGCCGGTTTGATGTTTCTGCAGTTTTCACTGTAAAACCGAGTTGGAGCTAGTACCTTCCCATATATATGTATGCAGTGGAGTTTGCAACTAAAAAGAATCATTGTGTTCCCAACAGGCTAGTTGAAGGACGGCTTTCACACACACTTATCTCTCAGAACTGAGCACGTGGAGAGACGTTCGTTCATCTAGAACAAAGGGAACGGGTTGCAGGAGAAACTTTTACTCTGATTTCTCAGTCTGTTTCCTAGTGCCGGTTTGAAGTTCCTGCAGTTTTCACTGTAAAACCGAGTTGGAGCTAGTACCTTCCCATATATATGTATGGAGTGGGGTTTGCCACTGAAAAGAAACTTTGTGTTCCCAACAAGTTAGTTGAATGACGGCTTTCACACACACTTAACTCTCAGAAATGAGCATGTGGAGAGACGTTCGTTCATCTAGCACAAAGGGAACGGGTTGCAGGAGAAAATTTTACTCTGGTTTCTCAGTCTGTTTCCTAGTGCCGGTTTGAAGTTCCTGCATTTTTCACTGTAAAACCGAGTTGGAGCTAGTACTTTCCCATATATATGTATGGAGTGGAGTTTGCAACTGAAAAGAAACTTTGTGTTCCCAACAGGCTAGTTGAAGGACGGCTTTCACACACAGTTATCTCTCAGAACTGAGCATGTGGAGAGACGTTCGTTCATCTAGCACAAAGGGAACGGGTTGCAGGAGAAACTGTTACTCTGGTTTATCATTCTGTTTCCTAGTGCCGGTTTGAAGTTCCTGCAGTTTTCACTTAAATCCGAGTTGCATCTAGTACCTTCCCATATATATGTATGGAGTGGAGTTTGCCACTGAAAAGAAACTTTGTGTTCCCAACAAGCTAGTTGAAGGACGGCTTTCACACACAATTATCTCTCAGAACTGAGCATGTGGAGAGACGTTCGTTCATCTAGCACAAAGGGAACGGGTTGCAGGAGAAACTTTTACTCTGGTTTCTCAGTCTGTTTCCTAGTGCCGGTTTGAAGTTCCTGCAGTTTTCACTGTAAAACCGAGTTGGAGCTAGTACCTTCCCATATATATGTATGGAGTGGATTTTGCCACTGAAAAGAAACTTTGTGTTCCCAACAAACTAGTTGAAGGACGGCTTTCACACACACTTATCTCTCAGAACTGAGCATGTGGATAGACGTTCGTTCATCTAGCACAAAGGGAACGGGTTGCAGGAGAATCTTTTACTCTGGATTCTCAGTCTGTTTCCTAGTGCCGGTTTGAAGTTCCTGCAGTTTTCACTGTAAAACCGAGTTGGAGCTAGTACCTCCACATATATTTGTAACGAATGGGGTTTGCCACTGAAAAGAAACTTTGTGTTCCCAACAAGATAGTTGAAGGACGGCTTTCACACACACTTATCTCTCAGAACTGAGCATGTGGAGAGACGTTCGTTCATCTAGCACAAAGGGAACCGGTTGCAGGAGAAACTTTTACTCTGGTTTCTCAGTCTGTTTCCTAGTGCCGGTTTCAAGTTCCTGCAGTTTTCACTGTAAAACCGAGTTGGAGCTAGTACCTTCCCATATATATGTATGGAGTGGAGTTTGCCACTGAAAAGAAACTTTGTGTTCCCAACAAGCTAGTTGAAGGACGGCTTTCACACACACTTATCTCACAGAACTGAGCATGTGGAGAGACGTTCGTTCATCTAGCACAAAGGGAACCAGTTGCAGGAGAAACTTTTACTCTGGTTTCTCAGTCTGTTTCCTAGTGCCGGTTTGAAGTTCCTGCAGTTTTCACTTAAAACCGATTTGGAGCTAGTACCTTCCCATATATATGTATGGAGTGGAGTTGGAAAATGTAAAGAAAATTTGTGTTCCCAAAAAGCAAGTTGAACGACGGCTTTCACACACACTTATCACTCAGAACTGAGCATGTGGAGAGACGTTTGTTCATCTAGCACAAAGGGAACCGTTTGCAGGAGAAACTTTTACTCTTGTTTCTCAGTCTGTTTCCTAGTGCCGGTTTGAAGTTCCTGCAGTTTTCACTGTAAAACCGAGTTGGAGCTAGTACCTTCCCATATATATGTATGCAGTGGACTTTGCAACTGAAAAGAATCTTTGTGTTCCCAACAGGATAGTTGAAGCACGGCTTTCACACACACTTATCTCTCAGAACTGAGCATGTGGAGAGACGTTCGTTCATCTAGCACAAAGGGAACGGTTTGCAGGAGAAACTTTTACTCTGATTTCTCAGTCTGTTTCCTAGTGCCGGTTTGAAGTTCCTGCAGTTTTCACTGTAAAACCGATTTGGACCTAGTACCTTCCCATATATATGTATGGAGTGGAGTTTGCCACTGAAAAGAAACTTTGTGTTCCCAACAAGCTAGTTGAAGGACGGCTTTCACACACAGTTATCTCCAGAATTGAGCATGTGGAGAGACGTTCGTTCATCTAGCACAAAGGGAACGGGTTGCAGGAGAAAATTTTACTCTGTTATCTCAGTCTGTTTCCTAGTGCCGGTTTGAAGTTCCTGCAGTTTTCACTGTAAAACCGAGTTGGAGCTAGTACCTTCCCATATATATGTATGGAGTGGAGTTTGCAACTGAAAAGAAACTTTGTGTTCCCAACAAGCTAGTTGAAGGACGGCTTTCACACACAATTATCTCTCAGAACTGAGCATGTGGAGAGACGTTCGTTCATCTAGCACAAAGGGACCGGGTTGTACGAGAAACTTTTACTCTGGTTTATCAGTCTGTTTCTAGTGCCGGTTTGAAGTTCCTGCAGTTTTCACTTAAAACCGATTTGCAGCTAGTACCTTCCCATATATATGTATGGAGTGGAGTTTGCCACTGAAAAGAAACTTTGTGTTCCCAACAAGCTAGTTGAAGGACGGCTTTCACACACACTTATCTCTCAGAACTGAGCATGTGGAGAGACGTTCGTTCATCTAGCACAAAGGGAACGGGTTGCAGGAGAAACTTTTACTCTGGTTTCTCAGTCTGTTTCCTAGTGCCGGTTGAAGTTCCTGCAGTTTTCACTGTAAAACCGAGTTTGAGCTAGTACCTTCCCATATATATGTATGGAGTGGAGTTGGAAACTGAAAAGAAACTTTGTGTTCCCAAAAAGCTAGTTGAAGGACGGCTTTCACACAAACTTATCTCTCAGAACTGAGCATGTGGAGAGACGTTCGTTCATCTAGCACAAAGGGAACCGGTTGCAGGAGAAACTTTTACTCTGGTTTCTCAGTCTGTTTCCTAGTGCCGGTTTGAATTTCCTGCAGTTTTCACTGTAAAACCGAGTTGGAGCTAGTACCTTCCCATATATATGTATGGAGTGGAGTTTGCCACTGAAAAGAAACTTTGTGTTCCCAACAAGCTAGTTGAAGGACGGCTTTCACACACACTTATCTCACAGAACTGAGCATGTGGAGAGACGTTCGTTCATCTAGCACAAAGGGAACCAGTTGCAGGAGAAACTTTTACTCTGGTTTCTCAGTCTGTTTCCTAGTGCCGGTTTGAAGTTCCTGCAGTTTTCACTTAAAACCGAGTTGGAGCTAGTACCTTCCCATATATATGTATGGAGTGGAGTTGGAAACTGTAAAGAAAATTTGTGTTCCCAACAAGCTAGTTGAACGACGGCTTTCACACACACTTATCTCTCAGAACTGAGCATGTGGAGAGACGTTTGTTCATCTAGCACAAAGGGAACCGGTTGCAGAAGAAACTTTTACTCTGGTTTCTCAGTCTGTTTCCTAGTGCCGGTTTGATGTTCCTGCAGTTTTCACTGTAAAACCGAGTTTGAGCTAGTACCTTCCCATATATATGTATGGAGTGGAGTTGGAAACTGAAAAGAAACTTTGTGTTCCCAAAAAGCTGTTGAAGGACGGCTTTCACACACACTTATCTCTCAGAACTGAGCATGTGGAGAGACGTTCGTTCATCTAGCACAAAGGGAACCGGTTGCAGGAGAAACTTTTACTCTGGTTTCTCAGTCTCTTTCCTAGTGCCGGTTTGAAGTTCCTGCAATTTTCACTGTAAAACCGAGTTGGAGCTAGTACCTTCCCATATATATGTATGGAGTGGAGTTTGCCACTGAAAAGAAACTTTGTGTTCCCAACAAGCTAGTTGAAGGACGGCTTTCACACACACTTATCTCACAGAACTGAGCATGTGGAGAGACGTTCGTTCATCTAGCACAGAGGGAACCAGTTGCAGGAGAAACTTTTACTCTGGTTTCTCAGTCTGTTTCCTAGTGCCGGTTTGAAGTTCCTGCAGTTTTCTCTTAAAACCGAGTTGGAGCTAGTACCTTCCCATATATATGTATGGAGTGGAGTTGGAAACTGTAAAGAAAATTTGTGTTCCCAACAAGCTAGTTGAACGACGGCTTTCACACACACTTATCTCTCAGAACTGAGCATGTGGAGAGACGTTTGTTCATCTAGCACAAAGGGAACCGGTTGCAGAAGAAACTTTTACTCTGGATTCTCAGTCTGTTTCCTAGTGCCGGTTTGATGTTCCTGCAGTTTTCACTGTAAAACCGAGTTGGAGCTAGTACCTTCCCATATATATGTATGCAGTGGAGTTTGAAACTGAAAAGAATCTTTGTGTTCCCAACAGGCTAGTTGAAGGACGGCTTTCACACACACTTATCTCTCAGAACTGAGCATGTGGAGAGACGTTCGTTCATCTAGAACAAAGGGAACGGGTTGCAGGAGAAACTTTTACTCTGATTTCTCAGTCTGTTTCCTAGTGCCGGTTTGAAGTTCCTGCAGTTTTCACTTAAAACCGAGTTGGAGCTAGTACCTTCCCATATATATGTATGGAGTGGAGTTGGAAACTGTAAAGAAAATTTGTGTTCCCAACAAGCTAGTTGAACGACGGCTTTCACACACACTTATCTCTCAGAACTGAGCATGTGGAGAGACGTTTGTTCATCTAGCACAAAGGGAACGGGTTGCAGGAGAAAATTTTACTCTGGTTTCTCAGTCTGTTTCCTAGTGCCGGTTTGAAGTTCCTGCAGTTTTCACTGTAAAACCGAGTTGGAGCTAGTACCTTCCCATATATATGTATGGGGTGGAGTTTGCAACTGAAAAGAAACTTTGCGTTCCCAACAGGCTAGTTGAAGGACGGCTTTCACACACAATTATCTCTCAGAACTGAGCATGTGGAGAGACGTTCGTTCATCTAGCACAAAGGGAACGGGTTGCAGAAGAAACTTTTACTCTGGTTTAACAGTCTGTTTCCTAGTGCCGGTTTGAAGTTCCTGCAGTTTTCACTTAAAACCGAGTTGCAGCTAGTACCTTCCCATATATATGTATGGAGTGGAGTTTGCCACTGAAAAGAACCTTTGTGTTCCCAACAAGCTAGTTGAAGGACGGCTTTCACACACACTTATCTCTCAGAACTGAGCATGTGGAGAGACGTTCGTTCATTTAGCACAAAGGGAACGGGTTGCAGGAGAAACTTTTACTCTGGTTTCTCAGTCTGTTTCCTAGTGCCGGTTTGAAGTTCCTGCAGTTTTCACTGTAAAACCGAGTTGGAGCTAGTACCTTCCCATATATATGTATGGAGTGGAGTTTGCCACTGAAAAGAAACTTTGTGTTCCCAAAAAACTAGTTGAAGGACGGCTTTCACACACACTTATCTCTCAGAACTGAGCATGTGGATAGACGTTCGTTCATCTAGCACAAAGGGAACGGGTTGCAGGAGAATCTTTTACTCTGGATTCTCAGTCTGTTTCCTAGTGCCGGTTTGAAGTTCCTGCAGTTTTCACTGTAAAACCGAGTTGGAGCTAGTACCTCCACATATATTTGTAAAGAGTGGGGTTTGCCACTGAAAAGAAACTTTGTGTTCCCAACAAGCTAGTTGAAGGACGGCTTTCACACACACTTATCTCTCAGAACTGAGCATGTGGAGAGACGTTCGTTCATCTAGCACAAAGGGAACCGGTTGCAGGAGAAACTTTTACTCTGGTTTCTCAGTCTGTTTCCTAGTGCCGGTTTGAAGTTCCTGCAGTTTTCACTGTAAAACCGAGTTGGAGCTAGTACCTTCCCATATATATGTATGGAGTGGAGTTTGCCACTGAAAAGAAACTTTGTGTTCCCAACAAGCTAGTTGAAGGACGGCTTTCACACACACTTATCTCACAGAACTGAGCATGTGGAGAGACGTTCGTTCATCTAGCACAAAGGGAACCAGTTGCAGGAGAAACTTTTACTCTGGTTTTTCAGTCTGTTTCCTAGTGCCGGTTTGAAGTTCCTGCAGTTTTCACTGTAAAACCGAGTTGGAGCTAGTACCTTCCCATATATATGTATGGAGTGGAGTTGGAAACTGTAAAGAAAATTTGTGTTCCCAACAAGCTAGTTGAACGACGGCTTTCACACACACTTATCTCTCAGAACTGAGCATGTGGAGAGACGTTTGTTCATCTAGCACAAAGGGAACCGGTTGCAGAAGAAACTTTTACTCTGGTTTCTCAGTCTGTTTCCTAGTGCCGGTTTGATGTTCCTGCAGTTTTCACTGTAAAACCGAGTTGGAGCTAGTACCTTCCCATATATATGTATGGAGTGGAGTTGGAAACTGAAAAGAAACTTTGTGTTCCCAAAAAGCTGTTGAAGGACGGCTTTCACACACACTTATCTCTCAGAACTGAGCATGTGGAGAGACGTTCGTTCATCTAGCACAAAGGGAACCGGTTGCAGGAGAAACTTTTACTCTGGTTTCTCAGTCTCTTTCCTAGTGCCGGTTTGAAGTTCCTGCAGTTTTCACTGTAAAACCGAGTTGGAGCTAGTACCTTCCCATATATATGTATGGAGTGGAGTTTGCCACTGAAAAGAAACTTTGTGTTCCCAACAAGCTAGTTGAAGGACGGCTTTCACACACACTTATCTCACAGAACTGAGCATGTGGAGAGACGTTCGTTCATCTAGCACAAAGGGAACCAGTTGCAGGAGAATCTTTTACTCTGGTTTCTCAGTCTGTTTCCTAGTGCCGGTTTGAAGTTCCTGCAGTTTTCTCTTAAAACCGAGTTGGAGCTAGTACCTTCCCATATATATGTATGGAGTGGAGTTGGAAACTGTAAAGAAAATTTGTGTTCCCAACAAGCTAGTTGAACGACGGCTTTCACACACACTTATCTCTCAGAACTGAGCATGTGGAGAGACGTTTGTTCATCTAGCACAAAGGGAACCGGTTGCAGAAGAAACTTTTACTCTGGATTCTCAGTCTGTTTCCTAGTGCCGGTTTGATGTTCCTGCAGTTTTCACTGTAAAACCGAGTTGGAGCTAGTACCTTCCCATATATATGTATGCAGTGGAGTTTGCAACTGAAAAGAATCTTTGTGTTCCCAACAGGCTAGTTGAAGGACGGCTTTCACACACACTTATCTCTCAGAACTGAGCTTTTGGAGAGACGTTCGTTCATCTAGCACAAAGGGAACGGGTTGCAGGAGAAACTTTTACTCTGATTTCTCAGTCTGTTTCCTAGTGCCGGTTTGAAGTTCCTGCAGTTTTCACTTAAAACCGAGTTGGAGCTAGTACCTTCCCATATATATGTATGGAGTGGAGTTGGAAACTGTAAAGAAAATTTGTGTTCCCAACAAGCTAGTTGAACGACGGCTTTCACACACACTTATCTCTCAGAACTGAGCATGAGGAGAGGCGTTTGTTCATCTAGCACAAAGGGAACCGGTTGCAGAAGAAACTTTTACTCTGGTTTCTCAGTCTGTTTCCTAGTGCCGGTTTGATGTTCCTGCAGTTTTCACTGTAAAACCGAGTTGGAGCTAGTACCTTCCCATATATATGTATGCAGTGGAGTTTGCCACTGAAAAGAATCTTTGTGTTCCCAACAGGCTAGTTGAAGGACGGCTTTCACACACACTTATCTCTCAGAACTGAGCATGTGGAGAGACGTTCGTTCATCTAGAACAAAGGGAACGGGTTGCAGGAGAAACTTTTACTCTGATTTCTCAGTCTGTTTCCTAGTGCCGGTTTGAAGTTCCTGCAGTTTTCACTGTAAAACCGAGTTGGAGCTAGTACCTTCCCATATATATGTATGGAGTGGAGTTTGCCACTGAAAAGAAACTTTGTGTTCCCAACAAGCTAGTTGAATGACGGCTTTCACACACACTTATCTCTCAGAACTGAGCATGTGGAGAGACGTTCGTTCATCTAGCACAAAGGGAACGGGTTGCAGGAGAAACTTTTACTCTGGTTTCTCAGTCTGTTTCCTAGTGCCGGTTTGAAGTTCCTGCAGTTTTCACTGTAAAACCGAGTTGGAGCTAGTACCTTCCCATATATATGTATGGAGTGGAGTTTGCAACTGAAAAGAAACTTTGCGTTCCCAACAGGCTAGTTGAAGGACGGCTTTCACACACAATTATCTCTCAGAACTGAGCATGTGGAGAGACGTTCGTTCATCTAGCACAAAGGGAACGGGTTGCAGAAGAAACTTTTACTCTGGTTTAACAGTCTGTTTCCTAGTGCCGGTTTGAAGTTCCTGCAGTTTTCACTTAAAACCGAGTTGCAGCTAGTACCTTCCCATATATATGTATGGAGTGGAGTTTGCCACTGAAAAGAAACTTTGTGTTCCCAACAAGCTAGTTGAAGGACGGCTTTCACACACACTTATCTCTCAGAACTGAGCATGTGGAGAGACGTTCGTTCATCTAGCACAAAGGGAACGGGTTGCAGGAGAAACTTTTACGCTGGTTTCTCAGTCTGTTTCCTAGTGCCGGTTTGAAGTTCCTGCAGTTTTCACTGTAAAACCGAGTTGGAGCTAGTACCTTCCCATATATATGTATGGAGTGGAGTTTGCCACTGAAAAGAAACTTTGTGTTCCCAACAAACTAGTTGAAGGACGGCTTTCACACACAATTATCTCTCAGAACTGAGCATGTGGATAGACGTTCGTTCATCTAGCACAAAGGGAACGGGTTGCAGGAGAATCTTTTACTCTGGATTCTCAGTCTGTTTCCTAGTGCCGGTTTGAAGTTCCTGCAGTTTTCACTGTAAAACCGAGTTGGAGCTAGTACCTCCACATATATTTGTCACGAGTGGGGTTTGCCACTGAAAAGAAACTTTGTGTTCCCAACAAGATAGTTGAAGGACGGCTTTCACACACACTTATCTCTCAGAACTGAGCATGTGGAGAGACGTTCGTTCATCTAGCACAAAGGGAACGGGTTGCAGGAGAAACTTTTACTCTGGTTTCTCAGTCTGTTTCCTAGTGCCGGTTGAAGTTCCTGCAGTTTTCACTGTAAAACCGAGTTTGAGCTAGTACCTTCCCATATATATGTATGGAGTGGAGTTGGAAACTGAAAAGAAACTTTGTGTTCCCAAAAAGCTAGTTGAAGGACGGCTTTCACACAAACTTATCTCTCAGAACTGAGCATGTGGAGAGACGTTCGTTCATCTAGCACAAAGGGAACCGGTTGCAGGAGAAACTTTTACTCTGGTTTCTCAGTCTGTTTCCTAGTGCCGGTTTGAATTTCCTGCAGTTTTCACTGTAAAACCGAGTTGGAGCTAGTACCTTCCCATATATATGTATGGAGTGGAGTTTGCCACTGAAAAGAAACTTTGTGTTCCCAACAAGCTAGTTGAAGGACGGCTTTCACACACACTTATCTCACAGAACTGAGCATGTGGAGAGACGTTCGTTCATCTAGCACAAAGGGAACCAGTTGCAGGAGAAACTTTTACTCTGGTTTCTCAGTCTGTTTCCTAGTGCCGGTTTGAAGTTCCTGCAGTTTTCACTGTAAAACCGAGTTGGAGCTAGTACCTTCCCATATATATGTATGGAGTGGAGTTGGAAACTGTAAAGAAAATTTGTGTTCCCAACAAGCTAGTTGAACGACGGCTTTCACACACACTTATCTCTCAGAACTGAGCATGTGGAGAGACGTTTGTTCATCTAGCACAAAGGGAACCGGTTGCAGAAGAAACTTTTACTCTGGTTTCTCAGTCTGTTTCCTAGTGCCGGTTTGATGTTCCTGCAGTTTTCACTGTAAAACCGAGTTTGAGCTAGTACCTTCCCATATATATGTATGGAGTGGAGTTGGAAACTGAAAAGAAACTTTGTGTTCCCAAAAAGCTGTTGAAGGACGGCTTTCACACACACTTATCTCTCAGAACTGAGCATGTGGAGAGACGTTCGTTCATCTAGCACAAAGGGAACCGGTTGCAGGAGAAACTTTTACTCTGGTTTCTCAGTCTCTTTCCTAGTGCCGGTTTGAAGTTCCTGCAATTTTCACTGTAAAACCGAGTTGGAGCTAGTACCTTCCCATATATATGTATGGAGTGGAGTTTGCCACTGAAAAGAAACTTTGTGTTCCCAACAAGCTAGTTGAAGGACGGCTTTCACACACACTTATCTCACAGAACTGAGCATGTGGAGAGACGTTCGTTCATCTAGCACAGAGGGAACCAGTTGCAGGAGAAACTTTTACTCTGGTTTCTCAGTCTGTTTCCTAGTGCCGGTTTGAAGTTCCTGCAGTTTTCTCTTAAAACCGAGTTGGAGCTAGTACCTGCCCATATATATGTATGGAGTGGAGTTGGAAACTGTAAAGAAAATTTGTGTTCCCAACAAGCTAGTTGAACGACGGCTTTCACACACACTTATCTCTCAGAACTGAGCATGTGGAGAGACGTTTGTTCATCTAGCACAAAGGGAACCGGTTGCAGAAGAAACTTTTACTCTGGATTCTCAGTCTGTTTCCTAGTGCCGGTTTGATGTTCCTGCAGTTTTCACTGTAAAACCGAGTTGGAGCTAGTACCTTCCCATATATATGTATGCAGTGGAGTTTGAAACTAAAAAGAATCTTTGTGTTCCCAACAGGCTAGTTGAAGGACGGCTTTCACACACACTTATCTCTCAGAACTGAGCATGTGGAGAGACGTTCGTTCATCTAGAACAAAGGGAACGGGTTGCAGGAGAAACTTTTACTCTGATTTCTCAGTCTGTTTCCTAGTGCCGGTTTGAAGTTCCTGCAGTTTTCACTTAAAACCGAGTTGGAGCTAGTACCTTCCCATATATATGTATGGAGTGGAGTTGGAAACTGTAAAGAAAATTTGTGTTCCCAACAAGCTAGTTGAACGACGGCTTTCACACACACTTATCTCTCAGAACTGAGCATGTGGAGAGACGTTCGTTCATCTAGCACAAAGGGAACGGGTTGCAGAAGAAACTTTTACTCTGGTTTAACAGTCTGTTTCCTAGTGCCGGTTTGAAGTTCCTGCAGTTTTCACTTAAAACCGAGTTGCAGCTAGTACCTTCCCATATATATGTATGGAGTGGGGTTTGCCACTGAAAAGAACCTTTGTGTTCCCAACAAGCTAGTTGAAGGACGGCTTTCACACACACTTATCTCTCAGAACTGAGCATGTGGAGAGACGTTCGTTCATCTAGCACAAAGGGAACGGGTTGCAGGAGAAACTTTTACTCTGGTTTCTCAGTCTGTTTCCTAGTGCCGGTTTGAAGTTCCTGCAGTTTTCACTGTAAAACCGAGTTGGAGCTAGTACCTTCCCATATATATGTATGGAGTGGAGTTTGCCACTGAAAAGAAACTTTGTGTTCCCAAAAAACTAGTTGAAGGACGGCTTTCACACACACTTATCTCTCAGAACTGAGCATGTGGATAGACGTTCGTTCATCTAGCACAAAGGGAACGGGTTGCAGGAGAATCTTTTACTCTGGATTCTCAGTCTGTTTCCTAGTGCCGGTTTGAAGTTCCTGCAGTTTTCACTGTAAAACCGAGTTGGAGCTAGTACCTCCACATATATTTGTAACGAGTGGGGTTTGCCACTGAAAAGAAACTTTGTGTTCCCAACAAGCTAGTTGAAGGACGGCTTTCACACACACTTATCTCTCAGAACTGAGCATGTGGAGAGACGTTCGTTCATCTAGCACAAAGGGAACCGGTTGCAGGAGAAACTTTTACTCTGGTTTCTCAGTCTGTTTCCTAGTGCCGGTTTGAAGTTCCTGCAGTTTTCACTGTAAAACCGAGTTGGAGCTAGTACCTTCCCATATATATGTATGGAGTGGAGTTTGCCACTGAAAAGAAACTTTGTGTTCCCAACAAGCTAGTTGAAGGACGGCTTTCACACACACTTATCTCACAGAACTGAGCATGTGGAGAGACGTTCGTTCATCTAGCACAAAGGGAACCAGTTGCAGGAGAAACTTTTACTCTGGTTTTTCAGTCTGTTTCCTAGTGCCGGTTTGAAGTTCCTGCAGTTTTCACTGTAAAACCGAGTTGGAGCTAGTACCTTCCCATATATATGTATGGAGTGGAGTTGGAAACTGTAAAGAAAATTTGTGTTCCCAACAAGCTAGTTGAACGACGGCTTTCACACACACTTATCTCTCAGAACTGAGCATGTGGAGAGACGTTTGTTCATCTAGCACAAAGGGAACCGGTTGCAGAAGAAACTTTTACTCTGGTTTCTCAGTCTGTTTCCTAGTGCCGGTTTGATGTTCCTGCAGTTTTCACTGTAAAACCGAGTTGGAGCTAGTACCTTCCCATATATATGTATGGAGTGGAGTTGGAAACTGAAAAGAAACTTTGTGTTCCCAAAAAGCTGTTGAAGGACGGCTTTCACACACACTTATCTCTCAGAACTGAGCATGTGGAGAGACGTTCGTTCATCTAGCACAAAGGGAACCGGTTGCAGGAGAAACTTTTACTCTGGTTTCTCAGTCTCTTTCCTAGTGCCGGTTTGAAGTTCCTGCAGTTTTCACTGTAAAACCGAGTTGGAGCTAGTACCTTCCCATATATATGTATGGAGTGGAGTTTGCCACTGAAAAGAAACTTTGTGTTCCCAACAAGCTAGTTGAAGGACGGCTTTCACACACACTTATCTCACAGAACTGAGCATGTGGAGAGACGTTCGTTCATCTAGCACAAAGGGAACCAGTTGCAGGAGAATCTTTTACTCTGGTTTCTCAGTCTGTTTCCTAGTGCCGGTTTGAAGTTCCTGCAGTTTTCTCTTAAAACCGAGTTGGAGCTAGTACCTTCCCATATATATGTATGGAGTGGAGTTGGAAACTGTAAAGAAAATTTGTGTTCCCAACAAGCTAGTTGAACGACGGCTTTCACACACACTTATCTCTCAGAACTGAGCATGTGGAGAGACGTTTGTTCATCTAGCACAAAGGGAACCGGTTGCAGAAGAAACTTTTACTCTGGATTCTCAGTCTGTTTCCTAGTGCCGGTTTGATGTTCCTGCAGTTTTCACTGTAAAACCGAGTTGGAGCTAGTACCTTCCCATATATATGTATGCAGTGGAGTTTGCAACTGAAAAGAATCTTTGTGTTCCCAACAGGCTAGTTGAAGGACGGCTTTCACACACACTTATCTCTCAGAACTGAGCTTTTGGAGAGACGTTCGTTCATCTAGCACAAAGGGAACGGGTTGCAGGAGAAACTTTTACTCTGATTTCTCAGTCTGTTTCCTAGTGCCGGTTTGAAGTTCCTGCAGTTTTCACTTAAAACCGAGTTGGAGCTAGTACCTTCCCATATATATGTATGGAGTGGAGTTGGAAACTGTAAAGAAAATTTGTGTTCCCAACAAGCTAGTTGAACGACGGCTTTCACACACACTTATCTCTCAGAACTGAGCATGAGGAGAGGCGTTTGTTCATCTAGCACAAAGGGAACCGGTTGCAGAAGAAACTTTTACTCTGGTTTCTCAGTCTGTTTCCTAGTGCCGGTTTGATGTTCCTGCAGTTTTCACTGTAAAACCGAGTTGGAGCTAGTACCTTCCCATATATATGTATGCAGTGGAGTTTGCCACTGAAAAGAATCTTTGTGTTCCCAACAGGCTAGTTGAAGGACGGCTTTCACACACACTTATCTCTCAGAACTGAGCATGTGGAGAGACGTTCGTTCATCTAGAACAAAGGGAACGGGTTGCAGGAGAAACTTTTACTCTGATTTCTCAGTCTGTTTCCTAGTGCCGGTTTGAAGTTCCTGCAGTTTTCACTGTAAAACCGAGTTGGAGCTAGTACCTTCCCATATATATGTATGGAGTGGAGTTTGCCACTGAAAAGAAACTTTGTGTTCCCAACAAGCTAGTTGAATGACGGCTTTCACACACACTTATCTCTCAGAACTGAGCATGTGGAGAGACGTTCGTTCATCTAGCACAAAGGGAACGGGTTGCAGGAGAAAATTTTACTCTGGTTTCTCAGTCTGTTTCCTAGTGCCGGTTTGAAGTTCCTGCAGTTTTCACTGTAAAACCGAGTTGGAGCTAGTACCTTCCCATATATATGTATGGAGTGGAGTTTGCAACTGAAAAGAAACTTTGCGTTCCCAACAGGCTAGTTGAAGGACGGCTTTCACACACAATTATCTCTCAGAACTGAGCATGTGGAGAGACGTTCGTTCATCTAGCACAAAGGGAACGGGTTGCAGAAGAAACTTTTACTCTGGTTTAACAGTCTGTTTCCTAGTGCCGGTTTGAAGTTCCTGCAGTTTTCACTTAAAACCGAGTTGCAGCTAGTACCTTCCCATATATATGTATGGAGTGGAGTTTGCCACTGAAAAGAAACTTTGTGTTCCCAACAAGCTAGTTGAAGGACGGCTTTCACACACACTTATCTCTCAGAACTGAGCATGTGGAGAGACGTTCGTTCATCTAGCACAAAGGGAACGGGTTGCAGGAGAAACTTTTACTCTGGTTTCTCAGTCTGTTTCCTAGTGCCGGTTTGAAGTTCCTGCAGTTTTCACTGTAAAACCGAGTTGGAGCTAGTACCTTCCCATATATATGTATGGAGTGGAGTTTGCCACTGAAAAGAAACTTTGTGTTCCCAACAAACTAGTTGAAGGACGGCTTTCACACACAATTATCTCTCAGAACTGAGCATGTGGATAGACGTTCGTTCATCTAGCACAAAGGGAACGGGTTGCAGGAGAATCTTTTACTCTGGATTCTCAGTCTGTTTCCTAGTGCCGGTTTGAAGTTCCTGCAGTTTTCACTGTAAAACCGAGTTGGAGCTAGTACCTCCACATATATTTGTAACGAGTGGGGTTTGCCACTGAAAAGAAACTTTGTGTTCCCAACAAGATAGTTGAAGGACGGCTTTCACACACACTTATCTCTCAGAACTGAGCATGTGGAGAGACGTTCGTTCATCTAGCACAAAGGGAACGGGTTGCAGGAGAAACTTTTACTCTGGTTTCTCAGTCTGTTTCCTAGTGCCGGTTTGAAGTTCCTGCAGTTTTCACTGTAAAACCGAGTTGGAGCTAGTACCTTCCCATATATATGTATGGAGTGGAGTTTGCCACTGAAAAGAAACTTTGTGTTCCCAACAAGCTAGTTGAAGGACGGCTTTCACACACACTTATCTCTCAGAACTGAGCATGTGGAGAGACGTTCGTTCATCTAGCACAAAGGGAACGGGTTGCAGGAGAAACTTTTACTCTGGTTTCTCAGTCTGTTTCCTAGTGCCGGTTTAAAGTTCCTGCAGTTTTCACTGTAAAACCGAGTTGGAGCTAGTACCTTCCCATATATATGTATGCAGTGGAGTTTGAAACTAAAAAGAATCTTTGTGTTCCCAACAGGCTAGTTGAAGGACGGCTTTCACACACACTTATCTCTCAGAACTGAGCATGTGGAGAGACGTTCGTTCATCTAGAACAAAGGGAACGGGTTGCAGGAGAAACTTTTACTCTGATTTCTCAGTCTGTTTCCTAGTGCCGGTTTGAAGTTCCTGCAGTTTTCACTTAAAACCGAGTTGGAGCTAGTACCTTCCCATATATATGTATGGAGTGGAGTTGGAAACTGTAAAGAAAATTTGTGTTCCCAACAAGCTAGTTGAACGACGGCTTTCACACACACTTATCTCTCAGAACTGAGCATGTGGAGAGACGTTCGTTCATCTAGCACAAAGGGAACGGGTTGCAGAAGAAACTTTTACTCTGGTTTAACAGTCTGTTTCCTAGTGCCGGTTTGAAGTTCCTGCAGTTTTCACTTAAAACCGAGTTGCAGCTAGTACCTTCCCATATATATGTATGGAGTGGAGTTTGCCACTGAAAAGAACCTTTGTGTTCCCAACAAGCTAGTTGAAGGACGGCTTTCACACACACTTATCTCTCAGAACTGAGCATGTGGAGAGACGTTCGTTCATCTAGCACAAAGGGAACGGGTTGCAGGAGAAACTTTTACTCTGGTTTCTCAGTCTGTTTCCTAGTGCCGGTTTGAAGTTCCTGCAGTTTTCACTGTAAAACCGAGTTGGAGCTAGTACCTTCCCATATATATGTATGGAGTGGAGTTTGCCACTGAAAAGAAACTTTGTGTTCCCAAAAAACTAGTTGAAGGACGGCTTTCACACACACTTATCTCTCAGAACTGAGCATGTGGATAGACGTTCGTTCATCTAGCACAAAGGGAACGGGTTGCAGGAGAATCTTTTACTCTGGATTCTCAGTCTGTTTCCTAGTGCCGGTTTGAAGTTCCTGCAGTTTTCACTGTAAAACCGAGTTGGAGCTAGTACCTCCACATATATTTGTAACGAGTGGGGTTTGCCACTGAAAAGAAACTTTGTGTTCCCAACAAGCTAGTTGAAGGACGGCTTTCACACACACTTATCTCTCAGAACTGAGCATGTGGAGAGACGTTCGTTCATCTAGCACAAAGGGAACCGGTTGCAGGAGAAACTTTTACTCTGGTTTCTCAGTCTGTTTCCTAGTGCCGGTTTGAAGTTCCTGCAGTTTTCACTGTAAAACCGAGTTGGAGCTAGTACCTTCCCATATATATGTATGGAGTGGAGTTTGCCACTGAAAAGAAACTTTGTGTTCCCAACAAGCTAGTTGAAGGACGGCTTTCACACACACTTATCTCACAGAACTGAGCATGTGGAGAGACGTTCGTTCATCTAGCACAAAGGGAACCAGTTGCAGGAGAAACTTTTACTCTGGTTTTTCAGTCTGTTTCCTAGTGCCGGTTTGAAGTTCCTGCAGTTTTCACTGTAAAACCGAGTTGGAGCTAGTACCTTCCCATATATATGTATGGAGTGGAGTTGGAAACTGTAAAGAAAATTTGTGTTCCCAACAAGCTAGTTGAACGACGGCTTTCACACACACTTATCTCTCAGAACTGAGCATGTGGAGAGACGTTTGTTCATCTAGCACAAAGGGAACCGGTTGCAGAAGAAACTTTTACTCTGGTTTCTCAGTCTGTTTCCTAGTGCCGGTTTGATGTTCCTGCAGTTTTCACTGTAAAACCGAGTTGGAGCTAGTACCTTCCCATATATATGTATGGAGTGGAGTTGGAAACTGAAAAGAAACTTTGTGTTCCCAAAAAGCTGTTGAAGGACGGCTTTCACACACACTTATCTCTCAGAACTGAGCATGTGGAGAGACGTTCGTTCATCTAGCACAAAGGGAACCGGTTGCAGGAGAAACTTTTACTCTGGTTTCTCAGTCTCTTTCCTAGTGCCGGTTTGAAGTTCCTGCAGTTTTCACTGTAAAACCGAGTTGGAGCTAGTACCTTCCCATATATATGTATGGAGTGGAGTTTGCCACTGAAAAGAAACTTTGTGTTCCCAACAAGCTAGTTGAAGGACGGCTTTCACACACACTTATCTCACAGAACTGAGCATGTGGAGAGACGTTCGTTCATCTAGCACAAAGGGAACCAGTTGCAGGAGAATCTTTTACTCTGGTTTCTCAGTCTGTTTCCTAGTGCCGGTTTGAAGTTCCTGCAGTTTTCTCTTAAAACCGAGTTGGAGCTAGTACCTTCCCATATATATGTATGGAGTGGAGTTGGAAACTGTAAAGAAAATTTGTGTTCCCAACAAGCTAGTTGAACGACGGCTTTCACACACACTTATCTCTCAGAACTGAGCATGTGGAGAGACGTTTGTTCATCTAGCACAAAGGGAACCGGTTGCAGAAGAAACTTTTACTCTGGATTCTCAGTCTGTTTCCTAGTGCCGGTTTGATGTTCCTGCAGTTTTCACTGTAAAACCGAGTTGGAGCTAGTACCTTCCCATATATATGTATGCAGTGGAGTTTGCAACTGAAAAGAATCTTTGTGTTCCCAACAGGCTAGTTGAAGGACGGCTTTCACACACACTTATCTCTCAGAACTGAGCTTTTGGAGAGACGTTCGTTCATCTAGCACAAAGGGAACGGGTTGCAGGAGAAACTTTTACTCTGATTTCTCAGTCTGTTTCCTAGTGCCGGTTTGAAGTTCCTGCAGTTTTCACTTAAAACCGAGTTGGAGCTAGTACCTTCCCATATATATGTATGGAGTGGAGTTGGAAACTGTAAAGAAAATTTGTGTTCCCAACAAGCTAGTTGAACGACGGCTTTCACACACACTTATCTCTCAGAACTGAGCATGAGGAGAGGCGTTTGTTCATCTAGCACAAAGGGAACCGGTTGCAGAAGAAACTTTTACTCTGGTTTCTCAGTCTGTTTCCTAGTGCCGGTTTGATGTTCCTGCAGTTTTCACTGTAAAACCGAGTTGGAGCTAGTACCTTCCCATATATATGTATGCAGTGGAGTTTGCCACTGAAAAGAATCTTTGTGTTCCCAACAGGCTAGTTGAAGGACGGCTTTCACACACACTTATCTCTCAGAACTGAGCATGTGGAGAGACGTTCGTTCATCTAGAACAAAGGGAACGGGTTGCAGGAGAAACTTTTACTCTGATTTCTCAGTCTGTTTCCTAGTGCCGGTTTGAAGTTCCTGAAGTTTTCACTGTAAAACCGAGTTGGAGCTAGTACCTTCCCATATATATGTATGGAGTGGAGTTTGCCACTGAAAAGAAACTTTGTGTTCCCAACAAGCTAGTTGAATGACGGCTTTCACACACACTTATCTCTCAGAACTGAGCATGTGGAGAGACGTTCGTTCATCTAGCACAAAGGGAACGGGTTGCAGGAGAAAATTTTACTCTGGTTTCTCAGTCTGTTTCCTAGTGCCGGTTTGAAGTTCCTGCAGTTTTCACTGTAAAACCGAGTTGGAGCTAGTACCTTCCCATATATATGTATGGAGTGGAGTTTGCAACTGAAAAGAAACTTTGCGTTCCCAACAGGCTAGTTGAAGGACGGCTTTCACACACAATTATCTCTCAGAACTGAGCATGTGGAGAGACGTTCGTTCATCTAGCACAAAGGGAACGGGTTGCAGAAGAAACTTTTACTCTGGTTTAACAGTCTGTTTCCTAGTGCCGGTTTGAAGTTCCTGCAGTTTTCACTTAAAACCGAGTTGCAGCTAGTACCTTCCCATATATATGTATGGAGTGGAGTTTGCCACTGAAAAGAAACTTTGTGTTCCCAACAAGCTAGTTGAAGGACGGCTTTCACACACACTTATCTCTCAGAACTGAGCATGTGGAGAGACGTTCGTTCATCTAGCACAAAGGGAACGGGTTGCAGGAGAAACTTTTACTCTGGTTTCTCAGTCTGTTTCCTAGTGCCGGTTTGAAGTTCCTGCAGTTTTCACTGTAAAACCGAGTTGGAGCTAGTACCTTCCCATATATATGTATGGAGTGGAGTTTGCCACTGAAAAGAAACTTTGTGTTCCCAACAAACTAGTTGAAGGACGGCTTTCACACACAATTATCTCTCAGAACTGAGCATGTGGATAGACGTTCGTTCATCTAGCACAAAGGGAACGGGTTGCAGGAGAATCTTTTACTCTGGATTCTCAGTCTGTTTCCTAGTGCCGGTTTGAAGTTCCTGCAGTTTTCACTGTAAAACCGAGTTGGAGCTAGTACCTCCACATATATTTGTAACGAGTGGGGTTTGCCACTGAAAAGAAACTTTGTGTTCCCAACAAGATAGTTGAAGGACGGCTTTCACACACACTTATCTCTCAGAACTGAGCATGTGGAGAGACGTTCGTTCATCTAGCACAAAGGGAACGGGTTGCAGGAGAAACTTTTACTCTGGTTTCTCAGTCTGTTTCCTAGTGCCGGTTTGAAGTTCCTGCAGTTTTCACTGTAAAACCGAGTTGGAGCTAGTACCTTCCCATATATATGTATGGAGTGGAGTTTGCCACTGAAAAGAAACTTTGTGTTCCCAACAAGCTAGTTGAAGGACGGCTTTCACACACACTTATCTCTCAGAACTGAGCATGTGGAGAGACGTTCGTTCATCTAGCACAAAGGGAACGGGTTGCAGGAGAAACTTTTACTCTGGTTTCTCAGTCTGTTTCCTAGTGCCGGTTTAAAGTTCCTGCAGTTTTCACTGTAAAACCGAGTTGGAGCTAGTACCTTCCCATATATATGTATGGAGTGGAGTTTGCCACTGAAAAGAATCTTTGTGTTCCCAACAAGCTAGTTGAAGGACGGCTTTCACACACACTTATCTCTCAGAACTGAGCATGTGGAGAGACGTTCGTTCATCTAGCACAAAGGGAACGGGTTGCAGGAGAATCTTTTACTCTGGATTCTCAGTCTGTTTCCTAGTGCCGGTTTGAAGTTCATGCAGTTTTCACTGTAAAACCGAGTTGGAGCTAGTACCTCCACATATATTTGTAACGAGTGGGGTTTGCCACTGAAAAGAAACTTTGTGTTCCCAACAAGCTAGTTGAATGACGGCTTTCACACACACTTATCTCTCAGAACTGAGCATGTGGAGAGACGTTCGTTCATCTAGCACAAAGGGAACGGGTTGCAGGAGAAAATTTTACTCTGGTTTCTCAGTCTGTTTCCTAGTGCCGGTTTGAAGTTCCTGCAGTTTTCACTGTAAAACCGAGTTGGAGCTAGTACCTTCCCATATATATGTATGGAGTGGAGTTTGCAACTGAAAAGAAACTTTGCGTTCCCAACAGGCTAGTTGAAGGACGGCTTTCACACACAATTATATCTCAGAACTGAGCATGTGGAGAGACGTTCGTTCATCTAGCACAAAGGGAACGGGTTGCAGGAGAAACTTTTACTCTGGTTTAACAGTCTGTTTCCTAGTGCCGGTTTGAAGTTCCTGCAGTTTTCACTTAAAACCGAGTTGCAGCTAGTACCTTCCCATATATATGTATGGAGTGGAGTTTGCCACTGAAAAGAAACTTTGTTTTCCCAACAAGCTAGTTGAAGGACGGCTTTCACACACACTTATCTCTCAGAACTGAGCATGTGGAGAGACGTTCGTTCATCTAGCACAAAGGGAACGGGTTGCAGGAGAAACTTTTACTCTGGTTGCTCAGTCTGTTTCCTAGTGCCGGTTTGAAGTTCCTGCAGTTTTCACTGTAAAACCGAGTTGGAGCTAGTACCTTCCCATATATATGTATGGAGTGGAGTTTGCCACTGAAAAGAAACTTTGTGTTCCCAACAAACTAGTTGAAGGACGGCTTTCACACACACTTATCTCTCAGAACTGAGCATGTGGATAGACGTTCGTTCATCTAGCACAAAGGGAACGGGTTGCAGGAGAATCTTTTACTCTGGATTCTCAGTCTGTTTCCTAGTGCCGGTTTGAAGTTCCTGCAGTTTTCACTGTAAAACCGAGTTGGAGCTAGTACCTCCACATATATTTGTAACGAGTGGGGTTTGCCACTGAAAAGAAACTTTGTGTTCCCAACAAGATAGTTGAAGGACGGCTTTCACACACACTTATCTCTCAGAACTGAGCATGTGGAGAGACGTTCGTTCATCTAGCACAAAGGGAACCGGTTGCAGGAGAAACTTTTACTCTGGTTTCTCAGTCTGTTTCCTAGTGCCGGTTTGAAGTTCCTGCAGTTTTCACTGTAAAACCGAGTTGGAGCTAGTACCTTCCCATATATATGTATGGAGTGGAGTTTGCAACTGAAAAGAAACTTTGTGTTCCCAACAAGCTAGTTGAAGGACGGCTTTCACTCACAATTATCTCTCAGAACTGAGCATGTGGAAAGACGTTCGTTCATCTAGCACAATGGGAACGGGTTGTAGGTGAAACTTTTACTCTGGTTTCTCAGTCTGTTTCCTAGTGCCGGTTTGAAGTTCCTGCAGTTTTCACTTAAAACCGAGTTGCAGCTAGTACCTTCCCATATATATGTATGGAGTGGAGTTTGCCACTGAAAAGAAACTTTGTGTTCCCAACAAGCTAGTTGAAGGACGGCTTTCACACACACTTATCTCTCAGAACTGAGCATGTGGAGAGACGTTCGTTCATCTAGCACAAAGGGAACGGGTTGCAGGAGAAACTTTTACTCTGGATTCTCAGTCTGTTTCCTAGTGACGGTTTGAAGTTCCTGCAGTTTTCACTGTAAAACCGAGTTGGAGCTAGTACCTCCACATATATTTGTAACGAGTGGGGTTTGCCACTGAAAAGAAACTTTGTGTTCCCAACAAGATAGTTGAAGGACGGCTTTCACACACACTTATCTCTCAGAACTGAGCATGTGGAGAGACGTTCGTTCATCTAGCACAAAGGAAACGGGTTGCAGGAGAAACTTTTACTCTGGTTTCTCAGTCTGTTTCCTAGTGCCGGTTTGAAGTTCCTGCAGTTTTCACTGTAAAACCGAGTTGGAGCTAGTACCTTCCCATATATATGTATGGAGTGAATTTTGCCACTGAAAAGAAACTTTGTGTTCCCAACAAGCTGGTTGAAGGACGGCTTTCACACACACTTATCTCTCAGAATTGAGCATGTGGAGAGACGTTCGTTCATCTAGCACAAAGGGAACGGGTTGCAGGAGAAACTTTTACTCTGGTTTCTCAGTCTGTTTCCTAGTGCCGGTTTGAAGTTCCTGCAGTTTTCACTTAAAACCGAGTTGGAGCTAGTACCTTCCCATATATATGTATGGTGTGGAGTTGGAAACTGAAAAGAAACTTTGTGTTCCCAAAAAGCTAGTTGAAGGACGGCTTTCACACACACTTATCTCTCAGAACTGAGCATGTGGAGAGACGTTCGTTCATCTAGCACAAAGGGAACCGGTTGCAGGAGAAACTTTTACTCTGGTTTCTCAGTCTGTTTCCTAGTGCCGGTTTGAAGTTCCTGCAGTTTTCACTGTAAAACCGAGTTGGAGCTAGTACCTTCCCATATATATGTATGGAGTGGAGTTTGCAACTGGAAAGAAACTTTGTGTTCCCAACAAGTTAGTTGAAGGACGGCTTTCAATCACAATTATCTCTCAGAACTGAGCATGTGGAAAGACGTTCGTTCATCTAGCACAATGGGAACGGGTTGTAGGTGAAACTTTTACTCTGGTTTCTCAGTCTGTTTCCTAGTGCCGGTTTGAAGTTCCTGCAGTTTTCACTTAAAACCGAGTTGCAGCTAGTACCTTCCCATATATATGTATGGAGTGGAGTTTGCCACTGAAAAGAAACTTTGTGTTCCCAACAAGCTAGTTGAAGGACGGCTTTCACACACACTTATCTCTCAGAACTGAGCATGTGGAGAGACGTTCGTTCATCTAGCACAAAGGGAACGGGTTGCAGGAGAAACTTTTACTCTGGATTCTCAGTCTGTTTCCTAGTGACGGTTTGAAGTTCCTGCAGTTTTCACTGTAAAACCGAGTTGGAGCTAGTACCTCCACATATATTTGTAACGAGTGGGGTTTGCCACTGAAAAGAAACTTTGTGTTCCCAACAAGATAGTTGAAGGACGGCTTTCACACACACTTATCTCTCAGAACTGAGCATGTGGAGAGACGTTCGTTCATCTAGCACAAATGGAACGGGTTGCAGGAGAAACTTTTACTCTGGATTCTCAGTCTGTTTCCTAGTGCCGGTTTGAAGTTCCTGCAGTTTTCACTGTAAAACAGAGTTGGAGCTAGTACCTTCCCATATATATGTATGGAGTGGAGTTTGCAACTGAAAAGAAACTTTGTGTTCCCAACAAGCTAGTTGAAGGACGGCTTTCACACACACTTATCTCTCAGAACTGAGGATGTGGAGAGACGTTCGTTCATCTAGCACTAATGGAACGGGTTGCAGGAGAAACTTTTACTCTGGTTTCTCAGTCTGTTTCCTAGTGCCGGTTTTAAGTTCCTGCAGTTTTCACTGTAAAACCGAGTTGGAGCTAGTACCTTCCCATATATATGTATGGAGTGGAGTTTGCCACTGAAAAGAAACTTTGTGTTCCCAACAAGCTAGTTGAAGGACGGCTTTCACTCACAATTATCTCTCAGAACTGAGCATGTGGAAAGACGTTCGTTCATCTAGCACAAAGGGAACGGGTTGTAGGAGAAACTTTTACTCTGGTTTCTCAGTCTGTTTCCTAGTGCCGGTTTGAAGTTCCTGCAGTTTTCACTTAAAACCGAGTTGCAGCTAGTACCTTCCCATATATATGTATGGAGTGGAGTTTGCCACTGAAAAGAAACTTTGTGTTCCCAACAAGCTACTTGAAGGACGGCTTTCCCACACACTTATCTCTCAGAACTGAGCATGTGGAGAGACGTTTGTTCATCTAGCACAAAGGGAACGGGTTGCAGGAGAAACTTTTACTCTGGTTTCTCAGTCTGTTTCCTAGTGCCGGTTTAAAGTACCTGCAGTTTTCACTGTAAAACCGAGTTGGAGCTAGTACCTTCCCATATATATGTATGGAGTGGAGTTTGCCACTGAAAAGAAACTTTGTGTTCCCAACATGCTAGTTGAAGGACGGCTTTCACACACACTTATCTCTCAGAACTGAGCATGTGGAGAGACGTTCGTTCATCTAGCACAAAGGGAACGGGTTGCAGGAGAATCTTTTACTCTGGATTCCCAGTCTGTTTCCTAGTGCCGGTTTGAAGTTCCTGCAGTTTTCACTTAAAACCGAGTTGGAGCTAGTACCTTCCCATATATATGTATGGTGTGGAGTTGGAAACTGAAAAGAAACTTTGTGTTCCCAAAAAGCTAGTTGAAGGACGGCTTTCACACACACTTATCTCTCAGAACTGAGCATGTGGAGAGACGTTCGTTCATCTAGCACAAAGGGAACGGGTTGCAGGAGAAACTTTTACTCTGATTTCTCAGTCTGTTTCCTAGTGCCGGTTTGAAGTTCCTGCAGTTTTCACTGTAAAACCGAGTTGGAGCTAGTACCTTCCCATATATATGTATGCAGTGGAGTTTGCAACTGAAAAGAAACTTTGTGTTCCCAACAAGTTAGTTGAAGGACGGCTTTCAATCACAATTATCTCTCAGAACTGAGCATGTGGAAAGACGTTCGTTCATCTAGCACAATGGGAACGGGTTGTAGGTGAAACTTTTACTCTGGTTTCTCAGTCTGTTTCCTAGTGCCGGTTTGAAGTTCCTGCAGTTTTCACTTAAAACCGAGTTGCAGCTAGTACCTTCCCATATATATGTATGGAGTGGAGTTTGCCACTGAAAAGAAACTTTGTGTTCCCAACAAGCTAGTTGAAGGACGGCTTTCACACACACTTATCTCTCAGAACTGAGCATGTGGAGAGACGTTCGTTCATCTAGCACAAAGGGAACGGGTTGCAGGAGAAACTTTTACTCTGGATTCTCAGTCTGTTTCCTAGTGACGGTTTGAAGTTCCTGCAGTTTTCACTGTAAAACCGAGTTGGAGCTAGTACCTCCACATATATTTGTAACGAGTGGGGTTTGCCACTGAAAAGAAACTTTGTGTTCCCAACAAGATAGTTGAAGGACGGCTTTCACACACACTTATCTCTCAGAACTGAGCATGTGGAGAGACGTTCGTTCATCTAGCACAAATGGAACGGGTTGCAGGAGAAACTTTTACTCTGGATTCTCAGTCTGTTTCCTAGTGCCGGTTTGAAGTTCCTGCAGTTTTCACTGTAAAACAGAGTTGGAGCTAGTACCTTCCCATATATATGTATGGAGTGGAGTTTGCAACTGAAAAGAAACTTTGTGTTCCCAACAAGCTAGTTGAAGGACGGCTTTCACACACACTTATCTCTCAGAACTGAGGATGTGGAGAGACGTTCGTTCATCTAGCACTAATGGAACGGGTTGCAGGAGAAACTTTTACTCTGGTTTCTCAGTCTGTTTCCTAGTGCCGGTTTTAAGTTCCTGCAGTTTTCACTGTAAAACCGAGTTGGAGCTAGTACCTTCCCATATATATGTATGGAGTGGAGTTTGCCACTGAAAAGAAACTTTGTGTTCCCAACAAGCTAGTTGAAGGACGGCTTTCACTCACAATAATCTCTCAGAACTGAGCATGTGGAAAGACGTTCGTTCATCTAGCACAAAGGGAACGGGTTGTAGGAGAAACTTTTACTCTGGTTTCTCAGTCTGTTTCCTAGTGCCGGTTTGAAGTTCCTGCAGTTTTCACTTAAAACCGAGTTGCAGCTAGTACCTTCCCATATATATGTATGGAGTGGAGTTTGCCACTGAAAAGAAACTTTGTGTTCCCAACAAGCTACTTGAAGGACGGCTTTCCCACACACTTATCTCTCAGAACTGAGCATGTGGAGAGACGTTTGTTCATCTAGCACAAAGGGAACGGGTTGCAGGAGAAACTTTTACTCTGGTTTCTCAGTCTGTTTCCTAGTGCCGGTTTAAAGTACCTGCAGTTTTCACTGTAAAACCGAGTTGGAGCTAGTACCTTCCCATATATATGTATGGAGTGGAGTTTGCCACTGAAAAGAAACTTTGTGTTCCCAACATGCTAGTTGAAGGACGGCTTTCACACACACTTATCTCTCAGAACTGAGCATGTGGAGAGACGTTCGTTCATCTAGCACAAAGGGAACGGGTTGCAGGAGAATCTTTTACTCTGGATTCCCAGTCTGTTTCCTAGTGCCGGTTTGAAGTTCCTGCAGTTTTCACTTAAAACCGAGTTGGAGCTAGTACCTTCCCATATATATGTATGGTGTGGAGTTGGAAACTGAAAAGAAACTTTGTGTTCCCAAAAAGCTAGTTGAAGGACGGCTTTCACACACACTTATCTCTCAGAACTGAGCATGTGGAGAGACGTTCGTTCATCTAGCACAAAGGGAACGGGTTGCAGGAGAAACTTTTACTCTGATTTCTCAGTCTGTTTCCTAGTGCCGGTTTGAAGTTCCTGCAGTTTTCACTGTAAAACCGAGTTGGAGCTAGTACCTTCCCATATATATGTATGCAGTGGAGTTTGAAACTGAAAAGAAACTTTGTGTTCCCAACAAGTTAGTTGAAGGACGGCTTTCACAGACACTTATCTCTCAGAACTGAGCATGTGGAGAGACGTTCGTTCATCTAGCACAAATGGAACGGGTTGCAGGAGAAACTTTTACTCTGGATTCTCAGTCTGTTTCCTAGTGCCGGTTTGAAGTTCCTGCAGTTTTCACTGTAAAACAGAGTTGGAGCTAGTACCTTCCCATATATATGTATGGAGTGGAGTTTGCAACTGAAAAGAAACTTTGTGTTCCCAACAAGCTAGTTGAAGGACGGCTTTCACACACACTTATCTCTCAGAACTGAGGATGTGGAGAGACGTTCGTTCATCTAGCACTAATGGAACGGGTTGCAGGAGAAACTTTTACTCTGGTTTCTCAGTCTGTTTCCTAGTGCCGGTTTTAAGTTCCTGCAGTTTTCACTGTAAAACCGAGTTGGAGCTAGTACCTTCCCATATATATGTATGGAGTGGAGTTTGCCACTGAAAAGAAACTTTGTGTTCCCAACAAGCTAGTTGAAGGATGGCTTTCACACACACTTATCTCTCAGAACTGAGCATGTGGAGAGACGTTCGTTCATCTAGCACAAAGGGAATGGGTTGCAGGGGAATCTTTTACTCTGAATTCTCAGTCTGTTTTTTAGTGCCTGTTTGAAGTTCCTGCAGTTTTCACTGTAAAACCGAGTTGGAGCTAGTACCTTCCCATATATATGTATGGAGTGGAGTTTGCCACTGAAAAGAAACTTTGTGTTCCCAACAAGCTAGTTGAAGGACGGCTTTCACTCACAATTATCTCTCAGAACTGAGCATGTGGAAAGACGTTCGTTCATCTAGCACAAAGGGAACGGGTTGTAGGAGAAACTTTTATTCTGGTTTCTCAGTCTGTTTCCTAGTGCCGGTTTGAAGTTCCTGCAGTTTTCACTTAAAACCGAGTTGCAGCTAGTACCTTCCCATATATATGTATGGAGTGGTGTTTGCCACTGAAAAGAAACTTTGTGTTCCCAACAAGCTACTTGAAGGACGGCTTTCACACACACTTATCTCTCAGAACTGAGCATGTGGAGAGACGTTTGTTCATCTAGCACAAAGGGAACGGGTTGCAGGAGAAACTTTTACTCTGGTTTCTCAGTCTGTTTCCTAGTGCCGGTTTAAAGTACCTGCAGTTTTCACTGTAAAACCGAGTTGGAGCTAGTACCTTCCCATATATATGTATGGAGTGGAGTTTGCCACTGAAAAGAAACTTTGTGTTCCCAACATGCTAGTTGAAGGACGGCTTTCACACACACTTATCTCTCAGAACTGAGCATGTGGAGAGACGTTCGTTCATCTAGCACAAAGGGAACGGGTTGCAGGAGAATCTTTTACTCTGGATTCTCAGTCTGTTTCCTAGTGCCGGTTTGAAGTTCCTGCAGTTTTCACTTAAAACCGAGTTGGAGCTAGTACCTCCACATATATTTGTAACGAGTGGGGTTTGCCACTGAAAAGAAACTTTGTGTTCCCAACAAGCTAGTTGAAGGACGGCTTTCACACACACTTATCTCTCAGAATTGAGCATGTGGAGAGACGTTCCTTCATCTAGCACAAAGGAAACGGGTTGCAGGAGAAACTTTTACTCTGGTTTCTCAGTCTGTTTCCTAGTGCCGGTTTGAAGTTCCTGCAGTTTTCACTGTAAAACCGAGTTGGAGCTAGTACCTTCCCATATATATGTATGGAGTGGAGTTTGCCACTGAAAAGAAACTTTGTGTTCCCAACAAGCTAGTTGAAGGACGGCTTTCACACACACTTATCTCTCAGAATTGAGCATGTGGAGAGACGTTCGTTCATCTAGCACAAAGGGAACGGGTTGCAGGTAATACTTTTACTCTGGTTTCTCAGTCTGTTTCCTAGTGCCGGTTTGAAGTTCCTGCAGTTTTCACTTAAAACCGAGTTGGAGCTAGTACCTTCCCATATATATGTATGGAGTGGAGTTGGAAACTGAAAAGAAACTTTGTGTTCCCAAAAAGCTAGTTGAAGGACGGCTTTCACACACAGTTATCTCTCAGAACTGAGCATGTGGAGAGACGTTCGTTCATCTAGCACAAAGGGAACCGGTTGCAGGAGAAACTTTTACTCTGGTTTCTCAGTCTGTTTCCTAGTGCCGGTTTGAAGTTCCTGCAGTTTTCACTGTAAAACCGAGTTGGAGCTAGTACCTTCCCATATATATGTATGGAGTGGATTTTGCCACTGAAAAGAAACTTTGTGTTCCCAACAAGCTAGTTGAAGGACTGCTTTCACACACACTTATCTCACAGAACTGAGCATGTGGAGAGACGTTCGTTCATCTAGCACAAAGGGAACGGGTTGTAGGAGAAACTTTTACTCTGGTTTCTCAGTCTGTTTCCTAGTGCCGGTTTGAAGTTCCTGCAGTTTTCACTTAAAACCGAGTTGCAGCTAGTACCTTCCCATATATATGTATGGAGTGGAGTTTGCCACTGAAAAGAAACTTTGTGTTCCCAACAAGCTACTTGAAGGACGGCTTTCACACACACTTATCTCTCAGATCTGAGCATGTGGAGAGACGTTCGTTCATCTAGCACAAAGGGAACGGGTTGCAGGAGAATCTTTTACTCTGGATTCTCAGTCTGTTTCCTAGTGCCGGTTTGAAGTTCCTGCAGTTTTCACTTAAAACCGAGTTGGAGCTAGTACCTCCACATATATTTGTAACGAGTGGGGTTTGCCACTGAAAAGAAACTTTGTGTTCCCAACAAGCTAGTTGAAGGACGGCTTTCACACACACTTATCTCTCAGAACTGAGCATGTGGAGAGACGTTCCTTCATCTAGCACAAAGGAAACGGGTTGCAGGAGAAACTTTTACTCTGGTTTCTCAGTCTGTTTCCTAGTGCCGGTTTGAAGTTCCTGCAGTTTTCACTGTAAAACCGAGTTGGAGCTAGTACCTTCCCATATATATGTATGGAGTGGAGTTTGCCACTGAAAAGAAACTTTGTGTTCCCAACAAGCTAGTTGAAGGACGGCTTTCACACACACTTATCTCTCAGAATTGAGCATGTGGAGAGACGTTCGTTCATCTAGCACAAAGGGAACGGGTTGCAGGTAATACTTTTACTCTGGTTTCTCAGTCTGTTTCCTAGTGCCGGTTTGAAGTTCCTGCAGTTTTCACTGTAAAACCGAGTTGGAGCTAGTACCTTCCCATATATATGTATGGAGTGGATTTTGCCACTGAAAAGAAACTTTGTGTTCCCAACAAGCTAGTTGAAGGACGGCTTTCACACACACTTATCTCACAGAACTGAGCATGTGGAGAGACGTTCGTTCATCTAGCACAAAGGGAACCAGTTGCAGGAGAAACTTTTACTCTGGTTTCTCACTCTGCTTCCTAGTGCCGGTTTGAAGTTCCTGCAGTTTTCACTTAAAACCGAGTTGGAGCTAGTACCTTCCCATATATATGTATGGAGTGGAGTTGGAAACTGTAAAGAAAATTTGTGTTCCCAACAAGCTAGTTGAACGACGGCTTTCACACACACTTATCTCTCAGAACTGAGCATATGGAGAGACGTTCCTTCATCTAGCACAAAGGGAACGGGTTGCAGGAGAAACTTTTACTCTGGTATCTCAGTCTGTTTCCTAGTGCCGGTTTGAAGTTCCTGCAGTTTTCACTTAAAACCGAGTTGGAGCTAGTACCTTCCCATATATATGTATGGAGTGCAGTTGGAAAATGAAAAGAAACTTTGTGTTCCCAACAAGCTAGTTGAAGGACGGCTTTCACACACACTTATCTCTCAGAACTGAGCATGTGGAGAGACGTTTGTTCATCTAGCCAAAGGGAACCGGTTGCAGGGGAAACTTTTACTCTGGTTTCTCAGTCTGCTTCCTAGTGCCGGTTTGAAGTTCCTGCAGTTTTCACTGTAAAACCGAGTTGGAGCTAGTACCTTCCCATATATATGTATGGAGTGGAGTTTGCAACTGAAAAGAATCTTTGTGTTCCCAACAAGCTAGTTGAAGGACGGCTTTCACACACACTTATCTCTCAGAACTGAGCATGTGGAGAGACATTCGTTCATCTAGCACAAAGGGAACGGGTTGCAGGAGAAACTTTTACTCTGATTTCTCAGTCTGTTTCCTAGTGCCGGTTTGAAGTTCCTGCAGTTTTCACTGTAAAACCGAGTTGGAGCTAGTACCTTCCCATATATATGTATGCAGTGGAGTTTGAAACTGAAAAGAAACTTTGTGTTCCCAACAAGTTAGTTGAAGGACGGCTTTCACAGACACTTATCTCTCAGAACTGAGCATGTGGAGAGACGTTCGTTCATCTAGCACAAATGGAACGGGTTGCAGGAGAAACTTTTACTCTGGATTCTCAGTCTGTTTCCTAGTGCCGGTTTGAAGTTCCTGCAGTTTTCACTGTAAAACCGAGTTGGAGCTAGTACCTTCCCATATATATGTATGGAGTGGAGTTTGCCACTGAAAAGAAACTTGGTGTTCCCAACAAGCTAGTTGAAGGATGGCTTTCACACACACTTATCTCTCAGAACTGAGCATGTGGAGAGACGTTCGTTCATCTAGCACAAAGGGAACGGGTTGCAGGAGAAACTTTTACTCTGGTTTCTCAGTCTGTTTCCTAGTGCCGGTTTGAATTTCCTGCAGTTTTCACTGTAAAACCGAGTTGGAGCTAGTACCTTCCAATATATATGTATGGAGTGGAGTTTGCAACTGAAAACAAACTTTGTGTTCCCAACAAGCTAGTTGAAGAATGGCTTTCATACACACTTATCTCTCAGAACTGAGCATGTGGAGAGACGTTCGTTCATCTAGCACAAATGGAAGGGGTTGCAGGAGAAACTTTTACTCTGATTTCTCAGTCTGTTTCCTAGTGCCGGTTTGAAATTCCTGCAGTTTTCACTGTAAAACCGAGTTGGAGCTAGTACCTTCCCATATATATGTATGGAGTGGAGTTTGCCACTGAAAAGAAACTTTGTGTTCCCAACAAGCTAGTGGAAGGACGGCTTTCACACACACTTATCTCTCAGAACTGAGCATGTGGAGAGACGTTCGTTCATCTAGCACAAAGGGAACCGGTTGCAGGAGAAACTTTTACTCTGGTTTCTCAGTCTGTTTCCTAGTGCCGGTTTGAAGTTCCTGCAGTTTTCACTGTAAAACCGATTTGGAGCTAGTACCTTCCCATATATATGTATGGAGTGGAGTTTGCCACTGAAAAGAAACTTTGTGTTCCCAACAAGCTAGTTGAAGGACGGCTTTCACACACACTTATCTCTCAGAACTGAGCATGTGGAGAGACGTTCGTTCATCCAGCACAAAGGGAACGGGTTGCAGGAGAATCTTTTACTCTGGTTTCTCAGTCTGTTTCCTAGTGCCGGTTTGAAGTTCCTGCAGTTTTCACTTAAAACCTAGTTGGAGCTAGTACCTTCCCATATATATGTATGGAGTGGAGTTTGCCAATGAAAAGAAACTTTGTGTTCCCAAGAAGCTGGTTGAAGGACGGCTTTAACACACATTTATCTCTCAGAACTGAGCATGTGGAGAGACGTTCGTTCATCTAGCACAAAGGGAACCGGTTTCAGGAGAAACTTTTACTCTGGTTTCTCAGTCTGTTTCCTAGTGCCGCTTTGAAGTTCCTGCAGTTTTCACTGTAAAAGCGTGTTGGAGCTAGTACCTTCCAATATATATGTATGGAGTGGAGTTTGCAACTGAAAAGAAACTTTGTGTTCCCAACAAGCTAGTTGAAGGACGGCTTTCACACACACATATCTCTCAGAACTGAGGATGTGGAGAGACGTTCGTTCATCTAGCAAAAATGGAACGGGTTGCAGGAGAAACTTTTACTCTGGTTTCTAAGTCTGTTTCCTAGTGCCGGTTTGATGTTCCTGCAGTTTTCACTGTAAAACCGATTTGGAGCTAGTACCTTCCCATATATATGTATGGAGTGGAGTTTGCCACTGAAAAGAAACTTTGTGTTCCCAACAAGCTGGTTGAAGGACGGCTTTCACACACACTTATCTCTCAGAACTGAGCATGTGGAGAGACGTTCGTTCATCTAGCACAAAGGAAACGGGTTGCAGGAGAAACTTTTACTCTGGTTTTTCGGTCTGTTTCTTAGTGCCGGTTTGAAGTTCCTGCAGTTTTCACTTAAAACAGAGTTGGAGCTTGTACCTTCCCATATATATGTATGGAGTGGGGTTGGAAACTGAAAAGAAACTTTGTGTTCCCAACAAGCTAGTTGAACGACGGCTTTCACACACACTTATCTCTCAGATCTGAGCATGTGGAGAGACGTTCGTTCATCTAGCACAAAAGGAACGGGTTGCAGGAGAAACTTTTACTCTGGTTTTTCGGTCTGTTTCTTAGTGCCTGTTTGAAGTTCCTACAGTTTTCACTTAAAACAGAGTTGGAGCTAGTACCTTCCCATATATATGTATGGAGTGGGGTTGGAAACTGAAAAGAAACTTTGTGTTCCCAACAAGCTAGTTGAACGACGGCTTTCACACACACTTATCTCTCAGATCTGAGCATGTGGAGAGACGTTCGTTCATCTAGCACAAAAGGAACGGGTTGCAGGAGAAACTTTTACTCTGGTATCTCAGTCTGTTTCCTAGTGCCGGTTTGAAGTTCCTGCAGTTTTCACTGTTAAACCGAGTTGGAGCTAGTACCTTCCCATATATATGTATGAAGTGGGGTTGGAAACTGAAAAGAAACTTTGTGTTCCCAACAAGCTGGTTGAAGGACGGCTTTCACACACACTTATCTCTCAGAACTGAGCATGTGGAGAGACGTTCGTTCATCTAGCACAAAGGAAACGGGTTGCAGGAGAAACTTTTACTCTGGTTTTTCAGTCTGTTTCTTAGTGCCGGTTTGAAGTTCCTGCAGTTTTCACTTAAAACAGAGTTGGAGCTAGTACCTTCCCATATATATGTATGGAGTGGGGTTGGAAACTGAAAAGAAACTTTGTGTTCCCAACAAGCTAGTTGAACGACGGCTTTCACACACACTTATCTCTCAGATCTGAGCATGTGGAGAGACGTTCGTTCATCTAGCACAAAAGGAACGGGTTGCAGGAGAAACTTTTACTCTGGTTTTTCGGTCTGTTTCTTAGTGCCGGTTTGAAGTTCCTGCAGTTTTCACTTAAAACAGAGTTGGAGCTAGTACCTTCCCATATATATGTATGGAGTGGGGTTGGAAACTGAAAAGAAACTTTGTGTTCCCAACAAGCTAGTTGAACGACGGCTTTCACACACACTTATCTCTCAGATCTGAGCATGTGGAGAGACGTTCGTTCATCTAGCACAAAGGGAACGGGTTGCAGGAGAAACTTTTACTCTGGTATCTCAGTCTGTTTCCTAGTGCCGGTTTGAAGTTCCTGCAGTTTTCACTGTAAAACCGAGTTGGAGCTAGTACCTTCCCATATATATGTATGAAGTGGGGTTGGAAACTGAAAAGAAACTTTGTGTTCCCAACAAGCTAGTTGAAGGACGGCTTTCACACACACTTATCTCTCAGAACTGAGCATGTGGAGAGACGTTCGTTCATCTAGCACAAAGGGAACGGGTTGCAGTAGAAACTTTTACTCTGGTTTCTCAGTCTGTTTCCTAGTGCCGGTTTGAAGTTCCTGCAGTTTTCACTGTAAAACCGAGTTGGAGCTAGTACCTTCCCATATATATGTATGGAGTGGAGTTTGCCACTGAAAAGAAACTTGGTGTTCCCAACAAGCTAGTTGAAGGATGGCTTTCACACACACTTATCTCTCAGAACTGAGCATGTGGAGAGACGTTCGTTCATCTAGCACAAAGGGAACGGGTTGCAGGAGAAACTTTTACTCTGGTTTCTCAGTCTGTTTCCTAGTGCCGGTTTGAATTTCCTGCAGTTTTCACTGTAAAACCGAGTTGGAGCTAGTACCTTCCAATATATATGTATGGAGTGGAGTTTGCAACTGAAAACAAACTTTGTGTTCCCAACAAGCTAGTTGAAGAATGGCTTTCATACACACTTATCTCTCAGAACTGAGCATGTGGAGAGACGTTCGTTCATCTAGCACAAATGGAAGGGGTTGCAGGAGAAACTTTTACTCTGATTTCTCAGTCTGTTTCCTAGTGCCGGTTTGAAATTCCTGCAGTTTTCACTGTAAAACCGAGTTGGAGCTAGTACCTTCCCATATATATGTATGGAGTGGAGTTTGCCACTGAAAAGAAACTTTGTGTTCCCAACAAGCTAGTGGAAGGACGGCTTTCACACACACTTATCTCTCAGAACTGAGCATGTGGAGAGACGTTCGTTCATCTAGCACAAAGGGAACCGGTTGCAGGAGAAACTTTTACTCTGGTTTCTCAGTCTGTTTCCTAGTGCCGGTTTGAAGTTCCTGCAGTTTTCACTGTAAAACCGATTTGGAGCTAGTACCTTCCCATATATATGTATGGAGTGGAGTTTGCCACTGAAAAGAAACTTTGTGTTCCCAACAAGCTAGTTGAAGGACGGCTTTCACACACACTTATCTCTCAGAACTGAGCATGTGGAGAGACGTTCGTTCATCCAGCACAAAGGGAACGGGTTGCAGGAGAATCTTTTACTCTGGTTTCTCAGTCTGTTTCCTAGTGCCGGTTTGAAGTTCCTGCAGTTTTCACTTAAAACCTAGTTGGAGCTAGTACCTTCCCATATATATGTATGGAGTGGAGTTTGCCAATGAAAAGAAACTTTGTGTTCCCAAGAAGCTGGTTGAAGGACGGCTTTAACACACATTTATCTCTCAGAACTGAGCATGTGGAGAGACGTTCGTTCATCTAGCACAAAGGGAACCGGTTTCAGGAGAAACTTTTACTCTGGTTTCTCAGTCTGTTTCCTAGTGCCGCTTTGAAGTTCCTGCAGTTTTCACTGTAAAAGCGTGTTGGAGCTAGTACCTTCCAATATATATGTATGGAGTGGAGTTTGCAACTGAAAAGAAACTTTGTGTTCCCAACAAGCTAGTTGAAGGACGGCTTTCACACACACATATCTCTCAGAACTGAGGATGTGGAGAGACGTTCGTTCATCTAGCAAAAATGGAACGGGTTGCAGGAGAAACTTTTACTCTGGTTTCTAAGTCTGTTTCCTAGTGCCGGTTTGATGTTCCTGCAGTTTTCACTGTAAAACCGATTTGGAGCTAGTACCTTCCCATATATATGTATGGAGTGGAGTTTGCCACTGAAAAGAAACTTTGTGTTCCCAACAAGCTGGTTGAAGGACGGCTTTCACACACACTTATCTCTCAGAACTGAGCATGTGGAGAGACGTTCGTTCATCTAGCACAAAGGAAACGGGTTGCAGGAGAAACTTTTACTCTGGTTTTTCGGTCTGTTTCTTAGTGCCGGTTTGAAGTTCCTGCAGTTTTCACTTAAAACAGAGTTGGAGCTTGTACCTTCCCATATATATGTATGGAGTGGGGTTGGAAACTGAAAAGAAACTTTGTGTTCCCAACAAGCTAGTTGAACGACGGCTTTCACACACACTTATCTCTCAGATCTGAGCATGTGGAGAGACGTTCGTTCATCTAGCACAAAAGGAACGGGTTGCAGGAGAAACTTTTACTCTGGTTTTTCGGTCTGTTTCTTAGTGCCTGTTTGAAGTTCCTACAGTTTTCACTTAAAACAGAGTTGGAGCTAGTACCTTCCCATATATATGTATGGAGTGGGGTTGGAAACTGAAAAGAAACTTTGTGTTCCCAACAAGCTAGTTGAACGACGGCTTTCACACACACTTATCTCTCAGATCTGAGCATGTGGAGAGACGTTCGTTCATCTAGCACAAAAGGAACGGGTTGCAGGAGAAACTTTTACTCTGGTATCTCAGTCTGTTTCCTAGTGCCGGTTTGAAGTTCCTGCAGTTTTCACTGTTAAACCGAGTTGGAGCTAGTACCTTCCCATATATATGTATGAAGTGGGGTTGGAAACTGAAAAGAAACTTTGTGTTCCCAACAAGCTGGTTGAAGGACGGCTTTCACACACACTTATCTCTCAGAACTGAGCATGTGGAGAGACGTTCGTTCATCTAGCACAAAGGAAACGGGTTGCAGGAGAAACTTTTACTCTGGTTTTTCAGTCTGTTTCTTAGTGCCGGTTTGAAGTTCCTGCAGTTTTCACTTAAAACAGAGTTGGAGCTAGTACCTTCCCATATATATGTATGGAGTGGGGTTGGAAACTGAAAAGAAACTTTGTGTTCCCAACAAGCTAGTTGAACGACGGCTTTCACACACACTTATCTCTCAGATCTGAGCATGTGGAGAGACGTTCGTTCATCTAGCACAAAAGGAACGGGTTGCAGGAGAAACTTTTACTCTGGTTTTTCGGTCTGTTTCTTAGTGCCGGTTTGAAGTTCCTGCAGTTTTCACTTAAAACAGAGTTGGAGCTAGTACCTTCCCATATATATGTATGGAGTGGGGTTGGAAACTGAAAAGAAACTTTGTGTTCCCAACAAGCTAGTTGAACGACGGCTTTCACACACACTTATCTCTCAGATCTGAGCATGTGGAGAGACGTTCGTTCATCTAGCACAAAGGGAACGGGTTGCAGGAGAAACTTTTACTCTGGTATCTCAGTCTGTTTCCTAGTGCCGGTTTGAAGTTCCTGCAGTTTTCACTGTAAAACCGAGTTGGAGCTAGTACCTTCCCATATATATGTATGAAGTGGGGTTGGAAACTGAAAAGAAACTTTGTGTTCCCAACAAGCTAGTTGAAGGACGGCTTTCACACACACTTATCTCTCAGAACTGAGCATGTGGAGAGACGTTCGTTCATCTAGCACAAAGGGAACGGGTTGCAGTAGAAACTTTTACTCTGGTTTCTCAGTCTGTTTCCTAGTGCCGGTTTGAAGTTCCTGCAGTTTTCACTGTAAAACCGAGTTGGAGCTAGTACCTTCCCATATATATGTATGGAGTGGAGTTTGCCACTGAAAAGAAACTTTGTGTTCCCAACAAGCTGGTTGAAGTACGGCTTTCACACACACTTATCTCTCAGATCTGAGCATGTGGAGAGACGTTCGTTCATCTAGCACAAAAGGAACGGGTTGCAGGAGAAACTTTTACTCTGGTTTTTCGGTCTGTTTCTTAGTGCCTGTTTGAAGTTCCTACAGTTTTCACTTAAAACAGAGTTGGAGCTAGTACCTTCCCATATATATGTATGGAGTGGGGTTGGAAACTGAAAAGAAACTTTGTGTTCCCAACAAGCTAGTTGAACGACGGCTTTCACACACACTTATCTCTCAGATCTGAGCATGTGGAGAGACGTTCGTTCATCTAGCACAAAAGGAACGGGTTGCAGGAGAAACTTTTACTCTGGTATCTCAGTCTGTTTCCTAGTGCCGGTTTGAAGTTCCTGCAGTTTTCACTGTTAAACCGAGTTGGAGCTAGTACCTTCCCATATATATGTATGAAGTGGGGTTGGAAACTGAAAAGAAACTTTGTGTTCCCAACAAGCTGGTTGAAGGACGGCTTTCACACACACTTATCTCTCAGAACTGAGCATGTGGAGAGACGTTCGTTCATCTAGCACAAAGGAAACGGGTTGCAGGAGAAACTTTTACTCTGGTTTTTCAGTCTGTTTCTTAGTGCCGGTTTGAAGTTCCTGCAGTTTTCACTTAAAACAGAGTTGGAGCTAGTACCTTCCCATATATATGTATGGAGTGGGGTTGGAAACTGAAAAGAAACTTTGTGTTCCCAACAAGCTAGTTGAACGACGGCTTTCACACACACTTATCTCTCAGATCTGAGCATGTGGAGAGACGTTCGTTCATCTAGCACAAAAGGAACGGGTTGCAGGAGAAACTTTTACTCTGGTTTTTCGGTCTGTTTCTTAGTGCCGGTTTGAAGTTCCTGCAGTTTTCACTTAAAACAGAGTTGGAGCTAGTACCTTCCCATATATATGTATGGAGTGGGGTTGGAAACTGAAAAGAAACTTTGTGTTCCCAACAAGCTAGTTGAACGACGGCTTTCACACACACTTATCTCTCAGATCTGAGCATGTGGAGAGACGTTCGTTCATCTAGCACAAAGGGAACGGGTTGCAGGAGAAACTTTTACTCTGGTATCTCAGTCTGTTTCCTAGTGCCGGTTTGAAGTTCCTGCAGTTTTCACTGTAAAACCGAGTTGGAGCTAGTACCTTCCCATATATATGTATGAAGTGGGGTTGGAAACTGAAAAGAAACTTTGTGTTCCCAACAAGCTAGTTGAAGGACGGCTTTCACACACACTTATCTCTCAGAACTGAGCATGTGGAGAGACGTTCGTTCATCTAGCACAAAGGGAACGGGTTGCAGTAGAAACTTTTACTCTGGTTTCTCAGTCTGTTTCCTAGTGCCGGTTTGAAGTTCCTGCAGTTTTCACTGTAAAACCGAGTTGGAGCTAGTACCTTCCCATATATATGTATGGAGTGGAGTTTGCCACTGAAAAGAAACTTTGTGTTCCCAACAAGCTGGTTGAAGTACGGCTTTCACACACACTTATCTCTCAGAACTGAGCATGTGGAGAGACGTTCGTTCATCTAGCACAAAGGGAACCGGTTGCAGGAGAAACTTTTACTCTGGTTTCTCAGTCTGTTTCCTAGTGCCGGTTTGAAGTTCCTGCAGTTTTAACTTAAAACCGAGTTGGTGCTAGTACCTTCCCTTATATATGTATGGAGTGGAGTTGGAAACTGAAAAGAAACTTTGTGTTCCCAACAAGCTAGTTGAACGACGTCTTTCACACACACTTATCTCTCAGAACTGAGCATGTGGAGAGACGTTTGTTCATCTAGCACAAAGGGAACCGGTTGCAGGAGAAAATTTTACTCTGGTTTCTCAGTCTGTTTCCTAGTGCCGGTTAGAATTTCCTGCAGTTTTCACTGTAAAACCGAGTTGGAGCTAGTAACTTCCCATATATATGTATGGAGTGGATTTTGCCACTGAAAAGAAACTTTGTGTTCCCAACAAGCTAGTTGAAGGACTGCTTTCACACACACTTATCTCACAGAACTGAGCATGTGGAGAGACGTTCGTTCATCTAGCACAAAGGGAACGGGTTGTAGGAGAAACTTTTACTCTGGTTTCTCAGTCTGTTTCCTAGTGCCGGTTTGAAGTTCCTGCAATTTTCACTTAAAACCGAGTTGCAGCTAGTACCTTCCCATATATATGTATGGAGTGGAGTTTGCCACTGAAAAGAAACTTTGTGTTCCCAACAAGCTACTTGAAGGACGGCTTTCACACACACTTATCTCTCAGAACTGAGCATGTGGAGAGACGTTTGTTCATCTAGCACAAAGGGAACGGGTTGCAGGAGAAACTTTTACTCTGGTTTCTCAGTCTGTTTCCTAGTGCCGGTTTCAAGTACCTGCAGTTTTCACTGTAAAACCGAGTTGGAGCTAGTACCTTCCCATATATATGTATGGAGTGGAGTTTGCCACTGAAAAGTAACTTTGTGTTCCCAACATGCTAGTTGAAGGACGGCTTTCACACACACTTATCTCTCAGAACTGAGCATGTGGAGAGACGTTCGTTCATCTAGCACAAAGGGAACGGGTTGCAGGAGAATCTTTTACTCTGGATTCTCAGTCTGTTTCCTAGTGCCGGTTTGAAGTTCCTGCAGTTTTCACTTAAAACCGAGTTGGAGCTAGTACCTCCACATATATTTGTAACGAGTGGGGTTTGCCACTGAAAAGAAACTTTGTGTTCCCAACAAGCTAGTTGAAGGACGGCTTTCACACACACTTATCTCTCAGAACTGAGCATGTGGAGAGACGTTCCTTCATCTAGCACAAAGGAAACGGGTTGCAGGAGAAACTTTTACTCTGGTTTCTCAGTCTGTTTCCTAGTGCCGGTTTGAAGTTCCTGCAGTTTTCACTGTAAAACCGAGTTGGAGCTAGTACCTTCCCATATATATGTATGGAGTGGAGTTTGCCACTGAAAAGAAACTTTGTGTTCCCAACAAGCTAGTTGAAGGACGGCTTTCACACACACTTATCTCTCAGAATTGAGCATGTGGAGAGACGTTCGTTCATCTAGCACAAAGGGAACGGGTTGCAGGTAATACTTTTACTCTGGTTTCTCAGTCTGTTTCCTAGTGCCGGTTTGAAGTTCCTGCAGTTTTCACTGTAAAACCGAGTTGGAGCTAGTACCTTCCCATATATATGTATGGAGTGGATTTTGCCACTGAAAAGAAACTTTGTGTTCCCAACAAGCTAGTTGAAGGACGGCTTTCACACACACTTATCTCACAGAACTGAGCATGTGGAGAGACGTTCGTTCATCTAGCACAAAGGGAACCAGTTGCAGGAGAAACTTTTACTCTGGTTTCTCACTCTGCTTCCTAGTGCCGGTTTGAAGTTCCTGCAGTTTTCACTTAAAACCGAGTTGGAGCTAGTACCTTCCCATATATATGTATGGAGTGGAGTTGGAAACTGTAAAGAAAATTTGTGTTCCCAACAAGCTAGTTGAACGACGGCTTTCACACACACTTATCTCTCAGAACTGAGCATATGGAGAGACGTTCCTTCATCTAGCACAAAGGGAACGGGTTGCAGGAGAAACTTTTACTCTGGTATCTCAGTCTGTTTCCTAGTGCCGGTTTGAAGTTCCTGCAGTTTTCACTTAAAACCGAGTTGGAGCTAGTACCTTCCCATATATATGTATGGAGTGCAGTTGGAAAATGAAAAGAAACTTTGTGTTCCCAACAAGCTAGTTGAAGGACGGCTTTCACACACACTTATCTCTCAGAACTGAGCATGTGGAGAGACGTTTGTTCATCTAGCCAAAGGGAACCGGTTGCAGGGGAAACTTTTACTCTGGTTTCTCAGTCTGCTTCCTAGTGCCGGTTTGAAGTTCCTGCAGTTTTCACTGTAAAACCGAGTTGGAGCTAGTACCTTCCCATATATATGTATGGAGTGGAGTTTGCAACTGAAAAGAATCTTTGTGTTCCCAACAAGCTAGTTGAAGGACGGCTTTCACACACACTTATCTCTCAGAACTGAGCATGTGGAGAGACATTCGTTCATCTAGCACAAAGGGAACGGGTTGCAGGAGAAACTTTTACTCTGATTTCTCAGTCTGTTTCCTAGTGCCGGTTTGAAGTTCCTGCAGTTTTCACTGTAAAACCGAGTTGGAGCTAGTACCTTCCCATATATATGTATGCAGTGGAGTTTGAAACTGAAAAGAAACTTTGTGTTCCCAACAAGTTAGTTGAAGGACGGCTTTCACAGACACTTATCTCTCAGAACTGAGCATGTGGAGAGACGTTCGTTCATCTAGCACAAATGGAACGGGTTGCAGGAGAAACTTTTACTCTGGATTCTCAGTCTGTTTCCTAGTGCCGGTTTGAAGTTCCTGCAGTTTTCACTGTAAAACCGAGTTGGAGCTAGTACCTTCCCATATATATGTATGGAGTGGAGTTTGCCACTGAAAAGAAACTTGGTGTTCCCAACAAGCTAGTTGAAGGATGGCTTTCACACACACTTATCTCTCAGAACTGAGCATGTGGAGAGACGTTCGTTCATCTAGCACAAAGGGAACGGGTTGCAGGAGAAACTTTTACTCTGGTTTCTCAGTCTGTTTCCTAGTGCCGGTTTGAATTTCCTGCAGTTTTCACTGTAAAACCGAGTTGGAGCTAGTACCTTCCAATATATATGTATGGAGTGGAGTTTGCAACTGAAAACAAACTTTGTGTTCCCAACAAGCTAGTTGAAGAATGGCTTTCATACACACTTATCTCTCAGAACTGAGCATGTGGAGAGACGTTCGTTCATCTAGCACAAATTGAACGGGTTGCAGGAGAAACTTTTACTCTGATTTCTCAGTCTGTTTCCTAGTGCCGGTTTGAAGTTCCTGCAGTTTTCACTGTAAAACCGAGTTGGAGCTAGTACCTTCCCATATATATGTATGCAGTGGAGTTTGAAACTGAAAAGGAACTTTGTGTTCAAACAAGTTAGTTGAAGGAGCGCTTTCACAGGCACTTATCTCTCAGAACTGAGCATGTGGAGAGACGTTCGTTCATCTAGCACAAATGGAAGGGGTTGCAGGAGAAACTTTTACTCTGGATTCTCAGTCTGTTTCCTAGTGCCGGTTTGAAATTCCTGCAGTTTTCACTGTAAAACCGAGTTGGAGCTAGTACCTTCCCATATATATGTATGGAGTGGAGTTTGCCACTGAAAAGAAACTTTGTGTTCCCAACAAGCTAGTGGAAGGACGGCTTTCACACACACTTATCTCTCAGAACTGAGCATGTGGAGAGACGTTCGTTCATCTAGCACAAAGGGAACCGGTTGCAGGAGAAACTTTTACTCTGGTTTCTCAGTCTGTTTCCTAGTGCCGGTTTGAAGTTCCTGCAGTTTTCACTGTAAAACCGATTTGGAGCTAGTACCTTCCCATATATATGTATGGAGTGGAGTTTGCCACTGAAAAGAAACTTTGTGTTCCCAACAAGCTAGTTGAAGGACGGCTTTCACACACACTTATCTCTCAGAACTGAGCATGTGGAGAGACGTTCGTTCATCCAGCACAAAGGGAACGGGTTGCAGGAGAATCTTTTACTCTGGTTTCTCAGTCTGTTTCCTAGTGCCGGTTTGAAGTTCCTGCAGTTTTCACTTAAAACCTAGTTGGAGCTAGTACCTTCCCATATATATGTATGGAGTGGAGTTTGCCAATGAAAAGAAACTTTGTGTTCCCAAGAAGCTGGTTGAAGGACGGCTTTAACACACATTTATCTCTCAGAACTGAGCATGTGGAGAGACGTTCGTTCATCTAGCACAAAGGGAACCGGTTTCAGGAGAAACTTTTACTCTGGTTTCTCAGTCTGTTTCCTAGTGCCGCTTTGAAGTTCCTGCAGTTTTCACTGTAAAAGCGTGTTGGAGCTAGTACCTTCCAATATATATGTATGGAGTGGAGTTTGCAACTGAAAAGAAACTTTGTGTTCCCAACAAGCTAGTTGAAGGACGGCTTTCACACACACATATCTCTCAGAACTGAGGATGTGGAGAGACGTTCGTTCATCTAGCAAAAATGGAACGGGTTGCAGGAGAAACTTTTACTCTGGTTTCTAAGTCTGTTTCCTAGTGCCGGTTTGATGTTCCTGCAGTTTTCACTGTAAAACCGATTTGGAGCTAGTACCTTCCCATATATATGTATGGAGTGGAGTTTGCCACTGAAAAGAAACTTTGTGTTCCCAACAAGCTGGTTGAAAGACGGCTTTCACACACACTTATCTCTCAGAACTGAGCATGTGGAGAGACGTTCGTTCATCTAGCACAAAGGAAACGGGTTGCAGGAGAAACTTTTACTCTGATTTTTCGGTCTGTTTCTTAGTGCCGGTTTGAAGTTCCTGCAGTTTTCACTTAAAACAGAGTTGGAGCTTGTACCTTCCCATATATATGTATGGAGTGGGGTTGGAAACTGAAAAGAAACTTTGTGTTCCCAACAAGCTAGTTGAACGACGGCTTTCACACACACTTATCTCTCAGATCTGAGCATGTGGAGAGACGTTCGTTCATCTAGCACAAAAGGAACGGGTTGCAGGAGAAACTTTTACTCTGGTTTTTCGGTCTGTTTCTTAGTGCCTGTTTGAAGTTCCTACAGTTTTCACTTAAAACAGAGTTGGAGCTAGTACCTTCCCATATATATGTATGGAGTGGGGTTGGAAACTGAAAAGAAACTTTGTGTTCCCAACAAGCTAGTTGAACGACGGCTTTCACACACACTTATCTCTCAGATCTGAGCATGTGGAGAGACGTTCGTTCATCTAGCACAAAAGGAACGGGTTGCAGGAGAAACTTTTACTCTGGTATCTCAGTCTGTTTCCTAGTGCCGGTTTGAAGTTCCTGCAGTTTTCACTGTTAAACCGAGTTGGAGCTAGTACCTTCCCATATATATGTATGAAGTGGGGTTGGAAACTGAAAAGAAACTTTGTGTTCCCAACAAGCTGGTTGAAGGACGGCTTTCACACACACTTATCTCTCAGAACTGAGCATGTGGAGAGACGTTCGTTCATCTAGCACAAAGGAAACGGGTTGCAGGAGAAACTTTTACTCTGGTTTTTCAGTCTGTTTCTTAGTGCCGGTTTGAAGTTCCTGCAGTTTTCACTTAAAACAGAGTTGGAGCTAGTACCTTCCCATATATATGTATGGAGTGGGGTTGGAAACTGAAAAGAAACTTTGTGTTCCCAACAAGCTAGTTGAACGACGGCTTTCACACACACTTATCTCTCAGATCTGAGCATGTGGAGAGACGTTCGTTCATCTAGCACAAAAGGAACGGGTTGCAGGAGAAACTTTTACTCTGGTTTTTCGGTCTGTTTCTTAGTGCCGGTTTGAAGTTCCTGCAGTTTTCACTTAAAACAGAGTTGGAGCTAGTACCTTCCCATATATATGTATGGAGTGGGGTTGGAAACTGAAAAGAAACTTTGTGTTCCCAACAAGCTAGTTGAACGACGGCTTTCACACACACTTATCTCTCAGATCTGAGCATGTGGAGAGACGTTCGTTCATCTAGCACAAAGGGAACGGGTTGCAGGAGAAACTTTTACTCTGGTATCTCAGTCTGTTTCCTAGTGCCGGTTTGAAGTTCCTGCAGTTTTCACTGTAAAACCGAGTTGGAGCTAGTACCTTCCCATATATATGTATGAAGTGGGGTTGGAAACTGAAAAGAAACTTTGTGTTCCCAACAAGCTAGTTGAAGGACGGCTTTCACACACACTTATCTCTCAGAACTGAGCATGTGGAGAGACGTTCGTTCATCTAGCACAAAGGGAACGGGTTGCAGTAGAAACTTTTACTCTGGTTTCTCAGTCTGTTTCCTAGTGCCGGTTTGAAGTTCCTGCAGTTTTCACTGTAAAACCGAGTTGGAGCTAGTACCTTCCCATATATATGTATGGAGTGGAGTTTGCCACTGAAAAGAAACTTTGTGTTCCCAACAAGCTGGTTGAAGTACGGCTTTCACACACACTTATCTCTCAGATCTGAGCATGTGGAGAGACGTTCGTTCATCTAGCACAAAAGGAACGGGTTGCAGGAGAAACTTTTACTCTGGTTTTTCGGTCTGTTTCTTAGTGCCTGTTTGAAGTTCCTACAGTTTTCACTTAAAACAGAGTTGGAGCTAGTACCTTCCCATATATATGTATGGAGTGGGGTTGGAAACTGAAAAGAAACTTTGTGTTCCCAACAAGCTAGTTGAACGACGGCTTTCACACACACTTATCTCTCAGATCTGAGCATGTGGAGAGACGTTCGTTCATCTAGCACAAAAGGAACGGGTTGCAGGAGAAACTTTTACTCTGGTATCTCAGTCTGTTTCCTAGTGCCGGTTTGAAGTTCCTGCAGTTTTCACTGTTAAACCGAGTTGGAGCTAGTACCTTCCCATATATATGTATGAAGTGGGGTTGGAAACTGAAAAGAAACTTTGTGTTCCCAACAAGCTGGTTGAAGGACGGCTTTCACACACACTTATCTCTCAGAACTGAGCATGTGGAGAGACGTTCGTTCATCTAGCACAAAGGAAACGGGTTGCAGGAGAAACTTTTACTCTGGTTTTTCAGTCTGTTTCTTAGTGCCGGTTTGAAGTTCCTGCAGTTTTCACTTAAAACAGAGTTGGAGCTAGTACCTTCCCATATATATGTATGGAGTGGGGTTGGAAACTGAAAAGAAACTTTGTGTTCCCAACAAGCTAGTTGAACGACGGCTTTCACACACACTTATCTCTCAGATCTGAGCATGTGGAGAGACGTTCGTTCATCTAGCACAAAAGGAACGGGTTGCAGGAGAAACTTTTACTCTGGTTTTTCGGTCTGTTTCTTAGTGCCGGTTTGAAGTTCCTGCAGTTTTCACTTAAAACAGAGTTGGAGCTAGTACCTTCCCATATATATGTATGGAGTGGGGTTGGAAACTGAAAAGAAACTTTGTGTTCCCAACAAGCTAGTTGAACGACGGCTTTCACACACACTTATCTCTCAGATCTGAGCATGTGGAGAGACGTTCGTTCATCTAGCACAAAGGGAACGGGTTGCAGGAGAAACTTTTACTCTGGTATCTCAGTCTGTTTCCTAGTGCCGGTTTGAAGTTCCTGCAGTTTTCACTGTAAAACCGAGTTGGAGCTAGTACCTTCCCATATATATGTATGAAGTGGGGTTGGAAACTGAAAAGAAACTTTGTGTTCCCAACAAGCTAGTTGAAGGACGGCTTTCACACACACTTATCTCTCAGAACTGAGCATGTGGAGAGACGTTCGTTCATCTAGCACAAAGGGAACGGGTTGCAGTAGAAACTTTTACTCTGGTTTCTCAGTCTGTTTCCTAGTGCCGGTTTGAAGTTCCTGCAGTTTTCACTGTAAAACCGAGTTGGAGCTAGTACCTTCCCATATATATGTATGGAGTGGAGTTTGCCACTGAAAAGAAACTTTGTGTTCCCAACAAGCTGGTTGAAGTACGGCTTTCACACACACTTATCTCTCAGAACTGAGCATGTGGAGAGACGTTCGTTCATCTAGCACAAAGGGAACCGGTTGCAGGAGAAACTTTTACTCTGGTTTCTCAGTCTGTTTCCTAGTGCCGGTTTGAAGTTCCTGCAGTTTTAACTTAAAACCGAGTTGGTGCTAGTACCTTCCCTTATATATGTATGGAGTGGAGTTGGAAACTGAAAAGAAACTTTGTGTTCCCAACAAGCTAGTTGAACGACGTCTTTCACACACACTTATCTCTCAGAACTGAGCATGTGGAGAGACGTTTGTTCATCTAGCACAAAGGGAACCGGTTGCAGGAGAAAATTTTACTCTGGTTTCTCAGTCTGTTTCCTAGTGCCGGTTAGAATTTCCTGCAGTTTTCACTGTAAAACCGAGTTGGAGCTAGTAACTTCCCATATATATGTATGGAGTGGAGTTTGCAACTGAAAAGAATCTTTGTGTTCCCAACAAGCTAGTTGAAGGACGGCTTTCACACACACTTATCTCTCAGAACTGAGCATGTGGAGAGACGTTCGTTCATTTAGCACAAAGGGAACGGGTTGCAGGAGAAAGTTTTACTCTGGTTTCTCAGTCTGTTTCCTAGTGCCGGTTTGAAGTTCCTGCAGTTTTCACTTAAAACCGAGTTGGTGCTAGTACCTTCCCATATATATGTATGGAGTGGAGTTGGAAACTGAAAAGAAACTTTGTGTTCCCAACAAGCTAGTTGAACGACGTCTTTCACACACACTTATCTCTCAGAACTGAGCATGTGGAGAGACGTTTGTTCATCTAGCACAAAGGTAACCGGTTGCAGGAGAAAATTTTACTCTGGTTTCTCAGTCTGTTTCCTAGTGCCGGTTTGAATTTCCTGCAGTTTTCACTGTAAAACCGAGTTGGAGCTAGTAACTTCCCATATATATGTATGGAGTGGAGTTTGCAACTGAAAAGAATCTTTGTGTTCCCAACAAGCTAGTTGAAGGACGGCTTTCACACACACTTATCTCTCAGAACTGAGCATGTGGAGAGACGTTCGTTCATCTAGCACAAAGGGAACGGGTTGCAGGAGAAACTTTTACTCTGGTTTCTCAGTCTGTTTCCTAGTGCCGGTTTGAAGTTCCTGCAGTTTTCACTTAAAACCGAGTTGGAGCTAGTACCTTCCCATATATATGTATGGAGTGGAGTTTGCCAATGAAAAGAAACTTTGTGTTCCCAAGAAGCTGGTTGAAGGACGGCTTTCACACACACTTATCTCTCAGAACTGAGCATGTGGAGAGACGTTCGTTCATCTAGCACAAAGGGAACCGGTTTCAGGAGAAACTTTTACTCTGGTTTCTCAGTCTGTTTCCTAGTGCCGCTTTGAAGTTCCTGCAGTTTTCACTGTAAAACCGAGTTGGAGCTAGTACCTTCCCATATATATGTATGGAGTGGAGTTTGCCACTGAAAAGAAACTTTGTGTTCCCAACAAGCTGGTTGAAGGACGGCTTTCACACACACTTATCTCTCAGAACTGAGCATGTGGAGAGACGTTCGTTCATCTAGCACAAAGGAAACGGGTTGCAGGAGAAATTTTACTCTGGTTTTTCGGTCTGTTTCTTAGTGCCGGTTTGAAGTTCCTGCAGTTTTCACTTAAAACAGAGTTGGAGCTAGTACCTTCCCATATATATGTATGGAGTGGGGTTGGAAACTGAAAAGAAACTTTGTGTTCCCAACAAGCTAGTTGAACGACGGCTTTCACACACACTTATATCTCAGATCTGAGCATGTGGAGAGACGTTCGTTCATCTAGCACAAAAGGAACGGGTTGCAGGAGAAACTTTTACTCTGGTATCTCAGTCTGTTTCCTAGTGCCGGTTTGAAGTTCCTGCAGTTTTCACTGTAAAACCGAGTTGGAGCTAGTACCTTCCCATATATATGTATGAAGTGGGGTTGGAAACTGAAAAGAAACTTTGTGTTCCCAACAAGCTAGTTGAAGGACGGCTTTCACACACACTTATCTCTCAGAACTGAGCATGTGGAGAGACGTTCGTTCATCTAGCACAAAGGGAACGGGTTGCAGGAGAAACTTTTACTCTGGTTTTTCGGTCTGTTTCTTAGTGCCGGTTTGAAGTTCCTGCAGTTTTCACTTAAAACAGAGTTGGAGCTAGTACCTTCCCATATATATCTATGGAGTGGGGTTGGAAACTGAAAAGAAACTTTGTGTTCCCAACAAGCTAGTTGAACGACGGCTTTCACACACACTTATCTCTCAGATCTGAGCATGTGGAGAGACGTTCGTTCATCTAGCACAAAAGGAACGGGTTGCAGGAGAAACTTTTACTCTGGTATCTCAGTCTGTTTCCTAGTGCCGGTTTGAAGTTCCTGCAGTTTTCACTGTAAAACCGAGTTGGAGCTAGTACCTTCCCATATATATGTATGAAGTGGGGTTGGAAACTGAAAAGAAAATTTGTGTTCCCAACAAGCTAGTTGAAGGACGGCTTTCACACACACTTATCTCTCAGAACTGAGCATGTGGAGAGACGTTCGTTCATCTAGCACAAAGGGAATGGGTTGCAGGGGAATCTTTTACTCTGAATTCTCAGTCTGTTTTTTAGTGCCTGTTTGAAGTTCCTGCAGTTTTCACTGTAAAACCGAGTTGGAGCTAGTACCTTCCCATATATATGTATGGAGTGGAGTTTGCCACTGAAAAGAAACTTTGTGTTCCCAACAAGCTAGTTGAAGGACGGCTTTCACTCACAATTATCTCTCAGAACTGAGCATGTGGAAAGACGTTCGTTCATCTAGCACAAAGGGAACGGGTTGTAGGAGAAACTTTTACTCTGGTTTCTCAGTCTGTTTCCTAGTGCCGGTTTGAAGTTCCTGCAGTTTTCACTTAAAACCGAGTTGCAGCTAGTACCTTCCCATATATATGTATGGAGTGGAGTTTGCCACTGAAAAGAAACTTTGTGTTCCCAACAAGCTACTTGAAGGACGGCTTTCACACACACTTATCTCTCAGAACTGAGCATGTGGAGAGACGTTTGTTCATCTAGCACAAAGGGAACGGGTTGCAGGAGAAACTTTTACTCTGGTTTCTCAGTCTGTTTCCTAGTGCCGGTTTAAAGTACCTGCAGTTTTCACTGTAAAACCGAGTTGGAGCTAGTACCTTCCCATATATATGTATGGAGTGGAGTTTGCCACTGAAAAGAAACTTTGTGTTCCCAACATGCTAGTTGAAGGACGGCTTTCACACACACTTATCTCTCAGAACTGAGCATGTGGAGAGACGTTCGTTCATCTAGCACAAAGGGAACGGGTTGCAGGAGAATCTTTTACTCTGGATTCTCAGTCTGTTTACTAGTGCCGGTTTGAAGTTCCTGCAGTTTTCACTTAAAACCGAGTTGGAGCTAGTACCTCCACATATATTTGTAACGAGTGGGGTTTGCCACTGAAAAGAAACTTTGTGTTCCCAACAAGCTAGTTGAAGGACGGCTTTCACACACACTTATCTCTCAGAATTGAGCATGTGGAGAGACGTTCCTTCATCTAGCACAAAGGAAACGGGTTGCAGGAGAAACTTTTACTCTGGTTTCTCAGTCTGTTTCCTAGTGCCGGTTTGAAGTTCCTGCAGTTTTCACTGTAAAACCGAGTTGGAGCTAGTACCTTCCCATATATATCTATGGAGTGGGGTTGGAAACTGAAAAGAAACTTTGTGTTCCCAACAAGCTAGTTGAACGACGGCTTTCACACACACTTATCTCTCAGATCTGAGCATGTGGAGAGACGTTCGTTCATCTAGCACAAAAGGAACGGGTTGCAGGAGAAACTTTTACTCTGGTATCTCAGTCTGTTTCCTAGTGCCGGTTTGAAGTTCCTGCAGTTTTCACTGTAAAACCGAGTTGGAGCTAGTACCTTCCCATATATATGTATGAAGTGGGGTTGGAAACTGAAAAGAAAATTTGTGTTCCCAACAAGCTAGTTGAAGGACGGCTTTCACACACACTTATCTCTCAGAACTGAGCATGTGGAGAGACGTTCGTTCATCTAGCACAAAGGGAATGGGTTGCAGGGGAATCTTTTACTCTGAATTCTCAGTCTGTTTTTTAGTGCCTGTTTGAAGTTCCTGCAGTTTTCACTGTAAAACCGAGTTGGAGCTAGTACCTTCCCATATATATGTATGGAGTGGAGTTTGCCACTGAAAAGAAACTTTGTGTTCCCAACAAGCTAGTTGAAGGACGGCTTTCACTCACAATTATCTCTCAGAACTGAGCATGTGGAAAGACGTTCGTTCATCTAGCACAAAGGGAACGGGTTGTAGGAGAAACTTTTACTCTGGTTTCTCAGTCTGTTTCCTAGTGCCGGTTTGAAGTTCCTGCAGTTTTCACTTAAAACCGAGTTGCAGCTAGTACCTTCCCATATATATGTATGGAGTGGAGTTTGCCACTGAAAAGAAACTTTGTGTTCCCAACAAGCTACTTGAAGGACGGCTTTCACACACACTTATCTCTCAGAACTGAGCATGTGGAGAGACGTTTGTTCATCTAGCACAAAGGGAACGGGTTGCAGGAGAAACTTTTACTCTGGTTTCTCAGTCTGTTTCCTAGTGCCGGTTTAAAGTACCTGCAGTTTTCACTGTAAAACCGAGTTGGAGCTAGTACCTTCCCATATATATGTATGGAGTGGAGTTTGCCACTGAAAAGAAACTTTGTGTTCCCAACATGCTAGTTGAAGGACGGCTTTCACACACACTTATCTCTCAGAACTGAGCATGTGGAGAGACGTTCGTTCATCTAGCACAAAGGGAACGGGTTGCAGGAGAATCTTTTACTCTGGATTCTCAGTCTGTTTACTAGTGCCGGTTTGAAGTTCCTGCAGTTTTCACTTAAAACCGAGTTGGAGCTAGTACCTCCACATATATTTGTAACGAGTGGGGTTTGCCACTGAAAAGAAACTTTGTGTTCCCAACAAGCTAGTTGAAGGACGGCTTTCACACACACTTATCTCTCAGAATTGAGCATGTGGAGAGACGTTCCTTCATCTAGCACAAAGGAAACGGGTTGCAGGAGAAACTTTTACTCTGGTTTCTCAGTCTGTTTCCTAGTGCCGGTTTGAAGTTCCTGCAGTTTTCACTGTAAAACCGAGTTGGAGCTAGTACCTTCCCATATATATGTATGGAGTGGAGTTTGCCACTGAAAAGAAACTTTGTGTTCCCAACAAGCTAGTTGAAGGACGGCTTTCACACACACTTATCTCTCAGAATTGAGCATGTGGAGAGACGTTCGTTCATCTAGCACAAAGGGAACGGGTTGCAGGTAATGCTTTTACTCTGGTTTCTCAGTCTGTTTCCTAGTGCCGGTTTGAAGTTCCTGCAGTTTTCACTTAAAACCGAGTTGGAGCTAGTACCTTCCCATATATATGTATGGAGTGGAGTTGGAAACTGAAAAGAAACTTTGTGTTCCCAAAAAGCTAGTTGAAGGACGGCTTTCACACACACTTATCTCTCAGAACTGAGCATGTGGAGAGACGTTCGTTCATCTAGCACAAAGGGAACCGGTTGCAGGAGAAACTTTTACTCTGGTTTCTCAGTCTGTTTCCTAGTGCCGGTTTGAAGTTCCTGCAGTTTTCACTGTAAAACCGAGTTGGAGCTAGTACCTTCCCATATATATGTATGGAGTGGATTTTGCCACTGAAAAGAAACTTTGTGTTCCCAACAAGCTAGTTGAAGGACGGCTTTCACACACACTTATCTCACAGAACTGAGCATGTGGAGAGACGTTCGTTCATCTAGCACAAAGGGAACGGGTTGTAGGAGAAACTTTTACTCTGGTTTCTCAGTCTGTTTCCTAGTGCCGGTTTGAAGTTCCTGCAGTTTTCACTTAAAACCGAGTTGCAGCTAGTACCTTCCCATATATATGTATGGAGTGGAGTTTGCCACTGAAAAGAAACTTTGTGTTCCCAACAAGCTACTTGAAGGACGGCTTTCACACACACTTATCTCTCAGAACTGAGCATGTGGAGAGACGTTTGTTCATCTAGCACAAAGGGAACGAGTTGCAGGAGAAACTTTTACTCTGGTTTCTCAGTCTGTTTCCTAGTGCCGGTTTCAAGTACCTGCAGTTTTCACTGTAAAAGCGTGTTGGAGCTAGTACCTTCCAATATATATGTATGGAGTGGAGTTTGCAACTGAAAAGAAACTTTGTGTTCCCAACAAGCTAGTTGAAGGACGGCTTTCACACACACATATCTCTCAGAACTGAGGATGTGGAGAGACGTTCGTTCATCTAGCAAAAATGGAACGGGTTGCAGGAGAAACTTTTACTCTGGTTTCTAAGTCTGTTTCCTAGTGCCGGTTTGATGTTCCTGCAGTTTTCACTGTAAAACCGATTTGGAGCTAGTACCTTCCCATATATATGTATGGAGTGGAGTTTGCCACTGAAAAGAAACTTTGTGTTCCCAACAAGCTGGTTGAAGGACGGCTTTCACACACACTTATCTCTCAGAACTGAGCATGTGGAGAGACGTTCGTTCATCTAGCACAAAGGAAACGGGTTGCAGGAGAAACTTTTACTCTGGTTTTTCGGTCTGTTTCTTAGTGCCGGTTTGAAGTTCCTGCAGTTTTCACTTAAAACAGAGTTGGAGCTTGTACCTTCCCATATATATGTATGGAGTGGGGTTGGAAACTGAAAAGAAACTTTGTGTTCCCAACAAGCTAGTTGAACGACGGCTTTCACACACACTTATCTCTCAGATCTGAGCATGTGGAGAGACGTTCGTTCATCTAGCACAAAAGGAACGGGTTGCAGGAGAAACTTTTACTCTGGTTTTTCGGTCTGTTTCTTAGTGCCTGTTTGAAGTTCCTACAGTTTTCACTTAAAACAGAGTTGGAGCTAGTACCTTCCCATATATATGTATGGAGTGGAGTTTGCCACTGAAAAGAAACTTTGTGTTCCCAACAAGCTGGTTGAAGGACGGCTTTCACACACACTTATCTCTCAGAACTGAGCATGTGGAGAGACGTTCGTTCATCTAGCACAAAGGAAACGGGTTGCAGGAGAAACTTTTACTCTGGTTTTTCGGTCTGTTTCTTAGTGCCGGTTTGAAGTTCCTGCAGTTTTCACTTAAAACAGAGTTGGAGCTTGTACCTTCCCATATATATGTATGGAGTGGGGTTGGAAACTGAAAAGAAACTTTGTGTTCCCAACAAGCTAGTTGAACGACGGCTTTCACACACACTTATCTCTCAGATCTGAGCATGTGGAGAGACGTTCGTTCATCTAGCACAAAAGGAACGGGTTGCAGGAGAAACTTTTACTCTGGTTTTTCGGTCTGTTTCCTAGTGCCGGTTTGATGTTCCTGCAGTTTTCACTGTAAAACCGATTTGGAGCTAGTACCTTCCCATATATATGTATGGAGTGGAGTTTGCCACTGAAAAGAAACTTTGTGTTCCCAACAAGCTGGTTGAAGGACGGCTTTCACACACACTTATCTCTCAGAACTGAGCATGTGGAGAGACGTTCGTTCATCTAGCACAAAGGAAACGGGTTGCAGGAGAAACTTTTACTCTGGTTTTTCGGTCTGTTTCTTAGTGCCGGTTTGAAGTTCCTGCAGTTTTCACTTAAAACAGAGTTGGAGCTTGTACCTTCCCATATATATGTATGGAGTGGGGTTGGAAACTGAAAAGAAACTTTGTGTTCCCAACAAGCTAGTTGAACGACGGCTTTCACACACACTTATCTCTCAGATCTGAGCATGTGGAGAGACGTTCGTTCATCTAGCACAAAAGGAACGGGTTGCAGGAGAAACTTTTACTCTGGTTTTTCGGTCTGTTTCTTAGTGCCTGTTTGAAGTTCCTACAGTTTTCACTTAAAACAGAGTTGGAGCTAGTACCTTCCCATATATATGTATGGAGTGGGGTTGGAAACTGAAAAGAAACTTTGTGTTCCCAACAAGCTAGTTGAACGACGGCTTTCACACACACTTATCTCTCAGATCTGAGCATGTGGAGAGACGTTCGTTCATCTAGCACAAAAGGAACGGGTTGCAGGAGAAACTTTTACTCTGGTATCTCAGTCTGTTTCCTAGTGCCGGTTTGAAGTTCCTGCAGTTTTCACTGTTAAACCGAGTTGGAGCTAGTACCTTCCCATATATATGTATGAAGTGGGGTTGGAAACTGAAAAGAAACTTTGTGTTCCCAACAAGCTGGTTGAAGGACGGCTTTCACACACACTTATCTCTCAGAACTGAGCATGTGGAGAGACGTTCGTTCATCTAGCACAAAGGAAACGGGTTGCAGGAGAAACTTTTACTCTGGTTTTTCAGTCTGTTTCTTAGTGCCGGTTTGAAGTTCCTGCAGTTTTCACTTAAAACAGAGTTGGAGCTAGTACCTTCCCATATATATGTATGGAGTGGGGTTGGAAACTGAAAAGAAACTTTGTGTTCCCAACAAGCTAGTTGAACGACGGCTTTCACACACACTTATCTCTCAGATCTGAGCATGTGGAGAGACGTTCGTTCATCTAGCACAAAAGGAACGGGTTGCAGGAGAAACTTTTACTCTGGTTTTTCGGTCTGTTTCTTAGTGCCGGTTTGAAGTTCCTGCAGTTTTCACTTAAAACAGAGTTGGAGCTAGTACCTTCCCATATATATGTATGGAGTGGGGTTGGAAACTGAAAAGAAACTTTGTGTTCCCAACAAGCTAGTTGAACGACGGCTTTCACACACACTTATCTCTCAGATCTGAGCATGTGGAGAGACGTTCGTTCATCTAGCACAAAAGGAACGGGTTGCAGGAGAAACTTTTACTCTGGTATCTCAGTCTGTTTCCTAGTGCCGGTTTGAAGTTCCTGCAGTTTTCACTGTAAAACCGAGTTGGAGCTAGTACCTTCCCATATATATGTATGAAGTGGGGTTGGAAACTGAAAAGAAACTTTGTGTTCCCAACAAGCTAGTTGAAGGACGGCTTTCACACACACTTATCTCTCAGAACTGAGCATGTGGAGAGACGTTCGTTCATCTAGCACAAAGGGAACGGGTTGCAGTAGAAACTTTTACTCTGGTTTCTCAGTCTGTTTCCTAGTGCCGGTTTGAAGTTCCTGCAGTTTTCACTGTAAAACCGAGTTGGAGCTAGTACCTTCCCATATATATGTATGGAGTGGAGTTTGCCACTGAAAAGAAACTTTGTGTTCCCAACAAGCTAGTTGAAGGACGGCTTTCACACACACTTATCTCTCAGAATTGAGCATGTGGAGAGACGTTCGTTCATCTAGCACAAAGGGAACGGGTTGCAGGTAATGCTTTTACTCTGGTTTCTCAGTCTGTTTCCTAGTGCCGGTTTGAAGTTCCTGCAGTTTTCACTTAAAACCGAGTTGGAGCTAGTACCTTCCCATATATATGTATGGAGTGGAGTTGGAAACTGAAAAGAAACTTTGTGTTCCCAAAAAGCTAGTTGAAGGACGGCTTTCACACACACTTATCTCTCAGAACTGAGCATGTGGAGAGACGTTCGTTCATCTAGCACAAAGGGAACCGGTTGCAGGAGAAACTTTTACTCTGGTTTCTCAGTCTGTTTCCTAGTGCCGGTTTGAAGTTCCTGCAGTTTTCACTGTAAAACCGAGTTGGAGCTAGTACCTTCCCATATATATGTATGGAGTGGATTTTGCCACTGAAAAGAAACTTTGTGTTCCCAACAAGCTAGTTGAAGGACGGCTTTCACACACACTTATCTCACAGAACTGAGCATGTGGAGAGACGTTCGTTCATCTAGCACAAAGGGAACGGGTTGTAGGAGAAACTTTTACTCTGGTTTCTCAGTCTGTTTCCTAGTGCCGGTTTGAAGTTCCTGCAGTTTTCACTTAAAACCGAGTTGCAGCTAGTACCTTCCCATATATATGTATGGAGTGGAGTTTGCCACTGAAAAGAAACTTTGTGTTCCCAACAAGCTACTTGAAGGACGGCTTTCACACACACTTATCTCTCAGAACTGAGCATGTGGAGAGACGTTTGTTCATCTAGCACAAAGGGAACGAGTTGCAGGAGAAACTTTTACTCTGGTTTCTCAGTCTGTTTCCTAGTGCCGGTTTCAAGTACCTGCAGTTTTCACTGTAAAACCGAGTTGGAGCTAGTACCTTCCCATATATATTTATGGAGTGGAGTTTGCCACTGAAAAGAAACTTTGTGTTCCCAACATGCTAGTTGAAGGACGGCTTTCACACACACTTATCTCTCAGAACTGAGCATGTGGAGAGACGTTCGTTCATCTAGCACAAAGGGAACGGGTTGCAGGAGAATCTTTTACTCTGGATTCTCAGTCTGTTTCCTAGTGCCGGTTTGAAGTTCCTGCAGTTTTCACTTAAAACCGAGTTGGAGCTAGTACCTCCACATATATTTGTAACGAGTGGGGTTTGCCACTGAAAAGAAACTTTGTGTTCCCAACAAGCTAGTTGAAGGACGGCTTTCACACACACTTATCTCTCAGAACTGAGCATGTGGAGAGACGTTCCTTCATCTAGCACAAAGGAAACGGGTTGCAGGAGAAACTTTTACTCTGGTTTCTCAGTCTGTTTCCTAGTGCCGGTTTGAAGTTCCTGCAGTTTTCACTGTAAAACCGAGTTGGAGCTAGTACCTTCCCATATATATGTATGGAGTGGAGTTTGCCACTGAAAAGAAACTTTGTGTTCCCAACAAGCTAGTTGAAGGACGGCTTTCACACACACTTATCTCTCAGAATTGAGCATGTGGAGAGACGTTCGTTCATCTAGCACAAAGGGAACGGGTTGCAGGTAATACTTTTACTCTGGTTTCTCAGTCTGTTTCCTAGTGCCGGTTTGAAGTTCCTGCAGTTTTCACTTAAAACCGAGTTGGAGCTAGTACCTTCCCATATATATGTATGGAGTGGAGTTGGAAACTGAAAAGAAACTTTGTGTTCCCAAAAAGCTAGTTGAAGGACGGCTTTCACACACACTTATCTCTCAGAACTGAGCATGTGGAGAGACGTTCGTTCATCTAGCACAAAGGGAACCGGTTGCAGGAGAAACTTTTACTCTGGTTTCTCAGTCTGTTTCCTAGTGCCGGTTTGAAGTTCCTGCAGTTTTCACTGTAAAACCGAGTTGGAGCTAGTACCTTCCCATATATATGTATGGAGTGGATTTTGCCACTGAAAAGAAACTTTGTGTTCCCAACAAGCTAGTTGAAGGACGGCTTTCACACACACTTATCTCACAGAACTGAGCATGTGGAGAGACGTTCGTTCATCTAGCACAAAGGGAACCAGTTGCAGGAGAAACTTTTACTCTGGTTTCTCACTCTGCTTCCTAGTGCCGGTTTGAAGTTCCTGCAGTTTTCACTTAAAACCGAGTTGGAGCTAGTACCTTCCCATATATATGTATGGAGTGGAGTTGGAAACTGTAAAGAAAATTTGTGTTCCCAACAAGCTAGTTGAACGACGGCTTTCACACACACTTATCTCTCAGAACTGAGCATATGGAGAGACGTTCCTTCATCTAGCACAAAGGGAACGGGTTGCAGGAGAAACTTTTACTCTGGTATCTCAGTCTGTTTCCTAGTGCCGGTTTGAAGTTCCTGCAGTTTTCACTTAAAACCGAGTTGGAGCTAGTACCTTCCCATATATATGTATGGAGTGCAGTTGGAAAATGAAAAGAAACTTTGTGTTCCCAACAAGCTAGTTGAAGGACGGCTTTCACACACACTTATCTCTCAGAACTGAGCATGTGGAGAGACGTTTGTTCATCTAGCCAAAGGGAACCGGTTGCAGGGGAAACTTTTACTCTGGTTTCTCAGTCTGCTTCCTAGTGCCGGTTTGAAGTTCCTGCAGTTTTCACTGTAAAACCGAGTTGGAGCTAGTACCTTCCCATATATATGTATGGAGTGGAGTTTGCAACTGAAAAGAATCTTTGTGTTCCCAACAAGCTAGTTGAAGGACGGCTTTCACACACACTTATCTCTCAGAACTGAGCATGTGGAGAGACATTCGTTCATCTAGCACAAAGGGAACGGGTTGCAGGAGAAACTTTTACTCTGGTTTCTCAGTCTGTTTCCTAGTGCCGGTTTGAAGTTCCTGCAGTTTTCACTGTAAAACCGAGTTGGAGCTAGTACCTTCCCATATATATGTATGCAGTGGAGTTTGAAACTGAAAAGAAACTTTGTGTTCCCAACAAGTTAGTTGAAGGACGGCTTTCACAGACACTTATCTCTCAGAACTGAGCATGTGGAGAGACGTTCGTTCATCTAGCACAAATTGAACGGGTTGCAGGAGAAACTTTTACTCTGATTTCTCAGTCTGTTTCCTAGTGCCGGTTTGAAGTTCCTGCAGTTTTCACTGTAAAACCGATTTGGAGCTAGTACCTTCCCATATATATGTATGCAGTGGAGTTTGAAACTGAAAAGGAACTTTGTGTTCAAACAAGTTAGTTGAAGGAGCGCTTTCACAGGCACTTATCTCTCAGAACTGAGCATGTGGAGAGACGTTCGTTCATCCAGCACAAAGGGAACGGGTTGCAGGAGAATCTTTTACTCTGGTTTCTCAGTCTGTTTCCTAGTGCCGGTTTGAAGTTCCTGCAGTTTTCACTTAAAACCGAGTTGGAGCTAGTACCTTCCCATATATATGTATGGAGTGGAGTTTGCCAATGAAAAGAAACTTTGTGTTCCCAAGAAGCTGGTTGAAGGACGGCTTTCACACACATTTATCTCTCAGAACTGAGCATGTGGAGAGACGTTCGTTCATCTAGCACAAAGGGAACCGGTTTCAGGAGAAACTTTTACTCTGGTTTCTCAGTCTGTTTCCTAGTGCCGCTTTGAAGTTCCTGCAGTTTTCACTGTAAAAGCGTGTTGGAGCTAGTACCTTCCAATATATATGTATGGAGTGGAGTTTGCAACTGAAAAGAAACTTTGTGTTCCCAACAAGCTAGTTGAAGGACGGCTTTCACACACACATATCTCTCAGAACTGAGGATGTGGAGAGACGTTCGTTCATCTAGCAAAAATGGAACGGGTTGCAGGAGAAACTTTTACTCTGGTTTCTAAGTCTGTTTCCTAGTGCCGGTTTGATGTTCCTGCAGTTTTCACTGTAAAACCGATTTGGAGCTAGTACCTTCCCATATATATGTATGGAGTGGAGTTTGCCACTGAAAAGAAACTTTGTGTTCCCAACAAGCTGGTTGAAGGACGGCTTTCACACACACTTATCTCTCAGAACTGAGCATGTGGAGAGACGTTCGTTCATCTAGCACAAAGGAAACGGGTTGCAGGAGAAACTTTTACTCTGGTTTTTCGGTCTGTTTCTTAGTGCCGGTTTGAAGTTCCTGCAGTTTTCACTTAAAACAGAGTTGGAGCTTGTACCTTCCCATATATATGTATGGAGTGGGGTTGGAAACTGAAAAGAAACTTTGTGTTCCCAACAAGCTAGTTGAACGACGGCTTTCACACACACTTATCTCTCAGATCTGAGCATGTGGAGAGACGTTCGTTCATCTAGCACAAAAGGAACGGGTTGCAGGAGAAACTTTTACTCTGGTTTTTCGGTCTGTTTCTTAGTGCCTGTTTGAAGTTCCTACAGTTTTCACTTAAAACAGAGTTGGAGCTAGTACCTTCCCATATATATGTATGGAGTGGGGTTGGAAACTGAAAAGAAACTTTGTGTTCCCAACAAGCTAGTTGAACGACGGCTTTCACACACACTTATCTCTCAGATCTGAGCATGTGGAGAGACGTTCGTTCATCTAGCACAAAAGGAACGGGTTGCAGGAGAAACTTTTACTCTGGTATCTCAGTCTGTTTCCTAGTGCCGGTTTGAAGTTCCTGCAGTTTTCACTGTTAAACCGAGTTGGAGCTAGTACCTTCCCATATATATGTATGAAGTGGGGTTGGAAACTGAAAAGAAACTTTGTGTTCCCAACAAGCTGGTTGAAGGACGGCTTTCACACACACTTATCTCTCAGAACTGAGCATGTGGAGAGACGTTCGTTCATCTAGCACAAAGGAAACGGGTTGCAGGAGAAACTTTTACTCTGGTTTTTCAGTCTGTTTCTTAGTGCCGGTTTGAAGTTCCTGCAGTTTTCACTTAAAACAGAGTTGGAGCTAGTACCTTCCCATATATATGTATGGAGTGGGGTTGGAAACTGAAAAGAAACTTTGTGTTCCCAACAAGCTAGTTGAACGACGGCTTTCACACACACTTATCTCTCAGATCTGAGCATGTGGAGAGACGTTCGTTCATCTAGCACAAAAGGAACGGGTTGCAGGAGAAACTTTTACTCTGGTTTTTCGGTCTGTTTCTTAGTGCCGGTTTGAAGTTCCTGCAGTTTTCACTTAAAACAGAGTTGGAGCTAGTACCTTCCCATATATATGTATGGAGTGGGGTTGGAAACTGAAAAGAAACTTTGTGTTCCCAACAAGCTAGTTGAACGACGGCTTTCACACACACTTATCTCTCAGATCTGAGCATGTGGAGAGACGTTCGTTCATCTAGCACAAAAGGAACGGGTTGCAGGAGAAACTTTTACTCTGGTATCTCAGTCTGTTTCCTAGTGCCGGTTTGAAGTTCCTGCAGTTTTCACTGTAAAACCGAGTTGGAGCTAGTACCTTCCCATATATATGTATGAAGTGGGGTTGGAAACTGAAAAGAAACTTTGTGTTCCCAACAAGCTAGTTGAAGGACGGCTTTCACACACACTTATCTCTCAGAACTGAGCATGTGGAGAGACGTTCGTTCATCTAGCACAAAGGGAACGGGTTGCAGTAGAAACTTTTACTCTGGTTTCTCAGTCTGTTTCCTAGTGCCGGTTTGAAGTTCCTGCAGTTTTCACTGTAAAACCGAGTTGGAGCTAGTACCTTCCCATATATATGTATGGAGTGGAGTTTGCCACTGAAAAGAAACTTTGTGTTCCCAACAAGCTGGTTGAAGTACGGCTTTCACACACACTTATCTCTCAGAACTGAGCATGTGGAGAGACGTTCGTTCATCTAGCACAAAGGGAACCGGTTGCAGGAGAAACTTTTACTCTGGTTTCTCAGTCTGTTTCCTAGTGCCGGTTTGAAGTTCCTGCAGTTTTAACTTAAAACCGAGTTGGTGCTAGTACCTTCCCTTATATATGTATGGAGTGGAGTTGGAAACTGAAAAGAAACTTTGTGTTCCCAACAAGCTAGTTGAACGACGTCTTTCACACACACTTATCTCTCAGAACTGAGCATGTGGAGAGACGTTTGTTCATCTAGCACAAAGGGAACCGGTTGCAGGAGAAAATTTTACTCTGGTTTCTCAGTCTGTTTCCTAGTGCCGGTTAGAATTTCCTGCAGTTTTCACTGTAAAACCGAGTTGGAGCTAGTAACTTCCCATATATATGTATGGAGTGGAGTTTGCAACTGAAAAGAATCTTTGTGTTCCCAACAAGCTAGTTGAAGGACGGCTTTCACACACACTTATCTCTCAGAACTGAGCATGTGGAGAGACGTTCGTTCATTTAGCACAAAGGGAACGGGTTGCAGGAGAAAGTTTTACTCTGGTTTCTCAGTCTGTTTCCTAGTGCCGGTTTGAAGTTCCTGCAGTTTTCACTTAAAACCGAGTTGGTGCTAGTACCTTCCCATATATATGTATGGAGTGGAGTTGGAAACTGAAAAGAAACTTTGTGTTCCCAACAAGCTAGTTGAACGACGTCTTTCACACACACTTATCTCTCAGAACTGAGCATGTGGAGAGACGTTTGTTCATCTAGCACAAAGGTAACCGGTTGCAGGAGAAAATTTTACTCTGGTTTCTCAGTCTGTTTCCTAGTGCCGGTTTGAATTTCCTGCAGTTTTCACTGTAAAACCGAGTTGGAGCTAGTAACTTCCCATATATATGTATGGAGTGGAGTTTGCAACTGAAAAGAATCTTTGTGTTCCCAACAAGCTAGTTGAAGGACGGCTTTCACACACACTTATCTCTCAGAACTGAGCATGTGGAGAGACGTTCGTTCATCTAGCACAAAGGGAACGGGTTGCAGGAGAAACTTTTACTCTGGTTTCTCAGTCTGTTTCCTAGTGCCGGTTTGAAGTTCCTGCAGTTTTCACTTAAAACCGAGTTGGAGCTAGTACCTTCCCATATATATGTATGGAGTGGAGTTTGCCAATGAAAAGAAACTTTGTGTTCCCAAGAAGCTGGTTGAAGGACGGCTTTCACACACACTTATCTCTCAGAACTGAGCATGTGGAGAGACGTTCGTTCATCTAGCACAAAGGGAACCGGTTTCAGGAGAAACTTTTACTCTGGTTTCTCAGTCTGTTTCCTAGTGCCGCTTTGAAGTTCCTGCAGTTTTCACTGTAAAACCGAGTTGGAGCTAGTACCTTCCCATATATATGTATGGAGTGGAGTTTGCCACTGAAAAGAAACTTTGTGTTCCCAACAAGCTGGTTGAAGGACGGCTTTCACACACACTTATCTCTCAGAACTGAGCATGTGGAGAGACGTTCGTTCATCTAGCACAAAGGAAACGGGTTGCAGGAGAAATTTTACTCTGGTTTTTCGGTCTGTTTCTTAGTGCCGGTTTGAAGTTCCTGCAGTTTTCACTTAAAACAGAGTTGGAGCTAGTACCTTCCCATATATATGTATGGAGTGGGGTTGGAAACTGAAAAGAAACTTTGTGTTCCCAACAAGCTAGTTGAACGACGGCTTTCACACACACTTATATCTCAGATCTGAGCATGTGGAGAGACGTTCGTTCATCTAGCACAAAAGGAACGGGTTGCAGGAGAAACTTTTACTCTGGTATCTCAGTCTGTTTCCTAGTGCCGGTTTGAAGTTCCTGCAGTTTTCACTGTAAAACCGAGTTGGAGCTAGTACCTTCCCATATATATGTATGAAGTGGGGTTGGAAACTGAAAAGAAACTTTGTGTTCCCAACAAGCTAGTTGAAGGACGGCTTTCACACACACTTATCTCTCAGAACTGAGCATGTGGAGAGACGTTCGTTCATCTAGCACAAAGGGAACGGGTTGCAGGAGAAACTTTTACTCTGGTTTTTCGGTCTGTTTCTTAGTGCCGGTTTGAAGTTCCTGCAGTTTTCACTTAAAACAGAGTTGGAGCTAGTACCTTCCCATATATATCTATGGAGTGGGGTTGGAAACTGAAAAGAAACTTTGTGTTCCCAACAAGCTAGTTGAACGACGGCTTTCACACACACTTATCTCTCAGATCTGAGCATGTGGAGAGACGTTCGTTCATCTAGCACAAAAGGAACGGGTTGCAGGAGAAACTTTTACTCTGGTATCTCAGTCTGTTTCCTAGTGCCGGTTTGAAGTTCCTGCAGTTTTCACTGTAAAACCGAGTTGGAGCTAGTACCTTCCCATATATATGTATGAAGTGGGGTTGGAAACTGAAAAGAAAATTTGTGTTCCCAACAAGCTAGTTGAAGGACGGCTTTCACACACACTTATCTCTCAGAACTGAGCATGTGGAGAGACGTTCGTTCATCTAGCACAAAGGGAACGGTTTGCAGTAGAAACTTTTACTCTGGTTTCTCAGTCTGTTTCCTAGTGCCGGTTTGAAGTTCCTGCAGTTTTCACTGTAAAACCGAGTTGGAGCTAGTACCTTCCCATATATATGTATGGAGTGGAGTTTGCCACTGAAAAGAAACTTTGTGTTCCCAACAAGCTGGTTGAAGTACGGCTTTCACACACACTTATCTCTCAGAACTGAGCATGTGGAGAGACGTTCGTTCATCTAGCACAAAGGGAACCGGTTGCAGGAGAAACTTTTACTCTGGTTTCTCAGTCTGTTTCCTAGTGCCGGTTTGAAGTTCCTGCAGTTTTAACTTAAAACCGAGTTGGTGCTAGTACCTTCCCTTATATATGTATGGAGTGGAGTTGGAAACTGAAAAGAAACTTTGTGTTCCCAACAAGCTAGTTGAACGACGTCTTTCACACACACTTATCTCTCAGAACTGAGCATGTGGAGAGACGTTTGTTCATCTAGCACAAAGGGAACCGGTTGCAGGAGAAAATTTTACTCTGGTTTCTCAGTCTGTTTCCTAGTGCCGGTTAGAATTTCCTGCAGTTTTCACTGTAAAACCGAGTTGGAGCTAGTACCTTCCCATATATATGTATGGAGTGGGGTTGGAAACTGAAAAGAAACTTTGTGTTCCCAACAAGCTAGTTGAACGACGGCTTTCACACACACTTATATCTCAGATCTGAGCATGTGGAGAGACGTTCGTTCATCTAGCACAAAAGCAACGGGTTGCAGGAGAAACTTTTACTCTGGTATCTCAGTCTGTTTCCTAGTGCCGGTTTGAAGTTCCTGCAGTTTTCACTGTAAAACCGAGTTGGAGCTAGTACCTTCCCATATATATGTATGAAGTGGGGTTGGAAACTGAAAAGAAACTTTGTGTTCCCAACAAGCTAGTTGAAGGACGGCTTTCACACACACTTATCTCTCAGAACTGAGCATGTGGAGAGACGTTCGTTCATCTAGCACAAAGGGAACGGGTTGCAGTAGAAACTTTTACTCTGGTTTCTCAGTCTGTTTCCTAGTGCCGGTTTGAAGTTCCTGCAGTTTTCACTGTAAAACCGAGTTGGAGCTAGTACCTTCCCATATATATGTATGGAGTGGAGTTTGCCACTGAAAAGAAACTTTGTGTTCCCAACAAGCTGGTTGAAGTACGGCTTTCACACACACTTATCTCTCAGAACTGAGCATGTGGAGAGACGTTCGTTCATCTAGCACAAAGGGAACCGGTTGCAGGAGAAACTTTTACTCTGGTTTCTCAGTCTGTTTCCTAGTGCCGGTTTGAAGTTCCTGCAGTTTTAACTTAAAACTGAGTTGGTGCTAGTACCTTCCCTTATATATGTATGGAGTGGAGTTGGAAACTGAAAAGAAACATTGTGTTCCCAACAAGCTAGTTGAACGACGTCTTTCACACACACTTATCTCTCAGAACTGAGCATGTGGAGAGACGTTTGTTCATCTAGCACAAAGGGAACCGGTTGCAGGAGAAACTTTTACTCTGGTTTCTCAGTGTGTTTCCTAGTGCCGGTTTGAATTTCCTGCAGTTTTCACTGTAAAATCGAGTTGGAGCTAGTAACTTCCCATATATATGTATGGAGTGGAGTTTGCAACTGAAAAGAATCTTTGTGTTCCCAACAAGCTAGTTGAAGGACGGCTTTCACACACACTTATCTCTCAGAACTGAGCATGTGGAGAGACGTTCGTTCATCTAGCACAAAGGGAACGGGTTGCAGGAGTAACTTTTACTCTGGTTTCTCAGTCTGTTTCCTAGTGCCGGTTTGAAGTTCCTGCAGTTTTCACTTAAAACCGAGTTGGAGCTAGTACCTTCCCATATATATGTATGGAGTGGAGTTTGCCAATGAAAAGAAACTTTGTGTTCCCAACAAGCTAGTTGAAGGACGGCTTTCACACACACTTATCTCTCAGAACTGAGGATGTGGAGAGACGTTCGTTCATCTAGCAAAAATGGAACGGGTTGCAGGAGAAACTTTTACTCTGGATTCTAAGTCTGTTTCCTAGTGCCGGTTTGAAGTTCCTGCAGTTTTCACTGTAAAACCGAGTTGGAGCTAGTACCTTCCCATATATATGTATGGAGTGGAGTTTGCCACTGAAAAGAAACTTTGTGTTCCCAACAAGCTGGTTGAAGGACGGCTTTCACACACACTTATCTCTCAGAACTGAGCATGTGGAGAGACGTTCGTTCATCTAGCACAAAGGGAACCGGTTTCAGGAGAAACTTTTACTCTGGTTTCTCAGTCTGTTTCCTAGTGCCGCTTTGAAGTTCCTGCAGTTTTCACTGTAAAACCGAGTTGGAGCTAGTACCTTCCCATATATATGTATGGAGTGGAGTTTGCCACTGAAAAGAAACTTTGTGTTCCCAACAAGCTGGTTGAAGGACGGCTTTCACACACACTTATCTCTCAGAACTGAGCATGTGGAGAGACGTTCGTTCATCTAGCACAAAGGAAACGGGTTGCAGGAGAAATTTTACTCTGGTTTTTCGGTCTGTTTCTTAGTGCCGGTTTGAAGTTCCTGCAGTTTTCACTTAAAACAGAGTTGGAGCTAGTACCTTCCCATATATATGTATGGAGTGGGGTTGGAAACTGAAAAGAAACTTTGTGTTCCCAACAAGCTAGTTGAACGACGGCTTTCACACACACTTATATCTCAGATCTGAGCATGTGGAGAGACGTTCGTTCATCTAGCACAAAAGGAACGGGTTGCAGGAGAAACTTTTACTCTGGTATCTCAGTCTGTTTCCTAGTGCCGGTTTGAAGTTCCTGCAGTTTTCACTGTAAAACCGAGTTGGAGCTAGTACCTTCCCATATATATGTATGAAGTGGGGTTGGAAACTGAAAAGAAACTTTGTGTTCCCAACAAGCTAGTTGAAGGACGGCTTTCACACACACTTATCTCTCAGAACTGAGCATGTGGAGAGACGTTCGTTCATCTAGCACAAAGGGAACGGGTTGCAGGAGAAACTTTTACTCTGGTTTTTCGGTCTGTTTCTTAGTGCCGGTTTGAAGTTCCTGCAGTTTTCACTTAAAACAGAGTTGGAGCTAGTACCTTCCCATATATATCTATGGAGTGGGGTTGGAAACTGAAAAGAAACTTTGTGTTCCCAACAAGCTAGTTGAACGACGGCTTTCACACACACTTATCTCTCAGATCTGAGCATGTGGAGAGACGTTCGTTCATCTAGCACAAAAGGAACGGGTTGCAGGAGAAACTTTTACTCTGGTATCTCAGTCTGTTTCCTAGTGCCGGTTTGAAGTTCCTGCAGTTTTCACTGTAAAACCGAGTTGGAGCTAGTACCTTCCCATATATATGTATGAAGTGGGGTTGGAAACTGAAAAGAAAATTTGTGTTCCCAACAAGCTAGTTGAAGGACGGCTTTCACACACACTTATCTCTCAGAACTGAGCATGTGGAGAGACGTTCGTTCATCTAGCACAAAGGGAATGGGTTGCAGGGGAATCTTTTACTCTGAATTCTCAGTCTGTTTTTTAGTGCCTGTTTGAAGTTCCTGCAGTTTTCACTGTAAAACCGAGTTGGAGCTAGTACCTTCCCATATATATGTATGGAGTGGAGTTTGCCACTGAAAAGAAACTTTGTGTTCCCAACAAGCTAGTTGAAGGACGGCTTTCACTCACAATTATCTCTCAGAACTGAGCATGTGGAAAGACGTTCGTTCATCTAGCACAAAGGGAACGGGTTGTAGGAGAAACTTTTACTCTGGTTTCTCAGTCTGTTTCCTAGTGCCGGTTTGAAGTTCCTGCAGTTTTCACTTAAAACCGAGTTGCAGCTAGTACCTTCCCATATATATGTATGGAGTGGAGTTTGCCACTGAAAAGAAACTTTGTGTTCCCAACAAGCTACTTGAAGGACGGCTTTCACACACACTTATCTCTCAGAACTGAGCATGTGGAGAGACGTTTGTTCATCTAGCACAAAGGGAACGGGTTGCAGGAGAAACTTTTACTCTGGTTTCTCAGTCTGTTTCCTAGTGCCGGTTTAAAGTACCTGCAGTTTTCACTGTAAAACCGAGTTGGAGCTAGTACCTTCCCATATATATGTATGGAGTGGAGTTTGCCACTGAAAAGAAACTTTGTGTTCCCAACATGCTAGTTGAAGGACGGCTTTCACACACACTTATCTCTCAGAACTGAGCATGTGGAGAGACGTTCGTTCATCTAGCACAAAGGGAACGGGTTGCAGGAGAATCTTTTACTCTGGATTCTCAGTCTGTTTACTAGTGCCGGTTTGAAGTTCCTGCAGTTTTCACTTAAAACCGAGTTGGAGCTAGTACCTCCACATATATTTGTAACGAGTGGGGTTTGCCACTGAAAAGAAACTTTGTGTTCCCAACAAGCTAGTTGAAGGACGGCTTTCACACACACTTATCTCTCAGAATTGAGCATGTGGAGAGACGTTCCTTCATCTAGCACAAAGGAAACGGGTTGCAGGAGAAACTTTTACTCTGGTTTCTCAGTCTGTTTCCTAGTGCCGGTTTGAAGTTCCTGCAGTTTTCACTGTAAAACCGAGTTGGAGCTAGTACCTTCCCATATATATCTATGGAGTGGGGTTGGAAACTGAAAAGAAACTTTGTGTTCCCAACAAGCTAGTTGAACGACGGCTTTCACACACACTTATCTCTCAGATCTGAGCATGTGGAGAGACGTTCGTTCATCTAGCACAAAAGGAACGGGTTGCAGGAGAAACTTTTACTCTGGTATCTCAGTCTGTTTCCTAGTGCCGGTTTGAAGTTCCTGCAGTTTTCACTGTAAAACCGAGTTGGAGCTAGTACCTTCCCATATATATGTATGAAGTGGGGTTGGAAACTGAAAAGAAAATTTGTGTTCCCAACAAGCTAGTTGAAGGACGGCTTTCACACACACTTATCTCTCAGAACTGAGCATGTGGAGAGACGTTCGTTCATCTAGCACAAAGGGAATGGGTTGCAGGGGAATCTTTTACTCTGAATTCTCAGTCTGTTTTTTAGTGCCTGTTTGAAGTTCCTGCAGTTTTCACTGTAAAACCGAGTTGGAGCTAGTACCTTCCCATATATATGTATGGAGTGGAGTTTGCCACTGAAAAGAAACTTTGTGTTCCCAACAAGCTAGTTGAAGGACGGCTTTCACTCACAATTATCTCTCAGAACTGAGCATGTGGAAAGACGTTCGTTCATCTAGCACAAAGGGAACGGGTTGTAGGAGAAACTTTTACTCTGGTTTCTCAGTCTGTTTCCTAGTGCCGGTTTGAAGTTCCTGCAGTTTTCACTTAAAACCGAGTTGCAGCTAGTACCTTCCCATATATATGTATGGAGTGGAGTTTGCCACTGAAAAGAAACTTTGTGTTCCCAACAAGCTACTTGAAGGACGGCTTTCACACACACTTATCTCTCAGAACTGAGCATGTGGAGAGACGTTTGTTCATCTAGCACAAAGGGAACGGGTTGCAGGAGAAACTTTTACTCTGGTTTCTCAGTCTGTTTCCTAGTGCCGGTTTAAAGTACCTGCAGTTTTCACTGTAAAACCGAGTTGGAGCTAGTACCTTCCCATATATATGTATGGAGTGGAGTTTGCCACTGAAAAGAAACTTTGTGTTCCCAACATGCTAGTTGAAGGACGGCTTTCACACACACTTATCTCTCAGAACTGAGCATGTGGAGAGACGTTCGTTCATCTAGCACAAAGGGAACGGGTTGCAGGAGAATCTTTTACTCTGGATTCTCAGTCTGTTTACTAGTGCCGGTTTGAAGTTCCTGCAGTTTTCACTTAAAACCGAGTTGGAGCTAGTACCTCCACATATATTTGTAACGAGTGGGGTTTGCCACTGAAAAGAAACTTTGTGTTCCCAACAAGCTAGTTGAAGGACGGCTTTCACACACACTTATCTCTCAGAATTGAGCATGTGGAGAGACGTTCCTTCATCTAGCACAAAGGAAACGGGTTGCAGGAGAAACTTTTACTCTGGTTTCTCAGTCTGTTTCCTAGTGCCGGTTTGAAGTTCCTGCAGTTTTCACTGTAAAACCGAGTTGGAGCTAGTACCTTCCCATATATATGTATGGAGTGGAGTTTGCCACTGAAAAGAAACTTTGTGTTCCCAACAAGCTAGTTGAAGGACGGCTTTCACACACACTTATCTCTCAGAATTGAGCATGTGGAGAGACGTTCGTTCATCTAGCACAAAGGGAACGGGTTGCAGGTAATGCTTTTACTCTGGTTTCTCAGTCTGTTTCCTAGTGCCGGTTTGAAGTTCCTGCAGTTTTCACTTAAAACCGAGTTGGAGCTAGTACCTTCCCATATATATGTATGGAGTGGAGTTGGAAACTGAAAAGAAACTTTGTGTTCCCAAAAAGCTAGTTGAAGGACGGCTTTCACACACACTTATCTCTCAGAACTGAGCATGTGGAGAGACGTTCGTTCATCTAGCACAAAGGGAACCGGTTGCAGGAGAAACTTTTACTCTGGTTTCTCAGTCTGTTTCCTAGTGCCGGTTTGAAGTTCCTGCAGTTTTCACTGTAAAACCGAGTTGGAGCTAGTACCTTCCCATATATATGTATGGAGTGGATTTTGCCACTGAAAAGAAACTTTGTGTTCCCAACAAGCTAGTTGAAGGACGGCTTTCACACACACTTATCTCACAGAACTGAGCATGTGGAGAGACGTTCGTTCATCTAGCACAAAGGGAACGGGTTGTAGGAGAAACTTTTACTCTGGTTTCTCAGTCTGTTTCCTAGTGCCGGTTTGAAGTTCCTGCAGTTTTCACTTAAAACCGAGTTGCAGCTAGTACCTTCCCATATATATGTATGGAGTGGAGTTTGCCACTGAAAAGAAACTTTGTGTTCCCAACAAGCTACTTGAAGGACGGCTTTCACACACACTTATCTCTCAGAACTGAGCATGTGGAGAGACGTTTGTTCATCTAGCACAAAGGGAACGAGTTGCAGGAGAAACTTTTACTCTGGTTTCTCAGTCTGTTTCCTAGTGCCGGTTTCAAGTACCTGCAGTTTTCACTGTAAAAGCGTGTTGGAGCTAGTACCTTCCAATATATATGTATGGAGTGGAGTTTGCAACTGAAAAGAAACTTTGTGTTCCCAACAAGCTAGTTGAAGGACGGCTTTCACACACACATATCTCTCAGAACTGAGGATGTGGAGAGACGTTCGTTCATCTAGCAAAAATGGAACGGGTTGCAGGAGAAACTTTTACTCTGGTTTCTAAGTCTGTTTCCTAGTGCCGGTTTGATGTTCCTGCAGTTTTCACTGTAAAACCGATTTGGAGCTAGTACCTTCCCATATATATGTATGGAGTGGAGTTTGCCACTGAAAAGAAACTTTGTGTTCCCAACAAGCTGGTTGAAGGACGGCTTTCACACACACTTATCTCTCAGAACTGAGCATGTGGAGAGACGTTCGTTCATCTAGCACAAAGGAAACGGGTTGCAGGAGAAACTTTTACTCTGGTTTTTCGGTCTGTTTCTTAGTGCCGGTTTGAAGTTCCTGCAGTTTTCACTTAAAACAGAGTTGGAGCTTGTACCTTCCCATATATATGTATGGAGTGGGGTTGGAAACTGAAAAGAAACTTTGTGTTCCCAACAAGCTAGTTGAACGACGGCTTTCACACACACTTATCTCTCAGATCTGAGCATGTGGAGAGACGTTCGTTCATCTAGCACAAAAGGAACGGGTTGCAGGAGAAACTTTTACTCTGGTTTTTCGGTCTGTTTCTTAGTGCCTGTTTGAAGTTCCTACAGTTTTCACTTAAAACAGAGTTGGAGCTAGTACCTTCCCATATATATGTATGGAGTGGAGTTTGCCACTGAAAAGAAACTTTGTGTTCCCAACAAGCTGGTTGAAGGACGGCTTTCACACACACTTATCTCTCAGAACTGAGCATGTGGAGAGACGTTCGTTCATCTAGCACAAAGGAAACGGGTTGCAGGAGAAACTTTTACTCTGGTTTTTCGGTCTGTTTCTTAGTGCCGGTTTGAAGTTCCTGCAGTTTTCACTTAAAACAGAGTTGGAGCTTGTACCTTCCCATATATATGTATGGAGTGGGGTTGGAAACTGAAAAGAAACTTTGTGTTCCCAACAAGCTAGTTGAACGACGGCTTTCACACACACTTATCTCTCAGATCTGAGCATGTGGAGAGACGTTCGTTCATCTAGCACAAAAGGAACGGGTTGCAGGAGAAACTTTTACTCTGGTTTTTCGGTCTGTTTCCTAGTGCCGGTTTGATGTTCCTGCAGTTTTCACTGTAAAACCGATTTGGAGCTAGTACCTTCCCATATATATGTATGGAGTGGAGTTTGCCACTGAAAAGAAACTTTGTGTTCCCAACAAGCTGGTTGAAGGACGGCTTTCACACACACTTATCTCTCAGAACTGAGCATGTGGAGAGACGTTCGTTCATCTAGCACAAAGGAAACGGGTTGCAGGAGAAACTTTTACTCTGGTTTTTCGGTCTGTTTCTTAGTGCCGGTTTGAAGTTCCTGCAGTTTTCACTTAAAACAGAGTTGGAGCTTGTACCTTCCCATATATATGTATGGAGTGGGGTTGGAAACTGAAAAGAAACTTTGTGTTCCCAACAAGCTAGTTGAACGACGGCTTTCACACACACTTATCTCTCAGATCTGAGCATGTGGAGAGACGTTCGTTCATCTAGCACAAAAGGAACGGGTTGCAGGAGAAACTTTTACTCTGGTTTTTCGGTCTGTTTCTTAGTGCCTGTTTGAAGTTCCTACAGTTTTCACTTAAAACAGAGTTGGAGCTAGTACCTTCCCATATATATGTATGGAGTGGGGTTGGAAACTGAAAAGAAACTTTGTGTTCCCAACAAGCTAGTTGAACGACGGCTTTCACACACACTTATCTCTCAGATCTGAGCATGTGGAGAGACGTTCGTTCATCTAGCACAAAAGGAACGGGTTGCAGGAGAAACTTTTACTCTGGTATCTCAGTCTGTTTCCTAGTGCCGGTTTGAAGTTCCTGCAGTTTTCACTGTTAAACCGAGTTGGAGCTAGTACCTTCCCATATATATGTATGAAGTGGGGTTGGAAACTGAAAAGAAACTTTGTGTTCCCAACAAGCTGGTTGAAGGACGGCTTTCACACACACTTATCTCTCAGAACTGAGCATGTGGAGAGACGTTCGTTCATCTAGCACAAAGGAAACGGGTTGCAGGAGAAACTTTTACTCTGGTTTTTCAGTCTGTTTCTTAGTGCCGGTTTGAAGTTCCTGCAGTTTTCACTTAAAACAGAGTTGGAGCTAGTACCTTCCCATATATATGTATGGAGTGGGGTTGGAAACTGAAAAGAAACTTTGTGTTCCCAACAAGCTAGTTGAACGACGGCTTTCACACACACTTATCTCTCAGATCTGAGCATGTGGAGAGACGTTCGTTCATCTAGCACAAAAGGAACGGGTTGCAGGAGAAACTTTTACTCTGGTTTTTCGGTCTGTTTCTTAGTGCCGGTTTGAAGTTCCTGCAGTTTTCACTTAAAACAGAGTTGGAGCTAGTACCTTCCCATATATATGTATGGAGTGGGGTTGGAAACTGAAAAGAAACTTTGTGTTCCCAACAAGCTAGTTGAACGACGGCTTTCACACACACTTATCTCTCAGATCTGAGCATGTGGAGAGACGTTCGTTCATCTAGCACAAAAGGAACGGGTTGCAGGAGAAACTTTTACTCTGGTATCTCAGTCTGTTTCCTAGTGCCGGTTTGAAGTTCCTGCAGTTTTCACTGTAAAACCGAGTTGGAGCTAGTACCTTCCCATATATATGTATGAAGTGGGGTTGGAAACTGAAAAGAAACTTTGTGTTCCCAACAAGCTAGTTGAAGGACGGCTTTCACACACACTTATCTCTCAGAACTGAGCATGTGGAGAGACGTTCGTTCATCTAGCACAAAGGGAACGGGTTGCAGTAGAAACTTTTACTCTGGTTTCTCAGTCTGTTTCCTAGTGCCGGTTTGAAGTTCCTGCAGTTTTCACTGTAAAACCGAGTTGGAGCTAGTACCTTCCCATATATATGTATGGAGTGGAGTTTGCCACTGAAAAGAAACTTTGTGTTCCCAACAAGCTAGTTGAAGGACGGCTTTCACACACACTTATCTCTCAGAATTGAGCATGTGGAGAGACGTTCGTTCATCTAGCACAAAGGGAACGGGTTGCAGGTAATGCTTTTACTCTGGTTTCTCAGTCTGTTTCCTAGTGCCGGTTTGAAGTTCCTGCAGTTTTCACTTAAAACCGAGTTGGAGCTAGTACCTTCCCATATATATGTATGGAGTGGAGTTGGAAACTGAAAAGAAACTTTGTGTTCCCAAAAAGCTAGTTGAAGGACGGCTTTCACACACACTTATCTCTCAGAACTGAGCATGTGGAGAGACGTTCGTTCATCTAGCACAAAGGGAACCGGTTGCAGGAGAAACTTTTACTCTGGTTTCTCAGTCTGTTTCCTAGTGCCGGTTTGAAGTTCCTGCAGTTTTCACTGTAAAACCGAGTTGGAGCTAGTACCTTCCCATATATATGTATGGAGTGGATTTTGCCACTGAAAAGAAACTTTGTGTTCCCAACAAGCTAGTTGAAGGACGGCTTTCACACACACTTATCTCACAGAACTGAGCATGTGGAGAGACGTTCGTTCATCTAGCACAAAGGGAACGGGTTGTAGGAGAAACTTTTACTCTGGTTTCTCAGTCTGTTTCCTAGTGCCGGTTTGAAGTTCCTGCAGTTTTCACTTAAAACCGAGTTGCAGCTAGTACCTTCCCATATATATGTATGGAGTGGAGTTTGCCACTGAAAAGAAACTTTGTGTTCCCAACAAGCTACTTGAAGGACGGCTTTCACACACACTTATCTCTCAGAACTGAGCATGTGGAGAGACGTTTGTTCATCTAGCACAAAGGGAACGAGTTGCAGGAGAAACTTTTACTCTGGTTTCTCAGTCTGTTTCCTAGTGCCGGTTTCAAGTACCTGCAGTTTTCACTGTAAAACCGAGTTGGAGCTAGTACCTTCCCATATATATTTATGGAGTGGAGTTTGCCACTGAAAAGAAACTTTGTGTTCCCAACATGCTAGTTGAAGGACGGCTTTCACACACACTTATCTCTCAGAACTGAGCATGTGGAGAGACGTTCGTTCATCTAGCACAAAGGGAACGGGTTGCAGGAGAATCTTTTACTCTGGATTCTCAGTCTGTTTCCTAGTGCCGGTTTGAAGTTCCTGCAGTTTTCACTTAAAACCGAGTTGGAGCTAGTACCTCCACATATATTTGTAACGAGTGGGGTTTGCCACTGAAAAGAAACTTTGTGTTCCCAACAAGCTAGTTGAAGGACGGCTTTCACACACACTTATCTCTCAGAACTGAGCATGTGGAGAGACGTTCCTTCATCTAGCACAAAGGAAACGGGTTGCAGGAGAAACTTTTACTCTGGTTTCTCAGTCTGTTTCCTAGTGCCGGTTTGAAGTTCCTGCAGTTTTCACTGTAAAACCGAGTTGGAGCTAGTACCTTCCCATATATATGTATGGAGTGGAGTTTGCCACTGAAAAGAAACTTTGTGTTCCCAACAAGCTAGTTGAAGGACGGCTTTCACACACACTTATCTCTCAGAATTGAGCATGTGGAGAGACGTTCGTTCATCTAGCACAAAGGGAACGGGTTGCAGGTAATACTTTTACTCTGGTTTCTCAGTCTGTTTCCTAGTGCCGGTTTGAAGTTCCTGCAGTTTTCACTTAAAACCGAGTTGGAGCTAGTACCTTCCCATATATATGTATGGAGTGGAGTTGGAAACTGAAAAGAAACTTTGTGTTCCCAAAAAGCTAGTTGAAGGACGGCTTTCACACACACTTATCTCTCAGAACTGAGCATGTGGAGAGACGTTCGTTCATCTAGCACAAAGGGAACCGGTTGCAGGAGAAACTTTTACTCTGGTTTCTCAGTCTGTTTCCTAGTGCCGGTTTGAAGTTCCTGCAGTTTTCACTGTAAAACCGAGTTGGAGCTAGTACCTTCCCATATATATGTATGGAGTGGATTTTGCCACTGAAAAGAAACTTTGTGTTCCCAACAAGCTAGTTGAAGGACGGCTTTCACACACACTTATCTCACAGAACTGAGCATGTGGAGAGACGTTCGTTCATCTAGCACAAAGGGAACCAGTTGCAGGAGAAACTTTTACTCTGGTTTCTCACTCTGCTTCCTAGTGCCGGTTTGAAGTTCCTGCAGTTTTCACTTAAAACCGAGTTGGAGCTAGTACCTTCCCATATATATGTATGGAGTGGAGTTGGAAACTGTAAAGAAAATTTGTGTTCCCAACAAGCTAGTTGAACGACGGCTTTCACACACACTTATCTCTCAGAACTGAGCATATGGAGAGACGTTCCTTCATCTAGCACAAAGGGAACGGGTTGCAGGAGAAACTTTTACTCTGGTATCTCAGTCTGTTTCCTAGTGCCGGTTTGAAGTTCCTGCAGTTTTCACTTAAAACCGAGTTGGAGCTAGTACCTTCCCATATATATGTATGGAGTGCAGTTGGAAAATGAAAAGAAACTTTGTGTTCCCAACAAGCTAGTTGAAGGACGGCTTTCACACACACTTATCTCTCAGAACTGAGCATGTGGAGAGACGTTTGTTCATCTAGCCAAAGGGAACCGGTTGCAGGGGAAACTTTTACTCTGGTTTCTCAGTCTGCTTCCTAGTGCCGGTTTGAAGTTCCTGCAGTTTTCACTGTAAAACCGAGTTGGAGCTAGTACCTTCCCATATATATGTATGGAGTGGAGTTTGCAACTGAAAAGAATCTTTGTGTTCCCAACAAGCTAGTTGAAGGACGGCTTTCACACACACTTATCTCTCAGAACTGAGCATGTGGAGAGACATTCGTTCATCTAGCACAAAGGGAACGGGTTGCAGGAGAAACTTTTACTCTGGTTTCTCAGTCTGTTTCCTAGTGCCGGTTTGAAGTTCCTGCAGTTTTCACTGTAAAACCGAGTTGGAGCTAGTACCTTCCCATATATATGTATGCAGTGGAGTTTGAAACTGAAAAGAAACTTTGTGTTCCCAACAAGTTAGTTGAAGGACGGCTTTCACAGACACTTATCTCTCAGAACTGAGCATGTGGAGAGACGTTCGTTCATCTAGCACAAATTGAACGGGTTGCAGGAGAAACTTTTACTCTGATTTCTCAGTCTGTTTCCTAGTGCCGGTTTGAAGTTCCTGCAGTTTTCACTGTAAAACCGATTTGGAGCTAGTACCTTCCCATATATATGTATGCAGTGGAGTTTGAAACTGAAAAGGAACTTTGTGTTCAAACAAGTTAGTTGAAGGAGCGCTTTCACAGGCACTTATCTCTCAGAACTGAGCATGTGGAGAGACGTTCGTTCATCCAGCACAAAGGGAACGGGTTGCAGGAGAATCTTTTACTCTGGTTTCTCAGTCTGTTTCCTAGTGCCGGTTTGAAGTTCCTGCAGTTTTCACTTAAAACCGAGTTGGAGCTAGTACCTTCCCATATATATGTATGGAGTGGAGTTTGCCAATGAAAAGAAACTTTGTGTTCCCAAGAAGCTGGTTGAAGGACGGCTTTCACACACATTTATCTCTCAGAACTGAGCATGTGGAGAGACGTTCGTTCATCTAGCACAAAGGGAACCGGTTTCAGGAGAAACTTTTACTCTGGTTTCTCAGTCTGTTTCCTAGTGCCGCTTTGAAGTTCCTGCAGTTTTCACTGTAAAAGCGTGTTGGAGCTAGTACCTTCCAATATATATGTATGGAGTGGAGTTTGCAACTGAAAAGAAACTTTGTGTTCCCAACAAGCTAGTTGAAGGACGGCTTTCACACACACATATCTCTCAGAACTGAGGATGTGGAGAGACGTTCGTTCATCTAGCAAAAATGGAACGGGTTGCAGGAGAAACTTTTACTCTGGTTTCTAAGTCTGTTTCCTAGTGCCGGTTTGATGTTCCTGCAGTTTTCACTGTAAAACCGATTTGGAGCTAGTACCTTCCCATATATATGTATGGAGTGGAGTTTGCCACTGAAAAGAAACTTTGTGTTCCCAACAAGCTGGTTGAAGGACGGCTTTCACACACACTTATCTCTCAGAACTGAGCATGTGGAGAGACGTTCGTTCATCTAGCACAAAGGAAACGGGTTGCAGGAGAAACTTTTACTCTGGTTTTTCGGTCTGTTTCTTAGTGCCGGTTTGAAGTTCCTGCAGTTTTCACTTAAAACAGAGTTGGAGCTTGTACCTTCCCATATATATGTATGGAGTGGGGTTGGAAACTGAAAAGAAACTTTGTGTTCCCAACAAGCTAGTTGAACGACGGCTTTCACACACACTTATCTCTCAGATCTGAGCATGTGGAGAGACGTTCGTTCATCTAGCACAAAAGGAACGGGTTGCAGGAGAAACTTTTACTCTGGTTTTTCGGTCTGTTTCTTAGTGCCTGTTTGAAGTTCCTACAGTTTTCACTTAAAACAGAGTTGGAGCTAGTACCTTCCCATATATATGTATGGAGTGGGGTTGGAAACTGAAAAGAAACTTTGTGTTCCCAACAAGCTAGTTGAACGACGGCTTTCACACACACTTATCTCTCAGATCTGAGCATGTGGAGAGACGTTCGTTCATCTAGCACAAAAGGAACGGGTTGCAGGAGAAACTTTTACTCTGGTATCTCAGTCTGTTTCCTAGTGCCGGTTTGAAGTTCCTGCAGTTTTCACTGTTAAACCGAGTTGGAGCTAGTACCTTCCCATATATATGTATGAAGTGGGGTTGGAAACTGAAAAGAAACTTTGTGTTCCCAACAAGCTGGTTGAAGGACGGCTTTCACACACACTTATCTCTCAGAACTGAGCATGTGGAGAGACGTTCGTTCATCTAGCACAAAGGAAACGGGTTGCAGGAGAAACTTTTACTCTGGTTTTTCAGTCTGTTTCTTAGTGCCGGTTTGAAGTTCCTGCAGTTTTCACTTAAAACAGAGTTGGAGCTAGTACCTTCCCATATATATGTATGGAGTGGGGTTGGAAACTGAAAAGAAACTTTGTGTTCCCAACAAGCTAGTTGAACGACGGCTTTCACACACACTTATCTCTCAGATCTGAGCATGTGGAGAGACGTTCGTTCATCTAGCACAAAAGGAACGGGTTGCAGGAGAAACTTTTACTCTGGTTTTTCGGTCTGTTTCTTAGTGCCGGTTTGAAGTTCCTGCAGTTTTCACTTAAAACAGAGTTGGAGCTAGTACCTTCCCATATATATGTATGGAGTGGGGTTGGAAACTGAAAAGAAACTTTGTGTTCCCAACAAGCTAGTTGAACGACGGCTTTCACACACACTTATCTCTCAGATCTGAGCATGTGGAGAGACGTTCGTTCATCTAGCACAAAAGGAACGGGTTGCAGGAGAAACTTTTACTCTGGTATCTCAGTCTGTTTCCTAGTGCCGGTTTGAAGTTCCTGCAGTTTTCACTGTAAAACCGAGTTGGAGCTAGTACCTTCCCATATATATGTATGAAGTGGGGTTGGAAACTGAAAAGAAACTTTGTGTTCCCAACAAGCTAGTTGAAGGACGGCTTTCACACACACTTATCTCTCAGAACTGAGCATGTGGAGAGACGTTCGTTCATCTAGCACAAAGGGAACGGGTTGCAGTAGAAACTTTTACTCTGGTTTCTCAGTCTGTTTCCTAGTGCCGGTTTGAAGTTCCTGCAGTTTTCACTGTAAAACCGAGTTGGAGCTAGTACCTTCCCATATATATGTATGGAGTGGAGTTTGCCACTGAAAAGAAACTTTGTGTTCCCAACAAGCTGGTTGAAGTACGGCTTTCACACACACTTATCTCTCAGAACTGAGCATGTGGAGAGACGTTCGTTCATCTAGCACAAAGGGAACCGGTTGCAGGAGAAACTTTTACTCTGGTTTCTCAGTCTGTTTCCTAGTGCCGGTTTGAAGTTCCTGCAGTTTTAACTTAAAACCGAGTTGGTGCTAGTACCTTCCCTTATATATGTATGGAGTGGAGTTGGAAACTGAAAAGAAACTTTGTGTTCCCAACAAGCTAGTTGAACGACGTCTTTCACACACACTTATCTCTCAGAACTGAGCATGTGGAGAGACGTTTGTTCATCTAGCACAAAGGGAACCGGTTGCAGGAGAAAATTTTACTCTGGTTTCTCAGTCTGTTTCCTAGTGCCGGTTAGAATTTCCTGCAGTTTTCACTGTAAAACCGAGTTGGAGCTAGTAACTTCCCATATATATGTATGGAGTGGAGTTTGCAACTGAAAAGAATCTTTGTGTTCCCAACAAGCTAGTTGAAGGACGGCTTTCACACACACTTATCTCTCAGAACTGAGCATGTGGAGAGACGTTCGTTCATTTAGCACAAAGGGAACGGGTTGCAGGAGAAAGTTTTACTCTGGTTTCTCAGTCTGTTTCCTAGTGCCGGTTTGAAGTTCCTGCAGTTTTCACTTAAAACCGAGTTGGTGCTAGTACCTTCCCATATATATGTATGGAGTGGAGTTGGAAACTGAAAAGAAACTTTGTGTTCCCAACAAGCTAGTTGAACGACGTCTTTCACACACACTTATCTCTCAGAACTGAGCATGTGGAGAGACGTTTGTTCATCTAGCACAAAGGTAACCGGTTGCAGGAGAAAATTTTACTCTGGTTTCTCAGTCTGTTTCCTAGTGCCGGTTTGAATTTCCTGCAGTTTTCACTGTAAAACCGAGTTGGAGCTAGTAACTTCCCATATATATGTATGGAGTGGAGTTTGCAACTGAAAAGAATCTTTGTGTTCCCAACAAGCTAGTTGAAGGACGGCTTTCACACACACTTATCTCTCAGAACTGAGCATGTGGAGAGACGTTCGTTCATCTAGCACAAAGGGAACGGGTTGCAGGAGAAACTTTTACTCTGGTTTCTCAGTCTGTTTCCTAGTGCCGGTTTGAAGTTCCTGCAGTTTTCACTTAAAACCGAGTTGGAGCTAGTACCTTCCCATATATATGTATGGAGTGGAGTTTGCCAATGAAAAGAAACTTTGTGTTCCCAAGAAGCTGGTTGAAGGACGGCTTTCACACACACTTATCTCTCAGAACTGAGCATGTGGAGAGACGTTCGTTCATCTAGCACAAAGGGAACCGGTTTCAGGAGAAACTTTTACTCTGGTTTCTCAGTCTGTTTCCTAGTGCCGCTTTGAAGTTCCTGCAGTTTTCACTGTAAAACCGAGTTGGAGCTAGTACCTTCCCATATATATGTATGGAGTGGAGTTTGCCACTGAAAAGAAACTTTGTGTTCCCAACAAGCTGGTTGAAGGACGGCTTTCACACACACTTATCTCTCAGAACTGAGCATGTGGAGAGACGTTCGTTCATCTAGCACAAAGGAAACGGGTTGCAGGAGAAATTTTACTCTGGTTTTTCGGTCTGTTTCTTAGTGCCGGTTTGAAGTTCCTGCAGTTTTCACTTAAAACAGAGTTGGAGCTAGTACCTTCCCATATATATGTATGGAGTGGGGTTGGAAACTGAAAAGAAACTTTGTGTTCCCAACAAGCTAGTTGAACGACGGCTTTCACACACACTTATATCTCAGATCTGAGCATGTGGAGAGACGTTCGTTCATCTAGCACAAAAGGAACGGGTTGCAGGAGAAACTTTTACTCTGGTATCTCAGTCTGTTTCCTAGTGCCGGTTTGAAGTTCCTGCAGTTTTCACTGTAAAACCGAGTTGGAGCTAGTACCTTCCCATATATATGTATGAAGTGGGGTTGGAAACTGAAAAGAAACTTTGTGTTCCCAACAAGCTAGTTGAAGGACGGCTTTCACACACACTTATCTCTCAGAACTGAGCATGTGGAGAGACGTTCGTTCATCTAGCACAAAGGGAACGGGTTGCAGGAGAAACTTTTACTCTGGTTTTTCGGTCTGTTTCTTAGTGCCGGTTTGAAGTTCCTGCAGTTTTCACTTAAAACAGAGTTGGAGCTAGTACCTTCCCATATATATCTATGGAGTGGGGTTGGAAACTGAAAAGAAACTTTGTGTTCCCAACAAGCTAGTTGAACGACGGCTTTCACACACACTTATCTCTCAGATCTGAGCATGTGGAGAGACGTTCGTTCATCTAGCACAAAAGGAACGGGTTGCAGGAGAAACTTTTACTCTGGTATCTCAGTCTGTTTCCTAGTGCCGGTTTGAAGTTCCTGCAGTTTTCACTGTAAAACCGAGTTGGAGCTAGTACCTTCCCATATATATGTATGAAGTGGGGTTGGAAACTGAAAAGAAAATTTGTGTTCCCAACAAGCTAGTTGAAGGACGGCTTTCACACACACTTATCTCTCAGAACTGAGCATGTGGAGAGACGTTCGTTCATCTAGCACAAAGGGAACGGTTTGCAGTAGAAACTTTTACTCTGGTTTCTCAGTCTGTTTCCTAGTGCCGGTTTGAAGTTCCTGCAGTTTTCACTGTAAAACCGAGTTGGAGCTAGTACCTTCCCATATATATGTATGGAGTGGAGTTTGCCACTGAAAAGAAACTTTGTGTTCCCAACAAGCTGGTTGAAGTACGGCTTTCACACACACTTATCTCTCAGAACTGAGCATGTGGAGAGACGTTCGTTCATCTAGCACAAAGGGAACCGGTTGCAGGAGAAACTTTTACTCTGGTTTCTCAGTCTGTTTCCTAGTGCCGGTTTGAAGTTCCTGCAGTTTTAACTTAAAACCGAGTTGGTGCTAGTACCTTCCCTTATATATGTATGGAGTGGAGTTGGAAACTGAAAAGAAACTTTGTGTTCCCAACAAGCTAGTTGAACGACGTCTTTCACACACACTTATCTCTCAGAACTGAGCATGTGGAGAGACGTTTGTTCATCTAGCACAAAGGGAACCGGTTGCAGGAGAAAATTTTACTCTGGTTTCTCAGTCTGTTTCCTAGTGCCGGTTAGAATTTCCTGCAGTTTTCACTGTAAAACCGAGTTGGAGCTAGTACCTTCCCATATATATGTATGGAGTGGGGTTGGAAACTGAAAAGAAACTTTGTGTTCCCAACAAGCTAGTTGAACGACGGCTTTCACACACACTTATATCTCAGATCTGAGCATGTGGAGAGACGTTCGTTCATCTAGCACAAAAGCAACGGGTTGCAGGAGAAACTTTTACTCTGGTATCTCAGTCTGTTTCCTAGTGCCGGTTTGAAGTTCCTGCAGTTTTCACTGTAAAACCGAGTTGGAGCTAGTACCTTCCCATATATATGTATGAAGTGGGGTTGGAAACTGAAAAGAAACTTTGTGTTCCCAACAAGCTAGTTGAAGGACGGCTTTCACACACACTTATCTCTCAGAACTGAGCATGTGGAGAGACGTTCGTTCATCTAGCACAAAGGGAACGGGTTGCAGTAGAAACTTTTACTCTGGTTTCTCAGTCTGTTTCCTAGTGCCGGTTTGAAGTTCCTGCAGTTTTCACTGTAAAACCGAGTTGGAGCTAGTACCTTCCCATATATATGTATGGAGTGGAGTTTGCCACTGAAAAGAAACTTTGTGTTCCCAACAAGCTGGTTGAAGTACGGCTTTCACACACACTTATCTCTCAGAACTGAGCATGTGGAGAGACGTTCGTTCATCTAGCACAAAGGGAACCGGTTGCAGGAGAAACTTTTACTCTGGTTTCTCAGTCTGTTTCCTAGTGCCGGTTTGAAGTTCCTGCAGTTTTAACTTAAAACTGAGTTGGTGCTAGTACCTTCCCTTATATATGTATGGAGTGGAGTTGGAAACTGAAAAGAAACATTGTGTTCCCAACAAGCTAGTTGAACGACGTCTTTCACACACACTTATCTCTCAGAACTGAGCATGTGGAGAGACGTTTGTTCATCTAGCACAAAGGGAACCGGTTGCAGGAGAAACTTTTACTCTGGTTTCTCAGTGTGTTTCCTAGTGCCGGTTTGAATTTCCTGCAGTTTTCACTGTAAAATCGAGTTGGAGCTAGTAACTTCCCATATATATGTATGGAGTGGAGTTTGCAACTGAAAAGAATCTTTGTGTTCCCAACAAGCTAGTTGAAGGACGGCTTTCACACACACTTATCTCTCAGAACTGAGCATGTGGAGAGACGTTCGTTCATCTAGCACAAAGGGAACGGGTTGCAGGAGTAACTTTTACTCTGGTTTCTCAGTCTGTTTCCTAGTGCCGGTTTGAAGTTCCTGCAGTTTTCACTTAAAACCGAGTTGGAGCTAGTACCTTCCCATATATATGTATGGAGTGGAGTTTGCCAATGAAAAGAAACTTTGTGTTCCCAACAAGCTAGTTGAAGGACGGCTTTCACACACACTTATCTCTCAGAACTGAGGATGTGGAGAGACGTTCGTTCATCTAGCAAAAATGGAACGGGTTGCAGGAGAAACTTTTACTCTGGATTCTAAGTCTGTTTCCTAGTGCCGGTTTGAAGTTCCTGCAGTTTTCACTGTAAAACCGAGTTGGAGCTAGTACCTTCCCATATATATGTATGGAGTGGAGTTTGCCACTGAAAAGAAACTTTGTGTTCCCAACAAGCTGGTTGAAGGACGGCTTTCACACACACTTATCTCTCAGAACTGAGCATGTGGAGAGACGTTCATTCATCTAGCACAAAGGAAACGGGTTGCAGGAGAAACTTTTACTCTGGTTTTTCGGTCTGTTTCTTAGTGCCGGTTTGAAGTTCCTGCAGTTTTCACTTAAAACAGAGTTGGAGCTAGTACCTTCCCATATATATGTATGGAGTGGGGTTGGAAACTGAAAAGAAACTTTGTGTTCCCAACAAGCTAGTTGAACGACGGCTTTCACACACACTTATCTCTCAGATCTGAGCATGTGGAGAGACGTTCGTTCATCTAGCACAAAAGGAACGGGTTGCAGGAGAAACTTTTACTCTGGTATCTCAGTCTGTTTCCTAGTGCCGGTTTGAAGTTCCTGCAGTTTTCACTGTAAAACCGAGTTGGAGCTAGTACCTTCCCATATATATGTATGAATTGGGGTTGGAAACTGAAAAGAAACTTTGTGTTCCCAACAAGCTAGTTGAAGGACGGCTTTCACACACACTTATCTCTCAGAACTGAGCATGTGGAGAGACGTTCGTTCATCTAGCACAAAGGGAACCGGTTGCAGGAGAAAATTTTACTCTGGTTTCTCAGTCTGTTTCCTAGTGCCGGTTTGAAGTTCCTGCAGTTTTCACTTAAAACCGAGTTGGAGCTAGTACCTTCCCATATATATGTATGGAGTGGAGTTTGCCAATGAAAAGAAACTTTGTGTTCCCAAGAAGCTGGTTGAAGGACGGCTTTCACACACACTTATCTCTCAGAACTGAGCATGTTGAGAGACGTTCGTTCATCTAGCACAAAGGGAACCGTTTCAGGAGAAACTTTTACTCTGGTTTCTCAGTCTGTTTCCTAGTGCCGCTTTGAAGTTCCTGCAGTTTTCACTGTAAAAGCGTGTTGGAGCTAGTACCTTCCAATATATATGTATGGAGTGGAGTTTGCAACTGAAAAGAAACTTTGTGTTCCCAACAAGCTAGTTGAAGGACGGCTTTCACACACACTTATCTCTCAGAACTGAGGATGTGGAGAGACGTTCGTTCATCTAGCAAAATTGGAACGGGTTGCAGGAGAAACTTTTACTCTGGTTTCTAAGTTGGTTTCCTAGTGCCGGTTTGAAGTTCCTGCAGTTTTCACTGTAAAACCGAGTTGGAGCTAGTACCTTCCCATATATATGTATGGAGTGGAGTTTGCCACTGAAAAGAAACTTTGTGTTCCCAACAAGCTGGTTGAAGGACGGCTTTCACACACACTTATCTCTCAGAACTGAGCATGTGGAGAGACGTTCATTCATCTAGCACAAAGGAAACGGGTTGCAGGAGAAACTTTTACTCTGGTTTTTCGGTCTGTTTCTTAGTGCCGGTTTGAAGTTCCTGCAGTTTTCACTTAAAACAGAGTTGGAGCTAGTACCTTCCCATATATATGTATGGAGTGGGGTTGGAAACTGAAAAGAAACTTTGTGTTCCCAACAAGCTAGTTGAACGACGGCTTTCACACACACTTATCTCTCAGATCTGAGCATGTGGAGAGACGTTCGTTCATCTAGCACAAAAGGAACGGGTTGCAGGAGAAACTTTTACTCTGGTATCTCAGTCTGTTTCCTAGTGCCGGTTTGAAGTTCCTGCAGTTTTCACTGTAAAACCGAGTTGGAGCTAGTACCTTCCCATATATATGTATGAATTGGGGTTGGAAACTGAAAAGAAACTTTGTGTTCCCAACAAGCTAGTTGAAGGACGGCTTTCACACACACTTATCTCTCAGAACTGAGCATGTGGAGAGACGTTCGTTCATCTAGCACAAAGGGAACCGGTTGCAGGAGAAAATTTTACTCTGGTTTCTCAGTCTGTTTCCTAGTGCCGGTTTGAAGTTCCTGCAGTTTTCACTTAAAACCGAGTTGGAGCTAGTACCTTCCCATATATATGTATGGAGTGGAGTTTGCCAATGAAAAGAAACTTTGTGTTCCCAAGAAGCTGGTTGAAGGACGGCTTTCACACACACTTATCTCTCAGAACTGAGCATGTGGAGAGACGTTCGTTCATCTAGCACAAAGGGAACCGTTTCAGGAGAAACTTTTACTCTGGTTTCTCAGTCTGTTTCCTAGTGCCGCTTTGAAGTTCCTGCAGTTTTCACTGTAAAAGCGTGTTGGAGCTAGTACCTTCCAATATATATGTATGGAGTGGAGTTTGCAACTGAAAAGAAACTTTGTGTTCCCAACAACCTAGTTGAAGGACGGCTTTCACACACACTTATCTCTCAGAACTGAGGATGTGGAGAGACGTTCGTTCATCTAGCAAAATTGGAACGGGTTGCAGGAGAAACTTTTACTCTGGTTTCTAAGTCTGTTTCCTAGTGCCGGTTTGAAGTTCCTGCAGTTTTCACTGTAAAACCGAGTTGGAGCTAGTACCTTCCCATATATATGTATGGAGTGGAGTTTGCCACTGAAAAGAAACTTTGTGTTCCCAACAAGCTGGTTGAAGGACGGCTTTCACACACACTTATCTCTCAGAACTGAGCATGTGGAGAGACGTTCATTCATCTAGCACAAAGGAAACGGGTTGCAGAAGAAACTTTTACTCTGGTTTTTCGGTCTGTTTCTTAGTGCCGGTTTGAAGTTCCTGCAGTTTTCACTTAAAACAGAGTTGGAGCTAGTACCTTCCCATATATATGTATGGAGTGGGGTTGGAAACTGAAAAGAAACTTTGTGTTCCCAACAAGCTAGTTGAACGACGGCTTTCACACACACTTATCTCTCAGATCTGAGCATGTGGAGAGACGTTCGTTCATCTAGCACAAAAGGAACGGGTTGCAGGAGAAACTTTTACTCTGGTATCTCAGTCTGTTTCCTAGTGCCGGTTTGAAGTTCCTGCAGTTTTCACTGTAAAACCGAGTTGGAGCTAGTACCTTCCCATATATATGTATGAATTGGGGTTGGAAACTGAAAAGAAACTTTGTGTTCCCAACAAGCTAGTTGAAGGACGGCTTTCACACACACTTATCTCTCAGAACTGAGCATGTGGAGAGACGTTCGTTCATCTAGCACAAAGGGAACCGGTTGCAGGAGAAAATTTTACTCTGGTTTCTCAGTCTGTTTCCTAGTGCCGGTTTGAAGTTCCTGCAGTTTTCACTTAAAACCGAGTTGGAGCTAGTACCTTCCCATATATATGTATGGAGTGGAGTTTGCCACTGAAAAGAAACTTTGTGTTCCCAAGAAGCTGGTTGAAGGACGGCTTTCACACACACTTATCTCTCAGAACTGAGCATGTGGAGAGACGTTTGTTCATCTAGCACAAAGGGAACCGGTTTCAGGAGAAACTTTTACTCTGGTTTCTCAGTCTGTTTCCTAGTGCCGCTTTGAAGTTCCTGCAGTTTTCACTGTAAAAGCGTGTTGGAGCTAGTACCTTCCAATATATATGTATGGAGTGGAGTTTGCAACTGAAAAGAAACTTTGTGTTCCCAACAAGCTAGTTGAAGGACGGCTTTCACACACACTTATCTCTCAGAAATGAGGATGTGGAGAGACGTTCGTTCATCTAGCACAAATGGAACGGGTTGCAGGAGAAACTTTTACTCTGGTTTCTAAGTCTGTTTCCTAGTGCCGGTTTGAATTTCCTGCACTTTTCACTGTAAAACCGAGTTGGAGCTAGTACCTTCCCATATATATGTATGGAGTGGAGTTTGCCACTGAAAAGAAACTTTGTGTTCCCAACAAGCTGGTTGAACGACGGCTTTCACACACACTTATCTCTCAGAACTGAGCATGTGGAGAGACGTTCGTTCATCTAGCACAAAGGAAACGGGTTGCAGGGGAAACATTTACTCTGTATTCTCAGTCTGTTTCCTAGTACCGGTTTGAAGTTCCTCCATTTTTCACTGTAAAACCGAGTTGGAGCTAGTACCTACCCATATATATGTAAGGATTGGGGTTTGCCACTGAAAAGAAACTTTGTGTTCCCAACAAGCTGGTTGAAGTACGGCTTTCACACACACTTATCTCTCAGAACTGAGCATGTGGAGAGACGTTCGTTCATCTAGCACAAAGGGAACGGGTTGCAGGAGAAACTTTTACTCTGGTTTCTCAGTCTGTTTCCTAGTGCCGGTTTGAAGTTCCTGCAGTTTTCACTTAAAACCGAGTTGGAGCTAGTACCTTCCCATATATATGTATGGAGTGGAGTTTGCCACTGAAAAGAAACTTTGTGTTCCCAACAAGCTGGTTGAAGGACGGCTTTCACACACACTTATCTCTCAGAACTGAGCATGTGGAGATACGTTCGTTCATCAAGCACAAAGGAAACGGGTTGCAGGAGAAACATTTACTCTGTATTCTCAGTCTGTTTCCTAGTGCCGGTTTGAAGTTTCTCCAGTTTTCACTGTAAAACCGAGTTGGAGCTAGTACCTACCCATATATATGTAAGGATTGGGGTTTGCCACTGAAAAGAAACTGTGTGTTCCCAACAAGCTGGTTGAAGTACGGCTTTCACACACACTTATCTCTCAGAACTGAGCATGTGGAGAGACGTTCGTTCATCTAGCACAAAGGGAACGGGTTGCAGGAGAAACTTTTACTCTGGTTTCTCAGTCTGTTTCCTAGTGCCGGTTTGAAGTTCATGCAGTTTTCACTTAAAACCGAGTTGGTGCTAGTACCTTCCCATATATATGTATGGAGTGGGGTTGGAAACTGAAAAGAAACTCTGTGTTCCCAACAAGCTAGTTGAACGACGTCTTTCACACACACTTATCTCTCAGAACTGAGCATGTGGAGAGACGTTTGTTCATCTAGCACAAAGGGAACCGGTTGCAGGAGAAAATTTTACTCTGGTTTCTCAGTCTGTTTCCTAGTGCCGGTTTGAATTTCCTGCAGTTTTCACTGTAAAACCGAGTTGGAGCTAGTAACTTCCCATATATATGTATGGAGTGGAGTTTGCAACTGCAAAGAATCTTTGTGTTCCCAACAAGCTAGTTGAAGGACGGCTTTCACACACACTTATCTCTCAGAACTGAGCATGTGGAGAGACGTTCGTTCATCTAGCACAAAGGGAACGGGTTGCAGGAGAAACTTTTACTCTGGTTTCTCAGTCTCTTTCCTAGTGCTGGTTTGAAGTTCCTGCAGTTTTAACTTAAAACCGAGTTGGAGCTAGTACCTTCCCATATATATGTATGGAGTGGAGTTTGCCAGTGAAAAGAAACTTTGTGTTCTCAAGAAGCTGGTTGAAGGACGGCTTTCACACACACTTATCTCTCAGAACTGAGCATGTGGAGAGACGTTCGTTCATCTAGCACAAAGGGAACCGGTTGCAGGAGAAACTTTTACTCTGGTTTCTCAGTCTGTTTCCTAGTGCCGCTATGAAGTTCCTGCAGTTTTCACTGTAAAACCGAGTTGGAGCTAGTACCTTCCAATATATATGTATGGAGTGGAGTTTGCAACTGAAAACAAACTTTGTGTTCCCAACAAGCTAGTTGAAGGACGGCTTTCACACACACTTATCTCTCAGAACTGAGGATGTGGAGAGACGTTCGTTCATCTAGCACAAAGGGAACGGGTTGCAGGAGAAACTTTTACTCTGGTTTCTCAGTCTGTTTCCTAGTGCCGGTTTGAAGTTCATGCAGTTTTCACTTAAAACCGAGTTGGTGCTAGTACCTTCCCATATATATGTATGGAGTGGGGTTGGAAACTGAAAAGAAACTTTGTGTTCCCAACAAGCTAGTTGAACGACGTCTTTCACACACACTTATCTCTCAGAACTGAGCATGTGGAGAGACGTTTGTTCATCTAGCACAAAGGGAACCGGTTGCAGGAGAAAATTTTACTCTGGTTTCTCAGTCTGTTTCCTAGTGCCGGTTTGAATTTCCTGCAGTTTTCACTGTAAAACCGAGTTGGAGCTAGTAACTTCCCATATATATGTATGGAGTGGAGTTTGCAACTGCAAAGAATCTTTGTGTTCCCAACAAGCTAGTTGAAGGACGGCTTTCACACACACTTATCTCTCAGAACTGAGGATGTGGAGAGACGTTCGTTCATCTAGCACAAAGGGAACGGGTTGCAGGAGAAACTTTTACTCTGGTTTCTCAGTCTGTTTCCTAGTGCCGGTTTGAAGTTCATGCAGTTTTCACTTAAAACCGAGTTGGTGCTAGTACCTTCCCATATATATGTATGGAGTGGGGTTGGAAACTGAAAAGAAACTTTGTGTTCCCAACAAGCTAGTTGAACGACGTCTTTCACACACACTTATCTCTCAGAACTGAGCATGTGGAGAGACGTTTGTTCATCTAGCACAAAGGGAACCGGTTGCAGGAGAAACTTTTACTCTGGTTTCTCAGTCTGTTTCCTAGTGCCGCTATGAAGTTCCTGCAGTTTTCACTGTAAAACCGAGTTGGAGCTAGTACCTTCCAATATATATGTATGGAGTGGAGTTTGCAACTGAAAACAAACTTTGTGTTCCCAACAAGCTAGTTGAAGGACGGCTTTCACACACACTTATCTCTCAGAACTGAGGATGTGGAGAGACGTTCGTTCATCTAGCACAAATGGAACGGGTTGCAGGAGAAACTTTTACTCTGGTTTCTCAGTCTGTTTCCTAGTGCCGGTTTGAAGTTCCTGCAGTATTCACTGTAAAACCGAGTTGGAGCTAGTACCTTCCCATATATATGTATGGAGTGGAGTTTGCCACTGAAAAGAAACTTTGTGTTCCCAACAAGCTGGTTGAAGGACGGCTTTCACACACACTTATCTCTCAGAACTAAGCATGTGGAGAAACGTTCGTTCATCTAGCACAAAGGGAACGGGTTGCAGGAGAAACATTTACTCTGGATTCTCAGTGTGTTTCCTAGTGCCGGTTTGAAGTTCCTCCAGTTTTCACTGTAAAACCGAGTTGGAGCTAGTACCTACCCATATATATGTAAGGATTGGGGTTTGCAACTGAAAAGAAACTTTGTGTTCCCAACAAGCTAGTTGAAGGACGGCTTTCACACACACTTATCTCTCAGAACTGAGCATGTGGAGAGACGTTCGTTCATCTAGCACAAAGGGAACCGGTTGCAGGAGAAACTTTTACTCTGGTTTCTCAGTCTGTTTCCTAGTGCCGGTTTGAAGTTCCTGCAGTTTTCACTGTAAAACCGAGTTGGAGCTAGTACCTTCCCATATATATGTATGGAGTGGAGTTTGCAACTGAAAAGAATCTTTGTGTTCCCAACAAGCTAGTTGAAGGACGGCTTTCACACACACTTATCTCTCAGAACTGAGCATGTGGAGAGACGTTCGTTCATCTAGCACAAAGGGAACGGGTTGCCGGGGAAAATTTACTATGGTTTCTCAGTCTGTTTCCTAGTGCCGGTTTGAAGTTCCTGCAGTTTTCACTGTAAAACCGAGTTGGAGCTAGTACCTTCCCATATATATGTATGGAGTGGGGTTTGCCACTGAAAAGAAACTTTGTGTTCCCAAAAAGCTAGGTGAAGGACGGCTTTCACACACACTTATCTCTCAGAACTGAGCATGTGGAGAGACGTTCGTTCGTCTAGCACAAATGGAACGGGTTGCAGGAGAAACTTTTACTCTGGTTTCTCAGTCTGTTTCCTAGTGCCGGTTTGAAGTTCCTGCAGTTTTCACTGTAAAACCGAGTTGGTGCTAGTACCTTCACATATATATGTTTGGAGTGGAGTTTGCAACTGAAAAGAAACTTTGTGTTCCCAACAAGCTAGTTGAAGGACGGCTTTCACACACACTTATCTCTCAGAACTGAGCATGTGGAGAGACGTTCGTTCATCTAGCACAAAGGGAACGGGTTGCAGGAGAAACTTTTACTCTGGTTTCTCAGTCTCTTTCCTAGTGCTGGTTTGAAGTTCCTGCAGTTTTAACTTAAAACCGAGTTGGAGCTAGTACCTTCCCATATATATGTATGGAGTGGAGTTTGCCAGTGAAAAGAAACTTTGTGTTCTCAAGAAGCTGGTTGAAGGACGGCTTTCACACACACTTATCTCTCAGAACTGAGCATGTGGAGAGACGTTCGTTCATCTAGCACAAAGGGAACCGGTTGCAGGAGAAACTTTTACTCTGGTTTCTCAGTCTGTTTCCTAGTGCCGCTATGAAGTTCCTGCAGTTTTCACTGTAAAACCGAGTTGGAGCTAGTACCTTCCAATATATATGTATGGAGTGGAGTTTGCAACTGAAAACAAACTTTGTGTTCCCAACAAGCTAGTTGAAGGACGGCTTTCACACACACTTATCTCTCAGAACTGAGGATGTGGAGAGACGTTCGTTCATCTAGCACAAATGGAACGGGTTGCAGGAGAAACTTTTACTCTGGTTTCTCAGTCTGTTTCCTAGTGCCGGTTTGAAGTTCCTGCAGTATTCACTGTAAAACCGAGTTGGAGCTAGTACCTTCCCATATATATGTATGGAGTGGAGTTTGCCACTGAAAAGAAACTTTGTGTTCCCAACAAGCTGGTTGAAGGACGGCTTTCACACACACTTATCTCTCAGAACTAAGCATGTGGAGAAACGTTCGTTCATCTAGCACAAAGGGAACGGGTTGCAGGAGAAACATTTACTCTGGATTCTCAGTGTGTTTCCTAGTGCCGGTTTGAAGTTCCTCCAGTTTTCACTGTAAAACCGAGTTGGAGCTAGTACCTACCCATATATATGTAAGGATTGGGGTTTGCAACTGAAAAGAAACTTTGTGTTCCCAACAAGCTAGTTGAAGGACGGCTTTCACACACACTTATCTCTCAGAACTGAGCATGTGGAGAGACGTTCGTTCATCTAGCACAAAGGGAACCGGTTGCAGGAGAAACTTTTACTCTGGTTTCTCAGTCTGTTTCCTAGTGCCGGTTTGAAGTTCCTGCAGTTTTCACTGTAAAACCGAGTTGGAGCTAGTACCTTCCCATATATATGTATGGAGTGGAGTTTGCAACTGAAAAGAATCTTTGTGTTCCCAACAAGCTAGTTGAAGGACGGCTTTCACACACACTTATCTCTCAGAACTGAGCATGTGGAGAGACGTTCGTTCATCTAGCACAAAGGGAACGGGTTGCCGGGGAAAATTTACTATGGTTTCTCAGTCTGTTTCCTAGTGCCGGTTTGAAGTTCCTGCAGTTTTCACTGTAAAACCGAGTTGGAGCTAGTACCTTCCCATATATATGTATGGAGTGGGGTTTGCCACTGAAAAGAAACTTTGTGTTCCCAAAAAGCTAGGTGAAGGACGGCTTTCACACACACTTATCTCTCAGAACTGAGCATGTGGAGAGACGTTCGTTCGTCTAGCACAAATGGAACGGGTTGCAGGAGAAACTTTTACTCTGGTTTCTCAGTCTGTTTCCTAGTGCCGGTTTGAAGTTCCTGCAGTTTTCACTGTAAAACCGAGTTGGAGCTAGTACCTTCACATATATATGTTTGGAGTGGAGTTTGCAACTGAAAAGAAACTTTGTGTTCCCAACAAGCTAGTTGAAGGACGGCTTTCACACACACTTATCTCTCAGAACTGAGCATGTGGAGAGACGTTCGTTCATCTAGCACAAAGGGAACGGGTTGCAGGAGAAACTTTTACTCTGGTTTCTCAGTCTCTTTCCTAGTGCTGGTTTGAAGTTCCTGCAGTTTTAACTTAAAACCGAGTTGGAGCTAGTACCTTCCCATATATATGTATGGAGTGGAGTTTGCCAGTGAAAAGAAACTTTGTGTTCTCAAGAAGCTGGTTGAAGGACGGCTTTCACACACACTTATCTCTCAGAACTGAGCATGTGGAGAGACGTTCGTTCATCTAGCACAAAGGGAACCGGTTGCAGGAGAAACTTTTACTCTGGTTTCTCAGTCTGTTTCCTAGTGCCGCTATGAAGTTCCTGCAGTTTTCACTGTAAAACCGAGTTGGAGCTAGTACCTTCCAATATATATGTATGGAGTGGAGTTTGCAACTGAAAACAAACTTTGTGTTCCCAACAAGCTAGTTGAAGGACGGCTTTCACAGACACTTATCTCTCAGAACTGAGGATGTGGAGAGACGTTCGTTCATCTAGCACAAATGGAACGGGTTGCAGGAGAAACTTTTACTCTGGTTTCTCAGTCTGTTTCCTAGTGCCGGTTTGAAGTTCCTGCAGTATTCACTGTAAAACCGAGTTGGAGCTAGTACCTTCCCATATATATGTATGGAGTGGAGTTTGCCACTGAAAAGAAACTTTGTGTTCCCAACAAGCTGGTTGAAGGACGGCTTTCACACACACTTATCTCTCAGAACTAAGCATGTGGAGAAACGTTCGTTCATCTAGCACAAAGGGAACGGGTTGCAGGAGAAACATTTACTCTGGATTCTCAGTGTGTTTCCTAGTGCCGGTTTGAAGTTCCTCCAGTTTTCACTGTAAAACCGAGTTGGAGCTAGTACCTACCCATATATATGTAAGGATTGGGGTTTGCAACTGAAAAGAAACTTTGTGTTCCCAACAAGCTAGTTGAAGGACGGCTTTCACACACACTTATCTCTCAGAACTGAGCATGTGGAGAGACGTTCGTTCATCTAGCACAAAGGGAACCGGTTGCAGGAGAAACTTTTACTCTGGTTTCTCAGTCTGTTTCCTAGTGCCGGTTTGAAGTTCCTGCAGTTTTCACTGTAAAACCGAGTTGGAGCTAGTACCTTCCCATATATATGTATGGAGTGGAGTTTGCAACTGAAAAGAATCTTTGTGTTCCCAACAAGCTAGTTGAAGGACGGCTTTCACACACACTTATCTCTCAGAACTGAGCATGTGGAGAGACGTTCGTTCATCTAGCACAAAGGGAACGGGTTGCCGGGGAAAATTTACTCTGGTTTCTCAGTCTGTTTCCTAGTGCCGGTTTGAAGTTCCTGCAGTTTTCACTGTAAAACCGAGTTGGAGCTAGTACCTTCCCATATATATGTATGGAGTGGGGTTTGCCACTGAAAAGAAACTTTGTGTTCCCAAAAAGCTAGGTGAAGGACGGCTTTCACACACAATTATCTCTCAGAACTGAGCATGTGGAGAGACGTTCGTTCATCTAGCACAAAGGGAACGGGTTGCAGGAGAAACTTTTACTCTGGTTTCTCAGTCTCTTTCCTAGTGCTGGTTTGAAGTTCCTGCAGTTTTCACTTAAAACCGAGTTGGAGCTAGTACCTTCCCATATATATGTATGGAGTGGAGTTTGCCAGTGAAAAGAAACTTTGTGTTCTCAAGAAGCTGGTTGAAGGACGGCTTTCACACACACTTATCTCTCAGAACTGAGCATGTGGAGAGACGTTCGTTCATCTAGCACAAAGGGAACCGGTTGCAGGAGAAACTTTTACTCTGGTTTCTCAGTCTGTTTCCTAGTGCCGCTATGAAGTTCCTGCAGTTTTCACTGTAAAACCGAGTTGGAGCTAGTACCTTCCAATATATATGTATGGAGTGGAGTTTGCAACTGAAAACAAACTTTGTGTTCCCAACAAGCTAGTTGAAGGACGGCTTTCACAGACACTTATCTCTCAGAACTGAGGATGTGGAGAGACGTTCGTTCATCTAGCACAAATGGAACGGGTTGCAGGAGAAACTTTTACTCTGGTTTCTCAGTCTGTTTCCTAGTGCCGGTTTGAAGTTCCTGCAGTATTCACTGTAAAACCGAGTTGGAGCTAGTACCTTCCCATATATATGTATGGAGTGGAGTTTGCCACTGAAAAGAAACTTTGTGTTCCCAACAAGCTGGTTGAAGGACGGCTTTCACACACACTTATCTCTCAGAACTAAGCATGTGGAGAAACGTTCGTTCATCTAGCACAAAGGGAACGGGTTGCAGGAGAAACATTTACTCTGGATTCTCAGTGTGTTTCCTAGTGCCGGTTTGAAGTTCCTCCAGTTTTCACTGTAAAACCGAGTTGGAGCTAGTACCTACCCATATATATGTAAGGATTGGGGTTTGCAACTGAAAAGAAACTTTGTGTTCCCAACAAGCTAGTTGAAGGACGGCTTTCACACACACTTATCTCTCAGAACTGAGCATGTGGAGAGACGTTCGTTCATCTAGCACAAAGGGAACCGGTTGCAGGAGAAACTTTTACTCTGGTTTCTCAGTCTGTTTCCTAGTGCCGGTTTGAAGTTCCTGCAGTTTTCACTGTAAAACCGAGTTGGAGCTAGTACCTTCCCATATATATGTATGGAGTGGAGTTTGCAACTGAAAAGAATCTTTGTGTTCCCAACAAGCTAGTTGAAGGACGGCTTTCACACACACTTATCTCTCAGAACTGAGCATGTGGAGAGACGTTCGTTCATCTAGCACAAAGGGAACGGGTTGCCGGGGAAAATTTACTCTGGTTTCTCAGTCTGTTTCCTAGTGCCGGTTTGAAGTTCCTGCAGTTTTCACTGTAAAACCGAGTTGGAGCTAGTACCTTCCCATATATATGTATGGAGTGGGGTTTGCCACTGAAAAGAAACTTTGTGTTCCCAAAAAGCTAGGTGAAGGACGGCTTTCACACACAATTATCTCTCAGAACTGAGCATGTGGAGAGACGTTCGTTCATCTAGCACAAAGGGAACGGGTTGCAGGAGAAACTTTTACTCTGGTTTCTCAGTCTGTTTCCTAGTGCCGGTTTGAAGTTCATGCAGTTTTCACTTAAAACCGAGTTGGTGCTAGTACCTTCCCATATATATGTATGGAGTGGGGTTGGAAACTGAAAAGAAACTTTGTGTTCCCAACAAGCTAGTTGAACGACGTCTTTCACACACACTTATCTCTCAGAACTGAGCATGTGGAGAGACGTTTGTTCATCTAGCACAAAGGGAACCGGTTGCAGGAGAAAATTTTACTCTGGTTTCTCAGTCTGTTTCCTAGTGCCGGTTTGAATTTCCTGCAGTTTTCACTGTAAAACCGAGTTGGAGCTAGTAACTTCCCATATATATGTATGGAGTGGAGTTTGCAACTGCAAAGAATCTTTGTGTTCCCAACAAGCTAGTTGAAGGACGGCTTTCACACACACTTATCTCTCAGAACTGAGCATGTGGAGAGACGTTCGTTCATCTAGCACAAATGGAACGGGTTGCAGGAGAAACTTTTACTCTGGTTTCTCAGTCTGTTTCCTAGTGCCGGTTTGAAGTTCCTGCAGTATTCACTGTAAAACCGAGTTGGAGCTAGTACCTTCCCATATATATGTATGGAGTGGAGTTTGCCACTGAAAAGAAACTTTGTGTTCCCAACAAGCTGGTTGAAGGACGGCTTTCACACACACTTATCTCTCAGAACTAAGCATGTGGAGAAACGTTCGTTCATCTAGCACAAAGGGAACGGGTTGCAGGAGAAACATTTACTCTGGATTCTCAGTGTGTTTCCTAGTGCCGGTTTGAAGTTCCTCCAGTTTTCACTGTAAAACCGAGTTGGAGCTAGTACCTACCCATATATATGTAAGGATTGGGGTTTGCAACTGAAAAGAAACTTTGTGTTCCCAACAAGCTAGTTGAAGGACGGCTTTCACACACACTTATCTCTCAGAACTGAGCATGTGGAGAGACGTTCGTTCATCTAGCACAAAGGGAACCGGTTGCAGGAGAAACTTTTACTCTGGTTTCTCAGTCTGTTTCCTAGTGCCGGTTTGAAGTTCCTGCAGTTTTCACTGTAAAACCGAGTTGGAGCTAGTACCTTCCCATATATATGTATGGAGTGGAGTTTGCAACTGAAAAGAATCTTTGTGTTCCCAACAAGCTAGTTGAAGGACGGCTTTCACACACACTTATCTCTCAGAACTGAGCATGTGGAGAGACGTTCGTTCATCTAGCACAAAGGGAACGGGTTGCCGGGGAAAATTTACTATGGTTTCTCAGTCTGTTTCCTAGTGCCGGTTTGAAGTTCCTGCAGTTTTCACTGTAAAACCGAGTTGGAGCTAGTACCTTCCCATATATATGTATGGAGTGGGGTTTGCCACTGAAAAGAAACTTTGTGTTCCCAAAAAGCTAGGTGAAGGACGGCTTTCACACACACTTATCTCTCAGAACTGAGCATGTGGAGAGACGTTCGTTCGTCTAGCACAAATGGAACGGGTTGCAGGAGAAACTTTTACTCTGGTTTCTCAGTCTGTTTCCTAGTGCCGGTTTGAAGTTCCTGCAGTTTTCACTGTAAAACCGAGTTGGTGCTAGTACCTTCACATATATATGTTTGGAGTGGAGTTTGCAACTGAAAAGAAACTTTGTGTTCCCAACAAGCTAGTTGAAGGACGGCTTTCACACACACTTATCTCTCAGAACTGAGCATGTGGAGAGACGTTCGTTCATCTAGCACAAAGGGAACGGGTTGCAGGAGAAACTTTTACTCTGGTTTCTCAGTCTCTTTCCTAGTGCTGGTTTGAAGTTCCTGCAGTTTTAACTTAAAACCGAGTTGGAGCTAGTACCTTCCCATATATATGTATGGAGTGGAGTTTGCCAGTGAAAAGAAACTTTGTGTTCTCAAGAAGCTGGTTGAAGGACGGCTTTCACACACACTTATCTCTCAGAACTGAGCATGTGGAGAGACGTTCGTTCATCTAGCACAAAGGGAACCGGTTGCAGGAGAAACTTTTACTCTGGTTTCTCAGTCTGTTTCCTAGTGCCGCTATGAAGTTCCTGCAGTTTTCACTGTAAAACCGAGTTGGAGCTAGTACCTTCCAATATATATGTATGGAGTGGAGTTTGCAACTGAAAACAAACTTTGTGTTCCCAACAAGCTAGTTGAAGGACGGCTTTCACACACACTTATCTCTCAGAACTGAGGATGTGGAGAGACGTTCGTTCATCTAGCACAAATGGAACGGGTTGCAGGAGAAACTTTTACTCTGGTTTCTCAGTCTGTTTCCTAGTGCCGGTTTGAAGTTCCTGCAGTATTCACTGTAAAACCGAGTTGGAGCTAGTACCTTCCCATATATATGTATGGAGTGGAGTTTGCCACTGAAAAGAAACTTTGTGTTCCCAACAAGCTGGTTGAAGGACGGCTTTCACACACACTTATCTCTCAGAACTAAGCATGTGGAGAAACGTTCGTTCATCTAGCACAAAGGGAACGGGTTGCAGGAGAAACATTTACTCTGGATTCTCAGTGTGTTTCCTAGTGCCGGTTTGAAGTTCCTCCAGTTTTCACTGTAAAACCGAGTTGGAGCTAGTACCTACCCATATATATGTAAGGATTGGGGTTTGCAACTGAAAAGAAACTTTGTGTTCCCAACAAGCTAGTTGAAGGACGGCTTTCACACACACTTATCTCTCAGAACTGAGCATGTGGAGAGACGTTCGTTCATCTAGCACAAAGGGAACCGGTTGCAGGAGAAACTTTTACTCTGGTTTCTCAGTCTGTTTCCTAGTGCCGGTTTGAAGTTCCTGCAGTTTTCACTGTAAAACCGAGTTGGAGCTAGTACCTTCCCATATATATGTATGGAGTGGAGTTTGCAACTGAAAAGAATCTTTGTGTTCCCAACAAGCTAGTTGAAGGACGGCTTTCACACACACTTATCTCTCAGAACTGAGCATGTGGAGAGACGTTCGTTCATCTAGCACAAAGGGAACGGGTTGCCGGGGAAAATTTACTATGGTTTCTCAGTCTGTTTCCTAGTGCCGGTTTGAAGTTCCTGCAGTTTTCACTGTAAAACCGAGTTGGAGCTAGTACCTTCCCATATATATGTATGGAGTGGGGTTTGCCACTGAAAAGAAACTTTGTGTTCCCAAAAAGCTAGGTGAAGGACGGCTTTCACACACACTTATCTCTCAGAACTGAGCATGTGGAGAGACGTTCGTTCGTCTAGCACAAATGGAACGGGTTGCAGGAGAAACTTTTACTCTGGTTTCTCAGTCTGTTTCCTAGTGCCGGTTTGAAGTTCCTGCAGTTTTCACTGTAAAACCGAGTTGGAGCTAGTACCTTCACATATATATGTTTGGAGTGGAGTTTGCAACTGAAAAGAAACTTTGTGTTCCCAACAAGCTAGTTGAAGGACGGCTTTCACACACACTTATCTCTCAGAACTGAGCATGTGGAGAGACGTTCGTTCATCTAGCACAAAGGGAACGGGTTGCAGGAGAAACTTTTACTCTGGTTTCTCAGTCTCTTTCCTAGTGCTGGTTTGAAGTTCCTGCAGTTTTAACTTAAAACCGAGTTGGAGCTAGTACCTTCCCATATATATGTATGGAGTGGAGTTTGCCAGTGAAAAGAAACTTTGTGTTCTCAAGAAGCTGGTTGAAGGACGGCTTTCACACACACTTATCTCTCAGAACTGAGCATGTGGAGAGACGTTCGTTCATCTAGCACAAAGGGAACCGGTTGCAGGAGAAACTTTTACTCTGGTTTCTCAGTCTGTTTCCTAGTGCCGCTATGAAGTTCCTGCAGTTTTCACTGTAAAACCGAGTTGGAGCTAGTACCTTCCAATATATATGTATGGAGTGGAGTTTGCAACTGAAAACAAACTTTGTGTTCCCAACAAGCTAGTTGAAGGACGGCTTTCACAGACACTTATCTCTCAGAACTGAGGATGTGGAGAGACGTTCGTTCATCTAGCACAAATGGAACGGGTTGCAGGAGAAACTTTTACTCTGGTTTCTCAGTCTGTTTCCTAGTGCCGGTTTGAAGTTCCTGCAGTATTCACTGTAAAACCGAGTTGGAGCTAGTACCTTCCCATATATATGTATGGAGTGGAGTTTGCCACTGAAAAGAAACTTTGTGTTCCCAACAAGCTGGTTGAAGGACGGCTTTCACACACACTTATCTCTCAGAACTAAGCATGTGGAGAAACGTTCGTTCATCTAGCACAAAGGGAACGGGTTGCAGGAGAAACATTTACTCTGGATTCTCAGTGTGTTTCCTAGTGCCGGTTTGAAGTTCCTCCAGTTTTCACTGTAAAACCGAGTTGGAGCTAGTACCTACCCATATATATGTAAGGATTGGGGTTTGCAACTGAAAAGAAACTTTGTGTTCCCAACAAGCTAGTTGAAGGACGGCTTTCACACACACTTATCTCTCAGAACTGAGCATGTGGAGAGACGTTCGTTCATCTAGCACAAAGGGAACCGGTTGCAGGAGAAACTTTTACTCTGGTTTCTCAGTCTGTTTCCTAGTGCCGGTTTGAAGTTCCTGCAGTTTTCACTGTAAAACCGAGTTGGAGCTAGTACCTTCCCATATATATGTATGGAGTGGAGTTTGCAACTGAAAAGAATCTTTGTGTTCCCAACAAGCTAGTTGAAGGACGGCTTTCACACACACTTATCTCTCAGAACTGAGCATGTGGAGAGACGTTCGTTCATCTAGCACAAAGGGAACGGGTTGCCGGGGAAAATTTACTCTGGTTTCTCAGTCTGTTTCCTAGTGCCGGTTTGAAGTTCCTGCAGTTTTCACTGTAAAACCGAGTTGGAGCTAGTACCTTCCCATATATATGTATGGAGTGGGGTTTGCCACTGAAAAGAAACTTTGTGTTCCCAAAAAGCTAGGTGAAGGACGGCTTTCACACACACTTATCTCTCAGAACTGAGCATGTGGAGAGACGTTCGTTCGTCTAGCACAAATGGAACGGGTTGCAGGAGAAACTTTTACTCTGGTTTCTCAGTCTGTTTCCTAGTGCCGGTTTGAAGTTCCTGCAGTTTTCACTGTAAAACCGAGTTGGAGCTAGTACCTTCACATATATATGTTTGGAGTGGAGTTTGCAACTGAAAAGAAACTTTGTGTTCCCAACAAGCTAGTTGAAGGACGGCTTTCACACACACTTATCTCTCAGAACTGAGCATGTGGAGAGACGTTCGTTCATCTAGCACAAAAGGAACGGGTTGCAAGGGAAACTTTTACTCTGGTTTCTCAGTCTGTTTCCTAGTGCCGGTTTGAAGTTCCTGCAGTTTTCACTGTAAAACCGAGTTGGAGCTAGTACCTTCCCATATATATGTATGGAGCGGAGTTTGCCACTGAAAAGAAACTTTGTGTTCCCAACAAGCTAGTTGAAGGACGGCTTTCACACACACTTATCTCTCAGAACTGAGCATGTGGAGAGACGTTCGTTCATCTAGCACAAAAGGTACCGGTAGCAGGAGAAACTTTTACTCTGGATTCTCAGTCTGTTTCCTTGTGCCGGTTTGAAGTTCCTGCAGTTTTCACTTAAAACCGAGTTGGACCTAGTACCTTCCCATATATATGTATGGAGTGGAGTTTGCCACTGAAACGAAACTTTTTGTTCCCAACAAGCTACTTGAAGGACGGCTTTCACACACACTTATCTCTCAGAACTGAGCATGTGGAGAGACGTTCGTTCATCTAGCACAAAAGGTACCGGTAGCAGGAGAAACTTTTACTCTGGATTCTCAGTCTGTTTCCTTGTGCCGGTTTGAAGTTCCTGCAGTTTTCACTTAAAACCGAGTTGGACCTAGTACCTTCCCATATATATGTATGGAGTGGAGTTTGCCACTGAAACGAAACTTTTTGTTCCCAACAAGCTACTTGAAGGACGGCTTTCACACACACTTATCTCTCAGAACTGAGCATGTGGAGAGACGTTCTTTAATCTAGCACAAATGGAACCGGTTGCAGGAGAAACTTTTACTCTGGTTTCTCAGTCTGTTTCCTAGTGCCGGTTTGAAGTTCCTGCAGTTTTCACTTAAAACCGAGTTGGAGCTAGTACCTTCCCATATGTATGTATGGAGTGGAGTTGGAAACTGAAAAGAAACTTTGTGTTCCCAAAAAGCTAGGTGAAGGACGGCTTTCACACACACTTATCTCTCAGAACTGAGCATGTGGAGAGACGTTCGTTCATCTAGCACAAAGGGAACGGGTTGCAGGAGAAACTTTTACTCTGGTTTCTCAGTCTGTTTCCTAGTGCCGGTTTGAAGTTCCTGCACTTTTCACTTAAAACCGAGTTGGAGCTAGTACCTTCCCATATATATGTATGGAGTGGGGTTGGAAACTGAAAAGAAACTTTGTGTTCCCAACAAGCTAGTTGAAGGACGGCTTTCACACACACTTATCTCTCAGAACTGAGCATGTGGAGAGACGTTTGTTCATCTAGCACAAAGGGAACGGGTTGCAGGAGAAACTTTTACTCTGGTTTCTCAGTCTGTTTCCTAGTGCCGGTTTGAATTTCCTGCAGTTTTCACTGTAAAACCGAGTTGGAGCTAGTACCTTCCCATATATATGTATGGAGTGGAGTTTGCAACTGAAAAGAAACTTTGTGTTCCCAACAAGCTAGTTGAAGGACGGCTTTCACACACACTTATCTCTCAGAACTGAGCATGTGGAGAGACGTTCGTTCATCTAGCACAAAAGGAAACGGGTTCCAGGAGAAACTTTTACTCTGGTTTCTCAGTCTGTTTCCTAGTGCCGGTTTGAAGTTCCTGCAGTTTTCACTGTAAAACCGAGTTGGAGCTAGTACCTTCCCATATATATGTATGGAGTGGAGTTTGCCACTGAAAAGAAACTTTGTGTTCCCAAAAAGCTAGGTGAAGGACGGCTTTCACACACACTTATCTCTCAGAACTGAGCATGTGGAGAGACGTTCGTTCATCTAGCACAAAGGGAACGGGTTGCAGGAGAAACTTTTACTCTGGTTTCTCAGTCTGTTTCCTAGTGCCGGTTTGAAGTTCCTGCACTTTTCACTTAAAACCGAGTTGGAGCTAGTACCTTCCCATATATATGTATGGAGTGGGGTTGGAAACTGAAAAGAAACTTTGTGTTCCCAACAAGCTAGTTGAAGGACGGCTTTCACACAGACTTATCTCTCAGAACTGAGCATGTGGAGAGACGTTCGTTCATCTAGCACAAAGGGAACAGGTTGCAGGAGAAACTTTTACTCTGGTTTCTCAGTCTGTTTCCTAGTGCCGGTATGAAGTTCCTGCAGTTTTCACTGTAAAACCGAGATGGAGCTAGTACCTTCCCATATATATGTATGGAGTGGAGTTTGCAACTGAAAACAAACTTTGTGTTTCCAACAAGCTAGTTGAAGGACGGCTTTCACACACACTTATCTCTCAGAACTGAGCATGTGGAGAGACGTTCGTTCATCTAGCACAAAGGGAACGGGTTGCAGGAGAAACTTTTACTCTTTTTTTCTCAGTCTGTTTCCTAGTGCCGGTTTGAATTTCCTGCAGTTTTTACTGTAAAAACGAGTTAGAGCTAGTACCTTCCCATATATATGTAAGGAGTGGAGTTTGCCACTGGAAAGAAACTTTGTGTTCCCAACAAGCTAGTTGAAGGACGGCTTTCACACACACTTATCTCTCAGAACTGAGCATGTGGAGAGACGTTCGTTCATCTAGCACAAAGGGAACGGGTTGCAGGAGAAACTTTTACTCTGATTTCTCAGTCTGTTTCCTAGTGCCGGTTTGAAGTTCCTGCAGTTTTCACTGTAAAACCGAGTTGGAGCTAGTACCTTCCCATATATATGTATGGAGTGGAGTTTGAAACTGAAAAGAAACTTTGTGTTCCCAACAAGTTAGTTGAAGGACGGCTTTCACACACACTTATCTCTCAGAACTGAGCATGTGGAGAGACGTTCATTCATCTAGAACAAAGGAAGCGGGTTGCAGGAGAAATTTTACTCTGGTTTCTCAGTCTGTTTCCTAGTGCCGGTTTGAAGTTCCTGCAGTTTTCACTGTAAAACCGAGTTGGAGCTAGTACCTTCCAATATATATGTATGGAGTGGAGTTTGCAACTGAAAACAAACTTTGTGTTCCCAACAAGCTAGTTGAAGGACGGCTTTCACACACACTTATCTCTCAGAACTGAGCATGTGGAGAGACGTTCGTTCATCTAGCACAAAGGGAACCGGTTGCAGGAGAAACTTTTACTCTGGTTTCTCAGTCTGTTTCCTAGTGCCGGTTTGAAGTTCCTGCAGTTTTCACTGTAAAACCGAGTTGGAGCTAGTACCTTCCCATATATATGTATGGAGTGGAGTTTGCAACTGAAAAGAATCTTTGTGTTCCCAACAAGCTAGTTGAAGGACGGCTTTCACACACACTTATCTCTCAGAACTGAGCATGTGGAGAGACGTTCGTTCATCTAGCACAAAGGGAACGGGTTGCCGGGGAAAATTTACTATGGTTTCTCAGTCTGTTTCCTAGTGCCGGTTTGAAGTTCCTGCAGTTTTCACTGTAAAACCGAGTTGGAGCTAGTACCTTCCCATATATATGTATGGAGTGGGGTTTGCCACTGAAAAGAAACTTTGTGTTCCCAAAAAGCTAGGTGAAGGACGGCTTTCACACACACTTATCTCTCAGAACTGAGCATGTGGAGAGACGTTCGTTCGTCTAGCACAAATGGAACGGGTTGCAGGAGAAACTTTTACTCTGGTTTCTCAGTCTGTTTCCTAGTGCCGGTTTGAAGTTCCTGCAGTTTTCACTGTAAAACCGAGTTGGAGCTAGTACCTTCACATATATATGTTTGGAGTGGAGTTTGCAACTGAAAAGAAACTTTGTGTTCCCAACAAGCTAGTTGAAGGACGGCTTTCACACACACTTATCTCTCAGAACTGAGCATGTGGAGAGACGTTCGTTCATCTAGCACAAAGGGAACGGGTTGCAGGAGAAACTTTTACTCTGGTTTCTCAGTCTCTTTCCTAGTGCTGGTTTGAAGTTCCTGCAGTTTTAACTTAAAACCGAGTTGGAGCTAGTACCTTCCCATATATATGTATGGAGTGGAGTTTGCCAGTGAAAAGAAACTTTGTGTTCTCAAGAAGCTGGTTGAAGGACGGCTTTCACACACACTTATCTCTCAGAACTGAGCATGTGGAGAGACGTTCGTTCATCTAGCACAAAGGGAACCGGTTGCAGGAGAAACTTTTACTCTGGTTTCTCAGTCTGTTTCCTAGTGCCGCTATGAAGTTCCTGCAGTTTTCACTGTAAAACCGAGTTGGAGCTAGTACCTTCCAATATATATGTATGGAGTGGAGTTTGCAACTGAAAACAAACTTTGTGTTCCCAACAAGCTAGTTGAAGGACGGCTTTCACAGACACTTATCTCTCAGAACTGAGGATGTGGAGAGACGTTCGTTCATCTAGCACAAATGGAACGGGTTGCAGGAGAAACTTTTACTCTGGTTTCTCAGTCTGTTTCCTAGTGCCGGTTTGAAGTTCCTGCAGTATTCACTGTAAAACCGAGTTGGAGCTAGTACCTTCCCATATATATGTATGGAGTGGAGTTTGCCACTGAAAAGAAACTTTGTGTTCCCAACAAGCTGGTTGAAGGACGGCTTTCACACACACTTATCTCTCAGAACTAAGCATGTGGAGAAACGTTCGTTCATCTAGCACAAAGGGAACGGGTTGCAGGAGAAACATTTACTCTGGATTCTCAGTGTGTTTCCTAGTGCCGGTTTGAAGTTCCTCCAGTTTTCACTGTAAAACCGAGTTGGAGCTAGTACCTACCCATATATATGTAAGGATTGGGGTTTGCAACTGAAAAGAAACTTTGTGTTCCCAACAAGCTAGTTGAAGGACGGCTTTCACACACACTTATCTCTCAGAACTGAGCATGTGGAGAGACGTTCGTTCATCTAGCACAAAGGGAACCGGTTGCAGGAGAAACTTTTACTCTGGTTTCTCAGTCTGTTTCCTAGTGCCGGTTTGAAGTTCCTGCAGTTTTCACTGTAAAACCGAGTTGGAGCTAGTACCTTCCCATATATATGTATGGAGTGGAGTTTGCAACTGAAAAGAATCTTTGTGTTCCCAACAAGCTAGTTGAAGGACGGCTTTCACACACACTTATCTCTCAGAACTGAGCATGTGGAGAGACGTTCGTTCATCTAGCACAAAGGGAACGGGTTGCCGGGGAAAATTTACTCTGGTTTCTCAGTCTGTTTCCTAGTGCCGGTTTGAAGTTCCTGCAGTTTTCACTGTAAAACCGAGTTGGAGCTAGTACCTTCCCATATATATGTATGGAGTGGGGTTTGCCACTGAAAAGAAACTTTGTGTTCCCAAAAAGCTAGGTGAAGGACGGCTTTCACACACACTTATCTCTCAGAACTGAGCATGTGGAGAGACGTTCGTTCGTCTAGCACAAATGGAACGGGTTGCAGGAGAAACTTTTACTCTGGTTTCTCAGTCTGTTTCCTAGTGCCGGTTTGAAGTTCCTGCAGTTTTCACTGTAAAACCGAGTTGGAGCTAGTACCTTCACATATATATGTTTGGAGTGGAGTTTGCAACTGAAAAGAAACTTTGTGTTCCCAACAAGCTAGTTGAAGGACGGCTTTCACACACACTTATCTCTCAGAACTGAGCATGTGGAGAGACGTTCGTTCATCTAGCACAAAAGGAACGGGTTGCAAGGGAAACTTTTACTCTGGTTTCTCAGTCTGTTTCCTAGTGCCGGTTTGAAGTTCCTGCAGTTTTCACTGTAAAACCGAGTTGGAGCTAGTACCTTCCCATATATATGTATGGAGCGGAGTTTGCCACTGAAAAGAAACTTTGTGTTCCCAACAAGCTAGTTGAAGGACGGCTTTCACACACACTTATCTCTCAGAACTGAGCATGTGGAGAGACGTTCGTTCATCTAGCACAAAAGGTACCGGTAGCAGGAGAAACTTTTACTCTGGATTCTCAGTCTGTTTCCTTGTGCCGGTTTGAAGTTCCTGCAGTTTTCACTTAAAACCGAGTTGGACCTAGTACCTTCCCATATATATGTATGGAGTGGAGTTTGCCACTGAAACGAAACTTTTTGTTCCCAACAAGCTACTTGAAGGACGGCTTTCACACACACTTATCTCTCAGAACTGAGCATGTGGAGAGACGTTCGTTCATCTAGCACAAAAGGTACCGGTAGCAGGAGAAACTTTTACTCTGGATTCTCAGTCTGTTTCCTTGTGCCGGTTTGAAGTTCCTGCAGTTTTCACTTAAAACCGAGTTGGACCTAGTACCTTCCCATATATATGTATGGAGTGGAGTTTGCCACTGAAACGAAACTTTTTGTTCCCAACAAGCTACTTGAAGGACGGCTTTCACACACACTTATCTCTCAGAACTGAGCATGTGGAGAGACGTTCTTTAATCTAGCACAAATGGAACCGGTTGCAGGAGAAACTTTTACTCTGGTTTCTCAGTCTGTTTCCTAGTGCCGGTTTGAAGTTCCTGCAGTTTTCACTTAAAACCGAGTTGGAGCTAGTACCTTCCCATATGTATGTATGGAGTGGAGTTGGAAACTGAAAAGAAACTTTGTGTTCCCAAAAAGCTAGGTGAAGGACGGCTTTCACACACACTTATCTCTCAGAACTGAGCATGTGGAGAGACGTTCGTTCATCTAGCACAAAGGGAACGGGTTGCAGGAGAAACTTTTACTCTGGTTTCTCAGTCTGTTTCCTAGTGCCGGTTTGAAGTTCCTGCACTTTTCACTTAAAACCGAGTTGGAGCTAGTACCTTCCCATATATATGTATGGAGTGGGGTTGGAAACTGAAAAGAAACTTTGTGTTCCCAACAAGCTAGTTGAAGGACGGCTTTCACACACACTTATCTCTCAGAACTGAGCATGTGGAGAGACGTTTGTTCATCTAGCACAAAGGGAACGGGTTGCAGGAGAAACTTTTACTCTGGTTTCTCAGTCTGTTTCCTAGTGCCGGTTTGAATTTCCTGCAGTTTTCACTGTAAAACCGAGTTGGAGCTAGTACCTTCCCATATATATGTATGGAGTGGAGTTTGCAACTGAAAAGAAACTTTGTGTTCCCAACAAGCTAGTTGAAGGACGGCTTTCACACACACTTATCTCTCAGAACTGAGCATGTGGAGAGACGTTCGTTCATCTAGCACAAAAGGAAACGGGTTCCAGGAGAAACTTTTACTCTGGTTTCTCAGTCTGTTTCCTAGTGCCGGTTTGAAGTTCCTGCAGTTTTCACTGTAAAACCGAGTTGGAGCTAGTACCTTCCCATATATATGTATGGAGTGGAGTTTGCCACTGAAAAGAAACTTTGTGTTCCCAAAAAGCTAGGTGAAGGACGGCTTTCACACACACTTATCTCTCAGAACTGAGCATGTGGAGAGACGTTCGTTCATCTAGCACAAAGGGAACGGGTTGCAGGAGAAACTTTTACTCTGGTTTCTCAGTCTGTTTCCTAGTGCCGGTTTGAAGTTCCTGCACTTTTCACTTAAAACCGAGTTGGAGCTAGTACCTTCCCATATATATGTATGGAGTGGGGTTGGAAACTGAAAAGAAACTTTGTGTTCCCAACAAGCTAGTTGAAGGACGGCTTTCACACAGACTTATCTCTCAGAACTGAGCATGTGGAGAGACGTTCGTTCATCTAGCACAAAGGGAACAGGTTGCAGGAGAAACTTTTACTCTGGTTTCTCAGTCTGTTTCCTAGTGCCGGTATGAAGTTCCTGCAGTTTTCACTGTAAAACCGAGATGGAGCTAGTACCTTCCCATATATATGTATGGAGTGGAGTTTGCAACTGAAAACAAACTTTGTGTTTCCAACAAGCTAGTTGAAGGACGGCTTTCACACACACTTATCTCTCAGAACTGAGCATGTGGAGAGACGTTCGTTCATCTAGCACAAAGGGAACGGGTTGCAGGAGAAACTTTTACTCTTTTTTTCTCAGTCTGTTTCCTAGTGCCGGTTTGAATTTCCTGCAGTTTTTACTGTAAAAACGAGTTAGAGCTAGTACCTTCCCATATATATGTAAGGAGTGGAGTTTGCCACTGGAAAGAAACTTTGTGTTCCCAACAAGCTAGTTGAAGGACGGCTTTCACACACACTTATCTCTCAGAACTGAGCATGTGGAGAGACGTTCGTTCATCTAGCACAAAGGGAACGGGTTGCAGGAGAAACTTTTACTCTGATTTCTCAGTCTGTTTCCTAGTGCCGGTTTGAAGTTCCTGCAGTTTTCACTGTAAAACCGAGTTGGAGCTAGTACCTTCCCATATATATGTATGGAGTGGAGTTTGAAACTGAAAAGAAACTTTGTGTTCCCAACAAGTTAGTTGAAGGACGGCTTTCACACACACTTATCTCTCAGAACTGAGCATGTGGAGAGACGTTCATTCATCTAGAACAAAGGAAGCGGGTTGCAGGAGAAATTTTACTCTGGTTTCTCAGTCTGTTTCCTAGTGCCGGTTTGAAGTTCCTGCAGTTTTCACTGTAAAACCGAGTTGGAGCTAGTACCTTCCCATATATATGTATGGATTGGAGTTTGCAACTGAAAAGAAACTTTGTGTTCCCAACAAGCTAGTTGAAGGACGGCTTTCACACACACTTATCTCTCAGAACTGAGCATGTGGAGAGACGTTCGTTCATCTAGCACAAAGGGAACGGGTTGCAGGAGAAACTTTTACTCTTTTTTTCTCAGTCTGTTTCCTAGTGCCGGTTTGAATTTCCTGCAGTTTTCACTGTAAAAACGAGTTAGAGCTAGTACCTTCCCATATATATGTAAGAAGTGGAGTTTGCCACTGAAAAGAAACTTTGTGTTCCCAACAAGCTAGTTGAAGGACGGCTTTCACACACACTTATCTCTCAGAACTGAGCATGTGGAGAGACGTTCGTTCATCTAGCACAAAAGGTACCGGTAGCAGGAGAAACTTTTACTCTGGATTCTCAGTCTGTTTCCTTGTGCCGGTTTGAAGTTCCTGCAGTTTTCACTTAAAACCGAGTTGGACCTAGTACCTTCCCATATATATGTATGGAGTGGAGTTTGCCACTGAAACGAAACTTTTTGTTCCCAACAAGCTACTTGAAGGACGGCTTTCACACACACTTATCTCTCAGAACTGAGCATGTGGAGAGACGTTCTTTAATCTAGCACAAATGGAACCGGTTGCAGGAGAAACTTTTACTCTGGTTTCTCAGTCTGTTTCCTAGTGCCGGTTTGAAGTTCCTGCAGTTTTCACTTAAAACCGAGTTGGAGCTAGTACCTTCCCATATGTATGTATGGAGTGGAGTTGGAAACTGAAAAGAAACTTTGTGTTCCCAAAAAGCTAGGTGAAGGACGGCTTTCACACACACTTATCTCTCAGAACTGAGCATGTGGAGAGACGTTCGTTCATCTAGCACAAAGGGAACGGGTTGCAGGAGAAACTTTTACTCTGGTTTCTCAGTCTGTTTCCTAGTGCCGGTTTGAAGTTCCTGCACTTTTCACTTAAAACCGAGTTGGAGCTAGTACCTTCCCATATATATGTATGGAGTGGGGTTGGAAACTGAAAAGAAACTTTGTGTTCCCAACAAGCTAGTTGAAGGACGGCTTTCACACACACTTATCTCTCAGAACTGAGCATGTGGAGAGACGTTTGTTCATCTAGCACAAAGGGAACGGGTTGCAGGAGAAACTTTTACTCTGGTTTCTCAGTCTGTTTCCTAGTGCCGGTTTGAATTTCCTGCAGTTTTCACTGTAAAACCGAGTTGGAGCTAGTACCTTCCCATATATATGTATGGAGTGGAGTTTGCAACTGAAAAGAAACTTTGTGTTCCCAACAAGCTAGTTGAAGGACGGCTTTCACACACACTTATCTCTCAGAACTGAGCATGTGGAGAGACGTTCGTTCATCTAGCACAAAAGGAAACGGGTTCCAGGAGAAACTTTTACTCTGGTTTCTCAGTCTGTTTCCTAGTGCCGGTTTGAAGTTCCTGCAGTTTTCACTGTAAAACCGAGTTGGAGCTAGTACCTTCCCATATATATGTATGGAGTGGAGTTTGCCACTGAAAAGAAACTTTGTGTTCCCAAAAAGCTAGGTGAAGGACGGCTTTCACACACACTTATCTCTCAGAACTGAGCATGTGGAGAGACGTTCGTTCATCTAGCACAAAGGGAACGGGTTGCAGGAGAAACTTTTACTCTGGTTTCTCAGTCTGTTTCCTAGTGCCGGTTTGAAGTTCCTGCACTTTTCACTTAAAACCGAGTTGGAGCTAGTACCTTCCCATATATATGTATGGAGTGGGGTTGGAAACTGAAAAGAAACTTTGTGTTCCCAACAAGCTAGTTGAAGGACGGCTTTCACACAGACTTATCTCTCAGAACTGAGCATGTGGAGAGACGTTCGTTCATCTAGCACAAAGGGAACAGGTTGCAGGAGAAACTTTTACTCTGGTTTCTCAGTCTGTTTCCTAGTGCCGGTATGAAGTTCCTGCAGTTTTCACTGTAAAACCGAGATGGAGCTAGTACCTTCCCATATATATGTATGGAGTGGAGTTTGCAACTGAAAACAAACTTTGTGTTTCCAACAAGCTAGTTGAAGGACGGCTTTCACACACACTTATCTCTCAGAACTGAGCATGTGGAGAGACGTTCGTTCATCTAGCACAAAGGGAACGGGTTGCAGGAGAAACTTTTACTCTTTTTTTCTCAGTCTGTTTCCTAGTGCCGGTTTGAATTTCCTGCAGTTTTTACTGTAAAAACGAGTTAGAGCTAGTACCTTCCCATATATATGTAAGGAGTGGAGTTTGCCACTGGAAAGAAACTTTGTGTTCCCAACAAGCTAGTTGAAGGACGGCTTTCACACACACTTATCTCTCAGAACTGAGCATGTGGAGAGACGTTCGTTCATCTAGCACAAAGGGAACGGGTTGCAGGAGAAACTTTTACTCTGATTTCTCAGTCTGTTTCCTAGTGCCGGTTTGAAGTTCCTGCAGTTTTCACTGTAAAACCGAGTTGGAGCTAGTACCTTCCCATATATATGTATGGAGTGGAGTTTGAAACTGAAAAGAAACTTTGTGTTCCCAACAAGTTAGTTGAAGGACGGCTTTCACACACACTTATCTCTCAGAACTGAGCATGTGGAGAGACGTTCATTCATCTAGAACAAAGGAAGCGGGTTGCAGGAGAAATTTTACTCTGGTTTCTCAGTCTGTTTCCTAGTGCCGGTTTGAAGTTCCTGCAGTTTTCACTGTAAAACCGAGTTGGAGCTAGTACCTTCCCATATATATGTATGGATTGGAGTTTGCAACTGAAAAGAAACTTTGTGTTCCCAACAAGCTAGTTGAAGGACGGCTTTCACACACACTTATCTCTCAGAACTGAGCATGTGGAGAGACGTTCGTTCATCTAGCACAAAGGGAACGGGTTGCAGGAGAAACTTTTACTCTTTTTTTCTCAGTCTGTTTCCTAGTGCCGGTTTGAATTTCCTGCAGTTTTCACTGTAAAAACGAGTTAGAGCTAGTACCTTCCCATATATATGTAAGAAGTGGAGTTTGCCACTGAAAAGAAACTTTGTGTTCCCAACAAGCTAGTTGAAGGACGGCTTTCACACACACTTATCTCTCAGAACTGAGCATGTGGAGAGACGTTCGTTCATCTAGCACAAAGGGAACGGGTTGCAGGAGAAACTTTTACTCTGGTTTCTCAGTCTGTTTCCTAGTGCCGGTTTGAAGTTCCTGCAGTTTTACCTGTAAAACAGAGTTGGGGCTAGTACCTTCCCATATATATGTATGGAGTGGAGTTTGCAACTGAAAAGAAATTTGTGTTCCCAACATGTTAGTTGAAGGACGGCTTTCACAGACACTTATCACTCAGAACTGAGCATGTGGAGAGACGTTCATTCATCTAGAACAAAGGAAGCGGGTTGCAGGAGAAATTTTACTCTGGTTTCTCAGTCTGTTTCCTAGTGCCGGTTTGAAGTTCCTGCAGTTTTCACTGTAAACCCGAGTTGGAGCTAGTACCTTCCCATATATATGTATGGATTGGAGTTTGCAACTGAAAAGAAATTTTGTGTTCCCAACAAGCTAGTTGAAGGACGGCTTTCACACACACTTATCTCTCAGAACTGAGCATGTGGAGAGACGTTCGTTCATCTAGCACAAAGGGAACAGGTTGCAGGAGAAACTTTTACTCTGGTTTCTCAGTCTGTTTCCTAGTGCCGGTTTGAATTTCCTGCAGTTTTCACTGTAAAACCGAGTTGGAGCTAGTACCTTCCCATATATATGTATGGAGTGGAGTTTGCAACTGAAAAGAAACTTTGTGTTTCCAACAAGCTAGTTGAAGGACGGCTTTCACACACACTTATCTCTCAGAACTGAGCATGTGGAGAGACGTTCGTTCATCTAGCACAAAGGGAATGGGTTGCAGGAGAAACTTTTACTCTTTTTTTCTCAGTCTGTTTCCTAGTGCCGGTTTGAATTTCCTGCAGTTTTCACTGTAAAAACGAGTTAGAGCTAGTACCTTCCCATATATATGTAAGGAGTGGAGTTTGCCACTGAAAAGAAACTTTGTGTCCCCAACAAGCTAGTTGAAGGACGGCTTTCACACACACTTATCTCTCAGAACTGAGCATGTGGAGAGACGTTCGTTCATCTAGCACAAAGGGAACGGGTTGCAGGAGAAACTTTTACTCTGGTTTCTCAGTCTGTTTCCTAGTGCCGGTTTGAAGTTCCTGCAGTTTTACCTGTAAAACAGAGTTGGGGCTAGTACCTTCCCATATATATGTATGGAGTGGAGTTTGCAACTGAAAAGAAAATTTGTGTTCCCAACAAGCTAGTTGAAGGACGGCATTCACACACATTTATCTCTCAAAACTGAACACGTGGAGAGACGTTCGTTCATCTAGCACAAAGTGAACGGATTGCAGGAGAATCTTTTACTCTGGTTTCTCAGTCTGTTTCCTAGTGCCGGTTTGAAGTTCCTGCAGTTTTCACTGTAAAACCGAGTTGGAGCTTGTACCTTCCCATATATATGTATGGAGTGGAATATCCAACTGTAAAGAAACTTTGTGTTCCCAACAAGCTAGTTGAAGGACGGCTTTCATACACACTTATCACTCAGAACTGAGTATGTTGAGAGACTTTCGTTCATCTAGCACAAAGGGAACGGGTTGCAGGAGAAACTTTTACTCTGGTTTCTCAGTCTGTTTCCTAGTGCCGGTTTGAAATTCCTGCAGTTTTCACTGTAAAACCGAGTTGGAGCTAGTACCTTCCCATATATATGTATGGAGTGGAGTTTGCAACTGAAAAGAAACTTTGTGTTCCCAACAAGCTAGTTGAAGGACGGCTTTCACACACACTTATCTCTCAGAACTGAGCATGTGGAGAGACGTTCGTTCATCTAGCACAAAGGGAACGGGTTGCAGGAGAAACTTTTACTCTTTTTTTCTCAGTCTGTTTCCTAGTGCCGGTTTGAATTTCCTGCAGTTTTCACTGTAAAAACGAGTTAGAGCTAGTACCTTCCCATATATATGTAAGGAGTGGAGTTTGCCACTGAAAAGAAACTTTGTGTCCCCAACAAGCTAGTTGAAGGACGGCTTTCACACACACTTATCTCTCAGAACTGAGCATGTGGAGAGACGTTCGTTCATCTAGCACAAAGGGAACGGGTTGCAGGAGAAACTTTTACTCTTTTTTTCTCAGTCTGTTTCCTAGTGCCGGTTTGAATTTCCTGCAGTTTTCACTGTAAAAACGAGTTAGAGCTAGTACCTTCCCATATATATGTAAGAAGTGGAGTTTGCCACTGAAAAGAAACTTTGTGTTCCCAACAAGCTATTTGAAGGACGGCTTTCACACACACTTATCTCTCAGAACTGAGCATGTGGAGAGACGTTCGTTCATCTAGCACAAAGGGAACGGGTTGCAGGAGAAACTTTTACTCTGGTTTCTCAGTCTGTTTCCTAGTGCCGGTTTGAAGTTCCTGCAGTTTTACCTATAAAACAGAGTTGGGGCTAGTACCTTCCCATATATATGTATGGAGTGGAGTTTGAAACTGAAAAGAAACTTTGTGTTCCCAACAAGCTGGTTGAAGGACGGCTTTCACACACACTTATCTCTCAGAACTGAGCATGTGGAGAGACGTTCGTTCATCTAGCACAAAGGGAACCGGTTGCAGGAGAAACTTTTACACTGGTTTCTCAGTCTGTTTCCTAGTGCCGGTTTGAAGTTCCTGCAGTTTTCACTGTAAAACCGAGTTGGAGCTAGTACCTTCCCATATATATGTATGGAGTGGAGTTTGCAACTGAAAAGAAACTTTGTGTTCCCAACAAGCTAGTTGAAGGACGGCTTTCACACACACTTATCTCTCAGAACTGAGCATGTGGAGAGACGTTCGTTCATCTAGCACAAAGGGAACGGGTTGCAGGAGAAACTTTTAGTCTTTTTTTCTCAGTCTGTTTCCTAGTGCCGGTTTGAATTTCCTGCAGTTTTCACTGTAAAAACGAGTTAGAGCTAGTACCTTCCCATATATATGTAAGGAGTGGAGTTTGCCACTGGAAAGAAACTTTGTGTTCCCAACAAGCTAGTTGAAGGACGGCTTTCACACACACTTATCTCTCAGAACTGAGCATGTGGAGAGACGTTCGTTCATCTAGCACAAAGGGAACGGGTTGCAGGAGAAACTTTTACTCTGGTTTCTCAGCCTGTTTCCTAGTGCCGGTTTGAAGTTCCTGCAGTTTTCACTGTAAAACCGAGTTGGAGCTACTCCCTTCCCATATATATGTATGGAGTGGAGTTTGCAACTGAAAAGAATCTTTGTGTTCCCAACAAGCTAGTTGAAGGACGGCTTTCACACACACTTATCTCTCAGAACTGAGCATGTGGAGAGACGTTCGTTCATCTAGCACAAAGGGAACGGGTTGCAGGAGAAACTTTTACTCTGGTTTCTCAGTCTGTTTCCTAGTGCCGGTTTGAAGTTCCTGCAGTTTTCACTGTAAAACCGAGTTGGAGCTAGTACCTTCCCATATATATGTATGGAGTGGAGTTTGCAACTGAAAAGAAACTTTGTGTTCCCAACAAGCTAGTTGAAGGACGGCTTTCACACACACTTATCTCTCAGAACTGAGCATGTGGAGAGACGTTCGTTCATCTAGCACAAAGGGAACCGGTTGCAGGAGAATCTTTTACTCTGGTTTCTCAGTCTGTTTCCTAGTGCCGGTTTGAAGTTCCTGCAGTTTTTACTGTAAAAACGAATTGGAGCTTGTACCTTCCCATATATATGTATGGAGTGGAGTTTGAAACAGAAAAGAAACTTTGTGTTCCCAACAAGTTAGTTGAAAGACGGCTTTCACAGACACTAATCTCTCAGAACTGAGCATGTGGAGAGACGTTCGTTCATTTAGCACAAAGGGAACGGGTTGCAGGAGAAACTTTTACTCTGGTTTCTCAGCCTGTTTCCTAGTGCCGGTTTGAAGTTCCTGCAGTTTTCACTGTAAAACCGAGTTGGAGCTAGTCCCTTCCCATATATATGTATGGAGTGGAGTTTGCAACTGAAAAGAATCTTTGTGTTCCCAACAAGCTAGTTGAAGGACGGCTTTCACACACACTTATCTCTCAGAACTGAGCATGTGGAGAGACGTTCGTTCATCTAGCACAAAGGGAACGGGTTGCAGGAGAAACTTTTACTCTGGTTTCTCAGTCTGTTTCCTAGTGCCGGTTTGAAGTTCCTGCAGTTTTCACTGTAAACCCGAGTTGGAGCTAGTACCTTCCCATATATATGTATGGAGTGGAATTTCCAACTGTAAAGAAACTTTGTGTTCCCAACAAGCTAGTTGAAGGACGGCTTTCATACACACTTATCTCTCAGAACTGAGTATGTTGAGAGATGTTCGTTCATCTAGCACAAAGGGAACGGGTTGCAGGAGAAACTTTTACTCTGGTTTCTCAGTCTGTTTCCTAGTGCCGGTTTGAAGTTCCTGCAGTTTTCACTGTAAAACCGAGTTGGAGCTAGTACCTTCCCATATATATGTAAGGAGTGGAGTTTGCCACTGAAAAGAAACTTTGTGTCCCCAACAAGCTAGTTGAAGGACGGCTTTCACACACACTTATCTCTCAGAACTGAGCATGTGGAGAGACGTTCGTTCATCTAGCACAAAGGGAACGGGTTGCTGGAGAATCTTTTACTCTGGTTTCTCAGTCTGTTTCCTAGTGCCGGTTTGAAGTTCCTGCAGTTTTACCTGTAAAACAGAGTTGGGGCTAGTACCTTCCCATATATATGTATGGAGTGGAGTTTGCAACTGAAAAGAAAATTTGTGTTCCCAACAAGCTAGTTGAAGGACGGCATTCACACACATTTATCTCTAAAAACTGAACACGTGGAGAGACGTTCGTTCATCTAGCACAAAGTGAACGGATTGCAGGAGAATCTTTTACTCTGGTTTCTCAGTCTGTTTCCTAGTGCCGGTTTGAAGTTCCTGCAGTTTTCACTGTAAAACCGAGTTGGAGCTAGTACCTTCCCATATATATGTATGGAGTGGAATATCCAACTGTAAAGAAACTTTGTGTTCCCAACAAGCTAGTTGAAGGACGGCTTTCATACACACTTATCACTCAGAACTGAGTATGTTGAGAGACTTTCGTTCATCTAGCACAAAGGGAACGGGTTGCAGGAGAAACTTTTACTCTGGTTTCTCAGTCTGTTTCCTAGTGCCGGTTTGAAGTTCCTGCAGTTTTCACTGTAAAACCGAGTTGGAGCTAGTACCTTCCCATATATATCTATGGAGTGGAGTTTGCAACTGAAAAGAAACTTTGTGTTCCCAACAAGCTAGTTGAAGGACGGCTTTCACACACAATTATCTCTCAGAACTGAGCATGTGGAGAGACGTTCGTTCATATAGCACAAAGGGAACGGGTTGCAGGAGAAACTTTTACTCTGGTTTATAAGTCTGTTTCCTAGTGCCGGGTTGAAGTTCCTGCAGTTTTACCTGTAAAACAGAGTTGGGGCTAGTACCTTCCCATATATATGTATGGAGTGGAGTTTGCAACTGAAAAGAAATTTGTGTTCCCAACAAGTTAGTTGAAGGACGGCTTTCACAGACACTTATCACTCAGAACTGAGCATGTGGAGAGACGTTCATTCATCTAGAACAAAGGAAGCGGGTTGCAGGAGAAATTTTACTCTGGTTTCTCAGTCTGTTTCCTAGTGCCGGTTTGAAGTTCCTGCAGTTTTCACTGTAAACCCGAGTTGGAGCTAGTACCTTCCCATATATATGTATGGATTGGAGTTTGCAACTGAAAAGAAATTTTGTGTTCCCAACAAGCTAGTTGAAGGACGGCTTTCACACACACTTATCTCTCAGAACTGAGCATGTGGAGAGACGTTCGTTCATCTAGCACAAAGGGAACAGGTTGCAGGAGAAACTTTTACTCTGGTTTCTCAGTCTGTTTCCTAGTGCCGGTTTGAAGTTCCTGCAGTTTTCACTGTAAAACCGAGTTGGAGCTAGTACCTTCCCATATATATGTATGGAGTGGAGTTTGCAACTGAAAAGAAACTTTGTGTTTCCAACAAGCTAGTTGAAGGACGGCTTTCACACACACTTATCTCTCAGAACTGAGCATGTGGAGAGACGTTCGTTCATCTAGCACAAAGGGAACGGGTTGCAGGAGAAACTTTTACTCTTTTTTTCTCAGTCTGTTTCCTAGTGCCGGTTTGAATTTCCTGCAGTTTTCACTGTAAAAACGAGTTAGAGCTAGTACCTTCCCATATATATGTAAGGAGTGGAGTTTGCCACTGAAAAGAAACTTTGTGTCCCCAACAAGCTAGTTGAAGGACGGCTTTCACACACACTTATCTCTCAGAACTGAGCATGTGGAGAGACGTTCGTTCATCTAGCACAAAGGGAACGGGTTGCAGGAGAAACTTTTACTCTTTTTTTCTCAGTCTGTTTCCTAGTGCCGGTTTGAATTTCCTGCAGTTTTCACTGTAAAAACGAGTTAGAGCTAGTACCTTCCCATATATATGTAAGAAGTGGAGTTTGCCACTGAAAAGAAACTTTGTGTTCCCAACAAGCTATTTGAAGGACGGCTTTCACACACACTTATCTCTCAGAACTGAGCATGTGGAGAGACGTTCGTTCATCTAGCACAAAGGGAACGGGTTGCAGGAGAAACTTTTACTCTGGTTTCTCAGTCTGTTTCCTAGTGCCGGTTTGAAGTTCCTGCAGTTTTACCTATAAAACAGAGTTGGGGCTAGTACCTTCCCATATATATGTATGGAGTGGAGTTTGAAACTGAAAAGAAACTTTGTGTTCCCAACAAGCTGGTTGAAGGACGGCTTTCACACACACTTATCTCTCAGAACTGAGCATGTGGAGAGACGTTCGTTCATCTAGCACAAAGGGAACCGGTTGCAGGAGAAACTTTTACACTGGTTTCTCAGTCTGTTTCCTAGTGCCGGTTTGAAGTTCCTGCAGTTTTCACTGTAAAACCGAGTTGGAGCTAGTACCTTCCCATATATATGTATGGAGTGGAGTTTGCAACTGAAAAGAAACTTTGTGTTCCCAACAAGCTAGTTGAAGGACGGCTTTCACACACACTTATCTCTCAGAACTGAGCATGTGGAGAGACGTTCGTTCATCTAGCACAAAGGGAACGGGTTGCAGGAGAAACTTTTAGTCTTTTTTTCTCAGTCTGTTTCCTAGTGCCGGTTTGAATTTCCTGCAGTTTTCACTGTAAAAACGAGTTAGAGCTAGTACCTTCCCATATATATGTAAGGAGTGGAGTTTGCCACTGGAAAGAAACTTTGTGTTCCCAACAAGCTAGTTGAAGGACGGCTTTCACACACACTTATCTCTCAGAACTGAGCATGTGGAGAGACGTTCGTTCATCTAGCACAAAGGGAACGGGTTGCAGGAGAAACTTTTACTCTGGTTTCTCAGCCTGTTTCCTAGTGCCGGTTTGAAGTTCCTGCAGTTTTCACTGTAAAACCGAGTTGGAGCTACTCCCTTCCCATATATATGTATGGAGTGGAGTTTGCAACTGAAAAGAATCTTTGTGTTCCCAACAAGCTAGTTGAAGGACGGCTTTCACACACACTTATCTCTCAGAACTGAGCATGTGGAGAGACGTTCGTTCATCTAGCACAAAGGGAACGGGTTGCAGGAGAAACTTTTACTCTTTTTTTCTCAGTCTGTTTCCTAGTGCCGGTTTGAATTTCCTGCAGTTTTCACTGTAAAAACGAGTTAGAGCTAGTACCTTCCCATATATATGTAAGGAGTGGAGTTTGCCACTGAAAAGAAACTTTGTGTCCCCAACAAGCTAGTTGAAGGACGGCTTTCACACACACTTATCTCTCAGAACTGAGCATGTGGAGAGACGTTCGTTCATCTAGCACAAAGGGAACGGGTTGCAGGAGAAACTTTTACTCTGGTTTCTCAGTCTGTTTCCTAGTGCCGGTTTGAAGTTCCTGCAGTTTTCACTGTAAAACCGAGTTGGAGCTAGTCCCTTCCCATATATATGTATGGAGTGGAGTTTGCAACTGAAAAGAATCTTTGTGTTCCCAACAAGCTAGTTGAAGGACGGCTTTCACACACACTTATCTCTCAGAACTGAGCATGTGGAGAGACGTTCGTTCATCTAGCACAAAGGGAACGGGTTGCAGGAGAAACTTTTACTCTGGTTTCTCAGTCTGTTTCCTAGTGCCGGTTTGAAGTTCCTGCAGTTTTCACTGTAAAACCGAGTTGGAGCTAGTCCCTTCCCATATATAAGTATGGAGTGGAGTTTGCAACTGAAAAGAATCTTTGTGTTCCCAACAAGCTAGTTGAAGGACGGCTTTCACACACACTTATCTCTCAGAACTGAGCATGTGGAGAGACGTTCGTTCATCTAGCACAAAGGGAACCGGTTGCAGGAGAAACTTTTACTCTGGTTTCTCAGTCTGTTTCCTAGTGCCGGTTTGAAGTTCCTGCAGTTTTCACTGTAAAACCGAGTTGGAGCTAGTACCTTCCCATATATATGTATGGAGTGGAGTTTGCAACTGAAAAGAAACTTTGTGTTCCCAACAAGCTAGTTGAAGGACGGCTTTCACACACACTTATCTCTCAGAACTGAGCATGTGGAGAGACGTTCGTTCATCTAGCACAAAGGGAACCGGTTGCAGGAGAATCTTTTACTCTGGTTTCTCAGTCTGTTTCCTAGTGCCGGTTTGAAGTTCCTGCAGTTTTCACTGTAAAAACGAATTGGAGCTTGTACCTTCCCATATATATGTATGGAGTGGAGTTTGAAACAGAAAAGAATCTTTGTGTTCCCAACAAGTTAGTTGAAACACGGCTTTCACAGACACTAATCTCTCAGAACTGAGCATGTGGAGAGACGTTCGTTCATCTAGCACAAAGGGAACGGGTTGCAGGAGAAACTTTTACTCTGGTTTCTCAGCCTGTTTCCTAGTGCCGGTTTGAAGTTCCTGCAGTTTTCACTGTAAAACCGAGTTGGAGCTAGTCCCTTCCCATATATATGTATGGAGTGGAGTTTGCAACTGAAAAGAATCTTTGTGTTCCCAACAAGCTAGTTGAAGGACGGCTTTCACACACACTTATCTCTCAGAACTGAGCATGTGGAGAGACGTTCGTTCATCTAGCACAAAGGGAACGGGTTGCAGGAGAAACTTTTACTCTGGTTTCTCAGTCTGTTTCCTAGTGCCGGTTTGAAGTTCCTGCAGTTTTCACTGTAAAACCGAGTTGGAGCTAGTACCTTCCCATATATATGTATGGAGTGGAATTTCCAACTGTAAAGAAACTTTGTGTTCCCAACAAGCTAGTTGAAGGACGGCTTTCATACACACTTATCTCTCAGAACTGAGTATGTTGAGAGACGTTCGTTCATCTAGCACAAAGGGAACGGGTTGCAGGAGAAACTTTTACTCTGGTTTCTCAGTCTGTTTCCTAGTGCCGGTTTGAAGTTCCTGCAGTTTTCACTGTAAAACCGAGTTGGAGCTAGTACCTTCCCATATATATGTAAGGAGTGGAGTTTGCCACTGAAAAGAAACTTTGTGTCCCCAACAAGCTAGTTGAAGGACGGCTTTCACACACACTTATCTCTCAGAACTGAGCATGTGGAGAGACGTTCATTCATCTAGAACAAAGGAAGCGGGTTGCAGGAGAAATTTTACTCTGGTTTCTCAGTCTGTTTCCTAGTGCCGGTTTGAAGTTCCTGCAGTTTTCACTGTAAACCCGAGTTGGAGCTAGTACCTTCCCATATATATGTATGGATTGGAGTTTGCAACTGAAAAGAAATTTTGTGTTCCCAACAAGCTAGTTGAAGGACGGCTTTCACACACACTTATCTCTCAGAACTGAGCATGTGGAGAGACGTTCGTTCATCTAGCACAAAGGGAACAGGTTGCAGGAGAAACTTTTACTCTGGTTTCTCAGTCTGTTTCCTAGTGCCGGTTTGAAGTTCCTGCAGTTTTCACTGTAAAACCGAGTTGGAGCTAGTACCTTCCCATATATATGTATGGAGTGGAGTTTGCAACTGAAAAGAAACTTTGTGTTTCCAACAAGCTAGTTGAAGGACGGCTTTCACACACACTTATCTCTCAGAACTGAGCATGTGGAGAGACGTTCGTTCATCTAGCACAAAGGGAACGGGTTGCAGGAGAAACTTTTACTCTTTTTTTCTCAGTCTGTTTCCTAGTGCCGGTTTGAATTTCCTGCAGTTTTCACTGTAAAAACGAGTTAGAGCTAGTACCTTCCCATATATATGTAAGGAGTGGAGTTTGCCACTGAAAAGAAACTTTGTGTCCCCAACAAGCTAGTTGAAGGACGGCTTTCACACACACTTATCTCTCAGAACTGAGCATGTGGAGAGACGTTCGTTCATCTAGCACAAAGGGAACGGGTTGCAGGAGAAACTTTTACTCTGGTTTCTCAGTCTGTTTCCTAGTGCCGGTTTGAAGTTCCTGCAGTTTTCACTGTAAAACCGAGTTGGAGCTAGTCCCTTCCCATATATATGTATGGAGTGGAGTTTGCAACTGAAAAGAATCTTTGTGTTCCCAACAAGCTAGTTGAAGGACGGCTTTCACACACACTTATCTCTCAGAACTGAGCATGTGGAGAGACGTTCGTTCATCTAGCACAAAGGGAACGGGTTGCAGGAGAAACTTTTACTCTGGTTTCTCAGTCTGTTTCCTAGTGCCGGTTTGAAGTTCCTGCAGTTTTCACTGTAAAACCGAGTTGGAGCTAGTCCCTTCCCATATATAAGTATGGAGTGGAGTTTGCAACTGAAAAGAATCTTTGTGTTCCCAACAAGCTAGTTGAAGGACGGCTTTCACACACACTTATCTCTCAGAACTCAGCATGTGGAGAGACGTTCGTTCATCTAGCACAAAGGGAACGGGTTGCAGGAGAAACTTTTACTCTGGTTTCTCAGTCTGTTTCCTAGTGCCGGTTTGAAGTTCCTGCAGTTTTCACTGTAAAACCGAGTTGGAGCTAGTACCTTCCCATATATATGTATGGAGTGGAATTTCCAACTGTAAAGAAACTTTGTGTTCCCAACAAGCTAGTTGAAGGACGGCTTTCATACACACTTATCTCTCAGAACTGAGTATGTTGAGAGACGTTCGTTCATCTAGCACAAAGGGAACGGGTTGCAGGAGAAACTTTTACTCTGGTTTCTCAGTCTGTTTCCTAGTGCCGGTTTGAAGTTCCTGCAGTTTTCACTGTAAAACCGAGTTGGAGCTAGTACCTTCCCATATATATGTATGGAGTGGAGTTTGCAACTGAAAAGAAAATTTGTGTTCCCAACAAGCTAGTTGAAGGACGGCATTCACACACATTTATCTCTCAAAACTGAACACGTGGAGAGACGTTCGTTCATCTAGCACAAAGTGAACGGATTGCAGGAGAATCTTTTACTCTGGTTTCTCAGTCTGTTTCCTAGTGCCGGTTTGAAGTTCCTGCAGTTTTCACTGTAAAACCGAGTTGGAGCTAGTACCTTCCCATATATATGTATGGAGTGGAATATCCAACTGTAAAGAAACTTTGTGTTCCCAACAAGCTAGTTGAAGGACGGCTTTCATACACACTTATCACTCAGAACTGAGTATGTTGAGAGACTTTCGTTCATCTAGCACAAAGGGAACGGGTTGCAGGAGAAACTTTTACTCTGGTTTCTCAGTCTGTTTCCTAGTGCCGGTTTGAAGTTCCTGCAGTTTTCACTGTAAAACCGAGTTGGAGCTAGTACCTTCCCATATATATGTATGGAGTGGAGTTTGCAACTGAAAAGAAACTTTGTGTTCCCAACAAGCTAGTTGAAGGACGGCTTTCACACACAATTATCTCTCAGAACTGAGCATGTGGAGAGACGTTCGTTCATATAGCACAAAGGGAACGGGTTGCAGGAGAAACTTTTACTCTGGTTTATAAGTCTGTTTCCTAGTGCCGGGTTGAAGTTCCTGCAGTTTTACCTGTAAAACAGAGTTGGGGCTAGTACCTTCCCATATATATGTATGGAGTGGAGTTTGCAACTGAAAAGAAATTTGTGTTCCCAACATGTTAGTTGAAGGACGGCTTTCACAGACACTTATCACTCAGAACTGAGCATGTGGAGAGACGTTCATTCATCTAGAACAAAGGAAGCGGGTTGCAGGAGAAATTTTACTCTGGTTTCTCAGTCTGTTTCCTAGTGCCGGTTTGAAGTTCCTGCAGTTTTCACTGTAAACCCGAGTTGGAGCTAGTACCTTCCCATATATATGTATGGATTGGAGTTTGCAACTGAAAAGAAATTTTGTGTTCCCAACAAGCTAGTTGAAGGACGGCTTTCACACACACTTATCTCTCAGAACTGAGCATGTGGAGAGACGTTCGTTCATCTAGCACAAAGGGAACAGGTTGCAGGAGAAACTTTTACTCTGGTTTCTCAGTCTGTTTCCTAGTGCCGGTTTGAAGTTCCTGCAGTTTTCACTGTAAAACCGAGTTGGAGCTAGTACCTTCCCATATATATGTATGGAGTGGAGTTTGCAACTGAAAAGAAACTTTGTGTTTCCAACAAGCTAGTTGAAGGACGGCTTTCACACACACTTATCTCTCAGAACTGAGCATGTGGAGAGACGTTCGTTCATCTAGCACAAAGGGAACGGGTTGCAGGAGAAACTTTTACTCTTTTTTTCTCAGTCTGTTTCCTAGTGCCGGTTTGAATTTCCTGCAGTTTTCACTGTAAAAACGAGTTAGAGCTAGTACCTTCCCATATATATGTAAGGAGTGGAGTTTGCCACTGAAAAGAAACTTTGTGTCCCCAACAAGCTAGTTGAAGGACGGCTTTCACACACACTTATCTCTCAGAACTGAGCATGTGGAGAGACGTTCGTTCATCTAGCACAAAGGGAACGGGTTGCAGGAGAAACTTTTACTCTGGTTTCTCAGTCTGTTTCCTAGTGCCGGTTTGAAGTTCCTGCAGTTTTCACTGTAAAACCGAGTTGGAGCTAGTCCCTTCCCATATATATGTATGGAGTGGAGTTTGCAACTGAAAAGAATCTTTGTGTTCCCAACAAGCTAGTTGAAGGACGGCTTTCACACACACTTATCTCTCAGAACTGAGCATGTGGAGAGACGTTCGTTCATCTAGCACAAAGGGAACGGGTTGCAGGAGAAACTTTTACTCTGGTTTCTCAGTCTGTTTCCTAGTGCCGGTTTGAAGTTCCTGCAGTTTTCACTGTAAAACCGAGTTGGAGCTAGTCCCTTCCCATATATAAGTATGGAGTGGAGTTTGCAACTGAAAAGAATCTTTGTGTTCCCAACAAGCTAGTTGAAGGACGGCTTTCACACACACTTATCTCTCAGAACTGAGCATGTGGAGAGACGTTCGTTCATCTAGCACAAAGGGAACCGGTTGCAGGAGAAACTTTTACTCTGGTTTCTCAGTCTGTTTCCTAGTGCCGGTTTGAAGTTCCTGCAGTTTTCACTGTAAAACCGAGTTGGAGCTAGTACCTTCCCATATATATGTATGGAGTGGAGTTTGCAACTGAAAAGAAACTTTGTGTTCCCAACAAGCTAGTTGAAGGACGGCTTTCACACACACTTATCTCTCAGAACTGAGCATGTGGAGAGACGTTCGTTCATCTAGCACAAAGGGAACCGGTTGCAGGAGAATCTTTTACTCTGGTTTCTCAGTCTGTTTCCTAGTGCCGGTTTGAAGTTCCTGCAGTTTTCACTGTAAAAACGAATTGGAGCTTGTACCTTCCCATATATATGTATGGAGTGGAGTTTGAAACAGAAAAGAATCTTTGTGTTCCCAACAAGTTAGTTGAAACACGGCTTTCACAGACACTAATCTCTCAGAACTGAGCATGTGGAGAGACGTTCGTTCATCTAGCACAAAGGGAACGGGTTGCAGGAGAAACTTTTACTCTGGTTTCTCAGCCTGTTTCCTAGTGCCGGTTTGAAGTTCCTGCAGTTTTCACTGTAAAACCGAGTTGGAGCTAGTCCCTTCCCATATATATGTATGGAGTGGAGTTTGCAACTGAAAAGAATCTTTGTGTTCCCAACAAGCTAGTTGAAGGACGGCTTTCACACACACTTATCTCTCAGAACTGAGCATGTGGAGAGACGTTCGTTCATCTAGCACAAAGGGAACGGGTTGCAGGAGAAACTTTTACTCTGGTTTCTCAGTCTGTTTCCTAGTGCCGGTTTGAAGTTCCTGCAGTTTTCACTGTAAAACCGAGTTGGAGCTAGTACCTTCCCATATATATGTATGGAGTGGAATTTCCAACTGTAAAGAAACTTTGTGTTCCCAACAAGCTAGTTGAAGGACGGCTTTCATACACACTTATCTCTCAGAACTGAGTATGTTGAGAGACGTTCGTTCATCTAGCACAAAGGGAACGGGTTGCAGGAGAAACTTTTACTCTGGTTTCTCAGTCTGTTTCCTAGTGCCGGTTTGAAGTTCCTGCAGTTTTCACTGTAAAACCGAGTTGGAGCTAGTACCTTCCCATATATATGTAAGGAGTGGAGTTTGCCACTGAAAAGAAACTTTGTGTCCCCAACAAGCTAGTTGAAGGACGGCTTTCACACACACTTATCTCTCAGAACTGAGCATGTGGAGAGACGTTCGTTCATCTAGCACAAAGGGAACGGGTTGCAGGAGAAACTTTTACTCTGGTTTCTCAGTCTGTTTCCTAGTGCCGGTTTGAAGTTCCTGCAGTTTTACCTGTAAAACAGAGTTGGGGCTAGTACCTTCCCATATATATGTATGGAGTGGAGTTTGCAACTGAAAAGAAACTTTGTGTTCCCAACAAGCTAGTTGAAGGACGGCTTTCACACCCACTTATCTCTCAGAACTGAGCATGTGGAGAGAAGTTCGTTCATCTAGCACAAAGAGAACGGGTTGCAGGGGAAACTTTTACTCTGGTTTCTCAGTCTGTATCCAAGTGTCGGTTTGAAATTCCTGCAGTTTTCACTGTAAAACCGAGTTGGAGCTAGTACTCCCCCATATATATGTATGGAGTGGAGTTTGCAACTGAAAAGAAACTTTGTGTTCCCTTCAAACTAGGTGAAGGACGGCTTTCAGACACACTTATCTCTCAGAACTGAGCATGTGGAGAGTCGGTCGTTCATCTAGCACAAAGAGAAAGGCTTGCAGGAGAAACTAATTCTCTGGTTCCTCAGTCTGTTTCCTAGTGCCGGTTTGAAGTTCCTGCAGTTTTCACTGTAAACCCAAGTTGGAGCTAGTACTTCCCCATATATATGTATGGAGTGGTGTTTGCAACTGAAAAGAAACTATGTGTTCCAAACAAGCTAGGTGAAGGACGGGTTTCACACACACTTTTCTCTCAGAACTGAGCATGTGTATAGACTTTCGTTCATCGAGCAGCAAGGGAACAGGTTGCAGGAGAAATTTATCTCTGGTTTCTCAGTTTGTTTCCTAGTGCCGTTTCGAATTTCCTGCAGTTTTAACTTTAAAACAGAGTTGAAGCTAGTAACTCCCCATATATATGTATGGATTGGGGTTTGCACCTTAAAAGAAACTTTGTGTTCCCAAAATGCGAGGTGAAGGACGGCTTTCACACACACTTATCTCTCAGAACTGAACATGTGGATAGACGTTCGTTCATCTAGCACCAAGGGAACGGGTTGCAGGAGAAACTTTTACTCTGGTTTCTCAGTATTTTAGTAGTGCCGGTTTGAATTACCTGCAGTTTTCACTGAAAACCCAAGTTGGAGTTGGTAACTCCCCATATATTTGTATGGAGTGGAGTTTGCACTTTTAAAGAAACTTTGTGTTCCCAAAAAGCTAGGTGAGGGACGGCATTCACACACAATTATCTCTCAGAAATGAGCATGTGGAGAGACGGTCGTTCATCTAGCACAAAGATTACAGGTTGCAGGAGAAACTTTTACTCTGGTTTCTCAGACTCTTTCCTAGTGCCGGTTGGAAGTTCCTGCAGTTTTCACTGAAAAACCGAGTTGGAACTAGTACCTCCCCATATATATGTATGTAGTGGGGTTTGCAACTGAAAAGAAACTTTGTGTTCCCTTCAAGCTAGGTTAAGGACGGCTTTCACACACACTTATCTCTCAGAACTTAGCATGTGGAGAGACGTTCGTTCATCTAGCACCAAGGGAACGGTTTGCAGGAGAAACTTTTACTCTGGTTTCTCAGTATTTTACTAGTGCCGGTTGGAAGTTCCTGCAGTTTTCACTGTAAAACCGAGTTGGAGCTAGTACCTCCCCATATATATGTATGGAGAGGTGTTTGCAACTGAAAAGAAACTTTGTGTTTCCAACACGCAATATTAAGTACGGCATTCACACACACTTATCTCTAACAACTGAGCATGGGGAGAGCCGTTCGTTCATCTAGAACAAAGGGAATTTGTTGCAAGTCTAATTTTTTACTCTGGTTTCTTTCTGTGTATCTTAGAGACGGTATGAACTTCCTGCAATTTTCACTGTAAAACCGAGTTTAAAATTGTACCTCCCTATATATATGTATGGAGTCGAGTTTGCTGCTGAAAAGAAGCTTTGTGTTCCCAACAAGCTAGGTGAAGGAAGGCTTTCACACACACTTATCTCTCAGAACTGAGCATGTGGAGAGACTTTCGTTCACCTAGCACCAAGAGAACGGGTGGCAGGAGAAACTTTTACTCTGGTTTCTCAGTCTGTTTCCTAGTGCCAGTTTGAAGTTCCTGCAGTTTGCACTGTAAAACCGAGTTGGTGTTAGTACTTCCCCAAATATATGTATGGAGTGGAGTTTGCAACTGAAAAGAAACTTTGTGTTCCCTTCAAGCTAGGTGAAGAACGGCTTTCACACACACTTATCTCTCAGAACTTAGCATGTCGAGAAATGATCGTTCATCTAGCACCAAGGGAACGGTTTGCAGGAGAAACTTATACTCTGGTTTCTCAGTCTGTTTCTTAGTGCCGGTTTGAAGTTCCTGCAGATTTCACTGTAAATACGAGTTGTAACTAGTACCTCCCCATATATTTGTATGGAGTGGAGTTTGCAAAAGAAAAGAAAGGGTGTGTTCCCAACAAGCTAGGTGAAGGACGGCTTTCACCCACACTTATCTCTCAGAACTGAGCATGTGAATAGACGTTCGTTCATCTAGCACCATGGGAACGGGTTGCAGGAGAAACTATTACTCTTGTTTCTCAGTCTGTTTCCTAGTGCCGGTTTGAAGTTCCTGCAGTTTTCAATGTAAAACCGAGTTGGAACTAGTACATCCCCATATATATGTATGGAATGGAGTTTGCAACTGAAAAGAAACTTTGTGTTCCCAACAAGCTAGGTGAAGGACGGCTTTCACACCCACTTATCTCTCAGAACTGAGCATGTGGAGAGAAGTTCGTTCATCTAGCACAAAGAGAACGGGTTGCAGGGGAAACTTTTAATCTGGTTTCTCAGTCTGTTTCCTAGTGCCGTTTTGAAGTTCCTGCAGTTTTCTCTGTAAAACAGAGTTGAGCTAGTAACTCCCCATATATATGTATGGAGGGGAGATTGCACCTGAACAGAAACTTTGTGTTCCCTTCAAGCTAGGTGAAGGACGGCTTTCACTCTCACTTATCTCTCAGAACTGAGCATGTGGAGAGATGTTCGTTCATCTGGCACCAAGGGAACGGGTTGCAGGAGGAACTTTTACTCTGGATTCTCAAGCTGTTTCCTAGTGCCGGTTTGAAGTTCCTGCAGTTTTCACTGTAAACCCGAGTTGGTAGAAGTACCTCCCCATATATTTGTATTGAGTGGAGTTTGGAAAAGAAAAGAAAGGGTGTGTTCCCAACAAGCTAGGTGAAGGACGGCTTTCACACACACTTATCTCTCAGAACTGAGCATTTGAATAGACGTTCGTTCATCTAGCACCAAGGGAACGGGTTGCAGGAGAAACTTTTACTCTGGTTTCTGAGTCTGTTTCCTAGTGCCGGTCTGAATTACCTGCAGTTTTCACTGTAAAACCGAGTTGGAGCTAGTAACTCCCCATATATGTATGGAGCGGAGATTGCACCTGAACAGAAACTTTGTGTTCCCAACAAGCTAGGTGAAGGACGGCTTTCACGCACACTTATCTCTCAGAACTGAGCATGTGGAGAGACGTTCATTCATCTAGCACCAAGAGAACGGGTTGCAGGAGAAACTTTTACTCTGCTTTCTCAGTCTGTTTCCTAGTGCCGGTTTGAAGTTCCTGCAGTTTTCAATGTAAAAACGAGTTGGAACTTGTACATCCCCATATATATGTATGGAGTGGAGTTTGCAACTGAAAAGAAACTTTGTGTTCCCAACAAGATAGGTGAAGGACGGCTTTCATACCCACTTATCTCTCACAACTGAGCATGTGGAGAGAAGTTCGTTCATCTAGCACAAAGAGAACGGGTTGCAGGAGAAATTTTTACTCTGGTTTCTCAGTCTGTTTCCTAGTGCCAGTTTGAAGTTCCTGCAGTTTTCACTGTAATTCCGAGGTTTAACTAGTACCTCCCCATATATATGTATGGAGAGGAGTTTGCACCTGAAAAGAAAGTTTGTGGTCCCTTCAAGCTAGGTGAAGGACGGCTTTCACACACACACACACTTATATCTCAGAACTGAGCATGTGGGGAGACGTTCGTTCATCTAGCACCAAGGGAACAGGTTGCAGGAGAAACTATTACTCTGGATTCTCAGTATTTTACTAGTGCCGGTTTGAAGTTCCTGCAGTTTTCACTGTAAACCATATTTGGAGCTAGTAACTCCCCATATATTTGTATGGAGTGGAGTTTGCAACTGAAAAGAAACTTTGTGTTCCCAGCAAGCTAGGTGAAGGACGGCTTTCACACACACTTATCTCTCAGAACTGAGCATGTGAATAGACGTTCTTTCATGTAGCAACAAGGGAACAGGTTGCAGGAGAAACTTTTACTCTGGTTTCTCAGTCTGTTTCCTAGTGCCGGTTTGAAGTTCCTGCAGTTTTCTCTGTAAAACCGAGTTGAGCTAGTAACTCCCCATATATATGTATGGAGGGGAGATTGCACCTGAACAGAAACTTTGTGTTCCCAACAAGCTAGGTGAAGGACTGCTTTCACAAACACTTATCTCTCAGAACTGAGCTTGTGGAGAGATGTTCGTTCATCTAGCACGAAGGGAACAGGTTGCAGGAGAAACTTTTACTCTGGTTTCTCAGTCTGTTTCCTAGTGCCGGTTTGAAGTTCCTGCAGTTTTCTCTGTAAAACCGAGTTGAGCTAGTAACTCCCCATATATATGTATGGAGGGGAGATTGCACCTGAACAGAAACTTTGTGTTCCCAACAATCTAGGTGAAGGACGGCTTTCAGACACACTTATCTCTCAGAACTGAGTATGTGGAGAGTCGGTCGTTCATCTAGCACAAAGAGAAAGGCATGCAGGAGAAACTAATTCTCTGGTTCCTCAGTCTGTTTCCTAGTGCCGGTTTGAAGTTCCTGCAGTTTTCACTGTAAACCCGAGTTGGAAGAAGTACCTCCCCATATATTTGTATGGAGTGGAGTTTGCAAAATAAAAGAAAGGGTGTGTTCCCAACAACCTAGGTGAAGGACGGCTTTCACACACACTTATCTCTCAGAACTGAGCTTTGGGGAGACGTTTGTTCATCTAGCAGCAAGGGAACAGGTTGCAGGAGAAACATTTACTCTGGTTTCTCAGTCTGTTTCCTAGTGCCGGTTTGAATTTCTTGCACTTTCCACTGTAAAACCGAGTTCGAGTTTGTACCTCCCCATATATATGTATGGAGTGGAGTTTGCACCTGAAAAGAAAGTTTGTGTTCCCTTCAAGCTAGGTGAAGGACGGCTTTCACACACACACACACTTATATCTCAGAACTGAGCATGTGGGGAGACGTTCGTTCATCTAGCACCAAGGGAACAGGTTGCAGGAGAAACTATTACTCTGGTTTCTCAGTATTTTACTAGTGCCGGTTTAAAGTTCCTGCAGTTTTCACTGTTAACCATATTTGGAGCTAGTAACTCCCCATATATTTGTATGGAGTGGAGTTTGCAACTGAAAAGAAACTTTGTGTTCCCAACAAGCTAGGTGAAGGACGGCTTTCACACACACTTATCTCTCAGAACTGAGCATGTGAATAGACGTTCTTTCATGTAGCAGCAAGGGAACAGGTTGCAGGAGAAACTTTTACTCTGGTTTCTCAGTCTGTTTCCTAGTGCCGGTTTGAAGTTACTGCAGTTTTCTCTGTAAAACCGAGTTGAGCTAGTAACTCCCCATATATATGTATGGAGGGGAGATTGCACCTGAACAGAAACTTTGTGTTCCCAACAAGCTAGGTGAAGGACGGCTTTCACAAACACTTATCTCTCAGAACTGAGCATGTGGAGAGATGTTCGTTCATCTAGCACGAAGGGAAGGGGTTGCAGGAGAAACTTTTACTCTGCTTTCTCAGTCTGTTTCCTAGTGCCGGTTGGAATTTCCTACAGTTTTCACTGTAACACCGAGTTGGAACTAGTACCTTCACATATATATGTATGGAGTGCAGTTTGCAACTGAAAAGAAACTTTGTGTTTCCAACACGCAATATTAAGTACGGCATTCACACACACTTATCTCTAACAACTGAGCATGGGGAGAGCCGTTCGTTCATCTAGAACAAAGGGAATTTGTTGCAAGTCTAATTTTTTACTCTGGTTTCTTTCTGTGTATCTTAGAGACGGTATGAACTTCCTGCAATTTTCACTGTAAAACCGAGTTTAAACTTGTACCTCCCTATATATATGTATGGAGTCGATTTTGCTGCTGAAAAGAAGCTTTGTGTTCCCAACAAGCTAGGTGAAGGAAGGCTTTCACACACACTTATCTCTCAGAACTGAGCATGTGGAGAGACTTTCGTTCACCTAGCACCAAAGAAACGGGTGGCAGGAGAAACTTTTACTCTGGTTTCTCAGTCTGTTTCCTAGTGCCAGTTTGAAGTTCCTGCAGTTTGCACTGTAAAACCGAGTTGGTGTTAGTACTTCCCCAAATATATGTATGGAGTGGAGTTTGCAACTGAAAAGAAACTTTGTGTTCCCTTCAAGCTAGGTGAAGGACGGCTTTCACACACACTTATCTCTCAGAACTGAGCATGTCGAGGAATGTTCGTTCATCTAGCACCAAGGGAACGGTTTGCAGGAGAAACTTATACTCTGGTTTCTCAGTCTGTTTCCTAGTGCCGGTTGGAAGTTCCTGCATTTTTCACTGTAAAACCGAGTTGGAACTAGTACCACCCCATATATATGTATGTAGTGGGGTTTGTAACTGAAAAGAAACTTTGTGTTCCCTTCAAGCTATTTGAAGTACGACTTTCACACACACATATCTCTCAAAACTGAGCATGTGGAGAAACGGTCGTTCATCTATCACCAAGAGAACAGGTTGCAGGAGAAACTTTTACTCTGGTTTCTCAGTCTGTTTCCTAGTGCCGGTTTGAAGTTCCTGCAGTTTTCACTGTAAATACGAGTTGTAACTAGTACCTCCCCATATATATGTATGGAGTGGAGTTTGCACCTGAAAAGAAAGTTTGTGTTCCCTTCAAGCTAGGTGAAGGACGGCTTTCACACACACACACACTTATATCTCAGAACTGAACATGTGGTGAGACGTTTGTTCATCTAGCAGCAAGGGAACATGTTGCAGGAGAAACTTTTACTCTGGTTTCTCAGTTTGTTTCCTAGTGCCGTTTTGAAGTTCCTGCAGTTTTCACTGTAAAACAGAGTTGGAAGAAGTACCTCCCCATATATTTGTATGGAGTGGAGTTTGCAAAATAAAAGAAAGGGTGTGTTCCCAACAAGCTAGGTGAAGGACGGCTTTCACACACACTTATCTCTCAGAACTGAGCATGTGAATAGACGTTCGTTCATCTAGCACCATGGGAACGGGTTGCAGGAGAAACTATTACTCTGGTTTCTCAGTCTGTTTCCTAGTGCCGGTTTGAAGTTCCTGCAGTTTTCAATGTAAAACCGAGTTGGAACTAGTACATCCCCATATATATGTATGGAGTGGAGTTTGCAACTGAAAAGAAACTTTGTGTTCCCAACAAGCTAGGTGAAGGACGGCTTTCTCACCCACTTATCTCTCAGAACTGAGCATGTGGAGAGAAGTTCGTTCATCTAGCACAAAGAGAACGGGTTGCAGGAGAAACTTTTACTCTGGTTTTTCAGTCTGTATCCTAGTGTCGGTTTGAAATTCCTGCAGTTTTCACTGTAAAACCGAGTTGGAGCTAGTACTTCCCCATATATATGTATGGAGTGGAGTTTGCAACTGAAAAGAAACTTTGTGTTCCCTTCAAACTAGGTGAAGGACGGCTTTCAGACACACTTATCTCTCAGAACTGAGCATGTGGAGAGTCGGTCGTTCATCTAGCACAAAGAGAAAGGCTTGCAGGAGAAACTAAATCTCTGGTTCCTCAGTCTGTTTCCTAGTGCCGGTTTGAAGTTCCTGCAGTTTTCACTGTAAACCCAATTGGAAGAAGTACCTCCCCATATATTTGTATGGAGTGGAGTTTGCAAAAGAAAAGAAAGGGTGTGTTCCCAACAACCTAGGTGAAAGACGGCTTTCACTCACACTTATCTCTCAGAACTGAGCATGTGAATAGACGTTCGTTCATCTCTCACCAAGGGAACGGGTTGCAAGAGAAACTTCTACTCTGGTTTCTCAGTCTGTTTCCTAGTGCCGGTTTGAAGTTCCTGCAGTTTTCTCTGTAAAACCGTGTTGAGCTAGTAACTCCCCATATATATGTATGGAGGGGAGATTGCACCTGAACAGAAACTTTGTGTTCCCAACAAGCTAGGTGAAGGACGGCTTTCACAAACACTTATCTCTCAGAACTGAGCATGTGGAGAGATGTTCGTTCATCTAGCACGAAGGGAAGGGGTTGCAGGAGAAACTTTTATTCTGCTTTCTCAGTCTGTTTCCTAGTGCCGGTTGGAATTTCCTACAGTTTTCACTGTAACACCGAGTTGGAACTAGTACCTCCACATATATGTATGGAGTGGAATTTGCAACTGAAAAGAAACTTTGTGTTCCCAACAAGCTAGGTGAAGGACGGCTTTCACACACACTTATCTCTCAGAACTGAGCATGTGGGGAGACGTTTGTTCATCTAGCAGCAAGGGAACAGGTTGCAGGAGAAACTTTTACTCTGGTTTCTCAGTCTGTTTCCTAGTGCCGGTTTGAAGTTCCTGCACTTTCCACTGTAAAACCGAGTTCGAGCTTGTACCTCCCCATATATATGTATGGAGTGGAGTTTGCACCTGAAAAGAAAGTTTGTGTTCCCTTCAAGCTAGGTGAAGGACGGCTTTCACACACACACACACTTATATCTCAGAACTGAGCATGTGGGGAGACGTTCGTTCATCTAGCACCAAGGGAACAGGTTGAAGGAGAAACTATTACTCTGGATTCTCAGTATTTTACTAGTGCCGGTTTGAAGTTCCTGCAGTTTTCACTGTAAACCATATTTGGAGCTAGTAACTCCCCATATATTTGTATGGAGTGGAGTTTGCAACTGAAAAGAAACTTTGTGTTCCCAGCAAGCTAGGTGAAGGACGGCTTTCACACACACTTATCTCTCAGAACTGAGCATGTGAATAGACGTTCTTTCATGTAGCAGCAAGGGAACAGGTTGCAGGAGAAACTTTTACTCTGGTTTCTCAGTCTGTTTCCTAGTGCCGGTTTGAAGTTCCTGCAGTTTTCTCGGTAAAACCGGGTTGAGCTAGTAACTCCCCATATATATGTATGGAGGGGAGATTGCACCTGAACAGAAACTTTGTGTTCCCAACAAGCTAGGTGAAGGACGGCTTTCACAAACACTTATCTCTCAGAACTGAGCATGTGGAGAGATGTTCGTTCATCTAGCACGAAGGGAAGGGGTTGTAGGAGAAACTTTTACTCTGCTTTCTCAGTCTGTTTCCTAGTGCCGGTTGGAATTTCCTACAGTTTTCACTGTAACACCGGGTTGGAACTAGTACCTCCACATATATATGTATGGAGTGGAGTTTGCAACTGAAAAGAAACTTTGTGTTCCATTCAAGCTAGGTGAAGGACGGCTTTCACACACACTTATCTCTCAGAACTGAGCATGTGGAGAGACGTTCGTTCATCTAGCACAAAGGGAACGGGTTGCAGGGGAAACTTTTACTCTGGTTTCTCAGTCTGTTTCCTAGTGCCGGTTGGAAGTTCCTGCAGTTTTCACTGTAAAACCGAGTTGGAGCTAGTACCTCCCCATATATATGTATGGAGAGGTGTTTGCAACTGAAAAGAAACTTTGTGTTTCCAACACGCAATATTAAGTACGGCATTCACACACACTTATCTCTAACAACTGAGCATGGGGAGAGCCGTTCGTTCATCTAGAACAAAGGGAATTTGTTGCAAGTCTAATTTTTTACTCTGGATTCTTTCTGTGTATCTTAGAGACGGTATGAACTTCCTGCAATTTTCACTGTAAAACCGAGTTTAAACTTGTACCTCCCTATATATATGTATGGAGTCGATTTTGCTGCTGAAAAGAAGCTTTGTGTTCCCAACAAGCTAGGTGAAGGAAGGCTTTCACACACACTTAACTCTCAGAACTGAGCATGTGGAGAGACTTTCGTTCACCTAGCACCAAGAGAACGGGTGGCAGGAGAAACTTTTACTCTGGTTTCTCAGTCTGTTTCCTAGTGCCAGTTTGAAGTTCCTGCAGTTTTCACTGTAAATCCGAGTTTTAACTAGTACCTCCCCATATATATGTATGGAGAGGAGTTTGCAAGTGAAAAGAAACTTTGTGTTCCAAACAAGCTATGTGAAGGACGGCTTTCACACACACACACACTCTTATCTCTCAGAACTGAGCATGTGGAGAGATGTTCGTTCATCTAGCACCAAGGGAACGGGTTGCAGGAGAAACTTATACTCTGGATTCTCAGTCTGTTTCCTAGTGCCGGTTGGAATTTCCTGCAGGTTTCACTGTAAAACCGAGTTGGAACTAGTACCTCCCCATATATATGTATGTAGTGGAGTTTGCAACTGAAAAGAAACTTTGTGTTCCCTTCAAGCTATTTGAAGTACGGCTTTCACACACACTTATCTCTCAGAACTGAGCATGTGGAGAGACGGTCGTTCATCTAGCACAAAGAGAACGGGTTGAAGGAGAAACTTTTACTCTGTTTTCTCAGTCTGTTTCCTAGTGCCGTTTTGAAGTTCCTGCAGTTTTCACTGTAAAACCGAGTTGGAAGAAGTACCTTCCCATATATTTGTATGGAGTGGAGTTTGCAAAAAAAAGAAAGGGTGTGTTCCCAACAAGCTAGGAGAAGGACGGCTTTCACACACACTTATCTCTCAGAACTGAACATGTGAATACGTTCGTTCATCTAGCACCATGGGAACGGGTTGCAGGAGAAAATATTACTCTGGTTTCTCAGTCTGTTTCCTAGAGCCGGTTTGAAATTCCAGCCGTTTTCACTGTATAACCGAGTTGAGCTAGTAACTCCCCATATATATGTATGGAAGGGAGATTGCACCTGAACAGAAACTTTGTGTTCCCAACAAGCTAGGTGAAGGACGGCTTTCACAAACACTTATCTCTCAAATCTGAGCATGTGGAGAGATGTTCGTTCATCTAGCACGAAGGGAAGGTGTTGCAGGAGAAACTTTTACTCTGCTTTCTCAGTCTGTTTCCTAGTGCCGGTTGGAATTTCCTCCAGTTTTCACTGTAACACCGAGTTGGAACTAGTACCTCCACATATATATATATGGAGTGGAATTTGCAACTGAAATAAAATTTGTGTTCCCTTCAAGCTAGGTGAAGGACGGCTTTCACACACACTTATCTCTCAGAACTGAGCATGTGGGGAGACGTTTGTTCATCTAGTAGCAAGGGAACAGGTTGCAGGAGAAACTTTTACTCTGGTTTCTCAGTCTGTTTCCTAGTGCCGGTTAGAAGTTCCTGCACTTTCCACTGTAAAACCGAGTTCGAGCTTGTACCTCCCCGTATATATCTATGGAGTGGAGTTTGCACCAGAAAAGAAAGTTTGTGTTCCCTTCAAGCTAGGTGAAGGACGGCTTTCACACACACACACACTTATATCTCAGAACTGAGCATGTGGGGAGACGTTCGTTCATCTAGCACCAAGGGAACAGGTTGCAGGAGAAACTATTACTCTGGATTCTCAGTATTTTACTAGTGCCGGTTTGAAGTTCCTGCAGTTTTCACTGTAAACCATATTTGGAGCTAGTAACTCCCCATATATTTGTATGGAGTGGAGTTTGCAACTGAAAAGAAACTTTGTGTTCCCAACAAGCTAGGTGAAGGACGGCTTTCACACACACTTATCTCTCAGAACTGAGCATGTGAATAGACGTTCTTTCATGTAGCAGCAAGGGAACAGGTTGCAGGAGAAACTTTTACTCTGGTTTCTCATTCTGTTTCCTAGTGCCGGTTTGAAGTTCCTGCAGTTTTCTCTGTAAAACCGAGTTGAGCTAGTAACTCCCCATATATATGTATGGAGAGGTGTTTGCAACTGAAAAGAAACTTTGTGTTTCCAACACGCAATGTTAAGTACGGCATTCACACACACTTATCTCTAAAAACTGAGCATGGGGAGAGCCGTTCATTCATCTAGAACTAAGGGAATTTGTTGCAAGTCTAATTTTTTACTCTGGCTTCTTTCTGTGTATTTTAGAGACGGTATGAACTTCCTGCAATTTTCACTGTAAAACCGAGTTTAAACTTGTACCTCCCTATATATATGTATGGAGTCGAGTTTGCTGCTGAAAAGAAGCTTTGTGTTCCCAACAAGCTAGGTGAAAGAAGGCTTTCACACACACTTATCTCTCAGAAATGAGCATGTTGAGAGACTTTCGTTCATCTAGCACAAAGGAACGGGTTGCAGGAGAAACTTTTACTCTGGTTTCAAGGTCTGTTTCCTAGTGCCGGTTGGAAGTTCCTGCAGTTTTCACTGTAAAACCGAGTTGGAACTAGTACCTCCCCATGTATATTTATGTAGTGGGGATTGCAACTGAAAAGAACTTTGTGTTCCCTTGAAGCTAGGTGAAGGTCGGCTTTCACACACACTTATCTCTCAGAACTGAGCATTTGGTGAGACGTTCGTTCATCTAGCACCAAGGGAACGGCTTGCAGGAAAAACTTTTACTCTGCTTTCTCAGTGTGTTTCCTAGTGCCGGTTTGAAGTTCCTGCAGTTTTCACTGTAAAACCGAGTTGGAACTTGTACCTCCCCATATATATATATGGAGAGGTGTTTGCAACTGAAAAGAAACTATGTGTTCCTAACAAGCTAGGTGAAGGACGGATTTCACACACACTTTTCTCTCAGAACTGAGCATGTGTATAGACGTTCGTTCATCGAGCAGCAAGGGAACAGGTTGCAGGAGAAATTTTTCTCTGGTTTCTCAGTTTGTTTCCTAGTGCCGGTTCGAATTTCCTGCAGTTTTCACTTTAAAACAGGGTTGAAGCTAGTAACTCCCCATATATATGTATGGATTGGGGTTTGCACCTGAAAAGAAACTTTGTGTTCCCAAAAAGCGAGGTGAAGGACGGCTTTCACACACACTTTTCTCTCAGAACTGAACATGTGGATAGACGTTCGTTCATCTAGCACCAAGGGAACGGGTTGCAGGAGAAACTTTTACTCTGGTTTCTCAGTATTTTACTAGTGCCGGTTTGAAGTACCTGCAGTTTTCACTGAAAACCCAAGTTGGAGCTAGTAACTCCCCATATATTTGTATGGAGTGGAGTTTGCACTTTAAAAGAAACTTTGTGTTCCCAACAAGCTAGGTGAAGGACGGCTTTCACACACACTTATCTATCAGAAATGAGCATGTGGAGAGACGGTCGTTCATCTAGCACAAAGATTACAGGTTGCAGGAGAAACTTTTACTCTGGATTCTCAGACTGTTTCCTAGTGCCGGTTTGAAGTTCCTGCAGTTTTCACTGTAAAACCGAGTTGGAAAAAGTACCTCCCCATATATTTGTATGGAGTGGAGTTTGCAAAAGAAAAGAAAGGGTGTGTTCCCAACAAGCTAGGTGAAGGATGGCTTTCACACACACTTATCTCTCAGAACTGAGCATGTGAATAGACTTTCGTTCATCTAGCACCAAGGGAACGGGTTGCAGGAGAAACTTTTACCCTGGTTTCTCAGTCTATTTCCTAGTGCCAGATTGAAGTTCCGGCAGTTTTCACTGTAAAAAGAGTTCGAGCTTGTACCTCCTCATATATATGTATGGAGTGGAGTTTCAACTGAAAAGAAACTTTTTTTCCCAAGAAGCTAGGTGAAGGACAGCATTCACACACACTTATCTCTCAGAACTGAGCATGTGGATAGACTTTAGTTCATCTAGCACCAAGGGAACGGGTTGCAGGAGAGACTTACACACTGGTTTCTCAGTCTGTTTCCTAGTGCCGGTTGGAAGTTCCTGCATTTCTCACTGTAAAACCGAGTTGGAACTAGTACCTCCCCATATATATGTATGTAGTGGGGTTTGCAACTGAAAAGAAACTTTGTGTTCCCTTCAAGCTAGGTTAAGGACGGCTTTCACACACACTTATCTCTCAGAACTTAGCATGTGGAGAGACGTTCGTTCATCTAGCACCAAGGGAACGGTTTGCAGGAGAAACTTTTACTCTGGTTTCTCAGTATTTTACTAGTGCCGTTTTGAAGTTCCTGCAGTTTTCACTGTAAAACCGAGTTGGAGTTAGTACTTCCCCATATATTTGTATGGAGTGGAGTTTGCAACTGAAAAGAAACTTTGTGTTCCCTTCAAGCTAGGTGAAGTACGGCTTTCTCTCTCACTTATCTCTCAGAACTGAGCATGTGGAGAGATGTTCGTTCATCTAGCACCAAGGGAACGGGTTGCAGGAGAAACATTTACTGTGGATTCTCAGGCTGTTTCCTAGTGCCGGTTTGAAATTCCTGCAGTTTTCACTGTAAAACCGAGTTGGAGCTAGTACTTCCCCATATATATGTATCGAGTGGAGTTTGCACCTGAAAAGAAAGTTTGTGTTCTCTTCAAGCTAGGTGAAGGACGGCTTTCACACACACACACACTTATATCTCAGAACTGAGCATGTGGGGAGACGTTTGTTCATCTAGCAGCAAGGGAACAGGTTGCAGGAGAAACTTTTACTCTGGTTTCTCAGTTTGTTTCCTAGTGCCGTTTTGAAGTCCCTGCAGTTTTCACTGTAAAACCGAGTTGGAAGAAGTACCTCCCCATATATTTGTATGGAGTGGAGTTTGCAAAAGAAAAGAAAGGGTGTGTTCCCAACAAGCTAGGTGAAGGACGGCTTTCACACACACACACACTTATATCTCAGAACTGAGCATGTGGGGAGACGTTCGTTCATCTAGCAGCAAGAAAACAGGTTGCAGGAGAAACTATTACTCTGGTTTCTTAGTCTGTTTCCTAGTGCCGGTTTGAAGTTCCTGCAGTTTTCACTGTAAATACGAGTTGTAACTAGTACCTCCCCATATATATGTATGGAGTGGGGTTTGCACCTGAAAAGAAAGTTTGTGTTCCCTTCAAGCTAGGTGAAGGACGGCTTTCACACACACACACACACTTATCTCTCAGAACTGAGCATGTGGGGAGACGTTTGTTCATCTAGCAGCAAGGGAACAGGTTGCAGGACAAACTTTTACTCTGGTTTCTCAGTCTGTTTCCTAGTGCCGTTTTGAAGTTCCTGCACTTTCCACTGTAAAACCGAGTTCGAGCTTGTACCTCCCCATATATATGTATGGAGTGGATTTTGCACCTGAAAAGATTTTTTGTGTTCCAAACAAGCTAGGTTAAGGACAGCTTTCACACACACTTATCTCTCAGAACAGAGCATGTGGATAGACGTTCGTTCATGTAGCACCAAGGGAACAGGTTGCAGGAGAAACTTTTACTCTGATTTCTCAGTATTTTACTAGTGCCGGTTTGAAGTTCCTGCAGTTTTCACTGAAAACCCGCGTTGGAGCTAGTAACTCCCCATATATTTGTATGGAGTGGAGTTTGCAGCTTAAAAGAATCTTTGTGTTCCCAACAAGATAGGTGAAGGACGGCTTTCACACACAATTATCTCTCAGAACTGATCATGTGAATAGACGTTCTTTCATGTATCACCATGGGAACAGGTTGCAGGAGAAACTTTTACTCTGGTTTCTCAGTCTGTTTCCTAGTGCCGTTTTGAAGTTCCTGCACTTTCCACTGTAAAACCGAGTTCGAGCTTGTACCTCCCCATATATATGTATGGAGTGGATTTTGCACCTGAAAAGATTTTTTGTGTTCCCAACAAGCTAGGTTAAGGACAGCTTTCACACACACTTATCTCTCAGAACAGAGCATGTGGATAGACGTTCGTTCATCTAGCACCAAGGGAACAGGTTGCAGGAGAAACTTTTACTCTGATTTCTCAGTATTTTACTAGTGCCGGTTTGAAGTTCCTGCAGTTTTCACTGAAAACCCGCGTTGGAGCTAGTAACTCCCCATATATTTGTATGGAGTGGAGTTTGCAACTGAAAAGAAACTTTGTGTTCCCTTCAAGCTAGGTGAAGGACGGCTTTCACTCTCACTTATCTCTCAGAAGTGAGCATGTGGAGAGATGTTCGTTCATCTGGCACCAAGGGAACGGGTTGCAGGAGAAACTTTTACTCTGGATTCTCAGGCTGTTTCCTAGTGCCGGTTTGAAGTTCCTGCAGTTTTCACTGTAAACCCGAGTTGGTAGAAGTACCTCCCCATATATTTGTATTGAGTGGAGTTTGCAAAAGAAAAGAAAGGGTGTGTTCCCAACAAGCTAGGTGAAGGACGGCTTTCACACACACTTATCTCTCAGAACTGAGCATGTGAATAGACGTTCGTTCATCTAGCACCAAGGGAACGGGTTGCAGGAGAAACTTTTACTCTGGTTTCTCAGTATTTTACTAGTGCCGGTTTGAAGTACCTGCAGTTTTCACTGAAAACCCAAGTTGGAGCTAGTAACTCCCCATATATTTGTATGGAGTGGAGTTTGCACTTTAAAAGAAACTTTGTGTTCCCAACAAGCTAGGTGAAGGACGGCTTTCACACACACTTATCTCTCGGAAATGAGCATGTGGAGAGACGGTCGTTCATCTAGCACAAAGATTACAGGTCGCAGGAGAAACTTTTACTCTGGATTCTCAGACTGTTTCCTAGTCCCGGTTTGAAGTTCCTGCAGTTTTCACTGTAAAACCGAGTTGGAAAAAGTACCTCCCCATATATTTGTTTGGAGTGGAGTTTGCAAAATAAAAGAAAGGGTGTGTTCCCAACAAGCTAGGTGAAGGACGGCTTTCACACACACTTATCTCTCAGAACTGAGCATGTGAATAGACGTTCGTTCATCTAGCACCAAGGGAACGGGTTGCAGGAGAAACTTTTACCCTGGTTTCTCAGTCTATTTCCTAGTGCCAGATTGAAGTTCCGGCAGTTTTCACTGTAAAAAGAGTTCTAGCTTGTACCTCCCCATATATATGTATGGAGTGGAGTTTCAACTGAAAAGAAACTTTTTTTCCCAAGAAGCTAGGTGAAGGACAGCATTCACACACACTTATCTCTCAGAACTGAGCATGTGGATAGACTTTAGTTCATCTAGCACCAAGGGAACGGGTTGCAGGAGAGACTTATACACTGGTTTCTCAGTCTGTTTCCTAGTGCCGGTTGGAAGTTCCTGCAATTCTCACTGTAAAACCGAGTTGGAACTAGTACTTCCCCATATATATGTATGTAGTGGGGTTTGCAACTGAAAAGAAACTTTGTGTTCCCTTCAAGCTAGGTTAAGGACGGCTTTCACACACACTTATCTCTCAGAACTTAGCATGTGGAGAGACGTTCGTTCATCTAGCACCAAGGGAACGGTTTGCAGGAGAAACTTTTTCTCTGGTTTCTCAGTATTTTACTAGTGCCGTTTTGAAGTTCCTGCAGTTTTCACTGTAAAACCGATTTGGAGTTAGTACTTCCCCATATATTTGTATGGAGTGGAGTTTGCAACTGAAAAGAAACTTTGTGTTCCCTTCAAGCTAGGTGAAGGACGGCTTTCACTCTCACTTATCTCTCAGAACTGAGCATGTGGAGAGATGTTCGTTCATCTAGCACCAAGGGAACGGGTTGCAGGAGAAACATTTACTCTGGAATCTCAGGCTGTTTCCTAGTGCCGGTTTGAAGTTCCTGCAGTTTTCACTGTAAACCCGAGTTGGTAGAAGTACCTCCCCATATATTTGTATTGAGTGGAGTTTGCAAAAGAAAAGAAAGGTTGTGTTCCCTACAAGCTAGGTGAAGGACGGCTTTCACACACACACACACTTATATCTCAGAACTGAGCATGTGGGGAGACGTTCGTTCATGTAGCAGCAAGAAAACAGGTTGCAGGAGAAACTATTACTCTGGTTTCTTAGTCTGTTTCCTAGGGCCGGTTTGAAGTTCCTGCAGTTTTCACTGTAAATTCCAGTTGTAACTAGTACCTCCCCATATATATGTATGGAGTGGGGTTTGCACCTGAAAAGAAAGTTTGTGTTCCCTTCAAGCTAGGTGAAGGACGGCTTTCACACACACACACACACTTATCTCTCAGAACTGAGCATGTGGGGAGACGTTTGTTCATCTAGCAGCAGGGGAACAGGTTGCAGGACAAACTTTTACTCTGATTTCTCAGTATTTTACTAGTGCCGGTTTGAAGTTCCTGCAGTTTTCACTGAAAACCCGCGTTGCAGCTAGTAACTCCCCATATATTTGTATGGAGTGGAGTTTGCAGCTTAAAAGAATCTTTGTGTTCCCAACAAGATAGGTGAAGGACGGCTTTCACACACAATTATCTCTCAGAACTGATCATGTGAATAGACGTTCTTTCATGTATCACCATGGGAACAGGTTGCAGGAGAAACTTTTACTCTGGTTTCTCAGTCTGTTTCCTAGTGCCAGTTTGAAGTCCTGCAGTTTTCACAGTAAATCCGAGTTTTAACTAGTACCTCCCCATATATATGTATGGAGTGGAGTTTGCAAGAGAAAAGAAACTTTGTGTTCCAAACAAGCTAGGTGAAGGACGGCTTTCACACACAAACACACTTATCTATCAGAACTGAGCATTTGGTGAGACGTTCGTTCATCTAGCACCAAGGGAACGGCTTGCAGGAAAAACTTTTACTCTGCTTTCTCAGTGTGTTTCCTAGTGCCGGTTTGAAGTTCCTGCAGTTTTCACTGTAAAACCGAGTTGGAACTTGTACCTCCCCATATATATGTATGGAGTGGTGTTTGCAACTGAAAAGAAACTATGTGTTCCAAACAAGCTAGGTGAAGGACGGGTTTCACACACACTTTTCTCTCAGAACTGAGCATGTGTATAGACGTTCGTTCATCGAGCAGCAAGGGAACAGGTTGCAGGAGAAATTTTTCTCTGGTTTCTCAGTTTGTTTCCTAGTGCCGTTTCGAATTTCCTGCAGTTTTCACTTTAAAACAGAGTTGAAGCTAGTAACTCCCCATATATATGTATGGATTGGGATTTGCACCTGAAAAGAAACTCTGTGTTCCCAAAATGCGAGGTGAAGGACGGCTTTCACACACACTTATCTCTCAGAACTGAACATGTGGATAGACGTTCGTTCATCTAGCACAAAGGGAACGGGTTGCAGGAGAAACTTTTACTCTGGTTTCTCAGTATTTTAGTAGTGCCGGTTTGAAGTACCTGCAGTTTTCACTGAAAACCCAAGTTGGAGCTAGTAACTCCCCATATATTGTATGGAGTGGAGTTTGCACTTTAAAAGAAACTTTGTGTTCCCAAAAAGCTAGGTGAAGGACGGCTTTCACACACACTTATCTCTCAGAAATGAGCATGTGGAGAGACGGTCGTTCATGTAGCACAAAGATTACAGGTTGCAGGAGAAATTTTTACTCTGGTTTCTCAGACTGTTTCCTAGTGCCGGTTGGAAGTTCCTGCAGTTTTCACTGTAAAACCGAGTTGGAACTAGTACCTCCCCATATATATGTATGTAGTGGGGTTTGCAACTGAAAAGAAACTTTGTGTTCCCTTCAAGCTAGGTTAAGGACGGCTTTCACACACACTTATCTCTCAGAACTTAGCATGTGGAGAGACGTTCGTTCATCTAGCACCAAGGGAACGGTTTGCAGGAGAAACTTTTACTCTGGTTTCTCAGTCTTTTACTAGTGCCGTGTTGAAGTTCCTGCAGTTTTCACTGTAAACCCGAGTTGGTAGAAGTACCCCTCATATATTTGTATTGAGTGGAGTTTGCAATAGAAAAGAAAGGGTGTGTTCCCAACAAGCTAGGTGAAGGACGGCTTTCACACACACTTATCTCTCAGAACTGAGCATGTGAATAGACGTTCGTTCATCTAGCACCAAGGGAACGGGTTGCAGGAGAAACTTTTACTCTGGTTTCTGAGTCTGTTTCCTAGTGCCAGTCTGAATTACCTGCAGTTTTCACTGTAAAACCGAGTTGGAGCTAGTAACTCCCCATATATGTATGGAGCGGAGATTGCACCTGAACAGAAACTTTGTGTTCCCAACAAGCTAGGTGTAGGACGGCTTTCACGCACACTTATCTCTCAGAACTGAGCATGTGGAGAGACGTTCATTCATCTAGCACCAAGAGAACGTGTTGCAGGAGAAACTTTTACTCTGCTTTCTCAGTCTGTTTCCTAGTGCCGGTTTGAAGTTCCTGCAGTTTTCAATGTAAAAACGAGTTGGAACTAGTACATCCCCATATATATGTATGGATTGGAGTTTGCAACTGAAAAGAAACTTTGTGTTCCCAACAAGCTAGGTGAAGGACGGCTTTCACACCCACTTATCTCTCAGAACTGAGCATGTGGAGAGAATTTCGTTCATCTAGCACAAAGAGAACGGGTGGCAGGAGAAACTTTTACTCTTGTTTCTCAGTCTGTTTCCTAGTGCCAGTTTGAAGTTCCTGCAGTTTTCACTGTAATTCCGAGGTTTAACTAGTACCTCCCCATATATATGTATGGAGAGGAGTTTGCAAGTGAAAAGAAACTTTGTGTTCCAAACAAGCTAGGTGAAGGACGGCTTTCACACACACACACACTTATCTCTCAGATCTGAGCATTTGGGGATACGTTCGTTCATCTAGCACTAAGGGAATGGCTTGCATGTAAAACTTTTACTCTGGTTTCTCAGTCTGTATCCTAGTGCGGGTTTGAAGTTCCTGCAATTTGCACTGTAAAACCGAGTTGGAGTTAGTACTTAACCAAATATATGTATGGAGTGGAGTTTGCAACTGAAAAGAAACTTTGTGTTCCCTTCAAGCTAGGTGAAGGACGGCTTTCACTCTCACTTATCTCTCAGAACTGAGCATGTGGAGAGATGTTCGTTCATCTAGCACCAAGGGAACGGGTTGCAGGAGAAACATTTACTCTGGATTCTCAGGCTGTTTCCTAGTGCCGGTTTGAAGTTCCTGCAGTTTTCACTGTAAACCCGAGTTGGTAGAAGTACCTCCCCATATATTTGTATTGAGTGGAGTTTGCAAAAGAAAAGAAAGGTTGTGTTCCCTACAAGCTAGGTGAAGGACGGCTTTCACACACACACACACTTATATCTCAGAACTGAGCATGTGGGGAGACGTTCGTTCATGTAGCAGCAAGAAAACAGGTTGCAGGAGAAACTATTACTCTGGTTTCTTAGTCTGTTTCCTAGGGCCGGTTTGAAGTTCCTGCAGTTTTCACTGTAAATTCCAGTTGTAACTAGTACCTCCCCATATATATGTATGGAGTGGGGTTTGCACCTGAAAAGAAAGTTTGTGTTCCCTTCAAGCTAGGTGAAGGACGGCTTTCACACACACACACACACTTATCTCTCAGAACTGAGCATGTGGGGAGACGTTTGTTCATCTAGCAGCAGGGGAACAGGTTGCAGGACAAACTTTTACTCTGATTTCTCAGTATTTTACTAGTGCCGGTTTGAAGTTCCTGCAGTTTTCACTGAAAACCCGCGTTGCAGCTAGTAACTCCCCATATATTTGTATGGAGTGGAGTTTGCAGCTTAAAAGAATCTTTGTGTTCCCAACAAGATAGGTGAAGGACGGCTTTCACACACAATTATCTCTCAGAACTGATCATGTGAATAGACGTTCTTTCATGTATCACCATGGGAACAGGTTGCAGGAGAAACTTTTACTCTGGTTTCTCAGTCTGTTTCCTAGTGCCAGTTTGAAGTCCTGCAGTTTTCACAGTAAATCCGAGTTTTAACTAGTACCTCCCCATATATATGTATGGAGTGGAGTTTGCAAGAGAAAAGAAACTTTGTGTTCCAAACAAGCTAGGTGAAGGACGGCTTTCACACACAAACACACTTATCTATCAGAACTGAGCATTTGGTGAGACGTTCGTTCATCTAGCACCAAGGGAACGGCTTGCAGGAAAAACTTTTACTCTGCTTTCTCAGTGTGTTTCCTAGTGCCGGTTTGAAGTTCCTGCAGTTTTCACTGTAAAACCGAGTTGGAACTTGTACCTCCCCATATATATGTATGGAGTGGTGTTTGCAACTGAAAAGAAACTATGTGTTCCAAACAAGCTAGGTGAAGGACGGGTTTCACACACACTTTTCTCTCAGAACTGAGCATGTGTATAGACGTTCGTTCATCGAGCAGCAAGGGAACAGGTTGCAGGAGAAATTTTTCTCTGGTTTCTCAGTTTGTTTCCTAGTGCCGTTTCGAATTTCCTGCAGTTTTCACTTTAAAACAGAGTTGAAGCTAGTAACTCCCCATATATATGTATGGATTGGGGTTTGCACCTGAAAAGAAACTCTGTGTTCCCAAAATGCGAGGTGAAGGACGGCTTTCACACACACTTATCTCTCAGAACTGAACATGTGGATAGACGTTCGTTCATCTAGCACAAAGGGAACGGGTTGCAGGAGAAACTTTTACTCTGGTTTCTCAGTATTTTAGTAGTGCCGGTTTGAAGTACCTGCAGTTTTCACTGAAAACCCAAGTTGGAGCTAGTAACTCCCCATATATTGTATGGAGTGGAGTTTGCACTTTAAAAGAAACTTTGTGTTCCCAAAAAGCTAGGTGAAGGACGGCTTTCACACATACTTATCTCTCAGAAATGAGCATGTGGAGAGACGGTCGTTCATGTAGCACAAAGATTACAGGTTGCAGGAGAAATTTTTACTCTGGTTTCTCAGACTGTTTCCTAGTGCCGGTTGGAAGTTCCTGCAGTTTTCACTGTAAAACCGAGTTGGAACTAGTACCTCCCCATATATATGTATGCAGTGGGGTTTGCAACTGAAAAGAAACTTTGTGTTCCCTTCAAGCTAGGTTAAGGACGGCTTTCACACACACTTATCTCTCAGAACTTAGCATGTGGAGAGACGTTCGTTCATCTAGCACCAAGGGAACGGTTTGCAGGAGAAACTTTTACTCTGGTTTCTCAGTCTTTTACTAGTGCCGTGTTGAAGTTCCTGCAGTTTTCACTGTAAACCCGAGTTGGTAGAAGTACCCCTCATATATTTGTATTGAGTGGAGTTTGCAATAGAAAAGAAAGGGTGTGTTCCCAACAAGCTAGGTGAAGGACGGCTTTCACACACACTTATCTCTCAGAACTGAGCATGTGAATAGACGTTCGTTCATCTAGCACCAAGGGAACGGGTTGCAGGAGAAACTTTTACTCTGGTTTCTGAGTCTGTTTCCTAGTGCCAGTCTGAATTACCTGCAGTTTTCACTGTAAAACCGAGTTGGAGCTAGTAACTCCCCATATATGTATGGAGCGGAGATTGCACCTGAACAGAAACTTTGTGTTCCCAACAAGCTAGGTGTAGGACGGCTTTCACGCACACTTATCTCTCAGAACTGAGCATGTGGAGAGACGTTCATTCATCTAGCACCAAGAGAACGTGTTGCAGGAGAAACTTTTACTCTGCTTTCTCAGTCTGTTTCCTAGTGCCGGTTTGAAGTTCCTGCAGTTTTCAATGTAAAAACGAGTTGGAACTAGTACATCCCCATATATATGTATGGATTGGAGTTTGCAACTGAAAAGAAACTTTGTGTTCCCAACAAGCTAGGTGAAGGACGGCTTTCACACCCACTTATCTCTCAGAACTGAGCATGTGGAGAGAATTTCGTTCATCTAGCACAAAGAGAACGGGTGGCAGGAGAAACTTTTACTCTTGTTTCTCAGTCTGTTTCCTAGTGCCAGTTTGAAGTTCCTGCAGTTTTCACTGTAATTCCGAGGTTTAACTAGTACCTCCCCATATATATGTATGGAGAGGAGTTTGCAAGTGAAAAGAAACTTTGTGTTCCAAACAAGCTAGGTGAAGGACGGCTTTCACACACACACACACTTATCTCTCAGATCTGAGCATTTGGGGATACGTTCGTTCATCTAGCACTAAGGGAATGGCTTGCATGTAAAACTTTTACTCTGGTTTCTCAGTCTGTATCCTAGTGCGGGTTTGAAGTTCCTGCAATTTGCACTGTAAAACCGAGTTGGAGTTAGTACTTAACCAAATATATGTATGGAGTGGAGTTTGCAACTGAAAAGAATCTTTGTGTTCCCTTCAAGCTAGGTGAAGGACGGCTTACACACTCACTTATCTCTCAGAACTGAGCATGTGGAGAGATGTTCGTTCATCTAGCACCAAGGGAACGGGTTGCAGGAGAAACTTATACTCTGGTTTCTCAGTCGGTTTCCTAGTGCCGGTTGGAAGTTCCTGCAGTTTTCACTGTAAAACCGAGTTGGAACTAGTACCTCCCCTTATATATGTATGTAGTGGAGTTTGCAACTGAAAAGAAACTTTGTGTTCCCTTCAAGCTATTTGAAGGACGGCTTTCACACACACTTATCTCTCAGAACTGAGCATGTGGAGAGACGGTCGTTCATCTAGCACCAAGAGAACGGGTTGCAGGAGAAACTTTTACTCTGGTTTCTCAGTATTTTACTAGTGCCGGTTTGAAGTTCCTGCATTTTTCACTGTAAACCATATTTGGAGCTGGTAACTCCCCATATATTTGTATGGAGTGGAGTTTGCAACTGAAAAAAACTTTGTGTTCCCAACAAACTAGGTGAAGGACGGGTTTCACACACACTTATCTCTCAGAACTGAGCATGTTAATAGACGTTCTTTCATGTAGCAGCAAGGGAACAGGTTGCAGGAGAAACTTTTACTCTAGTTTCTCAGTCTGTTTCCTAGTGCCGGTTTGAAGTTCCTGCAGTTTTCTCTGTAAAACCGAGTTGAGCTAGTAACTCCCCATATATATGTATGGATGGGAGATTGCACCTGAACAGAAACTTTGTGTTCCCAACAAGCTAGGTGAAGGACGGCTTTCACACACACTTATATCTCAGAACTGAGCATGTGGAGAGATGTTCGTTCATCTAGCACGAAGGGAAGGGGTTGCAGGAGAAACTTTTACTCTGCTTTCTCAGTCTGTTTCCTAGTGCCGGTTGGAATTTCCTACAGTTTTCACTGTAACACCGGGTTGGAACTAGTACATCCACTTATATATGTATGGAGTGGAGTTTGCAACTGAAAAGAAACTTTGTGTTCCCTTCAAGCTAGGTGAAGAACCGCTTTCACACACACTTATCTCTCAGAACTGAGCATGTGGGGAGACGTTTGTTCATCTAGCATCAAGGGAACAGGTTGCAGGAGAAACTTTTACTCTGGTTTCTCAGTCTGTTTCCTAGAGCCTGTTTGAAGTTCCTGCACTTTCCACTGTAAAACCGAGTTCGAGCTTGTACCTCCCCATATATATGTATGGAGTGGATTTTGTACCTGAAAAGATTTTTTGTGTTCCCAACAAGCTAGGTTAAGGACAGCTTTCACACACACTTATCTCTCAGAACAGAGCATGTGGATAGACGTTCGTTCATCTAGCACCAATGGAACAGGTTGCAGGAGAAACTATTACTCTGGTTTCTCAGTTTTTTACTAGTGCCGGTTTGAAGTTCCTGCAGTTTTCACTGAAAACCCGAGTTGGAGCTAGTAACTCCCCATATATTTGTATGGAGTGGAGTTTGCACCTTAAAAGAATCTTTGTGTTCCCAACAAGATAGGTGAAGGACGGCTTTCACACACACTTATCTCTCAGAAATGATCATGTGAATAGACGTTCTTTCATGTATCACCATGGGAACAGGTTGCAGGAGAAACTTTAACTCTGGTTTCTCAGTCTGTTTCCTAGTGCCAGTTTGAAGTTCTTGCAGTTTTCACAGTAAATCCGAGTTTTAACTAGTACCTCCCCGTATATATGTATGGAGTGGAGTTTGCAAGTGAAAAGAAACTTTGTGTTCCAAACAAGCTATGTGAAGGACGGCTTTCACACACACAACACTTATCTCTCAGAACTGAGCATTTGGTGAGACGTTCGTTCATCTAGCACCAAGGGAACGGCTTGCAGGAAAAACTTTTACTCTGCTTTCTCAGTGTGTTTCCTAGTGCCGGTTTGAAGTTCCTGCAGTTTTCACTGTAAAACCGAGTTGGAACTTGTACCTCCCCATATATATGTATGGAGTGGTGTTTGCAACTGAAAAGAAACTATGTGTTCCAAACAAGCTAGGTGAAGGACGGGTTTCACACACACATTTCTCTCAGAACTGAGCATGTGTATAGACGTTCGTTCATCGAGCAGCAAGGGAACAGGTTACAGGAGAAATTTTTCTCTGGTTTCTCAGTGTGTTTCCTAGTGCCGGTTTGAAGTTCCTGCAGTTTTCACTTTAAAACAGAGTTGAAGCTAGTTACTCCCCATATATATGTATGGATTGGTGTTTGCACATGAAAAGAAACTTTGTGTTCCCAAAAAGCGAGGTGAAGGACGGCTTTCACACACACTTATCTCTCAGAACTGAACATGTGGATAGACGTTCGTTCATCTAGCACCAAGGGAACGGGTTGCAGGAGATATTTTTACTCTGGTTTCTCAGTATTTTACTAGTGCCGGTTTGAAGTTCCTGCAGTTTTCACTGAAAACCCAAGTTGGAGCTAGTAACTCCCCATATATTTGTATGGAGTGGAGTTTGCACTTTAAAAGAAACTTTGTGTTCCCAACAAGCTAGGTGAAGGACGGCTTTCACACACACTTATCTCTCAGAAATGAGCATGTGGAGAGACGGTCGTTCATCTAGCACAAAGATTACAGGTTGCAGGAGAAACTTTTACTCTGGTTTCTCAGACTGTTTCCTAGTGCCGGTTTGAAGTTCCTGCAGTTTTCACTGTAAAACCGAGTTGGAAAACGTACCACCCCATATATTTGTATGGAGTGGAGTTTACAAAATAAATTAAAGGGTGTGTTCCCAACAAGCTAGTTGAAGGACGGCTTTCACACACACTTATCTCTCAGAACTGAGCATGTGAATAGACGTTCGTTCATCTAGCACCAAGGGAACGGGTAGCAGGGAAACTTTTACCCTGGTTTCTCAGTCTGTTTCCTAGTGCCAGATTGAAGTTCCGGCAGTTTTCACTGTAAAAAGAGTTCGAGCTAGTACCTCCCCATATATATGTATGGAGTGGAGTTTCAACTGAAAAGAAACTTTTTTTCCCAAGAAGCTAGGTGAAGGACAGCATTCACACACACTTATCTCTCAGAACTGAGCATGTGGATAGACTTTAGTTCATCTAGCACCATGGGAACGGGTTGCAGGAGAGACTTATACACTGGTTTCTCAGTCTGTTTGCTAGTGCCGGTTGGAAGTTCCTGCAGTTTTCACTGTAAAACCGAGTTGGAAATAGTACCTCCCCATATATATGTATGTAGTGGGGTTTGCAACTGAAAAGAAACTTTGTGTTCCCTTCAAGCTAGGTTAAGGACGGCTTTCACACACACTTATCTCTCAGAACTTAGCATGTGGTGAGACGTTCGTTCATCTAGCACCAAGGGAACGGTTTGCAGGAGAAACTTTTACTCTGGTTTCTCAGTATTTTACTAGTGCCGTTTTGAAGTTCCTGCAGTTTTCACTGTAAAACCGAGTTGGAGTTAGTTCTTCCCCATATATTTGTATGGAGTGGAGTTTGCAACTGAAAAGAAACTTTGTGTTCCCTTCAAGCTAGGTGAAGGACGGCTTTCACTCTCACTTATCTCTCAGAACTGAGCATGTGGAGAGATGTTCGTTCATCTGGCACCAAGGGAACGGGTTGCAGGAGAAACTTTTACTCTGGATTCTCAGTCTGTTTCCTAGTGCCGGTTTGAAGTTCCTGCAGTTTTCACTGTAAACCCGAGTTGGTAGAAGTACCTCCCCATATATTTGTATTGAGTGGAGTTTGCAAAAGAAAAGAAAGGGTGTGTTCCCAACAAGCTAGGTGAAGGACGGCTTTCACACACACTTCTGTCTCAGAACTGAGCATGTGAATAGAAGTTCGTTCATCTAGCACCAAGGGAACCGGTTGCAGGAGAAACTTTTACTCTGGTTTCTCAGTATTTTACTAGTGCCGGTTTGAAGTACCTGCAGTTTTCACTGAAAACCCAAGTTGGAGCTAGTAACTCCCCATATATTTGTATGGAGTGGAGTTTGCACTTTAAAAGAAACTTTGTGTTCCCAACAAGCTAGGTGAAGGACGGCTTTCACACACACTTATCTCTCAGAAATGAGCATGTGGAGAGACGGTCGTTCATCTAGCACAAAGATTACAGGTTGCAGGAGAAACTTTTACTCTGGATTCTCAGACTGTTTCCTAGTGCCGGTTTGAAGTTCCTGCAGTTTTCACTGTAAAACCGATTTGGAAATTGTACCTCCCCATATATTTGTATGGAGTGGAGTTTGCAAAAGAAAAGAAAGGGTGTTTTCCCAACAAGCTAGTTGAAGGACGGCTTTCACACACACACACACTTATATCTCAGAACTGAGCATGTGATGAGACGTTCGTTCATCTAGCAGCAAGAAAACAGGTTGCAGGAGAAACTATTACTCTGGTTTCTTAGTCTGTTTCCTAGTGCCGGTTTGAAGTTCCTGCAGTTTTCACTGTAAATACGAGTTCTAACTAGTACCTCCCCATTTATATGTATGGAGTGGGGTTTGCACCTGAAAAGAAAGTTTGTGTTCCCTTCAAGCTAGGTGAAGGACGGCTTTCACACACACACACACACACTTATCTCTCAGAACTGAGCATGTGGGGAGACGTTTGTTCATCTAGCAGCAAGGGAACAGGTTGCAGGACAAACTTTTACTCTGGTTTCTCAGTCTGTTTCCTAGTGCCGTTTTGAAGTTCCTGCACTTTCCACTGTAAAACCGAGTTCGAGCTTGTACCTCCCCATATATATGTATGGAGTGGATTTTGCACCTGTAAAGATTTTTTGTGTTCCCAACAAGCTAGGTTAAGGACAGCTTTCACACACACTTATCTCTCAGAACAGAGCATGTGGATAGACGTTCGTTCATCTAGCACCAAGGGAACAGGTTGCAGGAGAAACTTTTACTCTGATTTCTCAGTATTTTACTAGTGCCGGTTTGAAGTTCCTGCAGTTTTCACTGAAAACCCGCGTTGGAGCTAGTAACTCCCCATATATTTGTATGGAGTGGAGTTTGCAGCTTAAAAGAATCTTTGTGTTCCCAACAAGATAGGTGAAGGACGGCTTTCACACACAATTATCTCTCAGAACTGATCATGTGAATAGACTTTCTTTCATGTATCACCATGGGAACAGGTTGCAGGAGAAACTTTTACTCTGGTTTCTCAGTCTGTTTCCTAGTGCCAGTTTGAAGTCCTGCAGTTTTCACAGTAAATCCGAGTTTTAACTAGCACCTCCCCATATATATGTATGGAGTGGTGTTTGCAAGAGAAAAGAAACTTTGTGTTCCAAACAAGCTAGGTGAAGGACGGCTTTCACACACACACACACTTATCTCTCAGAACTGAGCATTTGGTGAGACGTTCGTTCATCTAGCACCAAGGGAACGGCTTGCAGGAAAAACTTTTACTCTGCTTTCTCAGTGTGTTTCCTAGTGCCGGTTTGAAGTTCCTGCAGTTTTCACTGTAAAACCGAGTTGGAACTTGTACCTCCCCATATATATGTATGGAGTGGTGTTTGCAACTGAAAAGAAACTATGTGTTCCAAACAAGCTAGGTGAAGGACGGGTTTCACACACACTTTTCTCTCAGAACTGAGCATGTGTATAGACGTTCGTTCATCGAGCAGCAAGGGAACAGGTTGCAGGAAAAATTTTTCTCTGGTTTCTCAGTTTGTTTCCTAGTGCCGTTTCGAATTTCCTGCAGTTTTCACTTTAAAACAGAGTTGAAGCTAGTAACTCCCCATATATATGTATGGATTGGGGTTTGCACATGAAAAGAAACTTTGTGTTCCCAAAATGCGAGGTGAAGGACGGCTTTCACACACACTTATCTCTCAGAACTGAACATGTGGATAGACGTTCGTTCATCTAGCACAAAGGGAACGGGTTGCAGGAGAAACTTTTACTCTGGTTTCTCAGTATTTTAGTAGTGCCGGTTTGAATTACCTGCAGTTTTCACTGAAAACCCAAGTTGGAGTTGGTAACTCCCCATATATTTGTATGGAGTGGAGTTTGCACTTTTAAAGAAACTTTGTGTTCCCAAAAAGCTAGGTGAAGGACGGCATTCACACACACTTTTCTCTCAGAAATTAGCATGTGGAGAGACGGTCGTTCATCTAGCACAAAGATTACAGGTTGCAGGAGAAACTTTTACTCTGGTTTCTCAGACTGTTTCCTAGTGCCGGTTGGAAGTTCCTGCAATTTTCACTGTAAAACCGAGTTGGAACTAGTACCTCCCCATATATATGTATGTAGTGGGGTTTGCAACTGAAAAGAAACTTTGTGTTCCCTTCAAGCTAGGTTAAGGACGGCTTTCACACACACTTATCTCTCAGAACTTAGCATGTGGAGAGACGTTCGTTCATCTAGCACCAAGGGAACGGTTTGCAGGAGAAACTTTTACTCTGGTTTCTCAGTATTTTACTAGTGCCGTTTTGAAGTTCCTGCAGTTTTCACTGTAAAACCGAGTTGGAGTTAGTACTTCCCCATATATTTGTATGGAGTGGAGTTTGCAAATGAAAAGAAACTTTGTGTTCCCTTCAAGCTAGGTGAAGGACGGCTTTCACTCTCACTTATCTCTCAGAACTGTGCATGTGGAGAGATGTTCGTTCATCTGGCACCAAGGGAACGGGTTGCAGGAGAAACTTTTACTCTGGATTCTCAAGCTGTTTCCTAGTGCCGGTTTGAAGTTCCTGCAGTTTTCACTGTAAACCCGAGTTGGTAGAAGTACCTCCCCATATATTTGTATTGAGTGGAGTTTGCAAAAGAAAAGAAAGGGTGTGTTCCCAACAAGCTAGGTGAAGTACGGCTTTCACACACACTTATCTCTCAGAACTGAGCATTTGAATAGACGTTCGTTCATCTAGCACCAAGGGAACGGGTTGCAGGAGAAACTTTTACTCTGGTTTCTGAGTCTGTTTCCTAGTGCCGGTCTGAATTACCTGCAGTTTTCACTGTAAAACCGAGTTGGAGCTAGTAACTCCCCATATATTTATGGAGCGGAGATTGCACCTGAACAGAAACTTTGTGTTCCCAACAAGCTAGGTGAAGGACGGCTTTCACGCACAATTATCTCTCAGAACTGAGCATGTGGAGAGACGTTCATTCATCTAGCACCAAGAGAACGGGTTGCAGGAGAAACTTTTACTCTGCTTTCTCAGTCTGTTTCCTAGTGCCGGTTTGAAGTTCCTGCAGTTTTCAATGTAAAAACGAGTTGGAACTAGTACATCCCCATATATATGTATGGAGTGGAGTTTGCAACTGAAAAGAAACTTTGTGTTCCCAACAAGATAGGTGAAGGACGGCTTTCATACCCACTTATCTCTCAGAACTGAGCATGTGGAGAGAAGTTCGTTCATCTAGCACAAAGAGAACGGGTTGCAGGAGAAACTTTTACTCTGGTTTCTCAGTCTGTTTCCTAGTGCCAGTTTGAATTTCCTGCAGATTTCACTGTAATTCCGAGGTTTAACTAGTACCTCCCCATATATATGTATGGAGAGGAGTTTGCAAGTGAAAAGAAACTTTGTGTTCCAAACAAGCTAGGTGAAGGACGGCTTTCACACACACACACACTTATCTCTCAGATCTGAGCATTTGGGGATACGTACGTTCATCTAGCACCAAGGGAATGGCTTGCATGTAAAACTTTTACTCTGGTTTCTCAGTCTGTATCCTAGTGCGGGTTTGAAGTTCCTGCAGTTTGCACTGTAAAACCGAGTTGGAGTTAGTACTTAACCAAATATATGTATGGAGTGGAGTTTGCAACTGAAAAGAATCTTTGTGTTCCCTTCAAGCTAGGTGAAGGACGGCTTTCACACTCACTTATCTCTCAGAAATGATCATGTGGAGAGATGTTCGTTCATCTAGCACCAAGGGAACGGGTTGCAGGAGAAACTTATACTCTGGTTTCTCAGTCTGTTTCCTAGTGCCGGTTGGAAGTTCCTGCAGTTTTCACTGTAAAACCGAGTTGGAACTAGTACCTCCCCTTATATATGTATGTAGTGGAGTTTGCAACTGAAAAGAAACTTTGTGTTCCCTTCAAGGTATTTGAAGGACGGCTTTCACACACACTTATCTCTCAGAACTGAGCATGTGGAGAGACGGTCGTTCATCTATCACCAAGAGAACGGGTTGCAGGAGAAACTTTTACTCTGGTTTCTCAGAATGTTTCCTAGTGCCGGTTGGAAGTTCCTGCAGTTTTCACTGTAAAACCGAGTTGGAACTAGTACCTCCCCATATATATGTATGTAGTGGGGTTTGCAACTGAAAAGAAACTTTGTGTTCCCTTCAAGCTAGGTTAAGGACGGCTTTCACACACACTTATCTCTCAGAACTTAGCATGTGGAGAGACGTTCGTTCATCTAGCACCAAGGGAACGGTTTGCAGGAGAAACTTTTACTCTGGTTTCTCAGTATTTTACTAGTGCCGTTTTGAAGTTCCTGCAGTTTTCACTGTAAAACCGAGTTGGAGTTAGTACTTCCCCATATATTTGTATGGAGTGGAGTTTGCAAATGAAAAGAAACTTTGTGTTCCCTTCAAGCTAGGTGAAGGACGGCTTTCACTCTCACTTATCTCTCAGAACTGAGCATGTGGAGAGATGTTCGTTCATCTGGCACCAAGGGAACGGGTTGCAGGAGAAACTTTTACTCTGGATTCTCAAGCTGTTTCCTAGTGCCGGTTTGAAGTTCCTGCAGTTTTCACTGTAAACCCGAGTTGGTAGAAGTACCTCCCCATATATTTGTATTGAGTGGAGTTTGCAAAAGAAAAGAAAGGGTGTGTTCCCAACAAGCTAGTTGAAGGACGGCTTTCACACACACTTATCTCTCAGAACTGAGCATTTGAATAGACGTTCGTTCATCTAGCACCAAGGGAACGGGTTGCAGGAGAAACTTTTACTCTGTTTTCTGAGTCTGTTTCCTAGTGCCGGTCTGAATTACCTGCAGTTTTCACTGTAAAACCGAGTTGGAGCTAGTAACTCCCCATATATTTATGGAGCGGAGATTGCACCTGAACAGAAACTTTGTGTTCCCAACAAGCTAGGTGAAGGACGGCTTTCACGCACAATTATCTCTCAGAACTGAGCATGTGGAGAGACGTTCATTCATCTAGCACCAAGAGAACGGGTTGCAGGAGAAACTTTTACTCTGCTTTCTCAGTCTGTTTCCTAGTGCCGGTTTGAAGTTCCTGCAGTTTTCAATGTAAAAACGAGTTGGAACTAGTACATCCCCATATATATGTATGGAGTGGAGTTTGCAACTGAAAAGAAACTTTGTGTTCCCAACAAGATAGGTGAAGGACGGCTTTCATACCCACTTATCTCTCAGAACTGAGCATGTGGAGAGAAGTTCGTTCATCTAGCACAAAGAGAACGGGTTGCAGGAGAAACTTTTACTCTGGTTTCTCAGTCTGTTTCCTAGTGCCAGTTTGAATTTCCTGCAGATTTCACTGTAATTCCGAGGTTTAACTAGTACCTCCCCATATATATGTATGGAGAGGAGTTTGCAAGTGAAAAGAAACTTTGTGTTCCAAACAAGCTAGGTGAAGGACGGCTTTCACACACACACACACTTATCTCTCAGATCTGAGCATTTGGGGATACGTACGTTCATCTAGCACCAAGGGAATGGCTTGCATGTAAAACTTTTACTCTGGTTTCTCAGTCTGTATCCTAGTGCGGGTTTGAAGTTCCTGCAGTTTGCACTGTAAAACCGAGTTGGAGTTAGTACTTAACCAAATATATGTATGGAGTGGAGTTTGCAACTGAAAAGAATCTTTGTGTTCCCTTCAAGCTAGGTGAAGGACGGCTTTCACACTCACTTATCTCTCAGAAATGATCATGTGGAGAGATGTTCGTTCATCTAGCACCAAGGGAACGGGTTGCAGGAGAAACTTATACTCTGGTTTCTCAGTCTGTTTCCTAGTGCCGGTTGGAAGTTCCTGCAGTTTTCACTGTAAAACCGAGTTGGAACTAGTACCTCCCCTTATATATGTATGTAGTGGAGTTTGCAACTGAAAAGAAACTTTGTGTTCCCTTCAAGGTATTTGAAGGACGGCTTTCACACACACTTATCTCTCAGAACTGAGCATGTGGAGAGACGGTCGTTCATCTATCACCAAGAGAACGGGTTGCAGGAGAAACTTTTACTCTGGTTTCTCAGTCTGTTTCCTAGTGCCGGTTTGAAGTTCCTGCAGTTTTCACTGTAAATACGAGTTGTAACTAGTACCTCCCCATATATATGTATGGAGTGGAGTTTGCACCTGAAAAGAAAGTTTGTGTTCCCTTCAAGCTAGGTGAAGGACGGCTTTCACACACACTTATCTCTCAGAACTTAGCATGTGGAGAGACGTTCGTTCATCTAGCACCAAGGGAACAGGTTGCAGGAGAAACTATTACTCTGGTTTCTCATTATTTTACTAGTGCCGGTTTGAATTTCCTGCATTTTTCACTGTAAACCATATTTGGAGCTGGTAACTCCCCATATATTTGTATGGAGTGGAGTTTGCAACTGAAAAGAAACTTTGTGTTCCCAACAAGCTAGGTGAAGGACGGCTTTCACACACACTTATCTCTCAGAACTGAGCATGTTAATAGACGTTCTTTCATGTAGCAGCAAGGGAACAGGTTGCAGGAGAAACTTTTACTCTGGTTTCTCAGTCTGTTTCCTAGTGCCGGTTTGAAGTTCCTGCAGTTTTCTCTGTAAAACCGAGTTGAGCTAGTAACTCCCCATATATATGTATGGATGGGAGATTGCACCTGAACAGAAACTTTGTGTTCCCAACAAGCTAGGTGAAGGACGGCTTTCACACACACTTATATCTCAGAAATGAGCATGTGGAGAGATGTTCGTTCATCTAGCACGAAGGGAAGGGGTTGCAGGAGAAACTTTTACTCTGCTTTCTCAGTCTGTTTCCTAGTGCCGGTTGGAATTTCCTACAGTTTTCACTGTAACACCGGGTTGGAACTAGTACATCCATATATATATGTATGGAGTGGAATTTGCAACTGAAAAGATTATTTGTGTTCCCAACAAGCTAGGTTAAGGACAGGTTTCACACACACTTATCTCTCAGAACAGAGCATGTGGATAGACGTTCGTTCATCTAGCACCAATGGAAGAGGTTGCAGGAGAAACTTTTACTCTGGTTTCTCAGTTTTTTACTAGTGCCGGTTTCAAGTTCCTGCAGTTTTCACTGAAAACCCGAGTTGGAGCTAGTAACTCCCCATATATTTGTATGGAGTGGAGTTTGCACCTTAAAAGAATCTTTGTGTTCCCAACAAGATAGGTGAAGGACGGCTTTCACACACACTTATCTCTCAGAAATGATCATGTGAATAGACGTTCTTTCATGTATCACCATGGGAACAGGTTGCAGGAGAAACTTTAACTCTGGTTTCTCAGTCTGTTTCCTAGTGCCAGTTTGAAGTTCCTGCAGTTTTCACAGTAAATCCGAGTTTTAACTAGTACCTCCCCGTATATATGTATGGAGTGGTGTTTGCAACTGAAAAGAAACTATGTGTTCCAAACAAGCTAGGTGAAGGACGGGTTTCACACACACATTTCTCTCAGAACTGAGCATGTGTATAGACGTTCGTTCATCGAGCAGCAAGGGAACAGTTTGCAGGAGAAATTTTTCTCTGGTTTCTCAGTGTGTTTCCTAGTGCCGGTTCGAATTTCCTGCAGTTTTCACTTTAAAACCGAGTTGAAGCTAGTAACTCCCCATATATATGTATGGATTGGGGTTTGCACATGAAAAGAAACTTTGTGTTCCCAAAAAGCGAGGTGAAGGACGGCTTTCACACACACTTATCTCTCAGAACTGAACATGTGGATAGACGTTCGTTCATCTAGCACCAAGGGAACGGGTTGCAGGAGATATTTTTACTCTGGTTTCTCAGTATTTTACTAGTGCCGGTTTGAAGTTCCTGCAGTTTTCACTGAAAACCCAAGTTGGAGCTAGTAACTCCCCATATATTTGTATGGAGTGGAGTTTGCACTTTAAAAGAAACTTTGTGTTCCCAACAAGCTAGGTGAAGGACGGCTTTCACACACACTTATCTCTCAGAAATGAGCATGTGGAGAGACGGTCGTTCATCTAGCACAAAGATTACAGGTTGCAGGAGAAACTTTTACTCTGGTTTCTCAGACTGTTTCCTAGTGCCGGTTTGAAGTTCCTGCAGTTTTCACTGAAAAACCGAGTTGGAAAAAGTACAAACCCATATATTTGTATGGAGTGGAGTTTACAAAATAAATGAAAGGTTGTGTTCCCAACAAGCTAGGTGAAGGACGGCTTTCACACACACTTATCTCTCAGAACTGAGCATGTGAATAGACGTTCGTTCATCTAGCACCAAGGGAACGGGTTGCAGGGAAACTTTTACCCTGGTTTCTCAGTCTGTTTCCTAGTGCCAGATTTAAGTTCCGGCAGTTTTAACTGTAAAAAGAGTTCGAGCTAGTACCTCCCCATATATATGTATGGAGTGGAGTTTCAACTGAAAAGAAACTTTTTTTCCCAAGAAGCTAGGTGAAGGACAGCATTCACACACACTTATCTCTCAGAACTGAGCATGTGGATAGACTTTAGTTCATCTAGCACCAAGGGAACGGGTTGCAGGAGAAACTTATACACTGGTTTCTCAGTCTGTTTGCTAGTGCCGGTTGGAAGTTCCTGCAGTTTTCACTGTAAAACCGAGTTGGAACTAGTACCTCCCCATATATATGTATGTAGTGGGGTTTGCAACTGAAAAGAAACTTTGTGTTTCCTTCAAGCTAGGTTAAGGACGGCTTTCACACACACTTATCTCTCAGAACTTAGCATGTGGTGAGACGTTCGTTCATCTAGCACCAAGGGAACGGTTTGCAGGAGAAACTTTTACTCTGGTTTCTCAGTATTTTACTAGTGCCGTTGTGAAGTTCCTGCAGTTTTCACTGTAAAACCGAGTTGGAGTTAGTACTTCCCCATATATTTGTATGGAGTGGAGTTTGCAACTGAAAAGAAACTTTGTGTTCTCTTCAAGCTAGGTGAAGGACGGCTTTCACACACAATTATCTCTCAGAACTGAGCATGTGGAGAGATGTTCATTCATTTAGCACCAAGAGAACGCGTTGCAGGGGAAACTCTTACTCTGGTTTCTCAGTCTGTTTCCTAGTGCCGGTTTGAAGTTCCTGCAGTTTTCACTGTAAAACAGTGTTGGAAGAAGTACCTCCCCATATATTTGTATGGAGTGGAGTTTGCAAAAAAAAGAAAGGGTGTGTTCCCAGCTAGCTAGGTGAAGGGCGGCTTTCACACACAGTTATCTCTCAGAACTGAGCATGTGGAGAGAAGTTCGTTCATCTAGCACAAAGAGAACGGGTTGCAGGAGAAACTTTTACTCTGGTTTCTCAGTCTGATACCTAGTGCCGGTTTGAAGTTCCTGCAGTTCTCCCTGTAAAACCGAGTCCGGGATAGTACCTCTCCATATATATGTAAGGAGAGGTGTTTGCAACGGAAAAGAATCTTTGTTTTCCCAACAAGCTATGTGAAGAACGGCTGTCACACACCCTTATCTCTCAGAACTGAGCATGTGGAGAGACGTTCGTTCATCTAGCACAAAGGGATCGGGTTGCAGGGGAAACTTTTACTCTTTTTTCTCAGTCTGTTTCCTAGTGCTGGTTTGAAGTTCCTGCAGTTTTCACTGTCAAACCGAGTTGGAGCTAGTACCTCACCATATATAAGTATGGAGCGGTGTTTGCAACTGAAAAGAAACTTTGTGTTCTCAACAAGCTAGGTGAAGCACGGCTTTCACACACACTTATCTCTCAGAACTTAGCATGTGGAGAGACGTAGGTTCATCTAGCACAAAGGAAACGGGTTGCAGGAGAAAATTTTACTCTGGTTTCTCAGTCTGTTTCCTAATGCCGGATTTAAGTTCCTGCATTTTTCAATGTAAAACCGATTTGGTGGTAGTACCAACCCATATATATGTAAGGAGTGGAGTTTGCAACTGAAAAGAAACTTTGTGTTCCCAACAAGCTAGGTGAAGGACGGCTTTCACACACAATTATCTCTCAGAACTGAGCATGTGGAGAGACGTTCGTTCATCTAGCACAAAGGGAACGGGTTTAAGGAGAAACTTTTACTCTGGTTTCTCAGTCTGTTTCCTAATGCCGGATTGATGTTCCTGCAGTTTTCACTGTAAAACCGATTTGGATCAAGTACCTCCCCTTATGTATGTATGTAGAGGTTTTTGCAACTGAAAAGAAACCTTGTGTTCCCAACAAGCTAGGTGAAGGACGGCTTTCACACACCCTTATCTCTCAGAACTGAGCATGTGGAGAGACGTTCGTTCATCTAGCACAAAGGGAACGGTTTGCAGGGGAAACATTTACTCTGTTTTCTCAGTCTGTTTCCTAGTGCCGGTTGAAATTTCCTGCAGTTTTCACTGTAAACCCGAGTTGGAGCTACTACCTCCCCATATATATGTGTGGAGAGGTGTTTGCAACTGAAAAGAAACTTTGTGTTTCCAACACGCAATATTAAGTACGGCATTCACACACACTTATCTCTAAAAACTGAGCATGGGGAGAGTCGTTCGTTCATCTAGAACAAAGGGAATTTTTTGCAAGTCTAATTTTTTACTCTGGTTTCTTTCTGTGTATCTTAGAGACGGTATGAACTTCCTGCAATTTTCACTGTAAAACCGAGTTTGAACTTGTACCTTCCTATACATATGTATGGAGTCGAATTTGGTGCTGAAACGAAGCTTTGTGTTCCCTACAAGCTAGGTGAAGGACGGCTTTCACGCACACTTATCTCTCAAAACTGAGCATGTGGAGAGACGTTCATTCATCTAGCACCAAGACAACGGGTTGCAGGAGAAACTTTTACTCTGCTTTCTCAGTCTGTTTCCTAGTGCCGGTTTGAATTTCCTGCAGTTTTCAATGTAAAACCGAGTTGGAACTAGTACATCCCCATATATATGTATGGAGTGGAGTTTGCAACTGAAAAGAAACTTTGTGTTCCCTTCAAGCTATTTGAAGGACGGCTTTCACACACACTTATCTCTTAGAACTGAGCATGTGGAGAGACGGTCGTTCATCTATCACCAAGAGAACGGGTTGCAGGAGAAACTTTTACTCTGGTTTCTCAGTCTGTTTCCTAGTGCCGGTTTGAAGTTCCTGCAGTTTTCACTGTAAATACGAGTTGTAACTAGTACCTCCCCATATATATGTATGGATTGGAGTTTGCACCTGAAAAGAAAGTTTGTGTTCCCTTCAAGCTAGGTGAAGGACGGCTTTCACACACACTTATCTCTCAGAACTTAGCATGTGGAGAGACGTTCGTTCATCTAGCACCAAGGGAACAGGTTGCAGGAGAAACTATTACTCTGGTTTCTCAGTATTTTACTAGTGCCGGTTTGAAGTTCCTGCATTTTTCACTGTAAACCATATTTGGAGCTGGTAACTCCCCATATATTTGTATGGAGTGGAGTTTGCAACTGAAAAGAAACTTTGTGTTCCCAACAAGCTAGGTGAAGGACGGCTTTCACACACACTTATCTCTCAGAACTGAGCATGTTAATAGACGTTCTTTCATGTAGCAGCAAGGGAACAGGTTGCAGGAGAAACTTTTACTCTGGTTTCTCAGTCTGTTTCCTAGTGCCGGTTTGAAGTTCCTGCAGTTTTCTCTGTAAAACCGAGTTGAGCTAGTAACTCCCCATATATATGTATGGATGGGAGATTGCACCTGAACAGAAACTTTGTGTTCCCAACAAGCTAGGTGAAGGACGGCTTTCACACACACTTATATCTCAGAACTGAGCATGTGGAGAGATGTTCTTTCATCTAGCACGAAGGGAAGGGGTTGCAGGAGAAACTTTTACTCTGCTTTCTCAGTCTGTTTCCTAGTGCCGGTTGGAATTTCCTACAGTTTTCACTGTAACACCGGGTTGGAACTAGTACATCCACATATATATGTATGGAGTGGAGTTTGCAACTGAAAAGAAACTTTGTGTTCCCTTCAAGCTAGGTGAAGGACCGCTTTCACACACACACACACTTATCTCTCAGAACTGAGCATTTGGTGAGACGTTCGTTCATCTTGCACCAAGGGAACGGCTTGCAGGAAAAACTTTTACTCTGCTTTCTCAGTGTGTTTCCTAGTGCCGGTTTGAAGTTCCTGCAGTTTTCACTGTAAAACCGAGTTGGAACTTGTACCTCCCCATATATATGTATGGAGTGGTGTTTGCAACTGAAAAGAAACTATGTGTTCCAAACAAGCTAGGTGAAGGACGGGTTTCACACACACATTTCTCTCAGAACTGAGCATGTGTATAGACGTTCGTTCATCGAGCAGCAAGGGAACAGGTTGCAGGAGAAATTTTTCTCTGGTTTCCCAGTGTGTTTCCTAGTGCCGGTTCGAATTTCCTGCAGTTTTCACTTTAAAACCGAGTTGAAGCTAGTAACTCCCCATATATATGTATGGATTGGGGTTTGCACATGAAAAGAAACTTTGTGTTCCCAAAAAGCGAGGTGAAGGACGGCTTTCACACACACTTATCTCTCAGAACTGAACATGTGGATAGACGTTCGTTCATCTAGCACCAAGGGAACGGGTTGCAGGAGATATTTTTACTCTGGTTTCTCAGTATTTTACTAGTGCCGGTTTGAAGTTCCTGCAGTTTTCACTGAAAACCCAAGTTGGAGCTAGTAACTCCCCATATATTTGTATGGAGTGGAGTTTGCACTTTAAAAGAAACTTTGTGTTCCCAACAAGCTAGGTGAAGGACGGCTTTCACACACACTTATCTCTCAGAAATGAGCATGTGGAGAGACGGTCGTTCATGTAGCACAAAGATTACAGGTTGCAGGAGAAACTTTTACTCTGGTTTCTCAGACTGTTTCCTAGTGCCGGTTTGAAGTTCCTGCAGTTTTCACTGTAAAACCGAGTTGGAAAAAGTACCAACCCATATATTTGTATGGAGTGGAGTTTACAAAATAAATGAAAGGGTGTGTTCCCAACAAGCTAGGTGAAGGACGGCTTTCACACACACTTATCTCTCAGAACTGAGCATGTGAATAGACGTTCGTTCATCTAGCACCAAGGGAACGGGTTGCAGGGAAACTTTTACCCTGGTTTCTCAGTCTGTTTCCTAGTGCCAGATTGAAGTTCCGGCAGTTTTAACTGTAAAAAGAGTTCGAGCTAGTACCTCCCCATATATATGTATGGAGTGGAGTTTCAACTGAAAAGAAACTTTTTTTCCCAAGAAGCTAGGTGAAGGACAGCATTCACACACACTTATCTCTCAGAACTGAGCATGTGGATAGACTTTAGTTCATCTAGCACCAAGGGAACGGGTTGCAGGAGAGACTTATACACTGGTTTCTCAGTCTGTTTGCTAGTGCCGGTTGGAAGTTCCTGCAGTTTTCACTGTAAAACCGAGTTGGAACTAGTACCTCCCCATATATATGTATGTAGTGGGGTTTGCAACTGAAAAGGAACTTTGTGTTCCCTTCAAGCTAGGTTAAGGACGGCTTTCACACACACTTATCTCTCAGAACTTAGCATGTGGTGAGACGTTCGTTCATCTAGCACCAAGGGAACGGTTTGCAGGAGAAACTTTTACTCTGGTTTCTCAGTATTTTACTAGTGCCGTTGTGAAGTTCCTGCAGTTTTCACTGTAAAACCGAGTTGGAGTTAGTACTTCCCCATATATTTGTATGGAGTGGAGTTTGCAACTGAAAAGAAACTTTGTGTTCCCTTCAAGCTAGGTGAAGGACGGCTTTCACACACAATTATCTCTCAGAACTGAGCATGTGGAGAGACGTTCATTCATTTAGCACCAAGAGAACGCGTTGCAGGGGAAACTCTTACTCTGGTTTCTCAGTCTGTTTCCTAGTGCCGGTTTGAAGTTCCTGCAGTTTTCACTGTAAAACAGTGTTGGAAGATGTACCTCCCCATATATTTGTATGGAGTGGAGTTTGCAAAAGAAAAGAAAGGGTGTGTTCCCAACAAGCTAGGTGAAGGGCAGCTTTCACACACAGTTATCTCTCAGAACTGAGCATGTGGAGAGAAGTTCGTTCATCTAGCACAAAGAGAACGGGTTGCAGGAGAAACTTTTACTCTGGTTTCTCAGTCTGTATCCTAGTTTCGGTTTGAAATTCCTGCAGTTTTCACTGTAAAACCGAGTTGGAGCTAGTACTTCCCCATATATATATATGGAGTGGAGTTTGCAACTGAAAAGAATCTTTGTGTTCCCTTCAAACTAGGTGAAGGACGGTTTTCACACACACTTATCTCTCAGAAACTAGCATGTGGAGAGACTTTCGTTCATCTAGCACAAAGGGAACGGGTTGCAGGAGAAACTTTTATTCTGGTTTCTCAGTCTGATACCTAGTGCCGGTTTGAAGTTCCTGCAGTTCTCCCTGTAAAACCGAGTCCGGGATAGTACCTCTCCATATATATGTAAGGAGAGGTGTTTGCAACGGAAAAGAATCTTTGTTTTCCCAACAAGCTATGTGAAGAACCGCTGTCACACACCCTTATCTCTCAGAACTGAGCATGTGGAGAGACGTTCGTTCATCTAGCACAAAGGGAACGGGTTGCAGGAGAAACTTTTACTCTTTTTTCTCAGTCTGTTTCCTAGTGCTGGTTTGAAGTTCCTGCAGTTTTCACTGTCAAACCGTGTTGGAGCTAGTACCTCACCATATATAAGTATGGAGCGGTGTTTGCAACTGAAAAGAAACTTTGTGTTCTCAACAAGCTAGGTGAAGCACGGCTTTCACACACACTTATCTCTCAGAACTTAGCATGTGGAGAGACGTAGGTTCATCTAGCACAAAGGAAACGGGTTGCAGGAGAAAATTTTACTCTGGTTTCTCAGTCTGTTTCCTAGTGCCGGATTTAAGTTCCTGCATTTTTCAATGTAAAACCGATTTGGTGGTAGTACCAACCCATATATATGTAAGGAGTGGAGTTTGCAACTGAAAAGAAACTTTGTGTTCCCAACAAGCTAGGTGAAGGACGGCTTTCACACACATTATCTCTCAGAACTGAGCATGTGGAGAGACGTTCGTTCATCTAGCACAAAGGGAACGGGTTTAAGGAGAAACTTTTACTCTGGTTTCTCAGTCTGTTTCCTAATGCCGGATTGATGTTCCTGCAGTTTTCACTGTAAAACCGATTTGGAACAAGTACCTCCCCTTATGTATGTATGTAGAGGTTTTTGCAACTGAAAAGAAACCTTGTGTTCCCAACAAGCTAGGTGAAGGACGGCTTTCACACACCCTTATCTCTCAGAACTGAGCATGTGGAGAGACGTTCGTTCATCTAGCACAAAGGGAACGGTTTGCAGGGGAAACATTTACTCTGGTTTCTCAGTCTGTTTCCTAGTGCCGGTTGAAAGTTCCTGCAGTTTTCACTGTAAACCCGAGTTGGAGCTACTACCTCCCCATATATATGTGTGGAGAGGTGTTTGCAACTGAAAAGAAACTTTGTGTTTCCAACACGCAATATTAAGTACGGCATTCACACACACTTATCTCTAAAAACTGAGCATGGGGAGAGTCGTTCGTTCATCTAGAACAAAGGGAATTTTTTGCAAGTCTAATTTTTTACTCTGGTTTCTTTCTGTGTATCTTAGAGACGGTATGAACTTCCTGCAATTTTCACTGTAAAACCGAGTTTGAACTTGTACCTTCCTATACATATGTATGGAGTCGAGTTTGGTGCTGAAACGAAGCTTTGTGTTCCCTACAAGCTAGGTGAAGGACGGCTTTCACGCACACTTATCTCTCAAAACAGAGCATGTGGAGAGACGTTCATTCATCTAGCACCAAGAGAACGGGTTGCAGGAGAAACTTTTACTCTGCTTTCTCAGTCTGTTTCCTAGTGCCGGTTTGAATTTCCTGCAGTTTTCAATGTAAAACCGAGTTGGAACTAGTACATCCCGCTATATATGTATGGAGTGGAGTTTGCAACTGAAAAGAAACTTTGTGTTCCCTTCAAGCTATTTGAAGGACGGCTTTCACACACACTGATCTCTTAGAACTGAGCATGTGGAGAGACGGTCGTTCATCTATCACCAAGAGAACGGGTTGCAGGAGAAACTTTTACTCTGGTTTCTCAGTCTGTTTCCTAGTGCCGGTTTGAAGTTCCTGCAGTTTTCACTGTAAATACGAGTTGTAACTAGTACCTCCCCATATATATGTATGGAGTGGAGTTTGCACCTGAAAAGAAAGTTTGTGTTCCCTTCAAGCTAGGTGAAGGACGGCTTTCACACACACTTATCTCTCAGAACTTAGCATGTGGAGAGACGTTCGTTCATCTAGCACCAAGGGAACAGGTTGCAGGAGAAACTATTACTCTGGTTTCTCAGTATTTTACTAGTGCCGGTTTGAAGTTCCTGCATTTTTCACTGTAAACCATATTTGGAGCTGGTAACTCCCCATATATTTGTATGGAGTGGAGTTTGCAACTGAAAAGAAACTTTGTGTTCCCAACAAGCTAGGTGAAGGACGGCTTTCACACACACTTATCTCTCAGAACTGAGCATGTTAATAGACGTTCTTTCATGTAGCAACAAGGGAACAGGTTGCAGGAGAAACTTTTACTCTGGTTTCTCAGTCTGTTTCCTAGTGCCGGTTTGAAGTTCCTGCAGTTTTCTCTGTAAAACCGAGTTGAGCTAGTAACTCCCCATATATATGTATGGATGGGAGATTGCACCTGAACAGAAACTTTGTGTTCCCAACAAGCTAGGTGAAGGACGGCTTTCACACACACTTATATCTCAGAACTGAGCATGTGGAGAGATGTTCGTTCATCTAGCACGAAGGGAAGGGGTTGCAGGAGAAACTTTTACTCTGCTTTCTCAGTCTGTTTCCTAGTGCCGGTTGGAATTTCCTACAGTTTTCACTGTAACACCGGGTTGGAACTAGTACATCCACATATATATGTATGGAGTGGAGTTTGCAACTGAAAAGAAACTTTGTGTTGCCTTCAAGCTAGGTGAAGGACAGCTTTCACACACACTTATCTCTCAGAACAGAGCATGTGGATAGACGTTCGTTCATCTAGCACCAATGGAACAGGTTGCAGGAGAAACTTTTACTCTGGTTTCTCAGTTTTTTACTAGTGCCGGTTTGAAGTTCCTGCAGTTTTCACTGAAAACCCGAGTTGGAGCTAGTAACTCCCCATATATTTGTATGGAGTGGAGTTTGCACCTTAAAAGAATCTTTGTGTTCCCAACAAGATAGGTGAAGGACGGCTTTCACACACACTTATCTCTCAGAACTGATCATGTGAATAGACGTTCTTTCATGTATCACCATGGGAACAGGTTGCAGGAGAAACTTTAACTCTGGTTTCTCAGTCTGTTTCCTAGTGCCAGTTTGAAGTTCCTGCAGTTTTCACAGTAAATCCGAGTTTTAAATAGTACCTCCCCGTATATATGTATGGAGTGGAGTTTGCAAGTGAAAAGAAACTTTGTGTTCCAAACAAGCTATGTGAAGGACGGCTTTCACACACACACACACTTATCTCTCAGTACTGAGAATTTGGTGAGACGTTCGTTCATCTAGCACCAAGGGAACGGATTGCAGGAAAAACTTTTACTCTGCTTTCTCAGTGTGTTTCCTAGTGCCGGTTTGAAGTTCCTGCAGTTTTCACTGTAAAACCGAGTTGGAACTTGTACCTCCCCATATATATGTATGGAGTGGTGTTTGCAACTGAAAAGAAACTATGTGTTCCAAACAAGCTAGGTGAAGGACGGGTTTCACACACACATTTCTCTCAGAACTGAGCATGTGTATAGACGTTCGTTCATCGAGCAGCAAGGGAACAGGTTGCAGGAGAAATTTTTCTCTGGTTTCTCAGTGTGTTTCCTAGTGCCGGTTCGAATTTCCTGCAGTTTTCACTTTAAAACCGAGTTGAAGCTAGTAACTCCCCATATATATGTATGGATTGGGGTTTGCACATGAAAAGAAACTTTGTGTTCCCAAAAATCGAGGTGAAGGACGGCTTTCACACACACTTATCTCTCAGAACTGAACATGTGGATAGACGTTCGTTCATTTAGCACCAAGGGAACGGGTTGCAGGAGATATTTTTACTCTGGTTTCTCAGTATTTTACTAGTGCCGGTTTGAAGTTCCTGCAGTTTTCACTGAAAACCCAAGTTGGAGCTAGTAACTCCCCATATATTTGTATGGAGTGGAGTTTGCACTTTAAAAGAAACTTTGTGTTCCCAACAAGCTAGGTGAACGACGGCTTTCACACACACTTATCTCTCAGAAATGAGCATGTGGAGAGACGGTCGTTCATCTAGCACAAAGATTACAGGTTGCAGGAGAAACTTTTACTCTGGTTTCTCAGACTGTTTCCTAGTGCCGGTTTGAAGTTCCTGCAGTTTTCACTGTAAAACCGAGTTGGAAAAAGTACCAACCCATATATTTGTATGGAGTGGAGTTTACAAAATAAATGAAAGGGTGTGTTCCCAACAAGCTAGGTGAAGGACGGCTTTCACACACACTTATCTCTCAGAACTGAGCATGTGAATAGACGTTCGTTCATCTAGCACCAAGGGAACGGGTTGCAGGGAAACTTTTACCCTGGTTTCTCAGTCTGTTTCCTAGTGCCAGATTGAAGTTCCGGCAGTTTTCACTGTAAAAAGAGTTCGAGCTAGTACCTCCCCATATATATGTATGGAGTGGAGTTTCAACTGAAAAGAAACTTTTTTTCCCAAGAAGCTAGGTGAAGGACAGCATTCACACACACTTATCTCTCAGAACTGAGCATGTGGATAGACTTTAGTTCATCTAGCACCAAGGGAACGGGTTGCAGGAGAGACTTATACACTGGTTTCTCAGTCTGTTTGCTAGTGCCGGTTGGAAGTTCCTGCAGTTTTCACTGTAAAACCGAGTTGGAACTAGTACCTCCCCATATATATGTATGTAGTGGGGTTTGCAACTGAAAAGAAACTTTGTGTTCCCTTCAAGCTAGGTTAAGGACGGCTTTCACACACACTTATCTCTCAGAACTTAGCATGTGGTGAGACGTTCGTTCATCTAGCACCAAGGGAACGGTTTGCAGGAGAAACTTTTACTCTGGTTTCTCAGTATTTTACTAGTGCCGTTTTGAAGTTCCTGCAGTTTTCACTGTAAAACCGAGTTGGAGTTAGTTCTTCCCCATATATTTGTATGGAGTGGAGTTTGCAACTGAAAAGAAACTTTGTGTTCCCTTCAAGCTAGGTGAAGGACGGCTTTCACTCTCACTTATCTCTCAGAACTGAGCATGTGGAGAGATGTTCGTTCATCTGGCACGAAGGGAACGGGTTGCAGGAGAAACTTTTACTCTGGATTCTCAGGCTGTTTCCTAGTGCCGGTTTGAAGTTCCTGCAGTTTTAACTGTAAACCCGAGTTGGTAGTAGTACCTCCCCATATATTTGTATTGAGTGGAGTTTGCAAAAGAAAAGAAAGGGTGTGTTCCCAACAAGCTAGTTGAAGGACGGCTTTCACACACACTTATGTCTCAGAACTGAGCATGTGAATAGACGTTCGTTCATCTAGCACCAAGGGAACGGGTTGCAGGAGAAACATTTACTCTGGATTCTCAGTATTTTACTAGTGCCGGTTTGAAGTACCTGCAGTTTTCACTGAAAACCCAAGTTGGAGCTAGTAACTCCCCATATATTTGTATGGATTGGAGTTTGCACTTCAAAAGAAACTTTGTGTTCCCAACAAGCTAGGTGAAGGACGGCTTTCACACACACTTATCTCTCAGAAATGAGCATGTGGAGAGACGGTCGTTCATCTAGCACAAAGATTACAGGTTGCAGGAGAAACTTTTACTCTGGATTCTCAGACTGTTTCCTAGTGCCGGTTTGAAGTTCCTGCAGTTTTCACTGTAAAACCGAGTTGGAAAAAGTACCTCCCATTATATTTGTATGGAGTGGAGTTTGCAAAAGAAAAGAAAGGGTGTGTTCCCAACAAGCTAGGTGAAGGACGGCTTTCACACACACTTATCTCTCAGAACTGAGCATGTGAATAGACGTTCGTTCATCTAGCACCAAGGGAACGGTTTGCAGGAGAAACTTTTACCCTGGTTTCTCAGTCTATTTCCTAGTGCCAGATTGAAGTTCCGGCAGTTTTCACTGTAAAAAGAGTTCGAGCTTGTACCTCCCCATATATATGTATGGAGTGGAGTTTCAACTGAAAAGAAACTTTTTTTCCCAAGAAGCTAGGTGAAGGACAGCATTCACACACACTTATCTCTCAGAACTGAGCATGTGGATAGACTTTAGTTCATCTAGCACCAAGGGAACGGGTTGCAGGAGAGACTTATACACTGGTTTCTCAGTCTGTTTCCTAGTGCCGGTTGGAAGTTCCTGCATTTCTCACTGTAAAACCGAGTTGGAACTAGTACCTCCCCATATATATGTATGTAGTGGGGTTTGCAACTGAAAAGAAACTTTGTGTTCCCTTCAAGCTAGGTTAAGGACGGCTTTCACACACACTTATCTCTCAGAACGTAGCATGTGGAGAGATGTTCGTTCATCTAGCACCAAGGGAACGGGTTGCAGGAGAAACATTTACTCTGGATTCTCAGGCTGTTTCCTAGTGCCGGTTTGAAGTTCCTGCAGTTTTCACTGTAAACCCGAGTTGGTAGAAGTACCTCCCCATATATTTGTATTGAGTGGAGTTTGCAAAAGAAAAGAAAGGGTGTGTTCCCAACAAGCTAGGTGAAGGACGGCTTTCACACACACACACACTTATATCTCAGAACTGAGCATGTGGGGAGACGTTCGTTCATCTAGCAACAAGAAAACAGGTTGCAGGAGAAACTATTACTCTGGTTTCTTAGTCTGTTTCCTAGTGCCGGTTTGAAGTTCCTGCAGTTTTCACTGTAAATACGAGTTGTAACTTGTTCCTACCCATATATATGTATGGAGTGGGGTTTGCACCTGAAAAGAAAGTTTGTGTTCCCTTCAAGCTAGGTGAAGGACGGCTTTCACACACACACACACACTTATCTCTCAGAACTGAGCATGTGGGGAGACGTTTGTTCATCTAGCAGCAAGGGAACAGGTTGCAGGACAAACTTTTACTCTGGTTTCTCAGTCTGTTTCCTAGTGCCGTTTTGAAGTTCCTGCACTTTCCACTGTAAAACCGAGTTCGAGCTTGTATCTACCCATATATATGTATGGAGTGGATTTTGCACCTGAAAAGATTTTTTGTGTTCCAAACAAGCTAGGTTAAGGACAGCTTTCACACACACTTATCTCTCAGAACAGAGCATGTGGATAGACGTTCGTTCATCTAGCACCTTGGGAACAGGTTGCAGGAGAAACTTTTACTCTGATTTCTCAGTATTTTACTAGTGCCGGTTTGAAGTTCCTGCAGTTTTCACTGAAAACCCGCGTTGGAACTAGTAACTCCCCATATATTTGTATGGAGTGGAGTTTGCAGCTTAAAAGAATCTTTGTGTTCCCAACAAGATAGGTGAAAGACGGCTTTCACACACAATTATCTCTCAGAACTGATCATGTGAATAGACGTTCTTTCATGTATCACCATGGGAAAAGGTTGCAGGAGAAACTTTTACTCTGGTTTCTCAGTCTGTTTCCTAGTGCCAGTTTGAAGTCCTGCAGTTTTCACAGTAAATCCGAGTTTTAACTAGCACCTCCCCATATATATGTATGGAGTGGAGTTTGCAAGAGAAAAGAAACTTTGTGTTCCAAACAAGCTAGGTGAAGGACGGCTTTCACACACACTTATCTCTCAGAACTGAGCATGTGAATAGACTTTAGTTCATCTAGCACCAAGGGAACGGGTTGCAGGAGAAACTTATACACTGGTTTCTCAGTCTGTTTGCTAGTGCCGGTTGGAAGTTCCTGCAGTTTTCACTGTAAAACCGAGTTGGAACTAGTACCTCCCCATATATATGTATGTAGTGGGGTTTGCAACTGAAAAGAAACTTTGTGTTTCCTTCAAGCTAGGTTAAGGACGGCTTTCACACACACTTATCTCTCAGAACTTAGCATGTGGTGAGACGTTCGTTCATCTAGCACCAAGGGAACGGTTTGCAGGAGAAACTTTTACTCTGGTTTCTCAGTATTTTACTAGTGCCGTTGTGAAGTTCCTGCAGTTTTCACTGTAAAACCGAGTTGGAGTTAGTACTTCCCCATATATTTGTATGGAGTGGAGTTTGCAACTGAAAAGAAACTTTGTGTTCCCTTCAAGCTAGGTGAAGGACGGCTTTCACACACAATTATCTCTCAGAACTGAGCATGTGGAGAGATGTTCATTCATTTAGCACCAAGAGAACGCGTTGCAGGGGAAACTCTTACTCTGGTTTCTCAGTCTGTTTCCTAGTGCCGGTTTGAAGTTCCTGCAGTTTTCACTGTAAAACAGTGTTGGAAGAAGTACCTCCCCATATATTTGTATGGAGTGGAGTTTGCAAAAAAAAGAAAGGGTGTGTTCCCAGCTAGCTAGGTGAAGGGCGGCTTTCACACACAGTTATCTCTCAGAACTGAGCATGTGGAGAGAAGTTCGTTCATCTAGCACAAAGAGAACGGGTTGCAGGAGAAACTTTTACTCTGGTTTCTCAGTCTGATACCTAGTGCCGGTTTGAAGTTCCTGCAGTTCTCCCTGTAAAACCGAGTCCGGGATAGTACCTCTCCATATATATGTAAGGAGAGGTGTTTGCAACGGAAAAGAATCTTTGTTTTCCCAACAAGCTATGTGAAGAACGGCTGTCACACACCCTTATCTCTCAGAACTGAGCATGTGGAGAGACGTTCGTTCATCTAGCACAAAGGGATCGGGTTGCAGGGGAAACTTTTACTCTTTTTTCTCAGTCTGTTTCCTAGTGCTGTTTTGAAGTTCCTGCAGTTTTCACTGTCAAACCGAGTTGGAGCTAGTACCTCACCATATATAAGTATGGAGCGGTGTTTGCAACTGAAAAGAAACTTTGTGTTCTCAACAAGCTAGGTGAAGCACGGCTTTCACACACACTTATCTCTCAGAACTTAGCATGTGGAGAGACGTAGGTTCATCTAGCACAAAGGAAACGGGTTGCAGGAGAAAATTTTACTCTGGTTTCTCAGTCTGTTTCCTAATGCCGGATTTAAGTTCCTGCATTTTTCAATGTAAAACCGATTTGGTGGTAGTACCAACCCATATATATGTAAGGAGTGGAGTTTGCAACTGAAAAGAAACTTTGTGTTCCCAACAAGCTAGGTGAAGGACGGCTTTCACACACAATTATCTCTCAGAACTGAGCATGTGGAGAGACGTTCGTTCATCTAGCACAAAGGGAACGGGTTTAAGGAGAAACTTTTACTCTGGTTTCTCAGTCTGTTTCCTAATGCCGGATTGATGTTCCTGCAGTTTTCACTGTAAAACCGATTTGGAACAAGTACCTCCCCTTATGTATGTATGTAGAGGTTTTTGCAACTGAAAAGAAACCTTGTGTTCCCAACAAGCTAGGTGAAGGACGGCTTTCACACACCCTTATCTCTCAGAACTGAGCATGTGGAGAGACGTTCGTTCATCTAGCACAAAGGGAACGGTTTGCAGGGGAAACATTTACTCTGTTTTCTCAGTCTGTTTCCTAGTGCCGGTTGAAAGTTCCTGCAGTTTTCACTGTAAACCCGAGTTGGAGCTACTACCTCCCCATATATATGTGTGGAGAGGTGTTTGCAACTGAAAAGAAACTTTGTGTTTCCAACACGCAATATTAAGTACGGCATTCACACACACTTATCTCTAAAAACTGAGCATGGGGAGAGTCGTTCGTTCATCTAGAACAAAGGGAATTTTTTGCAAGTCTAATTTTTTACTCTGGTTTCTTTCTGTGTATCTTAGAGACGGTATGAACTTCCTGCAATTTTCACTGTAAAACCGAGTTTGAACTTGTACCTTCCTATACATATGTATGGAGTCGAATTTGGTGCTGAAACGAAGCTTTGTGTTCCCTACAAGCTAGGTGAAGGACGGCTTTCACGCACACTTATCTCTCAAAACTGAGCATGTGGAGAGACGTTCATTCATCTAGCACCAAGACAACGGGTTGCAGGAGAAACTTTTACTCTGCTTTCTCAGTCTGTTTCCTAGTGCCGGTTTGAATTTCCTGCAGTTTTCAATGTAAAACCGAGTTGGAACTAGTACATCCCCATATATATGTATGGAGTGGAGTTTGCAACTGAAAAGAAACTTTGTGTTCCCTTCAAGCTATTTGAAGGACGGCTTTCACACACAATTATCTCTTAGAACTGAGCATGTGGAGAGACGGTCGTTCATCTATCACCAAGAGAACGGGTTGCAGGAGAAACTTTTACTCTGGTTTCTCAGTCTGTTTCCTAGTGCCGGTTTGAAGTTCCTGCAGTTTTCACTGTAAATACGAGTTGTAACTAGTACCTCCCCATATATATGTATGGAGTGGAGTTTGCACCTGAAAAGAAAGTTTGTGTTCCCTTCAAGCTAGGTGAAGGACGGCTTTCACACACACTTATCTCTCAGAACTTAGCATGTGGAGAGACGTTCGTTCATCTAGCACCAAGGGAACAGGTTGCAGGAGAAACTATTACTCTGGTTTCTCAGTATTTTACTAGTGCCGGTTTGAAGTTCCTGCATTTTTCACTGTAAACCATATTTGGAGCTGGTAACTCCCCATATATTTGTATGGAGTGGAGTTTGCAACTGAAAAGAAACTTTGTGTTCCCAACAAGCTAGGTGAAGGACGGCTTTCACACACACTTATCTCTCAGAACTGAGCATGTTAATAGACGTTCTTTCATGTAGCAGCAAGGGAACAGGTTGCAGGAGAAACTTTTACTCTGGTTTCTCAGTCTGTTTCCTAGTGCCGGTTTGAAGTTCCTGCAGTTTTCTCTGTAAAACCGAGTTGAGCTAGTAACTCCCCATATATATGTATGGATGGGAGATTGCACCTGAACAGAAACTTTGTGTTCCCAACAAGCTAGGTGAAGGACGGCTTTCACACACACTTATATCTCAGAACTGAGCATGTGGAGAGATGTTCTTTCATCTAGCACGAAGGGAAGGGGTTGCAGGAGAAACTTTTACTCTGCTTTCTCAGTCTGTTTCCTAGTGCCGGTTGGAATTTCCTACAGTTTTCACTGTAACACCGGGTTGGAACTAGTACATCCACATATATATGTATGGAGTGGAGTTTGCAACTGAAAAGAAACTTTGTGTTCCCTTCAAGCTAGGTGAAGGACCGCTTTCACACACACACACACTTATCTCTCAGAACTGAGCATTTGGTGAGACGTTCGTTCATCTTGCACCAAGGGAACGGCTTGCAGGAAAAACTTTTACTCTGCTTTCTCAGTGTGTTTCCTAGTGCCGGTTTGAAGTTCCTGCAGTTTTCACTGTAAAACCGAGTTGGAACTTGTACCTCCCCATATATATGTATGGAGTGGTGTTTGCAACTGAAAAGAAACTATGTGTTCCAAACAAGCTAGGTGAAGGACGGGTTTCACACACACATTTCTCTCAGAACTGAGCATGTGTATAGACGTTCGTTCATCGAGCAGCAATGGAACAGGTTGCAGGAGAAATTTTTCTCTGGTTTCCCAGTGTGTTTCCTAGTGCCGGTTCGAATTTCCTGCAGTTTTCACTTTAAAACCGAGTTGAAGCTAGTAACTCCCCATATATATGTATGGATTGGAGTTTGCACATGAAAAGAAACTTTGTGTTCCCAAAAAGCGAGGTGAAGGACGGCTTTCACACACACTTATCTCTCAGAACTGAACATGTGGATAGACGTTCGTTCATCTAGCACCAAGGGAACGGGTTGCAGGAGATATTTTTACTCTGGTTTCTCAGTATTTTACTAGTGCCGGTTTGAAGTTCCTGCAGTTTTCACTGAAAACCCAAGTTGGAGCTAGTAACTCCCCATATATTTGTATGGAGTGGAGTTTGCACTTTAAAAGAAACTTTGTGTTCCCAACAAGCTAGGTGAAGGACGGCTTTCACACACACTTATCTCTCAGAAATGAGCATGTGGAGAGACGGTCGTTCATGTAGCACAAAGATTACAGGTTGCAGGAGAAACTTTTACTCTGGTTTCTCAGACTGTTTCCTAGTGCCGGTTTGAAGTTCCTGCAGTTTTCACTGTAAAACCGAGTTGGAAAAAGTACCAACCCATATATTTGTATGGAGTGGAGTTTACAAAATAAATGAAAGGGTGTGTTCCCAACAAGCTAGGTGAAGGACGGCTTTCACACACACTTATCTCTCAGAACTGAGCATGTGAATAGACGTTCGTTCATCTAGCACCAAGGGAACGGGTTGCAGGGAAACTTTTACCCTGGTTTCTCAGTCTGTTTCCTAGTGCCAGATTGAAGTTCCGGCAGTTTTCACTGTAAAAAGAGTTCGAGCTAGTACCTCCCCATATATATGTATGGAGTGGAGTTTCAACTGAAAAGAAACTTTTTTTCCCAAGAAGCTAGGTGAAGGACAGCATTCACACACACTTATCTCTCAGAACTGAGCATGTGGATAGACTTTAGTTCATCTAGCACCAAGGGAACGGGTTGCAGGAGAGACTTATACACTGGTTTCTCAGTCTGTTTGCTAGTGCCGGTTGGAAGTTCCTGCAGTTTTCACTGTAAAACCGAGTTGGAACTAGTACCTCCCCATATATATGTATGTAGTGGGGTTTGCAACTGAAAAGGAACTTTGTGTTCCCTTCAAGCTAGGTTAAGGACGGCTTTCACACACACTTATCTCTCAGAACTTAGCATGTGGTGAGACGTTCGTTCATCTAGCACCAAGGGAACGGTTTGCAGGAGAAACTTTTACTCTGGTTTCTCAGTATTTTACTAGTGCCGTTGTGAAGTTCCTGCAGTTTTCACTGTAAAACCGAGTTGGAGTTAGTACTTCCCCATATATTTGTATGGAGTGGAGTTTGCAACTGAAAAGAAACTTTGTGTTCCCTTCAAGCTAGGTGAAGGACGGCTTTCACACACAATTATCTCTCAGAACTGAGCATGTGGAGAGACGTTCATTCATTTAGCACCAAGAGAACGCGTTGCAGGGGAAACTCTTACTCTGGTTTCTCAGTCTGTTTCCTAGTGCCGGTTTGAAGTTCCTGCAGTTTTCACTGTAAAACAGTGTTGGAAGATGTACCTCCCCATATATTTGTATGGAGTGGAGTTTGCAAAAGAAAAGAAAGGGTGTGTTCCCAACAAGCTAGGTGAAGGGCGGCTTTCACACACAGTTATCTCTCAGAACTGAGCATGTGGAGAGAAGTTCGTTCATCTAGCACAAAGAGAACGGGTTGCAGGAGAAACTTTTACTCTGGTTTCTCAGTCTGTATCCTAGTTTCGGTTTGAAATTCCTGCAGTTTTCACTGTAAAACCGAGTTGGAGCTAGTACTTCCCCATATATATATATGGAGTGGAGTTTGCAACTGAAAAGAATCTTTGTGTTCCCTTCAAACTAGGTGAAGGACGGTTTTCACACACACTTATCTCTCAGAAACTAGCATGTGGAGAGACTTTCGTTCATCTAGCACAAAGGGAACGGGTTGCAGGAGAAACTTTTATTCTGGTTTCTCAGTCTGATACCTAGTGCCGGTTTGAAGTTCCTGCAGTTCTCCCTGTAAAACCGAGTCCGGGATAGTACCTCTCCATATATATGTAAGGAGAGGTGTTTGCAACGGAAAAGAATCTTTGTTTTCCCAACAAGCTATGTGAAGAACGGCTGTCACACACCCTTATCTCTCAGAACTGAGCATGTGGAGAGACGTTCGTTCATCTAGCACAAAGGGATCGGGTTGCAGGAGAAACTTTTACTCTTTTTTCTCAGTCTGTTTCCTAGTGCTGGTTTGAAGTTCCTGCAGTTTTCACTGTCAAACCGTGTTGGAGCTAGTACCTCACCATATATAAGTATGGAGCGGTGTTTGCAACTGAAAAGAAACTTTGTGTTCTCAACAAGCTAGGTGAAGCACGGCTTTCACACACACTTATCTCTCAGAACTTAGCATGTGGAGAGACGTAGGTTCATCTAGCACAAAGGAAACGGGTTGCAGGAGAAAATTTTACTCTGGTTTCTCAGTCTGTTTCCTAGTGCCGGATTAAGTTCCTGCATTTTTCAATGTAAAACCGATTTGGTGGTAGTACCAACCCATATATATGTAAGGAGTGGAGTTTGCAACTGAAAAGAAACTTTGTGTTCCCAACAAGCTAGGTGAAGGACGGCTTTCACACACATTATCTCTCAGAACTGAGCATGTGGAGAGACGTTCGTTCATCTAGCACAAAGGGAACGGGTTTAAGGAGAAACTTTTACTCTGGTTTCTCAGTCTGTTTCCTAATGCCGGATTGATGTTCCTGCAGTTTTCACTGTAAAACCGATTTGGAACAAGTACCTCCCCTTATGTATGTATGTAGAGGTTTTTGCAACTGAAAAGAAACCTTGTGTTCCCAACAAGCTAGGTGAAGGACGGCTTTCACACACCCTTATCTCTCAGAACTGAGCATGTGGAGAGACGTTCGTTCATCTAGCACAAAGGGAACGGTTTGCAGGGGAAACATTTACTCTGGTTTCTCAGTCTGTTTCCTAGTGCCGGTTGAAAGTTCCTGCAGTTTTCACTGTAAACCCGAGTTGGAGCTACTACCTCCCCATATATATGTGTGGAGAGGTGTTTGCAACTGAAAAGAAACTTTGTGTTTCCAACACGCAATATTAAGTACGGCATTCACACACACTTATCTCTAAAAACTGAGCATGGGGAGAGTCGTTCGTTCATCTAGAACAAAGGGAATTTTTTGCAAGTCTAATTTTTTACTCTGGTTTCTTTCTGTGTATCTTAGAGACGGTATGAACTTCCTGCAATTTTCACTGTAAAACCGAGTTTGAACTTGTACCTTCCTATACATATGTATGGAGTCGAGTTTGGTGCTGAAACGAAGCTTTGTGTTCCCTACAAGCTAGGTGAAGGACGGCTTTCACGCACACTTATCTCTCAAAACAGAGCATGTGGAGAGACGTTCATTCATCTAGCACCAAGAGAACGGGTTGCAGGAGAAACTTTTACTCTGCTTTCTCAGTCTGTTTCCTAGTGCCGGTTTGAATTTCCTGCAGTTTTCAATGTAAAACCGAGTTGGAACTAGTACATCCCGCTATATATGTATGGAGTGGAGTTTGCAACTGAAAAGAAACTTTGTGTTCCCTTCAAGCTATTTGAAGGACGGCTTTCACACACACTGATCTCTTAGAACTGAGCATGTGGAGAGACGGTCGTTCATCTATCACCAAGAGAACGGGTTGCAGGAGAAACTTTTACTCTGGTTTCTCAGTCTGTTTCCTAGTGCCGGTTTGAAGTTCCTGCAGTTTTCACTGTAAATACGAGTTGTAACTAGTACCTCCCCATATATATGTATGGAGTGGAGTTTGCACCTGAAAAGAAAGTTTGTGTTCCCTTCAAGCTAGGTGAAGGACGGCTTTCACACACACTTATCTCTCAGAACTTAGCATGTGGAGAGACGTTCGTTCATCTAGCACCAAGGGAACAGGTTGCAGGAGAAACTATTACTCTGGTTTCTCAGTATTTTACTAGTGCCGGTTTGAAGTTCCTGCATTTTTCACTGTAAACCATATTTGGAGCTGGTAACTCCCCATATATTTGTATGGAGTGGAGTTTGCAACTGAAAAGAAACTTTGTGTTCCCAACAAGCTAGGTGAAGGACGGCTTTCACACACACTTATCTCTCAGAACTGAGCATGTTAATAGACGTTCTTTCATGTAGCAACAAGGGAACAGGTTGCAGGAGAAACTTTTACTCTGGTTTCTCAGTCTGTTTCCTAGTGCCGGTTTGAAGTTCCTGCAGTTTTCTCTGTAAAACCGAGTTGAGCTAGTAACTCCCCATATATATGTATGGATGGGAGATTGCACCTGAACAGAAACTTTGTGTTCCCAACAAGCTAGGTGAAGGACGGCTTTCACACACACTTATATCTCAGAACTGAGCATGTGGAGAGATGTTCGTTCATCTAGCACAAAGGGAAGGGGTTGCAGGAGAAACTTTTACTCTGCTTTCTCAGTCTGTTTCCTAGTGCCGGTTGGAATTTCCTACAGTTTTCACTGTAACACCGGGTTGGAACTAGTACATCCACATATATATGTATGGAGTGGAGTTTGCAACTGAAAAGAAACTTTGTGTTGCCTTCAAGCTAGGTGAAGGACAGCTTTCACACACACTTATCTCTCAGAACAGAGCATGTGGATAGACGTTCGTTCATCTAGCACCAATGGAACAGGTTGCAGGAGAAACTTTTACTCTGGTTTCTCAGTTTTTTACTAGTGCCGGTTTGAAGTTCCTGCAGTTTTCACTGAAAACCCGAGTTGGAGCTAGTAACTCCCCATATATTTGTATGGAGTGGAGTTTGCACCTTAAAAGAATCTTTGTGTTCCCAACAAGATAGGTGAAGGACGGCTTTCACACACACTTATCTCTCAGAACTGATCATGTGAATAGACGTTCTTTCATGTATCACCATGGGAACAGGTTGCAGGAGAAACTTTAACTCTGGTTTCTCAGTCTGTTTCCTAGTGCCAGTTTGAAGTTCCTGCAGTTTTCACAGTAAATCCGAGTTTTAAATAGTACCTCCCCGTATATATGTATGGAGTGGAGTTTGCAAGTGAAAAGAAACTTTGTGTTCCAAACAAGCTATGTGAAGGACGGCTTTCACACACACACACACTTATCTCTCAGTACTGAGAATTTGGTGAGACGTTCGTTCATCTACCACCAAGGGAACGGATTGCAGGAAAAACTTTTACTCTGCTTTCTCAGTGTGTTTCCTAGTGCCGGTTTGAAGTTCCTGCAGTTTTCACTGTAAAACCGAGTTGGAACTTGTACCTCCCCATATATATGTATGGAGTGGTGTTTGCAACTGAAAAGAAACTATGTGTTCCAAACAAGCTAGGTGAAGGACGGGTTTCACACACACATTTCTCTCAGAACTGAGCATGTGTATAGACGTTCGTTCATCGAGCAGCAAGGGAACAGGTTGCAGGAGAAATTTTTCTCTGGTTTCTCAGTGTGTTTCCTAGTGCCGGTTCGAATTTCCTGCAGTTTTCACTTTAAAACCGAGTTGAAGCTAGTAACTCCCCATATATATGTATGGATTGGGGTTTGCACATGAAAAGAAACTTTGTGTTCCCAAAAATCGAGGTGAAGGACGGCTTTCACACACACTTATCTCTCAGAACTGAACATGTGGATAGACGTTCGTTCATCTAGCACCAAGGGAACGGGTTGCAGGAGATATTTTTACTCTGGTTTCTCAGTATTTTACTAGTGCCGGTTTGAAGTTCCTGCAGTTTTCACTGAAAACCCAAGTTGGAGCTAGTAACTCCCCATATATTTGTATGGAGTGGAGTTTGCACTTTAAAAGAAACTTTGTGTTCCCAACAAGCTAGGTGAACGACGGCTTTCACACACACTTATCTCTCAGAAATGAGCATGTGGAGAGACGGTCGTTCATCTAGCACAAAGATTACAGGTTGCAGGAGAAACTTTTACTCTGGTTTCTCAGACTGTTTCCTAGTGCCGGTTTGAAGTTCCTGCAGTTTTCACTGTAAAACCGAGTTGGAAAAAGTACCAACCCATATATTTGTATGGAGTGGAGTTTACAAAATAAATGAAAGGGTGTGTTCCCAACAAGCTAGGTGAAGGACGGCTTTCACACACACTTATCTCTCAGAACTGAGCATGTGAATAGACGTTCGTTCATCTAGCACCAAGGGAACGGGTTGCAGGGAAACTTTTACCCTGGTTTCTCAGTCTGTTTCCTAGTGCCAGATTGAAGTTCCGGCAGTTTTCACTGTAAAAAGAGTTCGAGCTAGTACCTCCCCATATATATGTATGGAGTGGAGTTTCAACTGAAAAGAAACTTTTTTTCCCAAGAAGCTAGGTGAAGGACAGCATTCACACACACTTATCTCTCAGAACTGAGCATGTGGATAGACTTTAGTTCATCTAGCACCAAGGGAACGGGTTGCAGGAGAGACTTATACACTGGTTTCTCAGTCTGTTTGCTAGTGCCGGTTGGAAGTTCCTGCAGTTTTCACTGTAAAACCGAGTTGGAACTAGTACCTCCCCATATATATGTATGTAGTGGGGTTTGCAACTGAAAAGAAACTTTGTGTTCCCTTCAAGCTAGGTTAAGGACGGCTTTCACACACACTTATCTCTCAGAACTTAGCATGTGGTGAGACGTTCGTTCATCTAGCACCAAGGGAACGGTTTGCAGGAGAAACTTTTACTCTGGTTTCTCAGTATTTTACTAGTGCCGTTTTGAAGTTCCTGCAGTTTTCACTGTAAAACCGAGTTGGAGTTAGTTCTTCCCCATATATTTGTATGGAGTGGAGTTTGCAACTGAAAAGAAACTTTGTGTTCCCTTCAAGCTAGGTGAAGGACGGCTTTCACTCTCACTTATCTCTCAGAACTGAGCATGTGGAGAGATGTTCGTTCATCTGGCACGAAGGGAACGGGTTGCAGGAGAAACTTTTACTCTGGATTCTCAGGCTGTTTCCTAGTGCCGGTTTGAAGTTCCTGCAGTTTTAACTGTAAACCCGAGTTGGTAGTAGTACCTCCCCATATATTTGTATTGAGTGGAGTTTGCAAAAGAAAAGAAAGGGTGTGTTCCCAACAAGCTAGTTGAAGGACGGCTTTCACACACACTTATGTCTCAGAACTGAGCATGTGAATAGACGTTCGTTCATCTAGCACCAAGGGAACGGGTTGCAGGAGAAACATTTACTCTGGATTCTCAGACTGTTTCCTAGTGCCGGTTTGAAGTTCCTGCAGTTTTCACTGTAAAACCGAGTTGGAAAAAGTACCTCCCATTATATTTGTATGGAGTGGAGTTTGCAAAAGAAAAGAAAGGGTGTGTTCCCAACAAGCTAGGTGAAGGACGGCTTTCACACACACTTATCTCTCAGAACTGAGCATGTGAATAGACGTTCGTTCATCTAGCACCAAGGGAACGGGTTGCAGGAGAAACTTTTACCCTGGTTTCTCAGTCTATTTCCTAGTGCCAGATTGAAGTTCCGGCAGTTTTCACTGTAAAAAGAGTTCGAGCTTGTACCTCCCCATATATATGTATGGAGTGGAGTTTCAACTGAAAAGAAACTTTTTTTCCCAAGAAGCTAGGTGAAGGACAGCATTCACACACACTTATCTCTCAGAACTGAGCATGTGGATAGACTTTAGTTCATCTAGCACCAAGGGAACGGGTTGCAGGAGAGACTTATACACTGGTTTCTCAGTCTGTTTCCTAGTGCCGGTTGGAAGTTCCTGCATTTCTCACTGTAAAACCGAGTTGGAACTAGTACCTCCCCATATATATGTATGTAGTGGGGTTTGCAACTGAAAAGAAACTTTGTGTTCCCTTCAAGCTAGGTTAAGGACGGCTTTCACACACACTTATCTCTCAGAACGTAGCATGTGGAGAGATGTTCGTTCATCTAGCACCAAGGGAACGGGTTGCAGGAGAAACATTTACTCTGGATTCTCAGGCTGTTTCCTAGTGCCGGTTTGAAGTTCCTGCAGTTTTCACTGTAAACCCGAGTTGGTAGAAGTACCTCCCCATATATTTGTATTGAGTGGAGTTTGCAAAAGAAAAGAAAGGGTGTGTTCCCAACAAGCTAGGTGAAGGACGGCTTTCACACACACACACACTTATATCTCAGAACTGAGCATGTGGGGAGACGTTCGTTCATCTAGCAACAAGAAAACAGGTTGCAGGAGAAACTATTACTCTGGTTTCTTAGTCTGTTTCCTAGTGCCGGTTTGAAGTTCCTGCAGTTTTCACTGTAAATACGAGTTGTAACTTGTTCCTACCCATATATATGTATGGAGTGGGGTTTGCACCTGAAAAGAAAGTTTGTGTTCCCTTCAAGCTAGGTGAAGGACGGCTTTCACACACACACACACACTTATCTCTCAGAACTGAGCATGTGGGGAGACGTTTGTTCATCTAGCAGCAAGGGAACAGGTTGCAGGACAAACTTTTACTCTGGTTTCTCAGTCTGTTTCCTAGTGCCGTTTTGAAGTTCCTGCACTTTCCACTGTAAAACCGAGTTCGAGCTTGTATCTCCCCATATATATGTATGGAGTGGATTTTGCACCTGAAAAGATTTTTTGTGTTCCAAACAAGCTAGGTTAAGGACAGCTTTCACACACACTTATCTCTCAGAACAGAGCATGTGGATAGACGTTCGTTCATCTAGCACCTTGGGAACAGGTTGCAGGAGAAACTTTTACTCTGATTTCTCAGTATTTTACTAGTGCCGGTTTGAAGTTCCTGCAGTTTTCACTGAAAACCCGCGTTGGAACTAGTAACTCCCCATATATTTGTATGGAGTGGAGTTTGCAGCTTAAAAGAATCTTTGTGTTCCCAACAAGATAGGTGAAAGACGGCTTTCACACACAATTATCTCTCAGAACTGCTCATGTGAATAGACGTTCTTTCATGTATCACCATGGGAAAAGGTTGCAGGAGAAACTTTTACTCTGGTTTCTCAGTCTGTTTCCTAGTGCCAGTTTGAAGTCCTGCAGTTTTCACAGTAAATCCGAGTTTTAACTAGCACCTCCCCATATATATGTATGGAGTGGAGTTTGCAAGAGAAAAGAAACTTTGTGTTCCAAACAAGCTAGGTGAAGGACGGCTTTCACACACACTTATCTCTCAGAACTGAGCATGTGAATAGACGTTCGTTCATCTAGCACCAAGGGAACGGTTTGCAGGAGAAACTTTTACTCTGGTTTCTGAGTCTGTTTCCTAGTGCCGGTCTGAATTACCTGCAGTTTTCACTGTAAAACCGAGTTGGAGCTAGTAACTCCCCATATATGTATGGAGCGGAGATTGCACCTGAACAGAAACTTTGTGTTCCCAACAAGCTAGGTGAAGGACGGCTTTCACACCCACTTATCTCTCAGAACTGAGCATGTGGAGAGAAGTTCGTTCATCTAGCACAAAGGGAACGGGTTGCAGGAGAAACTTTTACTCTGGTTTCTCAGTCTGTTTCCTAGTGCCGGTTTGAATTTCCTGCACTTTCCACTGTAAAACCGAGTTCGAACTTGTACCTCCCCATATATATGTATGGAGTGGATTTTGCACCTGAAAAGATTTTTTGTGTTCCCAACAAGCTAGGTTAAGGACAGCTTTCACACACACTTATCTCTCAGAACAGAGCATGTGGATAGACGTTCGTTCATCTAGCACCAATGGAACAGGTTGCAGGAGAAACTTTTACTCTGGTTTCTCAGTTTTTTACTAGTGCCGGTTAGAAGTTCCTGCAGTTTTCACTGAAAACCCGAGTTGGAGCTAGTAACTCCCCATATATTTGTATGGAGTGGAGTTTGCACCTTAAAAGAATCTTTGTGTTCCCAACAAGATAGGTGAAGTACGGCTTTCACACACACTTATCTCTCAGAACTGATCATGTGAATAGACGTTCTTTCATGTATCACCATGGGAACAGGTTGCAGGAGAAACTTTAACTCTGGTTTCTCAGTCTGTTTCCTAGTGCCAGTTTGAAGTTCCTGCAGTTTTCACAGTAAATCCGAGTTTTAACTAGTACCTCCCCGTATATATGTATGGAGTGGAGTTTGCAATTGAAAAGAAACTTTGTGTTCCAAACAAGCTATGTGAAGGACGGCTTTCACACACACACACACTTATCTCTCAGAAATGAGCATGTGGAGAGACGGTCGTTCATCTATCACCAAGAGAACGGGTTGCAGGAGAAACTTTTACTCTGGTTTCTCAGTCTGTTTCCTAGTGCCGGTTTGAAGTTCCTGCAGTTTTCACTGTAAATACGAGTTGTAACTAGTACCTCCCCATATATATGTATGAAGTGGAGTTTGCACCTGAAAAGAAAGTTTGTGTTCCCTTCAAGCTAGGTGAAGGACGGCTTTCACACACACTTATCTCTCAGAACTTAGCATGTGGAGAGACGTTCGTTCATCTAGCACCAAAGGAACAGGTTGCAGGAGAAACTATTACTCTGGTTTCTCAGTATTTTACTAGTGCCGGTTTGAAGTTCCTGCATTTTTCACTGTAAACCATATTTGGAGCTGGTAACTCCCCATATATTTGTATGGAGTGGAGTTTGCAACTGAAAAGAAACTTTGTGCTCCCAACAAGCTAGGTGAAGGACGGCTTTCACACACACTTATCTCTCAGAACTGAGCATGTTAATAGACGTTCTTTCATGTAGCAGCAAGGGAACAGGTTGCAGGAGAAACTTTTACTCTGGTTTCTCAGTCTGTTTCCTAGTGCCGGTTTGAAGTTCCTGCAGTTTTCTCTGTAAAACCGAGTTGAGCTAGTAACTCCCCATATATATGTATGGATGGGAGATTGCACCTGAACAGAAACTTTGTGTTCCCAAAAAGCTAGGTGAAGGACGGCTTTCACACACACTTATATCTCAGAACTGAGCATGTGGAGAGATGTTCGTTCATCTAGCACGAAGGGAAGGGGTTGCAGGAGAAACTTTAACTCTGCTTTCTCAGTCTGTTTCCTAGTGCCGGTTGGAATTTCCTACAGTTTTCACTGTAACACCGGGTTGGAACTAGTACATCCACATATATATGTATGGAGTGGAGTTTGCAACTGAAAAGAAACTTTGTGTTCCCTTCAAGCTAGGTGAAGGACCGCTTTCACACACACTTATCTCTCAGAACTGAGCATGTGGGGAGACGTTTGTTCATCTCGCATCAAGGGAACAGGTTGCAGGAGAAACTTTTACTCTGGTTTCTCAGTCTGTTTCCTAGTGCCGGTTTGAAGTTCCTGCACTTTCCACTGTAAAACCGAGTTCGAACTTGTACCTCCCCATATATATGTATGGAGTGGATTTTGCACCTGAAAAGATTTTTTGTGTTCCCAACAAGCTAGGTTAAGGACGGCTTTCACACACACTTATCTCTCAGAACTGAACATGTGGATAGACGTTCGTTCATCTAGCACAAAGGGAACGGTTTGCAGGGGAAACATTTACTCTGGATTCTCAGTCTGTTTCCTAGTGCCGGTTGAAAGTTCCTGCAGTTTTCACTGTAAACCCGAGTTGGAGCTACTACCTCCCCATATATATGTGTGGAGAGGTGTTTGCAACTGAAAAGAAACTTTGTGTTTCCAACACGCAATATTAAGTACGGCATTCACACACACTTATCTCTAAAAACTGAGCATGGGGAGAGTCGTTCGTTCATCTAGAACAAAGGGAATTTTTTGCAAGTCTAATTTTTTACTCTGGTTTCTTTCTGTGTATCTTAGAGACGGTATGAACTTCCTGCAATTTTCACTGTAAAACCGAGTTTGAACTTGCACCTTCCTATATATATGTATGGAGTCGTGTTTGCTGCTGAAAAAAAGCTTTGTGTTCCCAACAAGCTAGGTGAAGGAAGGCTTTCACTCACACTTATCTCTCAGAACTGAGCATGTGAAGAGACTTTCGTTAATCTAGCACAAAGGAACGGGTTGCAGGAGAAACTTTTACTCTGGTTTCAAGGTCTGTTTCCTAGTGCCGGTTTGAAGTTCTTGCAGTCTTCACTCTAAAACAGTGTTGGAGCTAGTACCTCCCCATATATATGTATGGAGTGGAGTTTGCAACTGAAAAGAAACTTAGTGTTCACAACAAGCATAGTGAAGGTCGGCTTTCACACCCTTTTATCTCTGAGATCAGAGCATGTGGAGAGAAGTTCGTTTATCTAGCACAAAGGAAACGGTTTGCGGGAGAAACCTATACTCTGGATTCTCAGTCTGTTTCCTAGTGCCGGTTTGAAGTTCCTGCATTTTTCACTGTAAAACAGTGTTGGATATAGTAAGTCCCCATATATATGTATGTTGTGGAGACTGCAAATGAAATTAAACTTTGTGTTCCTACAAACTAGGTGAAGGACGGCTTTCACACACCCTTATCCCTCAGAACTGAGCATGTGGAGAGACGTTCGTTCATCTAGCACAAAGGGAACGGGTTGCAGGAGAAAGTTTTATTCTGGTTTCTCAGTCTGTTTCCTACTGCCAGTTTGAAGATACTGCAGTTATCAATGGAAAACCGAGTTGGAGCTAGTAACTCCCCATATATATGTTTGGAGTGGAGTTTGCAACTGAAATGAAACTTTGTGTTCCCAACAACCTAGGTGAAGGACGGCTTTCACACACAATTATCTCTCAGAACTGAGCATGTGTAGAGACGTTCGTTCATCTAGCACAAAGAACGCTTTGCAGGAGAAACTTTTACTCTGGATTCTCAGTCTGCTTCCTAGTGCCGTTTTGAAGTTCCTGCAGTTTTCACTGTAAAACAGAGTTGGAGCTAGTACCTCCCCATATATATGTATGGATTGGAGTTTGCCACTGAAAAGAAACTTTGTGTTCCCAACAAGCTAAGTGAAGGACGGCTTTCACACACACTTATCTCTCAGAACTGAGCATGTGGAGAGACTTTCGTTCATCTAGCCCAAAGGGAACGGTTTCCAGGAGAACATATTACTCTGGTTTCTCAGTCTGTTTCCTAGTGCCGGTTTGCTTTTCCTGCAGTTTTCACTGTAAAACCGAGTTGGAGCTTGTACCTCCCCATATATATGTATGGAGAGGTGTTTGCAACTGAAAAGAAACTTTGTCTTCTCAACAAGCTAGGTGAAGCACGGCTTTCACACACACTTATCTCTCAGAAATTAGCATTTGGAGAGACGTTCGTTCATCTAGCACAAAGGAAACGGGTTGCAGGAGAAAATTTTACTCTGGTTTCTCAGTCTGTTTCCTAGTGCCGGATTTAAGTTCCTGCATTTTTCAATGTAAAACCGATTTGGTGGTAGTACCAACCCATATATATGTAAGGAGTGGAGTTTGCAACTGAAAAGAAACTTTGTGTTCCCAACAAGCTAGGTGAAGGACGGCTTTCACACACATTATCTCTCAGAACTGAGCATGTGGAGAGACGTTCGTTCATCTAGCACAAAGGGAACGGGTTTAAGGAGAAACTTTTACTCTGGTTTCTCAGTCTGTTTCCTAATGCCGGATTGATGTTCCTGCAGTTTTCACTGTAAAACCGATTTGGGACAAGTACCTCCCCATATGTGTGTATGTAGAGGTTTTTGCAACTGAAAAGAAACCTTGTGTTCCCAACAAGCTAGGTGAAGGACGGCTTTCACACACCCTTATCTCTCAGAACTGAGCATGTGGAGAGACGTTCGTTCATCTAGCACAAAGAGAATGGGTTGCAGGAGAAACTTTTATTCTGGTTTCTCAGTCTGATACCTAGTGCCGGTTTGAAGTTCCTGCAGTTCTCCCTGTAAAACCGAGTCCGGGATAGTACCTCTCCATATATATGTAAGGAGAGGTGTTTGCAACGGAAAAGAATCTTTGTTTTCCCAACAAGCTAGGTGAAGAACGGCTGTCACACACCCTTATCTCTCAGAACTGAGCATGTGGAGAGACGTTCATTCATCTAGCACAAAGGGATCGTGTTGCAGGAGAAACTTTTACTCTTTTTTCTCAGTCTGTTTCCTAGTGCTGGTTTGAAGTTCCTGCAGTTTTCACTGTCAAAGCGAGTTGGAGCTAGTACCTCACCATATATAAGTATGGAGCGGTGTTTGCAACTGAAAAGAAACTTTGTGTTCTCAACAAGGTAGGTGAAGCAAGGCTTCACACACAGTTATCTCTCAGAACTGAGCATGTGGAGAGACGTTCATTCATCTAGCACAAAGGAAACGGGTTGCAGGAGAAAATTTTACTCTGGTTTCTCAGTCTGTTTCCTAGTGCCGGATTTAAGTTCCTGCATTTTTCAATGTAAAACCGATTTGGTGGTAGTACCAACCCATATATATGTAAGGAGTGGAGTTTGCAACTGAAAAGAAACTTTGTGTTCCCAACAAGCTAGGTGAAGAACGGCTTTCACACACACTTATCTCTCAGAACTGAGCATGTGGAGAGACGTTCGTTCATCTAGCACAAAGGGAACGGGTTTAAGGAGAAACTTTTACTCTGGTTTCTCAGTCTGTTTCCTAATGCCGGATTGATGTTCCTGCAGTTTTCACTGTAAAACCGATTTGGAACAAGTACCTCCCCATATGTATGTATGTAGAGGTGTTTGCAACTGAAAAGAAACCTTGTGTTCCCAACAAGCTAGGTGAAGGACGGCTTTCACACACCCTTATCTCTCAGAACTGAGCATGTGGAGAGACGTTCGTTCATCTAGCACAAAGGGAACGGTTTGCAGGGGAAACATTTACTCTGGTTTCTCAGTCTGTTTCCTAGTGCCGGTTGAAAGTTCCTGCAGTTTTCACTGTAAACCCGAGTTGGAGCTACTACCTCCCCATATATATGTGTGGAGAGGTGTTTGCAACTGAAAAGAAACTTTGTGTTTCCAACACGCAATATTAAGTACGGCATTCACACACACTTATCTCTAAAAACTGAGCATGGGGAGAGTCGTTCGTTCATCTAGAACAAAGGGAATTTTTTGCAAGTCTAATTTTTTACTCTGGTTTCTTTCTGTGTATCTTAGAGACGGTATGAACTTCCTGCAATTTTCACTGTAAAACCGAGTTTGAACTTGCACCTTCCTATATATATGTATGGAGTCGTGTTTGCTGCTGAAAAAAAGCTTTGTGTTCCCAACAAGCTAGGTGAAGGAAGGCTTTCACACACACTTATCTCTCAGAACTGAGCATGTGGAGAGACTTTCGTTAATCTAGCACAAAGGAACGGGTTGCAGGAGAAACTTTTACTCTGGTTTCAAGGTCTGTTTCCTAGTGCCGGTTTGAAGTTCTTGCAGTCTTCACTCTAAAACAGTGTTGGAGCTAGTACCTCCCCATATATATGTATGGAGTGGAGTTTGCAACTGAAAAGAAACTTAGTGTTCACAACAAGCATAGTGAAGGTCGGCTTTCACACCCTTTTATCTCTGAGATCAGAGCATGTGGAGAGAAGTTCGTTTATCTAGCACAAAGGAAACGGTTTGCGGGAGAAACCTATACTCTGGATTCTCAGTCTGTTTCCTAGTGCCGGTTTGAAGTTCCTGCATTTTTCACTGTAAAACAGTGTTGGATATAGTAAGTCCCCATATATATGTATGTTGTGGAGACTGCAAATGAAATTAAACTTTGTGTTCCTACAAACTAGGTGAAGGACGGCTTTCACACACCCTTATCCCTCAGAACTGAGCATGTGGAGAGAAGTTCGTTCATCTAGCACAAAGGGAACGGGTTGCAGGAGAAAGTTTTATTCTGGTTTCTCAGTCTGTTTCCAACTGCCAGTTTGAAGATACTGCAGTTATCACTGGAAAACCGAGTTGGAGCTAGTAACTCCCCATATATATGTTTGGAGTGGAGTTTGCAACTGAAATGAAACTTAGTGTTCCCAACAACCTAGGTGAAGGACGGCTTTCACACACAATTATCTCTCAGAACTGAGCATGTGTAGAGACGTTCATTCATCTAGCACAAAGAACGCTTTGCAGGAGAAACTTTTACTCTGGATTCTCAGTCTGCTTCCTAGTGCCGTTTTGAAGTTCCTGCAGTTTTCACTGTAAAACAGTGTTGGAGCTAGTACCTCCCCATATATATGTATGGATTGGAGTTTGCCACTGAAAAGAAACTTTTTGTTCCCAACAAGCTAGGCGAAGGGCGGCTTTCACACACACTTATCTCTCAGAACTAAGTATGTGGAGAGAAGTTCGTTCATCTAGCACAAAGGAAACGGGTTGCAGGAGAAATTTTTACTCTGTTTTCTCAGTCTGTTTCCTTGTGCCGGATTTAAGCTCCTGCATTTTTCAATGTAAAACCGATTTGGTGGTAGTACCAACCCATATATATGTAAGGAGTGGAGTTTGCAACTGAAAAGAAACTTTGTGTTCCCAACAAGCTAGGTGAAGTACGGCTTTCACACCCACTTATCTCTCAGAACTGAGCATGTGGAGAGACTTTCGTTCATCTAGCACAAAGGGAAATGGTTGCAGGAGAAACAAATTCTCTGGTTCTCACTCTGTTTCCTAGTGCCGATTAGCATTTCCTGCAGTTTTCACTGTTAAATCGAGTTGGAGCTAGTACCTACCCATATATATGTATGGAGAGGTGTTTGCAACTGAAAAGAAACTTTGTGTTCCCAACAAGTTAGGCGAAGGGCGGCTTTCACACACACTTATCTCTCAGAACTGAGCATGTGGAGAGACGTTCGTTCATCAAGCACAAAAGGATCGGGTTGCAGGAGAAATTTTTACTCTGGTTTCTCAGTAAGTTTCCTAGTGCCGGTTTGAAGTTCCTGCAGTTTTCACTGTAAAACCGAGTTGGAGCTAGTACCTCCCCATATAAATGTATGGAGTGTAGTTTGCAACTGAAAAGAAACTTTGTGTTCCCAACAAGCTTGGTGAAGGGCGGCTTTCACACACACTTAACTCTCAGAACTGAGCATGTGGAGAGACGTTCGTTCATCTAGCACAAAGGGATCGGGTTGCAGGAGAAACTTTTACTCTGGTTTCTCAGTCTTTTTCCTAGTGCCGGTTGGAAGTTCCTGCATTTTTCACTGTAAAACCGAGTTGGAGCTTGTACCTCCCCATATATATGTATGGATTTGAGTTTGCAACTGAAAAGAATCTTTCTGTTCCCAACAAGCTATGTAAAAAACGGCTTTCACACACCCTTATCTCTCAGAACTGAGCATGTGGAGAGACGTTCGTTCATCTAGCACAAAGGGATCGGGTTGCAGGAGAAACTTTTACTCTGGTTTCTCAGTCTTTTTCCTAGTGCCGGTTGGAAGTTCCTGCATTTTTCACTGTAAAACCGAGTAGGAGCTAGTACCTCCCCATATATATGTTTGGAGTGGAGTTTGCAACTGAAAAGAAACTTTGTTTTCCCAAAAAACTAAGTGAAGGACGGCTTTCACACACACTTATCTCTCACAACTGAGCAACGGGAGAGACTATCGTTCATCTAGCACAAAGGGAACGGGTTGCTGGAGAAACTTTTACTCTGGTTTTTCAGTCTGTTTCCTATTGCCGGTTTGAAGTTCCTGCAGTTTTCACTGTAAAACCGAGTTGGAGATAGTACCTCCCCATATATAAATATGGAGCGGTGTTTGCAAATGTAAAGAAACTTTGTGTTCCCAACAAGCTATTTGAAGTGTGGCTTTCACACACAATTATCTCTCAGAACTTAACATGTGGAGAAACGTTCGTTCATCTAGCACAAATGGAACGTGTTCCAGGGGAAACTTTTACTCTGGTTTCTCAGTCTGTTTCCTAGTGCCGGTTGGAATTTCCTGCAGTTTTCACTGTAAAACCGAGTTGGAGCTAGTACCCCCCCATATATATGTATGGAGAGGTGTTTGCAACTGGAAAGAAACTTTGTGTTCCCAACAAGCAAAGCGAAGTGCGGCATTCACACACACATATCTCTCAGAACTGAGCATGTGGAGAGACGTTCGTTCATCTAGCACAAAGGGAACGGGTTGCAGGAGGAATTGTTACTCTGGTTTCTCAGTCTGTTTCCTAGTGCCTTTTTAAAGTTCCTGCCGTTTTCACTGTAAAACCGAGTTGGAGCTAGTACCTCCCCATATATATGTATGGAGTGGAGTTTGCAACTGAAAAGAATCTTTGTGTTCCAAACAAGCTGGGGGAACGACGGCTTTCACACAAACTTATCTCTCAGAACTGAGCATGTGGAGAGACGTTCGTTCATCTAGCACAAAGGGAAATGGTTGCAGGAGAAACAAATACTCTGGTTTCTCACTATGTTTCCTAGTGCCGGGTTGCATTTCCTGCAGTTTTCACTGTAAAACCGAGTTGGAGCTAGTACCTCCCCTTATATAAGTATGGAGCGGTGTTTGCAAATGTAAAGAAACTTTGTGTTCCCAACAAGCTAGGTGAAGTGCGGCTTTCACACACACTTATCTCTCAGAACTGAGCATGTGGAGAAACGTTCGTTCATCTAGCACATAGGGAACGGGTTGCAGGAGAAACATTTACTCTGGATTCTCAGTCTGTTTTCTAGTGTCTGTTTGAAGTTCCTGCAGTTTTCACTGTAAAACCGAGTTGGAGCTAGTACCTCCCCATATATATGTATGGAGTGGAGTTTTCAAGTGAAACGGAACTTTGTGTTCCCAACAAGCTAGGTGAAGTACGGCTTTCACACACCTGTATCTCTCAAAACTGAGCATGTGGAGAGACGTTCGTTCATCTAGCACAAAGGGAACGGGTTGCATGGGAAACTTTTACTCTGGTTTCTCACTCTGTTTCCTAGTGCCGGTTGGAAGTTCCTGCAGTTTTCACTGTAAAACCGAGTTGGAGCTTGTTCCTCCCCATATATATGTATGGAGAGGTTTTTGCAACTGAAAAGAAACTTTGTGTTCCCAACAAGCAAAGCGAAGTGCGGCTTTCACACAAACTTATCTCTCAGAACTGAGCATGTGGAGAGACGTTCGTTCATCTAGATCAAAGGGAATTTGTTGCAACTCTAATTTTTTACTCTGGTTTCTTTCTGTGTATCTTAGAGACGGTATGAACTTCCTGCAATTTTCACTGTAAAACCGAGTTGGGGCTAGTATTTACCCTTATATATATATGGTGTGTAGTTTGCAATTGAAAAGAAACTTTATGTTCCCAACAACATAGGTGAAGGAGGACTTTCACACTCATTTATCTCTCAGAACTGAGCATGTGGAAAGACGTCCGTTCATCTAGCACTAAAGGAACGGTTTGCAGGATAAACTTTTACTCTGGATTCTCAGTTTGTTTCCTAGTTCCGGTTTGAATTTCCTGCAGTTTTCACTGTAAAACAGAGTTGGATTTAGTAAGTCCCCATATATATGTATGTTGTGGAGATTGCAAATGAAAATAAAGTTTATGTTCCTACAAACTAGGTGAAGGACGGCTTTCACACACACATATCTCTCAGAACTGAGTATGTGGAATGACGTACGTTCATCTAGCACAAAAGGATGGGTTGCAGGGAATCTTTTACTCTGGTTTCTCAGAATATTTCCTAGTGCCGTTTTGAAATTCCTGCAGTTTTCACTGTAAAACCGAGTTGGAACTTGTACCTCCCTATATATATTTATGGAGTCGAGTTTGCTTCTGAAAAGAAGGTTTGTGTTCCCAACAAGCTAGGTGAAGGACGGCTTTCACACACACTTATCTCTCAGAACTGATTATGTGGAGAGACGTTTGTTCATCTAGCACTAAGGGAATGGTTTGCTGGAGAAACTTATACTCTAGATTCTCAGTCTGTTTCCTAGTGCCGGTTTGAAGTTCCTGCAGTTTTCATTTTAAAATCGAGTTGGAGCTAGTACATCCCCATATATATATATGGAGTGGAGTTTGCAACTGAAAAGGAACTTTGGGTTCCTAACAAGCTAGGTTAAGTACGGCATTCACACACACTTATCTCTCAGAAAAGATCATATGGAGAGACATTATTTCATCTAGCTCAAAAAAAAGGGTTGCAGGAGAAACTTTTACTCTGGTTTCTCAGTCTGTTTCCTAGTGCCTGTTTGATGTTCCTGCAGTTTTCACCGTAAAACCGAGTTTTAGCTAAAACACCTCCATATATATGTATGGAGTGGAGTTTTCAACTGAAAAGAAACTTTGGTTCCCAACAAGCTAAGTGAAGGACGGCTTTCACACACACTTATCTCTCAGAACTGAGCATGTGGAGAGACGTTCGTTCATCTAGCACAAAGGGAACGGGTGGCCGGAGAAACTTTTACTGTGGATTCTCAGTCTGTTTCCTAGTGCCGGTTGGAAGTTCCTGCAGTTTTCACTGTTAAACTTTGTTGGAACTTGTACCTCCCCATACATATGTATGGAGTGGTGTTTGCAACTGAAAAGAAACTTAGTGTTAACACCAAGCATAGTGAAGTACGGCTTTCACACACACTTATCTCTTAGAAATGAGCATGTGGAGAGACGTTCGTTCATCTAGCACAAAGGGAATGTGTTGCAGGGGAATCATTTATTCTAGTTTCTCACTCTGTTTTCTACTGCCTTTTTGAAAATACTGCAATTTGCACTGTAAAACCGTGTTGGAGCTTGTACATCCCCATATATATTTATGGAGTGGTGTTTGCAACTGAAAATAAACTAAGTGTTCCAAACAAGCATAGTGAAAGACGGCTTTCACACACACATATCTCTCAGAACACAGCATGTGGAGAGACGTTATTTCATCTTGCACAAAGGGAACGAGTTGCAGTTGAAACTGTTACTCTGGGTTCTCAGTCTGTTTCCTAATGCCGGTTTCATGTTCCTGCAGTTTTCACTGTAAAACGGATTTGGAGATAGTACCTCCGCATATATATGTATGGAGTGAAGTTTGTAACTGAAAAGAAACTTTGTGTTCGCAACAAACAAAGTGAAGGACGGCTTTCACAAACACTTATCTCTCAGAACTGAACATGTGGAGAGAGTTTCTTTCATCTAGCACAAAGGGAACGGGTTGCAGGAGAACTTTTACTCAGGCTTCTCAGTCTGTTCCCTAGTGCCGGTTTGAAGTTCTTGCAGTCTTCACTCTAAAACAGAGTTGGATTTAGTAAGTCCCCATATATATGTATGTTGTGGAGACTACAAATGAAAATAAACTTTGTGTTCCTACAAACTAGGTGAAGGACGGCTTTCACACACATTTATCCCTCACAACTGAGAATGTGGAGAGACGTTTGTTCATCTAGCACAAAGGGAACGGGTTGCAGGGGAAACTTTTACTCTGATTTCTCAGTCTGTTTCCTAGTGCCGATTTGAAGATCCTGCAGTTTTCACTGTAAAACCGTGTTGGAGCTAGTACCTCCCCATATATATGTATGGGGTGGGTTTTGCAACTGAAAAGAAACTTTGTGTTCCCAACAAGCTAGGTGAAGGACGGCTTTCACACACCCTTATGTCTCAGAACTGAGCATGTGGAGAGACGTTCTTTCATCTAGCACAAAGGGAACGGGTTGCAGGGGAAACTTTTACTATGGTTTCTCAGTCTGTTTCCTAGTGCCGGTTTGAAAATCCTGAATTTTTCACTATAAAACCGAGCTGGAGCTCGTACCACCCCATAAATATGTATGGAGTGTTGTTTGCAACTGAAAAGAAACTTTGTGTTTCCAACACGCAATATTAAGTACGGCATTCACACACACATATCTCTAACAACTGAGCATGGGGAGAGCCGTTCGTTCATCTAGAACAAAGGGAATTTGTTGCAAGTCTAATTTTTTACTCTGGTTTCTTTCTGTGTATCTTAGAGACGGTATGAACTTCCTGCAATTTTCAGTGTAAAACCGAGTTTGAACTTGTAGCACCCTATATATATGTATGGAGTCGAGTTTGCTTCTGAAAAGAAGCTTTGTGTTCCCAACATGCTAGGTAAATGAAGGCTTTCACACACACTTATCTCTCAGAAGTGAGCATGTGGAGAGACGTTCGTTCATCTGGCACAAAGGGAACGGGTTGCAGGGGAAACTTTTACTCTGGTTTCTCAGTCTGTTTCCTAGTGCCGGTTGGAAGTTCCTGCAGTTTTCTGTGTAAATCCGAGTTGGAGCTAGTACCTCCCCATATATATGTATGGAGGGTGGTTTGCATTTTAAAAGAAAGTTTGGGTTCCCAACAAGTTAGGGGAAGGAAGGGTTTCAACCAATGTTATCTCTAAGACTGAGCATGTGGAGAGACGTTCGTTCATCTAGCACAAAGGGAAAGGTTTGCAGCAAAACTTTTACTCTGGTTTCTCAGAGTGTTTCCAAGTCCCGGTTTGAAGTTCCTGCATTTTTCACTGTAAAACCTAGGTGGAGCTAGTACCTCCCCATATATATGTATGGAGTGTGGTTTGCAACAGAAAAGAGACTTTGTGTTCCCAACAAGCAAGATGAAGGACGGCTTTCACACACCCATATCTCTCAGAACTGAGCATGTGGAGAGATGTTCGCTCATCTAGCACAAAGGGAACGGGTTGCAGGAGAAACATTTACTCTGGTTTCTCAGTCTGTTTCCTAGTGCCGGTTTGAAGTTCCTGCAGTTTTCACTGTAAAATCGAGTTGGAGCTAGTACCTCCCCATATATATGTATGGAGTGTAGTTTGCAACTGAAAAGGAACTTTGTGATCCCAACAAGCTAGGTGAAAGACGGCTTTCACACACACTTATCTCTCAGAACTGAGCATGTGGAGAAACGTTCGTTCATCTAGCACAAAGGGAAAGGGTTGCAGGGAAAATTTTTCTCTGGTTTCTCAGTGTGTTTCCTAGTGCCGGTTGGAAGTTCCTGCAGTTTTCACTGTAAAACCGAGTTGGAGCTTGTACCTCCCCATATATATGTATGGAGTGGATTTTGCAACTTAAAAGGAACTTTGTGATCCCAACAAGCTAGGTGTAGGTCGGCTTTCACACACCCTTATCTCTCAGAACTGAGCATGTGGAGAGACTTTCGTTCATCTAGCACAAAGGGAAATGGTTGCAGGAGAAACAAATTCTCTGGTTCTCACTCTGTTTCCTAGTGCCGATTAGCATTTCCTGCAGTTTTCACTGTTAAATCGAGTTGGAGCTAGTACCTACCCATATATATGTATGGAGAGGTGTTTGCAACTGAAAAGAAACTTTGTGTTCCCAACAAGTTAGGCGAAGGGCGGCTTTCACACACACTTATCTCTCAGAACTGAGCATGTGGAGAGACGTTCGTTCATCTAGCACAAAGGAAACGGGTTGCAGGAGAAACTTTTACTCTGGTTTCTCAGTCTGTTTCCTAGTGCCGGATTTAAGTTCCTGCATTTTTCAGTGTAAAACCGATTTGGTGGTAGTACCAACCCATATATATGTAAGGAGTGGAGTTTGCAACTGAAAAGAAACTTTGTGTTCCCAAGAAGCTAGGTGAAGTACGACTTTCACACACACATATCTCTCAGAACTGAGCATGTGGAGAGACGTTCGTTCATCTAGCACAAATGGAACGGGTTTCAGGAGAAACTTTTACTCTGGTTTCTCAGTCTGTTTCCTAATGCCGTTTTGATGTTCCTGCAGTTTTCACTGTAAAACCGATTTGGAGCTAGTACCTCCCCATATATATGTATGGAGTGGAGTTTGCAATTGAAAAGAAACTTTGTTTACTCAACAAGCTAGGTGAAGTACGGCTTTCACACACAGATATATCTCAGAACTGAGCATGTGGAGAGACGTTCGTTCATCAAAAACAAAAGGATCGGGTTGCAGGAGAAATTTTTACTCTGGTTTCTCAGTCTGTTTCCTAGTGCCGGTTGAAAGTTCCTGCAGTTTTCACTGTAAACCCGAGTTGGGGCTACTACCTCCCCATATATATGTGTGGAGAGGTGTTTGAAACTGAAAAGAAACTTTGTGTTTCCAACACGCAATATTAAGTACGGCATTCACACACACTTATCTCTAAAAACTGAGCATGGGGAGAGTCGTTCGTTCATCTAGAACAAAGGGAATTTTTTGCAAGTCTAATTTTTTACTCTGGTTTCTTTCTGTGTATCTTAGAGACGGTATGAACTTCCTGCAATTTTCACTGTAAAACCGAGTTTGAACTTGCACCTTCCTATATATATGTATGGAGTCGTGTTTGCTGCTGAAAAAAAGCTTTGTGTTCCCAACAAGCTAGGTGAAGGAAGGCTTTCACACACACTTATCTCTCAGAACTGAGCATGTGGAGAGACTTTCGTTAATCTAGCACAAAGGAACGGGTTGCAGGAGAAACTTTTACTCTGGTTTCAAGGTCTGTTTCCTAGTGCCGGTTTGAAGTTCTTGCAGTCTTCACTCTAAAACAGTGTTGGAGCTAGTACCTCCCCATATATATGTATGGAGTGGAGTTTGCAACTGAAAAGAAACTTAGTGTTCACAACAAGCATAGTGAAGGTCGGCTTTCACACCCTTTTATCTCTGAGATCAGAGCATGTGGAGAGAAGTTCGTTTATCTAGCACAAAGGAAACGGTTTGCGGGAGAAACCTATACTCTGGATTCTCAGTCTGTTTCCTAGTGCCGGTTTGAAGTTCCTGCATTTTTCACTGTAAAACAGTGTTGGATATAGTAAGTCCCCATATATATGTATGTTGTGGAGACTGCAAATGAAATTAAACTTTGTGTTCCTACAAACTAGGTGAAGGACGGCTTTCACACACCCTTATCCCTCAGAACTGAGCATGCGGAGAGACGTTCGTTCATCTAGCACAAAGGGAACGGGTTGCAGGAGAAAGTTTTATTCTGGTTTCTCAGTCTGTTTCCTACTGCCAGTTTGAAGATACTGCAGTTATCACTGGAAAACCGAGTTGGAGCTAGTAACTCCCCATATATATGTTTGGAGTGGAGTTTGCAACTGAAATGAAACTTTGTGTTCCCAACAACCTAGGTGAAGGACGGCTTACACACACACAATTATCTCTCAGAACTGAGCATGTGTAGAGACGTTCGTTCATCTAGCACAAAGAACGCTTTGCAGGAGAAACTTTTACTCTGGATTCTCAGTCTGCATCCTAGTGCCGTTTTGAAGTTCCTGCAGTTTTCACTGTAAAACAGAGTTGGAGCTAGTACCTCCCCATATATATGTATGGATTGGAGTTTGCCACTGAAAAGAAACTTTGTGTTCCCAACAAGCTAAGTGAAGGACGGCTTTCACACACACTTATCTCTCAGAACTGAGCATGTGGAGAGACTTTCGTTCATCTAGCCCAAAGGGAACGGTTTCCAGGAGAACATATTACTCTGGTTTCTCAGTCTGTTTCCTAGTGCCGGTTTGCTTTTCCTGCAGTTTTCACTGTAAAACCGAGTTGGAGCTTGTACCTCCCCATATATATGTATGGAGAGGTGTTTGCAACTGAAAAGAAACTTTGTGTTCCCAACAAGCTAGGCGAAGGGCGGCTTTCACACACACTTATCTCTCAGAACTAAGTATGTGGAGAGAAGTTCGTTCATCTAGCACAAAGGAAACGGGTTGCAGGAGAAATTTTTACTCTGTTTTCTCAGTCTGTTTCCTTGTGCCGGATTTAAGCTCCTGCATTTTTCAATGTAAAACCGATTTAGTGGTAGTACCAACCCATATATATGTAAGGAGTGGAGTTTGCAACTGAAAAGAAACTTTGTGTTCCCAACAAGCTAGGTGAAGGACGGCTTTCACACCCACTTATCTCTCAGAACTGAGCATGTGGAGAGACTTTCGTTCATCTAGCACAAAGGGAAATGGTTGCAGGAGAAACAAATTCTCTGGTTCTCACTCTGTTTCCTAGTGCCGATTAGCATTTCCTGCAGTTTTCACTGTTAAATCGAGTTGAGCTAGTACCTACCCATATATATGTATGGAGAGGTGTTTGCAACTGAAAAGAAACTTTGTGTTCCCAACAAGTTAGGCGAAGGGCGGCTTTCACACACACTTATCTCTCAGAACTGAGCATGTGGAGAGACGTTCGTTCATCAAGCACAAAAGGATCGGGGTGCAGGAGAAATTTTTACTCTGGTTTCTCAGTAAGTTTCCTAGTGCCGGTTTGAAGTTCCTGCAATTTTCACTGTAAAACCGAGTTGGAGCTAATACCTCCCCATATAAATGTATGGAGTGTAGTTTGCAACTGAAAAGAAACTTTGTGTTCCCAACAAGCTTGGTGAAGGGCGGCTTTCACACACACTTAACTCTCAGAACTGAGCATGTGGAGAGACGTTCGTTCATCTAGCACAAAGGGATCGGGTTGCAGGAGAAACTTTTACTCTGGTTTCTCAGTCTTTTTCCTAGTGCCGGTTGGAAGTTCCTGCATTTTTCACTGTAAAACCGAGTTGGAGCTTGTACCTCCCCATATATATGTATGGATTTGAGTTTGCAACTGAAAAGAATCTTTCTGTTCCCAACAAGCTATGTGAAAAACGGCTTTCACACACCCTTATCTCTCAGAACTGAGCATGTGGAGAGACGTTCGTTCATCTAGCACAAAGGGATCGGGTTGCAGGAGAAACTTTTACTCTGGTTTCTCAGTCTTTTTCCTAGTGCCGGTTGGAAGTTCCTGCATTTTTCACTGTAAAACCGAGTAGGAGCTAGTACCTCCCCATATATATGTTTGGAGTGGAGTTTGCAACTGAAAAGAAACTTTGTTTTCCCAAAAAACTAAGTGAAGGACGGCTTTCACACACACTTATCTCTCACAACTGAGCAACGGGAGAGACTATCGTTCATCTAGCACAAAGGGAACGGGTTGCTGGAGAAACTTTTACTCTGGTTTTTCAGTCTGTTTCCTATTGCCGGTTTGAAGTTCCTGCAGTTTTCACTGTAAAACCGAGTTGGAGATAGTACCTCCCCATATATAAATATGGAGCGGTGTTTGCAAATGTAAAGAAACTTTGTGTTCCCAACAAGCTATTTGAAGTGTGGCTTTCACACACAATTATCTCTCAGAACTTAACATGTGGAGAAACGTTCGTTCATCTAGCACAAATGGAACGTGTTCCAGGGGAAACTTTTACTCTGGTTTCTCAGTCTGTTTCCTAGTGCCGGTTGGAATTTCCTGCAGTTTTCACTGTAAAACCGAGTTGGAGCTAGTACCCCCCCATATATATGTATGGAGAGGTGTTTGCAACTGGAAAGAAACTTTGTGTTCCCAACAAGCAAAGCGAAGTGCGGCATTCACACACACATATCTCTCAGAACTGAGCATGTGGAGAGACGTTCGTTCATCTAGCACAAAGGGAACGGGTTGCAGGAGGAATTGTTACTCTGGTTTCTCAGTCTGTTTCCTAGTGCCTTTTTAAAGTTCCTGCCGTTTTCACTGTAAAACCGAGTTGGAGCTAGTACCTCCCCATATATATGTATGGAGTGGAGTTTGCAACTGAAAAGAATCTTTGTGTTCCAAACAAGCTGGGGGAACGACGGCTTTCACACAAACTTATCTCTCAGAACTGAGCATGTGGAGAGACGTTCGTTCATCTAGCACAAAGGGAAATGGTTGCAGGAGAAACAAATACTCTGGTTTCTCACTATGTTTCCTAGTGCCGGGTTGCATTTCCTGCAGTTTTCACTGTAAAACCGAGTTGGAGCTAGTACCTCCCCTTATATAAGTATGGAGCGGTGTTTGCAAATGTAAAGAAACTTTGTGTTCCCAACAAGCTAGGTGAAGTGCGGCTTTCACACACACTTATCTCTCAGAACTGAGCATGTGGAGAAACGTTCGTTCATCTAGCACATAGGGAACGGGTTGCAGGAGAAACATTTACTCTGGATTCTCAGTCTGTTTTCTAGTGTCTGTTTGAAGTTCCTGCAGTTTTCACTGTAAAACCGAGTTGGAGCTTGTTCCTCCCCATATATATGTATGGAGAGGTTTTTGCAACTGAAAAGAAACTTTGTGTTCCCAACAAGCAAAGCGAAGTGCGGCTTTCACACAAACTTATCTCTCAGAACTGAGCATGTGGAGAGACGTTCGTTCATCTAGATCAAAGGGAATTTGTTGCAACTCTAATTTTTTACTCTGGTTTCTTTCTGTGTATCTTAGAGACGGTATGAACTTCCTGCAATTTTCACTGTAAAACCGAGTTGGGGCTAGTATTTACCCTTATATATATATGGTGTGTAGTTTGCAATTGAAAAGAAACTTTATGTTCCCAACAACATAGGTGAAGGAGGACTTTCACACTCATTTATCTCTCAGAACTGAGCATGTGGAAAGACGTCCGTTCATCTAGCACTAAAGGAACGGTTTGCAGGATAAACTTTTACTCTGGATTCTCAGTTTGTTTCCTAGTTCCGGTTTGAATTTCCTGCAGTTTTCACTGTAAAACAGAGTTGGATTTAGTAAGTCCCCATATATATGTATGTTGTGGAGATTGCAAATGAAAATAAAGTTTATGTTCCTACAAACTAGGTGAAGGACGGCTTTCACACACACATATCTCTCAGAACTGAGTATGTGGAATGACGTACGTTCATCTAGCACAAAAGGATGGGTTGCAGGGAATCTTTTACTCTGGTTTCTCAGAATATTTCCTAGTGCCGTTTTGAAATTCCTGCAGTTTTCACTGTAAAACCGAGTTGGAACTTGTACCTCCCTATATATATTTATGGAGTCGAGTTTGCTTCTGAAAAGAAGGTTTGTGTTCCCAACAAGCTAGGTGAAGGACGGCTTTCACACACACTTATCTCTCAGAACTGATTATGTGGAGAGACGTTTGTTCATCTAGCACTAAGGGAATGGTTTGCTGGAGAAACTTATACTCTAGATTCTCAGTCTGTTTCCTAGTGCCGGTTTGAAGTTCCTGCAGTTTTCATTTTAAAATCGAGTTGGAGCTAGTACATCCCCATATATATATATGGAGTGGAGTTTGCAACTGAAAAGGAACTTTGGGTTCCTAACAAGCTAGGTTAAGTACGGCATTCACACACACTTATCTCTCAGAAAAGATCATATGGAGAGACATTATTTCATCTAGCTCAAAAAAAAGGGTTGCAGGAGAAACTTTTACTCTGGTTTCTCAGTCTGTTTCCTAGTGCCTGTTTGATGTTCCTGCAGTTTTCACCGTAAAACCGAGTTTTAGCTAAAACACCTCCATATATATGTATGGAGTGGAGTTTTCAACTGAAAAGAAACTTTGGTTCCCAACAAGCTAAGTGAAGGACGGCTTTCACACACACTTATCTCTCAGAACTGAGCATGTGGAGAGACGTTCGTTCATCTAGCACAAAGGGAACGGGTGGCCGGAGAAACTTTTACTGTGGATTCTCAGTCTGTTTCCTAGTGCCGGTTGGAAGTTCCTGCAGTTTTCACTGTTAAACTTTGTTGGAACTTGTACCTCCCCATACATATGTATGGAGTGGTGTTTGCAACTGAAAAGAAACTTAGTGTTAACACCAAGCATAGTGAAGTACGGCTTTCACACACACTTATCTCTTAGAAATGAGCATGTGGAGAGACGTTCGTTCATCTAGCACAAAGGGAATGTGTTGCAGGGGAATCATTTATTCTAGTTTCTCACTCTGTTTTCTACTGCCTTTTTGAAAATACTGCAATTTGCACTGTAAAACCGTGTTGGAGCTTGTACATCCCCATATATATTTATGGAGTGGTGTTTGCAACTGAAAATAAACTAAGTGTTCCAAACAAGCATAGTGAAAGACGGCTTTCACACACACATATCTCTCAGAACACAGCATGTGGAGAGACGTTATTTCATCTTGCACAAAGGGAACGAGTTGCAGTTGAAACTGTTACTCTGGGTTCTCAGTCTGTTTCCTAATGCCGGTTTGATGTTCCTGCAGTTTTCACTGTAAAACGGATTTGGAGATAGTACCTCTGCATATATATGTATGGAGTGAAGTTTGTAACTGAAAAGAAACTTTGTGTTCGCAACAAACAAAGTGAAGGACGGCTTTCACAAACACTTATCTCTCAGAACTGAACATGTGGAGAGAGTTTCTTTCATCTAGCACAAAGGGAACGGGTTGCAGGAGAACTTTTACTCAGGCTTCTCAGTCTGTTCCCTAGTGCCGGTTTGAAGTTCTTGCAGTCTTCACTCTAAAACAGAGTTGGATTTAGTAAGTCCCCATATATATGTATGTTGTGGAGACTACAAATGAAAATAAACTTTGTGTTCCTACAAACTAGGTGAAGGACGGCTTTCACACACATTTATCCCTCACAACTGAGAATGTGGAGAGACGTTCGTTCATCTAGCACAAAGGGAACGGGTTGCAGGGGAAACTTTTACTCTGATTTCTCAGTCTGTTTCCTAGTGCCGATTTGAAGATCCTGCAGTTTTCACTGTAAAACCGAGTTGGAGCTAGTACCTCCCCATATATATGTGTGGGGTGGGTTTTGCAACTGAAAAGAAACTTTGTGTTCCCAACAAGCTAGGTGAAGGACGGCTTTCACACACCCTTATGTCTCAGAACTGAGCATGTGGAGAGACGTTCTTTCATCTAGCACAAAGGGAACGGGTTGCAGGGGAAACTTTTACTATGGTTTCTCAGTCTGTTTCCTAGTGCCGGTTTGAAAATCCTGAATTTTTCACTATAAAACCGAGCTGGAGCTCGTACCACCCCATAAATATGTATGGAGTGTTGTTTGCAACTGAAAAGAAACTTTGTGTTTCCAACACGCAATATTAAGTACGGCATTCACACACACATATCTCTAACAACTGAGCATGGGGAGAGCCGTTCGTTCATCTAGAACAAAGGGAATTTGTTGCAAGTCTAATTTTTTACTCTGGTTTCTTTCTGTGTATCTTAGAGACGGTATGAACTTCCTGCAATTTTCAGTGTAAAACCGAGTTTGAACTTGTAGCACCCTATATATATGTATGGAGTCGAGTTTGCTTCTGAAAAGAAGCTTTGTGTTCCCAACATGCTAGGTAAATGAAGGCTTTCACACACACTTATCTCTCAGAAGTGAGCATGTGGAGAGACGTTCGTTCATCTGGCACAAAGGGAACGGGTTGCAGGGGAAACTTTTACTCTGGTTTCTCAGTCTGTTTCCTAGTGCCGGTTGGAAGTTCCTGCAGTTTTCTGTGTAAATCCGAGTTGGAGCTAGTACCTCCCCATATATATGTATGGAGGGTGGTTTGCATTTTAAAAGAAAGTTTGGGTTCCCAACAAGTTAGGGGAAGGAAGGGTTTCAACCAATGTTATCTCTAAGAACTGAGCATGTGGAGAGACGTTCGTTCATCTAGCACAAAGGGAAAGGTTTGCAGCAAAACTTTTACTCTGGTTTCTCAGAGTGTTTCCAAGTCCCGGTTTGAAGTTCCTGCATTTTTCACTGTAAAACCTAGGTGGAGCTAGTACCTCCCCATATATATGTATGGAGTGTGGTTTGCAACAGAAAAGAGACTTTGTGTTCCCAACAAGCAAGATGAAGGACGGCTTTCACACACCCATATCTCTCAGAACTGAGCATGTGGAGAGATGTTCGCTCATCTAGCACAAAGGGAACGGGTTGCAGGAGAAACATTTACTCTGGTTTCTCAGTCTGTTTCCTAGTGCCGGTTTGAAGTTCCTGCAGTTTTCACTGTAAAATCGAGTTGGAGCTAGTACCTCCCCATATATATGTATGGAGTGTAGTTTGCAACTGAAAAGGAACTTTGTGATCCCAACAAGCTAGGTGAAAGACGGCTTTCACACACACTTATCTCTCAGAACTGAGCATGTGGAGAAACGTTCGTTCATCTAGCACAAAGGGAAAGGGTTGCAGGGAAAATTTTTCTCTGGTTTCTCAGTGTGTTTCCTAGTGCCGGTTGGAAGTTCCTGCAGTTTTCACTGTAAAACCGAGTTGGAGCTTGTACCTCCCCATATATATGTATGGAGTGGATTTTGCAACTTAAAAGGAACTTTGTGATCCCAACAAGCTAGGTGTAGGTCGGCTTTCACACACCCTTATCTCTCAGAACTTAGCATGTGGAGAGACGTTCGTTCATCTAGCACAAAGGGAACGGGTTGCAGTTGAATCTTTTACTCTGGTTTCTCAGTCTGTTTCCTAGTGCCGCTTTGATGTTCCTGCATTTTTCACTGTAAAACCGAGGTGGGGCTTGTACATCCCCATATCTATGTATGGATTGTAAATTGCAACTTAAAGGAAACTGTGTTTTCACTGCAAGCTAGTTGAAAGGCAGATTTTACAGACACTTATCTCTAAGAACTGTGCATGTGAAGAGACGTTCTTTCATCTAGCAAAAAATGAACGTTTTGCAGGGAAAACTTTTACTCTTGTTTCTCCGTCTGTTTCCTAGTGCCGGTTTGATGTTCCTGCAGTTTTCACTGTAAAACCGAGTTGCAGCTAGTAGTTCCCCATATATATGTATGGAGGGTACTTTGCATTTTAAAAGAAAGTTTGGGTTCCCAACAAGTTAGGGGAAGGAAGGGTTTCACACAAAGTTATCTCTAAGAACTGAGCATGTGAAGAGACGTTCGTTCATCTAGCACAAATGGAATGGGTTGCAGGAGAAACTATTACTCAGAATTCTCAGTCTGTTTCCTAGTTCCGTTTTGAAGTTCCTGAAGTTTTCACTGTAAAACCGAGCTGGAGCTCGTACCACCCCATAAATATATATGGAGTGTAGTTTGCAACTGAAAAGAAACTTTGTGTTTCCAACACGCAATATGAAGTACGGCATTCACACACACTTATCTCTAACAACTGAGCAAGGGGAGAGCCGTTCGTTCATCTAGATCAAAGGGAATTTGTTGCAACTCTAATTTTTTACTCTGGTTTCTTTCTGTGTATCTTAGAGACGGTATGAACTTCCTGCAATTTTCACTGTAAAACCGAATTGGGGCTAGTACTTACCCTTATATATATATGGTGTGTAGTTTGCAATTGAAAAGAAACTTTATGTTCCCAACAACATAGGTGAAGGAGGGCTTTCACACACATTTATTTCTCAGAACTGAGCATGTGGAAAGACGTCCGTTCATCTAGCACTAAAGGAACGGGTTGCAGGATAAACTTTTACTCTAGATTCTCAGTCTGTATCCTAGTGCCGGTTTGAAGTTCCTGCAGTTTTCATTTTAAAATCGAGTTGGAGCTAGTACATCCCCTTATGTATGTATGGAGTGGAGTTTGCAACTGAAAAGGAACTTTGGGTTCCTAACAAGCTAGGTTAAGTACGGCATTCACACAATATTATCTCTCAGAAATGATCACGTGGAGAGACGTTAGTTCATCTAGCTCAAAAAAAAGGGTTGCAAGAGAAACTTTTACTCTGGTATCTCAGTCTGTTTCCTAGTGCCTGTTTGATGTTCCTGCAGTTTTCACCGTAAAACCGAGTTTTAGCTAAAACACCTCCATATATATGTATGGAGTGTAGTTTGCAACTGAAAAGAAACTTTGGTTCCCAACGAGCTAGGTGAAGGACGGCTTTCACACACACTTATCTCTCACAACTGAGCATGTGGAGAGACGTTCGTTCATCTAGCACAAAGGGAACGGGTGGCAGGAGAAACTTTTACTGTGGATTCTCAGTCTGTTTCCTAGTGCCGGTTGGAAGTTCCTGCAGTTTTCACTGTAAAACCTTGTTGGAGCTTGTACCTCCCCATATATATGTATGGAGTGGTGTTTGCAACTGAAAAGAAACTTAGTGTTAACAACAAGCATAGTGAATTACGGCTTTCACACACACTTATCTCTTAGAAATGAGCATGTGGAGAGACGTTCGTTCATTTAGCAAAAAGGGAATGGGTTGCAGGGGAATCTTTTATTCTAGTTTCTCACTCTGTTTTCTAGTGCCTTTTTGAAGATACTGCAATTTTCACTGTAAAACCGTGTTGGAGCTTGTACATCCCCATATATATTTATGGAGTGGTGTTTGCAAATGAAAATAAACTTAGTGTTCCAAACAAGCATAGTGAAAGACGGCTTTCACACACACATATCTCTCAGAACACAGCATGTGGAGAGACGTTAGTTCATCTTGCACAAAGGGAACGGTTTGCAGGAGAAACTTTTACTCTGGGTTCTCAGTCTGTTTCCTAATGCCGGTTTGATGTTCCTGCAGTTTTCACTGTAAAACGGATTTGGAGATAGTACCTCCCCATATATATGTATGGAGTGGATTTTGTAACTGAAAAGAAGCTTTGTGTTCCGAACAAGCTAGGTGAAGGAAGGCTTTCATACACACTTATCTCTCAGAACTGAGCATGTGGAGAGACATTCGTTCATCTAGCACAAAGGGAACGGGTTGCAGGAGAAACTTTTACTCAGGTTTCTCAGTCTGTTCCCTAGTGCCGGTTTGAATTTCTTGCAGTCTTCACTCTAAAACAGAGTTGGATTTAGTAAGTCTCCATATAAATGTATGTTGTGGAGACTACAAATGAAAATAAACTTTGTGTTCTTACAAACTATGTGAAGGACGGCTTTCACACACCCTTATCCCTCAGAACTGAGCATGTGGAGAGACGTTCGTTCATCTAGCACAAAGGGAACGGGTTGCAGGAGAAACTTTTACTCTGGTTTCTCAGTCTGTTTCCTAGTGCCGGTTTGAAGATCCTGCAGTTTTCACTGTAAAACCGAGTTGGTGCTAGTACCTCCTCATACGTATGTTTGGAGTGGAGTTTGCAACTGAAATGGAACTTTGTGTTCCCAACAAGCTAGGTGAAGGACGGCTTTCACACACACTTATCTCTCAGAACTGAACATGTGGAGAGATGTTCGTTCATCTAGCACAAAGGGAACGGGATGCAGGAGAAAGTTTTACTCTGGTTTCTCAGTCTGTTTCCTAGTTCCGGTTTGAAGTTCCTGCAGTTTTCACTGTAAAACCGTGTTGGAGCTTGTACCTCCCCAAATATATGTATGGAGTCGGGTTTGCAAATGAAAAGAATCTTTGTGTTCTCAACAAGCTAGGTGAAGGACGGCTATCACACACACTTATCTCTCAGAAGTGAGCATGTGGAGAGACTTTCGTTCATCTAGCACAAAGGGAACGGGTTGCAGGTGAAACTTTTAAGCTGGTTTCTCAGTCTGTTTCCTAGTGCCGGTTTGAAGTTCCTGCAGTTTTCACTTTAAAACCGAGTTGGATCTAGTACCTCCACATATATATGTATGGAGAGATGTTTGAAAATGAAAAGAAACTTTGTGTTCCCAACAATCTAGTTGAAGGCGGCTTTCACACACACTTATCTCTCAGAACTGAGCATGTGGAGAGACGTTCGTTCATCTAGCACAAAGGGAACGGATTGCAGGAGAAACTTTTACTCTGGTTTCTCAGTCTGTTTCCTAGTGCCGGTTTGAAGTTCCTGCAGTTTTCACTGTAAAACCGAGTTGGAGTTAGTACCTCCCCATATATATGTATGGAGTGGAGTTTTCAACTGAAAAGAATCTTTGTGTTCCCAACAAGCTAGGTGAAATACGGCTTTCACACAAACTTATCTCTCAGAACTGAGCATGTGGAGAGACCTTCGTTCATCTAGCACAAAGGGAAAGGGTTGCAGGGGAAACTTTTACTCTGGTTTCTCAGTCTGTTTCCTAGTGCCGCTTTGAAGTTAATGAATTTTTCACTCTAAAACCGTGGTGGGGCTTGTACATCCCCATATCTATGTATGGATTGCAGATTGCAACTTAAAGGAAACTATGTTTTCCCTGCAAGCTAGTTGAAAGGAGGATTTTACAGACACTTATCTCTAAGAACTAAGCATGTAGAGAGACGTTCTTTCATCTAGCAGTAAATGAACGGTTTGCAGGGAAAACTTTTACTCTGGTTTCTCCGTCTGTTTCCTAGTGCCGGTTTAATGTTCCTGCAGTTTTCACTGTAAAACCGAGTTGCAGGTAGTAGTTCCCATATATATGTATGGAGGGTAAATTGCATTTTAAAAGAAAGTTTGTGTTCCCAACAAGCTAGGGGAAGGACGGGTTTCACACAGGCTTATCTCTCAGAACTGAGCATGTGGAGAGACGTTCGTTCATCTAGCACAAATGGAATGGGATGAAGGAGAAACTATTACTCAGAATTCTCAGTCTGTTTCGTAGTTCCGGTTTGAAGTTCCTGAAGTTTTCACTGTAAAACCGAGTTGGAGTTAGTACTTCAACATATATATGAATGGAGTGGAGTGTGCAACTGAAAAGAAACTTTGTGTTCCCAAGAAGATAGGTGAAGGACGGCATTCACTCACACTTATCTCTCAGAACTGAGCATGTGGAGAGACGTTCGTTCATCTAGCAAAAAGGGAACGGGTTGCAGGTGAAACTTTTACTCTGGTTTCTCAGTCTGTTTCCTAGTGCCTGGTTGAAATTCTTGTAGTATACTCTGTAAAACCGAGTTGGAGTTATTACTTCCCCATATACATGTATGGAGTTTAATTTGTAACTGAAAAGATATTTTGTGTTCCCAACAATCTATGTGAAGACGGCTTTCACACACACTTGTCTGTTAGAACTGAGCATGTGGAGAGACGTTAGTTCATCTAGCACAAATGGAATGGGTTGCAGGGGAACCTTTTATTCTACTTTCTCAGTCTGTTTCCTAGTGCCTTTTTGAAGATACTGCAGTTTTCACAGTAAAACCGTGTTGGAGCTTGTACATCCCCATATATATTTATGGAGTGGTGTTTGCAAATGAAAATAAACTTAGTGTTCCAAACAAGCATAGTGAAAGACGGCTTTCACACACACATATCTCTCAGAACACAGCATGTGGAGAGACGTTAGTTCATCTTGCACAAAGGGAACGGTTTGCAGGAGAAACTTTTACTCTGGGTTCTCAGTCTGTTTCCTAATGCCGGTTTGATGTTCCTGCAGTTTTCACAGTAAAACCGAGTTGGAGTTAGTACCTCCCCATATATATGTATGGAGTGGAGTTTTCAACTGAAAAGAATCTTTGTGTTCCCAACAAGCTAGGTGAAATACGGCTTTCACACAAACTTATCTCTCAGAACTGAGCATGTGGAGAGACCTTCGTTCATCTAGCACAAAGGGAAAGGGTTGCAGGGGAAACTTTTACTCTGGTTTCTCAGTCTGTTTCCTAGTGCCGCTTTGAAGTTAATGAATTTTTCACTCTAAAACCGTGGTGGGGCTTGTACATCCCCATATCTATGTATGGATTGCAGATTGCAACTTAAAGGAAACTATGTTTTCCCTGCAAGCTAGTTGAAAGGAGGATTTTACAGACACTTATCTCTAAGAACTAAGCATGTAGAGAGACGTTCTTTCATCTAGCAGTAAATGAACGGTTTGCAGGGAAAACTTTTACTCTGGTTTCTCCGTCTGTTTCCTAGTGCCGGTTTAATGTTCCTGCAGTTTTCACTGTAAAACCGAGTTGCAGGTAGTAGTTCCCATATATATGTATGGAGGGTAAATTGCATTTTAAAAGAAAGTTTGTGTTCCCAACAAGCTAGGGGAAGGACGGGTTTCACACAGGCTTATCTCTCAGAACTGAGCATGTGGAGAGACGTTCGTTCATCTAGCACAAATGGAATGGGATGAAGGAGAAACTATTACTCAGAATTCTCAGTCTGTTTCGTAGTTCCGGTTTGAAGTTCCTGAAGTTTTCACTGTAAAACCGAGTTGGAGTTAGTACTTCAACATATATATGAATGGAGTGGAGTGTGCAACTGAAAAGAAACTTTGTGTTCCCAAGAAGATAGGTGAAGGACGGCATTCACTCACACTTATCTCTCAGAACTGAGCATGTGGAGAGACGTTCGTTCATCTAGCAAAAAGGGAACGGGTTGCAGGTGAAACTTTTACTCTGGTTTCTCAGTCTGTTTCCTAGTGCCTGGTTGAAATTCTTGTAGTATACTCTGTAAAACCGAGTTGGAGTTATTACTTCCCCATATACATGTATGGAGTTTAATTTGTAACTGAAAAGATATTTTGTGTTCCCAACAATCTATGTGAAGACGGCTTTCACACACACTTGTCTGTTAGAACTGAGCATGTGGAGAGACGTTAGTTCATCTAGCACAAATGGAATGGGTTGCAGGGGAACCTTTTATTCTACTTTCTCAGTCTGTTTCCTAGTGCCTTTTTGAAGATACTGCAGTTTTCACAGTAAAACCGTGTTGGAGCTTGTACATCCCCATATATATTTATGGAGTGGTGTTTGCAAATGAAAATAAACTTAGTGTTCCAAACAAGCATAGTGAAAGACGGCTTTCACACACACATATCTCTCAGAACACAGCATGTGGAGAGACGTTAGTTCATCTTGCACAAAGGGAACGGTTTGCAGGAGAAACTTTTACTCTGGGTTCTCAGTCTGTTTCCTAATGCCGGTTTGATGTTCCTGCAGTTTTCACAGTAAAACCGTGTTGGAGCTTGTACATCCCCATATATATTTATGGAGTGGTGTTTGCAAATGAAAATAAACTTAGTGTTCCAAACAAGCATAATGAAAGACGGCTTTCACACACACATATCTCTCAGAACACAGCATGTGGAGAGACGTTAGTTCATCTTGCACAAAGGGAACGGTTTGCAGAGAAACTTTTACTCTGGGTTCTCAGTCTGTTTCCTAATGCCGGTTTGATGTTCCTGCAGTTTTCACTGTAAAACGGATTTGGAGATAGTACCTCCCCATATATATGTATGGAGTGGATTTTGTAACTGAAAAGAAGCTTTGTGTTCCGAACAAGCTAGGTGAAGGAAGGCTTTCATACACACTTATCTCTCAGAACTGAGCATGTGGAGAGACATTCGTTCATCTAGCACAAAGGGAACGGGTTGCAGGAGAAACTTTTACTCAGGTTTCTCAGTCTGTTCCCTAGTGCCGGTTTGAATTTCTTGCAGTCTTCACTCTAAAACAGAGTTGGATTTAGTAAGTCTCCATATAAATGTATGTTGTGGAGACTACAAATGAAAATAAACTTTGTGTTCTTACAAACTATGTGAAGGACGGCTTTCACACACCCTTATCCCTCAGAACTGAGCATGTGGAGAGACGTTCGTTCATCTAGCACAAAGGGAACGGGTTGCAGGAGAAACTTTTACTCTGGTTTCTCAGTCTGTTTCCTAGTGCCGGTTTGAAGATCCTGCAGTTTTCACTGTAAAACCGAGTTGGTGCTAGTACCTCCTCATACGTATGTTTGGAGTGGAGTTTGCAACTGAAATGGAACTTTGTGTTCCCAACAAGCTAGGTGAAGGACGGCTTTCACACACACTTATCTCTCAGAACTGAACATGTGGAGAGATGTTCGTTCATCTAGCACAAAGGGAACGGGATGCAGGAGAAAGTTTTACTCTGGTTTCTCAGTCTGTTTCCTAGTTCCGGTTTGAAGTTCCTGCAGTTTTCACTGTAAAACCGTGTTGGAGCTTGTACCTCCCCAAATATATGTATGGAGTCGGGTTTGCAAATGAAAAGAATCTTTGTGTTCTCAACAAGCTAGGTGAAGGACGGCTATCACACACACTTATCTCTCAGAAGTGAGCATGTGGAGAGACTTTCGTTCATCTAGCACAAAGGGAACGGGTTGCAGGTGAAACTTTTAAGCTGGTTTCTCAGTCTGTTTCCTAGTGCCGGTTTGAAGTTCCTGCAGTTTTCACTTTAAAACCGAGTTGGATCTAGTACCTCCACATATATATGTATGGAGAGGTGTTTGAAAATGAAAAGAAACTTTGTGTTCCCAACAATCTAGTTGAAGGCGGCTTTCACACACACTTATCTCTCAGAACTGAGCATGTGGAGAGACGTTCGTTCATCTAGCACAAAGGGAACGGATTGCAGGAGAAACTTTTACTCTGGTTTCTCAGTCTGTTTCCTAGTGCCGGTTTGAAGTTCCTGCAGTTTTCACTGTAAAACCGAGTTGGAGTTAGTACCTCCCCATATATATGTATGGAGTGGAGTTTTCAACTGAAAAGAATCTTTGTGTTCCCAACAAGCTAGGTGAAATACGGCTTTCACACAAACTTATCTCTCAGAACTGAGCATGTGGAGAGACCTTCGTTCATCTAGCACAAAGGGAAAGGGTTGCAGGGGAAACTTTTACTCTGGTTTCTCAGTCTGTTTCCTAGTGCCGCTTTGAAGTTAATGAATTTTTCACTCTAAAACCGTGGTGGGGCTTGTACATCCCCATATCTATGTATGGATTGCAGATTGCAACTTAAAGGAAACTATGTTTTCCCTGCAAGCTAGTTGAAAGGAGGATTTTACAGACACTTATCTCTAAGAACTAAGCATGTAGAGAGACGTTCTTTCATCTAGCAGTAAATGAACGGTTTGCAGGGAAAACTTTTACTCTGGTTTCTCCGTCTGTTTCCTAGTGCCGGTTTAATGTTCCTGCAGTTTTCACTGTAAAACCGAGTTGCAGGTAGTAGTTCCCATATATATGTATGGAGGGTAAATTGCATTTTAAAAGAAAGTTTGTGTTCCCAACAAGCTAGGGGAAGGACGGGTTTCACACAGGCTTATCTCTCAGAACTGAGCATGTGGAGAGACGTTCGTTCATCTAGCACAAATGGAATGGGATGAAGGAGAAACTATTACTCAGAATTCTCAGTCTGTTTCATAGTTCCGGTTTGAAGTTCCTGAAGTTTTCACTGTAAAACCGAGTTGGAGTTAGTACTTCAACATATATATGAATGGAGTGGAGTGTGCAACTGAAAAGAAACTTTGTGTTCCCAAGAAGATAGGTGAAGGACGGCATTCACTCACACTTATCTCTCAGAACTGAGCATGTGGAGAGACGTTCGTTCATCTAGCAAAAAGGGAACGGGTTGCAGGTGAAACTTTTACTCTGGTTTCTCAGTCTGTTTCCTAGTGCCTGGTTGAAATTCTTGTAGTATACTCTGTAAAACCGAGTTGGAGTTATTACTTCCCCATATACATGTATGGAGTTTAGTTTGTAACTGAAAAGAAATTTTGTGTTCCCAACAATCTATGTGAAGACGGCTTTCACACACACTTGTCTGTTAGAACTGAGCATGTGGAGAGACGTTAGTTCATCTAGCACAAATGGAATGGGTTGCAGGGGAACCTTTTATTCTACTTTCTCAGTCTGTTTCCTAGTGCCTTTTTGAAGATACTGCAGTTTTCACAGTAAAACAGTGTTGGAGCTTGTACATCGCCATATATATTTATGGAGTGGTGTTTGCAACTGAAAATAAACTTAGTGTTCCCAACAAGCATAGTGAAATACGCCTTTCACACACACTTATCTCTCAGAACACAGCATGTTGAGAGACGTTAGTTCATCTTGCACAAAGGGAACGAGATGCAGTAGAAACTGTTACTCTGGTTTCTCAGTCTGTTTCCTAGTGCCGGTTGGAAGTTCTTGCATTTTTCACTTTAAAATCGTGTTGGAGCTAGTACCTCCCCATATATATGTAAGCAGTGGAGTTTGCAAATGAAAAGGAACTATGTGTTCCCAACAAGTTATGTGTAGGACGGCTTTCACACACACTTATCTCTCAGAAGTGAACATGTGGAGAAAGTTTCTTTTATCTAGCACAATAAAACGCGTTGCAGAAGAAAATTTACTCTGGTTTCTCAGTCTGATTCCTAGTGCCGGTTTGAAGATCCTGCAGTTTTCACCTTAAAATCGAGTTGGAGCTAGTATCTTCCCATATATATGTATGGAGTGGAGTTTGCAAAGGAAAAGGAACTTTGTGTTCCCAACAAGCTAGGTTAAGGACGGCTTTCACAAAAAATTATCTCACAGAAATAATCATGGGGAGAGACGTTCGTTCATTTAGCACAAAAAAAAAAGGTTTGCAAGGGAAACTTTTACTCTGGTTTCCCAGTCTGTTTCCTAGTGCATGTTTGATGTTCCTGCAATTTTCACCGTAAAAACGAATTTTAGCTAATACATCCCCATATTTATTTATGGAGTGGAGTTTGCAACTGAAAAGAAACTTTGGTTCCCAACAAGCTAGGTGAAGGACGGCTTTCACACACACTTATCTCTCAGAACTGAGCATGTGAAGAGACGTTCATTCATGTAGCACAAAAGGAACGGTTTGCAGGAGGAACTTTTACTTTGGTTTCTCAGTCTGTTTCCTAGTGCCGGTTTGAATTTCCTGCAGTTTTCACTGTAAAACCGTGTTGGAGCTTGTAACTCCCCATATAAATGTATGGATTGGAATTTGCAACTGAAAAGGAACTTAGTGTTCACAACAAGCATAGTGAAAGACGGCTTTCACACACAATTATCTCTGAGAACACAGCATGTGGAAAGACGGTCGTTCATCTAGCACAAAGGAACGAGTTGCAATAGAAACTGTTACTCTGGTTTCTCAGTCTGTTTCCTAATGCCGGTTTGATATTCCTGCAGTTTTCACTGTAAAAAAGATTTGGATCTACTACCTCCCCTATATATCTATGGAGTGGAGTTTGTAACTGAAAAGAAACTTTTTGTTCCCAACAAGCAAAATGAAGGACGGCTTTCACACACACTTATCTCTCAGAATTGACCATGTGGAGAGACATTCCTTCATCTAGCACATAGGGAACGGGTTGCAGGAGTAAGTTTTTCTCTGTTTTCTCAGTCTTTTTCCTTGTGCATGTTTGAAGTTCCTGCAGTTTTCACTTTAAAATCGAGTTGGAGCTAGTACCTCCCCATATATATGTATGGAGTGGAGTATTCAACTGTAAAGAATCTTTGTGTTCCCAACAAGCAAGGTGAAGGACGGCTTTCACACACACTTATCCCTCAGAACTGAGCTTGCGGAGAGACGTTCTTTCATCTAGCACTAAAGGAACGGTTTGCAGGAGTAACTTTTACTCTGGTTTCTCTGTCTGTTTCCTAGTGCCGGTTTGAAATTCCTGTAGTTTTCTCTGTAAAACCGAGTTGGAGTTAGTAGTTCCCCATTTATATGTATGGATTATAGTTTGTAACTGAAAAGAAATTTTGTGTTCCCAACAAGCTATGTGAAGACGGCTTTCACACACACTTGTCTCTTAGAACTGAGCATGTGGAGAGACGTTCGTTCATCTAGCACAAATGGAACGGGTGGCAGGAGAAACTTTTACTGTGGATTCTCAGTCTGTTTCCTAGTGCCGGTTTGAATTTCCTGCAGTTTTCACTGTAAAACCTAGTTGGGGCTAGTACCTCCCCATATATATGTATGGAGTGGTGTTTGCAACTGAAAAGAAACTTAGTGTTAACAAAAGGCATAGTGAAGTACGGCTTTTACACACACTTATCTCTCAGAAATGAGCATGTGGAGAGACGTTCGTTCATCTAGCACAAAGGGAATGAGTTGCAGGGGAATCATTTATTCTAGTATCTCACTCTGTTTATTAGTGCCTTTTTGAAGATACTGCAATTTTCACTGTAAAACCGTGTTGGAGCTTGTACATCACCATACATATTTATGGAGTGGTGTTTGCAACTGAAAATAAACTTAGTGTTCCCAACAAGCTTAGTGAAAGTCAGCTTTCACACACACTTATCTCTCAGAACACAGCATGTGGACAGACGTTAGTTCATCTTGCACAAAGGGAACCAGTTGCAGTAGAAACTGTTACTCTGGGTTCTCAGTCTGTTTCCTAGTTCCGGGTTGAAGTTCCTGCAGTTTTCACTGTAAAACCGAGTTGGAGTTAGTACTTCCCCATATACATGTATGGAGTTTAGTTTGTAACTGAAAAGTAATTTTGTGTTCCCAACAAGCTATGTGAAGACGGCTTTCACACACACTTGTCTGTTAGAACTGAGCATGTGGAGAGACGTTAGTTCATCTAGCACAAGGGGAATGGGTTGAGGGGAAATTTTATTCTACTTTATCAGTCTGTTTCCTAGTGCCTTTTTGAAGATACTGCAGTTTTCACTGTAAAACGGTGTTGGAGTTTGTACATCCCCATATATATTTATGGAGTGGTGTTTGCAACTGAAAATAAACTTAGTGTTCCCAACAAGCATAGTGAAAGACGGCTTTCACACACACTTATCTCTCAGAACACAGCATGTGGATAAACGTTAGTTCATCTTGCACAAAGGGAGCAAGTTGCAGTAGAAACTGTTACTCTGGTTTCTCAGTCTGTTTCCTAGTGTCGGTTGGAAGTTCCTGCAGTTTTCACTTTAAAATCGTGTTGGAGCTAGTACCTCCCCTTATATATGTATGGAGTTGAGTTTGCTAATGAAAAGGAACTATGTGTTACCAACAAGCTATGTGAAGGACGGCTTTCACACACACTTATCTCTCAGAACTGAACATGTGGAGAGAGTTTCTTTCATCTAGCACAAAAAAACGCATTGCAGAAGAAAATTTACTCTGGTTTCTCAGTCTGTTTCCTAGTGCCGGTTTGAAGATCCTGCAGTTTTCACTGTAAAATTGAGTTGGATTTTGTACCTCCCTATATATATGTATGGAGTCGAGTTTGCTTCTGAAACAAGCTTTGTGTTCCCAACAAGCTAGGTGAAGGAAGGCTTTCACACACACTTATCTCTCAGAACTGAGCATGTGGAGAGACTTTCGTTCATCTAGCACAAAGGTAACGGGTTGCATGAGAAAATTTTACTCTGATTTCTCAGTTTGTTTCCTAGTGCCGGTTTGAAGTTCTTGCAGTCTTCACTCTAAAACTGTGTTGGAGCTAGAACCTCCCCATATATATGTATGGAGTGAAGTTTGCAACTTAAAAGAAACTTAGTGTTCACAACAAGCATAGTGAAGGTCGGCTTTCACACCCTTTTAACTCTGAGATCAGAGCATGTGGACAGAAGTTCGTTCATCTAGCACAAAGGGAACGGTTTGCAGGAGAAATTTATACTCTGGATTCTCAGTCTGTTTCCTAGTTCCGGTTTGAAGTTCCTGCAGTTTTCACTTTAAAATCGAGTTGGAGCTAGTATCTTCCCATATATATGTATGGATTGGAGTTTGCAACGGAAAAGGAACTTTGTGTTCCCAACAAGCTAGGTAAAGGACGGCTTTCACACAAAATTATCTCACAGAAATAATCATGGGGATAGACGTTCGTTCAATTTGCACAAAAAAACGGGTTGCAAGGGAAACTTTTACTCTGGTTTCTCAGTCTGTTTCCTAGTGCCTGTTTGATGTTCCTGCAATTTTCACCGTAAAACCGAATTTTAGCTAATACATCCCCATATTTATTTATGGAGTGTTGTTTGCAACTGAAAAGAAACATTGGTTCCCAACAAGCTAGTTGAAGGACGGCTTTCACACACACTTATCTCTCAGAACTGAGCATGTGAAGAGACGTTCATTCATGTAGCACAAATGGAACGGTTTGCAGGAGGAACTTTTACTTTGGTTTCTCAGTCTGTTTCCTAATGCCGGTTTGAATTTCCTGCAGTTTTCTCTGTAAAACCGAGTTGGAGTTAGTACCTCCCCATATACATGTATGGAGTTATTTTGTAACGGAGAAAAAATTTTGTGTTCCCAACAAGCTAGGTGAAGACGGCTTTCACACACACTTGTCTCTTAGAACTGAGCATGTGGAGAGACTTTCGTTCATCTAGCACAAAGGGAACGGGTTGCAGGAGAAACTTTTACTGTGGATTCTCAGTCTGTTTCCTAGTGCCGGTTTGAATTTCCTGCAGTTTTCACTGTAAAACCGTGTTGGAGCTTGCAACTCCCCATATAAATGTATGGATTGGGGTTTGCAACTGAAAAGGAACTTAGTGTTCACAACAAGCATATTGAAAGACGGCTTTAACACACAATTATCTCTGGGAACACAGCATGTGGAGAGACGGTCGTTAATCTAGCACAAAGGGAACGAGTTGCAATAGAAACTGTTACTCTGGTTTCTCAGTCTGTTTCCTAATGCCGGTTTGATATTCCTGCAGTTTTCTCTGTAAAACAGATTTGGATCTAGTACCTCCCCTATATATCTATGGAGTGGAGTTTGTAACTGAAAAGAAACTTTTTGTTCCCAACAAGCAAAATGAAGGACGGGTTTCACACGCACTTATCTCTCAGAATTGACCATGTGGGGAGACGTTCCTTCATCTAGCACATAGGGAACGGGTTGCAGGTGTAAGTTTTTCTCTGTTTTCTCAGTCTTTTTCCTTGTGCATGTTTGAAGTTCCTGCAGTTTTCACTTTAAAATCGAGTTGGAGCTAGTACCTCCCCATATATATGTATGGAGTGGAGTTTTCAACTGAAAAGTATCTTTGTGTTCCCAACAAGCTAGGTGAAGGACGGCTTTCACACACACTTATCCCTCAGAACTGAGCTTGCGGAGAGAAGTTCTTTCATCTAGCACAAAAGGAAAGATTTGCAGGAGTAACTATTACTCTGGTTTCTCTGTCTGTTTCCTAGTGCCGGTTTGAATTTCGTGTAGTTTTCTCTGTAAAACCGAGTTGGAGTTAGTACTTCCCCATTTACATGTATGGATTTTAGTTTGTAACTGAAAAGAATTTTTGTGTTCCCAACAAGCTATGTGAAGACGGCTTTCACACACACTTGTCTCTTAGAACTGAGCATGTGGAGAGACGTTCGTTCATCTAGCACAAATGGAACGGGTGGCAGGAGAAACTTTTACTGTGGATTCTCAGTCTGTTTCCTAGTGCCGGTTTGAATTGCCTGCAGTTTTCACTGTAAAACCGAGTTGGAGCTTGTACCTCCCCATATATATGTATGGAGTGGTGTTTGCAATTGAAAAGAAACTTAGTGTTAACAACAAGCATAGTGAAGTACGGCTTTCACACACACTTATCTCTCAGAAATGAGCATGTGGAGAGACGTTCGTTCATCTAGCACAAAGGGAATGTGTTGCAGGGGAATCTTTTATTCTTGTTTCTCACTCTGTTTCCTAGTGCCTTTTTGAAGATACTGCAATTTTCACTGTAAAACCGTGTTGGAGCTTGTACATCCCCATATATATTTATGGAGTGGTGTTTGCAACTGAAAATAAACTTAGTGTTCCCAACAAGCATAGTGTAAGTCAGCTTTCACACACACTTATCTCTCAGAACACAGCATGTGGACAGACGTTAGTTCATCTTGCACAAAGGGAACCAGTTGCAGTAGAAACTGTTACTCTGTGTTCTCAGTCTGTTTCCTAGTTCCGGTTTGAAGTTCCTGCTGTTTTCACTGTAAAACCGAGTTGGAGTTAGTACTTCCCCATATACATGTATGGAGTTTAGTTTGTAACTGAAAAGAAATTTTGTGTTCCCAACAAGCTATGTGAAGACGGCTTTCACACACACTTGTCTCTTAGAACTGAGCATGTGGAGAGACGTTCGTTCATCTAGCACAAATGGAACGGGAGGCAGGAGGAACTTTTACTGTGGATTCTCAGTCTGTTTCCTACTGCCGGTTTGAATTTCCTGCAGTTTTCACTGTAAAACCGAGATGGAGCTAGTACCTCCCCATATATATGTATGGAGTGGTGTTTGCAACTGAAAAGAAACTTAGTGTTAACAACAAGCATAGTGAAGTACGGCTTTCACACACATTTATCTCTCAGAAATGAGCATGTGGAGAGACGTTCGTTCATCTAGCACAAAGGGAATGTGTTTCAGGGGAATCTTTTATTCTAATTTCTCACACTGTTTCCTAGTGCCTTTTTGAAGATACTGCAATTTTCACTGTAAAACCGTGTTGGAGCTTGTACATCCCCATATATATTTATGGAGTGGTGTTTGCAACTGAAAATAAACTTAGTGTTCCCAACAAGCATAGTGTAAGTCAGCTTTCACACACACTTATCTCTCAGAACACAGCATGTGGACAGACGTTAGTTCATCTTGCACAAAGGGAACCAGGTGCAGTAGAAACTGTTACTCTGGGTTCTCAGTCTGTTTCCTAGTTCCGGTTTGAAGTTCCTGCAGTTTTCACTGTAAAACCGAGTTGGAGTTAGTACTTCCCCATATACATGTATGGAGTTTAGTTTGTAACTGAAAAGAAATTTTGTGTTCCCAACAAGCTATGTGAAGACGGCTTCACACACACTTGTCTCTTAGAACTGAGCATGCGGAGAGACGTTAGTTCATCTAGCACAAGGGGGATGGGTTGAGGGGAAACTTTATTCTACTTTGTCAGTCTGTTTCCTAGTGCCTTTTTGAAGATACTGCAGTTTTCACTGTAAAACCGTGTTGGAGCTTGTACATCCCCATATATATATATGGAGTGGTGTTTGCAACTGAAAATAAACTTAGTGTTCCCAACAAGCATAGTGAAGGTCGGCTTTCACACCCTTTTAACTCTGAGATCAGAGCATGTGGACAGAAGTTCGTTCATCTAGCACAAAGGGAACGGTTTGCAGGAGAAATTTATACTCTGGATTCTCAGTCTGTTTCCTAGTTCCGGTTTGAAGTTCCTGCAGTTTTCACTTTAAAATCGAGTTGGAGCTAGTATCTTCCCATATATATGTATGGATTGGAGTTTGCAACGGAAAAGGAACTTTGTGTTCCCAACAAGCTAGGTAAAGGTCGGCTTTCACACAAAATTATCTCACAGAAATAATCATGGGGATAGACGTTCGTTCAATTTGCACAAAAAAACGGGTTGCAAGGGAAACTTTTACTCTGGTTTCTCAGTCTGTTTCCTAGTGCCTGTTTGATGTTCCTGCAATTTTCACCGTAAAACCGAATTTTAGCTAATACATCCCCATATTTATTTATGGAGTGTTGTTTGCAACTGAAAAGAAACATTGGTTCCCAACAAGCTAGTTGAAGGACGGCTTTCACACACACTTATCTCTCAGAACTGAGCATGTGAAGAGACGTTCATTCATGTAGCACAAATGGAACGGTTTGCAGGAGGAACTTTTACTTTGGTTTCTCAGTCTGTTTCCTAATGCCGGTTTGAATTTCCTGCAGTTTTCTCTGTAAAACCGAGTTGGAGTTAGTACCTCCCCATATACATGTATGGAGTTATTTGGTAACGGAGAAAAAATTTTGTGTTCCCAACAAGCTAGGTGAAGACGGCTTTCACACACACTTGTCTCTTAGAACTGAGCATGTGGAGAGACTTTCGTTCATCTAGCACAAAGGGAACGGGTTGCAGGAGAAACTTTTACTGTGGATTCTCAGTCTGTTTCCTAGTGCCGGTTTGAATTTCCTGCAGTTTTCACTGTAAAACCGTGTTGGAGCTTGCAACTCCCCATATAAATGTATGGATTGGGGTTTGCAACTGAAAAGGAACTTAGTGTTCACAACAAGCATATTGAAAGACGGCTTTAACACACAATTATCTCTGAGAACACAGCATGTGGAGAGACGGTCGTTAATCTAGCACAAAGGGAACGAGTTGCAATAGAAACTGTTACTCTGGTTTCTCAGTCTGTTTCCTAATGCCGGTTTGATATTCCTGCAGTTTTCTCTGTAAAACAGATTTGGATCTAGTACCTCCCCTATATATCTATGGAGTGGAGTTTGTAACTGAAAAGAAACTTTTTGTTCCCAACAAGCAAAATGAAGGACGGGTTTCACACGCACTTATCTCTCAGAATTGACCATGTGGGGAGACGTTCCTTCATCTAGCACATAGGGAACGGGTTGCAGGTGTAAGTTTTTCTCTATTTTCTCAGTCTTTTTCCTTGTGCATGTTTGAAGTTCCTGCAGTTTTCACTTTAAAATCGAGTTGGAGCTAGTACCTCCCCATATATATGTATGGAGTGGAGTTTTCAACTGAAAAGTATCTTTGTGTTCCCAACAAGCTAGGTGAAGGACGGCTTTCACACACACTTATCCCTCAGAACTGAGCTTGCGGAGAGAAGTTCTTTCATCTAGCACAAAAGGAAAGATTTGCAGGAGTAACTATTACTCTGGTTTCTCTGTCTGTTTCCTAGTGCCGGTTTGAATTTCGTGTAGTTTTCTCTGTAAAACCGAGTTGGAGTTAGTACTTCCCCATATACATGTATGGAGTTTAGTTTGTAACTGAAAAGAAATTTTGTGTTCCCAACAAGCTATATGAAGACGGCTTTCACACACACTTGTCTCTTAGAACTGAGCATGTGGAGAGACGTTCGTTCATCTAGCACAAATGGAACGGGTGGCAGGAGAAACTTTTACTGTGGATTCTCAGTCTGTTTCCTAGTGCCGGTTTGAATTGCCTGCAGTTTTCACTGTAAAACCGAGTTGGAGCTTGTACCTCCCCATATATATGTATGGAGTGGTGTTTGCAATTGAAAAGAAACTTAGTGTTAACAACAAGCATAGTGAAGTACGGCTTTCACACACACTTATCTCTCAGAAATGAGCATGTGGAGAGACGTTCGTTCATCTAGCACAAAGGGAATGTGTTGCAGGGGAATCTTTTATTCTAATTTCTCACACTGTTTCCTAGTGCCTTTTTGAAGATACTGCAATTTTCACTGTAAAACCGTGTTGGAGCTTGTACATCCCCATATATATTTATGGAGTGGTGTTTGCAACTGAAAATAAACTTAGTGTTCCCAACAAGCATAGTGTAAGTCAGCTTTCACACACACTTATCTCTCAGAACACAGCATGTGGACAGACGTTAGTTCATCTTGCACAAAGGGAACCAGGTGCAGTAGAAACTGTTACTCTGGGTTCTCAGTCTGTTTCCTAGTTCCGGTTTGAAGTTCCTGCAGTTTTCACTGTAAAACCGAGTTGGAGTTAGTACTTCCCCATATACATGTATGGAGTTTAGTTTGTAACTGAAAAGAAATTTTGTGTTCCCAACAAGCTATGTGAAGACGGCTTCACACACACTTGTCTCTTAGAACTGAGCATGCGGAGAGACGTTAGTTCATCTAGCACAAGGGGGATGGGTTGAGGGGAAACTTTATTCTACTTTGTCAGTCTGTTTCCTAGTGCCTTTTTGAAGATACTGCAGTTTTCACTGTAAAACCGTGTTGGAGCTTGTACATCCCCATATATATATATGGAGTGGTGTTTGCAACTGAAAATAAACTTAGTGTTCCCAACAAGCATAGTGTAAGTCAGCTTTCACACACACTTATCTCTCAGAACACAGCATGTGGACAGACGTTAGTTCATCTTGCACAAAGGGAACCAGTTGAAGTAGAAACTGTTACTCTGTGTTCTCAGTCTGTTTCCTAGTTCCGGTTTGAAGTTCCTGCTGTTTTCACTGTAAAACCGAGTTGGAGTTAGTACTTCCCCATATACATGTATGGAGTTTAGTTTGTAACTGAAAAGAAATTTTGTGTTCCCAACAAGCTATGTGAAGACGGCTTTCACACACACTTGTCTCTTAGAACTGAGCATGTGGAGAGACGTTCGTTCATCTAGCACAAATGGAACGGGAGGCAGGAGGAACTTTTACTGTGGATTCTCAGTCTGTTTCCTACTGCCGGTTTGAATTTCCTGCAGTTTTCACTGTAAAACCGAGTTGGAGCTAGTACCTCCCCATATATATGTATGGAGTGGTGTTTGCAACTGAAAAGAAACTTAGTGTTAACAACAAGCATAGTGAAGTACGGCTTTCACACACATTTATCTCTCAGAAATGAGCATGTGGAGAGACGTTCGTTCATCTAGCACAAAGGGAATGTGTTTCAGGGGAATCTTTTATTCTAATTTCTCACACTGTTTCCTAGTGCCTTTTTGAAGATACTGCAATTTTCACTGTAAAACCGTGTTGGAGCTTGTACATCCCCATATATATTTATGGAGTGGTGTTTGCAACTGAAAATAAACTTAGTGTTCCCAACAAGCATAGTGTAAGTCAGCTTTCACACACACTTATCTCTCAGAACACAGCATGTGGACAGACGTTAGTTCATCTTGCACAAAGGGAACCAGGTGCAGTAGAAACTGTTACTCTGGGTTCTCAGTCTGTTTCCTAGTTCCGGTTTGAAGTTCCTGCAGTTTTCACTGTAAAACCGAGTTGGAGTTAGTACTTCCCCATATACATGTATGGAGTTTAGTTTGTAACTGAAAAGAAATTTTGTGTTCCCAACAAGCTATGTGAAGACGGCTTCACACACACTTGTCTCTTAGAACTGATCATGCGGAGAGACGTTAGTTCATCTAGCACAAGGGGGATGGGTTGAGGGGAAACTTTATTCTACTTTGTCAGTCTGTTTCCTAGTGCCTTTTTGAAGATACTGCAGTTTTCACTGTAAAACCGTGTTGGAGCTTGTACATCCCCATATATATATATGGAGTGGTGTTTGCAACTGAAAATAAACTTAGTGTTCCCAACAAGCATAGTGTAAGTCAGCTTTCACACACACTTATCTCTCAGAACACAGCATGTGGACAGACGTTAGTTCATCTTGCACAAAGGGAACCAGTTGCAGTAGAAACTGTTACTCTGTGTTCTCAGTCTGTTTCCTAGTTCCGGTTTGAAGTTCCTGCTGTTTTCACTGTAAAACCGAGTTGGAGTTAGTACTTCCTCATATACATGTATGGAGTTTAGTTTGTAACTGAAAAGAAATTTTGTGTTCCCAACAAGCTATGTGAAGACGGCTTTCACACACACTTGTCTCTTAGAACTGAGCATGTGGAGAGACGTTCGTTCATCTAGCACAAATGGAACGGGAGGCAGGAGGAACTTTTACTGTGGATTCTCAGTCTGTTTCCTACTGCCGGTTTGAATTTCCTGCAGTTTTCACTGTAAAACCGAGTTGGAGCTAGTACCTCCCCATATATATGTATGGAGTGGTGTTTGCAACTGAAAAGAAACTTAGTGTTAACAACAAGCATAGTGAAGTACGGCTTTCACACACATTTATCTCTCAGAAATGAGCATGTGGAGAGACGTTCGTTCATCTAGCACAAAGGGAATGTGTTGCAGGGGAATCTTTTATTCTAATTTCTCACACTGTTTCCTAGTGCCTTTTTGAAGATACTGCAATTTTCACTGTAAAACCGTGTTGGAGCTTGTACATCCCCATATATATTTATGGAGTGGTGTTTGCAACTGAAAATAAACTTAGTGTTCCCAACAAGCATAGTGTAAGTCAGCTTTCACACACACTTATCTCTCAGAACACAGCATGTGGACAGACGTTAGTTCATCTTGCACAAAGGGAACCAGGTGCAGTAGAAACTGTTACTCTGGGTTCTCAGTCTGTTTCCTAGTTCCGGTTTGAAGTTCCTGCAGTTTTCACTGTAAAACCGAGTTGGAGTTAGTACTTCCCCATATACATGTATGGAGTTTAGTTTGTAACTGAAAAGAAATTTTGTGTTCCCAACAAGCTATGTGAAGACGGCTTCACACACACTTGTCTCTTAGAACTGAGCATGCGGAGAGACGTTAGTTCATCTAGCACAAGGGGGATGGGTTGAGGGGAAACTTTATTCTACTTTGTCAGTCTGTTTCCTAGTGCCTTTTTGAAGATACTGCAGTTTTCACTGTAAAACCGTGTTGGAGCTTGTACATCCCCATATATATATATGGAGTGGTGTTTGCAACTGAAAATAAACTTAGTGTTCCCAACAAGCATAGTGAAAGACGGCTTTCACACACACTTATCTCTCAGAACACAGCATGTGGAGAAACGTTAGTTCATCTTGCACAAAAGGAACAAGTTGCAGTAGAAACTGTTACTCTGGTTTCTCAGTCTGTTTCCTAGTGCCGGTTGGAAGATCCTGCAGTTTTCACTGTAAAATCAAGTTGGATTTTGTACCTCCCTATATATATGTATGGAGTCGAGTTTGCTTGTGAAAGAAGCTTTGTGTTCCCAACAAGCTAGGTGAAGGAAGGCTTTCACACACACTTATCTCTCAGAACACAGCATGTGGAGAGACTTTCGTTCATCTAGCACAAAGGGAACGGGTTGCAGGAGAAAATTTTACTCTGGTTTCTCAGTCAGTTTCCTAGTGCCGGTTGGAAGTTCTTGCAGTCTTCACTCTAAAACAGTGTTGGAGCTAGTACCTCCCCATATATATGTATGGAGTGAAGTTTGCAACTGAAAAGAAACTTAGTGTTCACAACAAGCATAGTGAAGGTCGGCTTTCACACCCTTTTATCTCTGACATCAGAGCATGTGGACAGAATTTCGTTCATCTAGCACAAAGGGAACGGTTTGCAGGAGAAACTTATACTCTGGATTCTCAGTCTGTTTCCTAGTGCCGGTTTGAAGTTCCTGCAGTTTTCAATTTAAAATCGTGTTGGAGCTAGTATCTTCCCATATATATGTATGGAGTGGAGTTTGCAATGGAAAAGGAACTTTGTGTTCCCAACAAGCTAGGTTAAGGACGGCTTTCACACAAAATTATCTCACAGAAATAATCATGGGGAGAGACGTTCGTTCAATTAGCACAAAAAAAAACGGTTTGCAAGGGAAACTTTTACTCTGGTTTCTCAGTCTGTTTCCTAGTGCCTGTTTGATGTTCCTGCAATTTTCACCGTAAAACCGAATTTTAGCTAATACATCCCCATATTTATTTATGGAGTGGTGTTTGCAACTGAAAAGAAACATTGGTTCCCAACAAGCTAGGTGAAGGACGGCGTTCACACACACTTATCTCTCAGAACTGAGCATGTGAAGAGACGTTCATTCATGTAGCACAAAAGGAACGGTTTTCAGGAGGAACTTTTACTTTGGTTTCTCAGTCTGTTTCCTAATGCCGGTTTGAATTTCCTGCAGTTTTCTCTGTAAAACCGAGTGGATTTAGTACCACCCCATATACATTTATGGAGTTATTTTGTAACGGAGAAGAAATTTTGTGTTCCCAACAAGCTAGTTGAAGACGGCTTTCACACACACTTGTCTCTTAGAACTGAGCATGTGGAGAGACTTTCGTTCATCTAGCACAAAGGGAACGGGTTGCAGGAGAAACTTTTACTGTGGATTCTCAGTCTGTTTCCTAGTGCCGATTTGAATATCCTGCAGTTTTCACTGTAAAACCGTGTTGGAGCTTGTACCTCCCCATATAAATATATGGATTGGAGTTTGCAACTGAAAACGAACTTAGTGTTCACAACAAGAATAGTGAAAGGCGGCTTTCACACACAATTATCTCTGAGAACACAGCATGTGGAAAGACGGTCGTTCATCTAGCACAAAGGGAACGAGTTGCAGTAGAAACTGTTACTCTGGTTTCTCAGTCTGTTTCCTAATGCCGGTTTGATATTCCTGCAGTTTTCACTGTAAAACAGATTTGGATCTAGTACCTCCCGTATATATCTATGGATTGGAGTTTGTAACTGAAAAGAAACTTTTTGTTCCCAACAAGCAAAATGAAGGACGGCTTTCACACACACTTATCTCTCAGAATTGACCATGTGGAGAGACTTTCCTTCATCTAGCACATAGGGAACCTGTTGCAGGAGTAAGTTTTTCTCTTTTTTCTCAGTCTTTTTCCTTGTGCATGTTTGAAGTTCCTGCAGTTTTCACTTTAAAATCGAGTTGGAGCTAGTACCTCCCCATATATATGTATGGAATGGAGTTTGCAAATGAAAAGGAACTTTGTGTTCCAAGCAAGCTATGTGTAGGACGGCTTTCACAAACACTTATATCTCAGAACTGAACATGTGGAGAGAGTTTCTTTCATCTAGCATAAAAAAACGGGTTGCAGGAGAAAATTTACTCTGGTTTCACAGTCTGTTTCCTAGTGCCAGTTTGAAATTCCTGCAGTTTTCACTGTAAAACCGAGTTGGAGCTAGTGCTTCCCCATATATATATATGGAGTGGAGTTGGCAACTGAAAAGAAACTTTGTGTTCCCAACAAGCTAGGTGAAGTACGGCATTCACACACACTTATCTCTCAGAACTGAGCCTGTGGAGAGAAGTTCGTTCATCTAGCACAAAGGGAACGGGTTGCAGGAGAAACTTTTAGTCTGGTTTCTCAGTCTGTTTCCTAGTGCCGGTTTGAAGTTCCTGCAATTTTCACTGTAAAACCGATTTGGAGCTAGTACCTCCCCATATATATGTATGGAGTGGAGTTTGCAAAGAAAAAGAATCTTTGAGTTCCCAACAAGCTAGGTGAAGTACGGCTTTCACACACACTTATCTCTGAAAACTTAGCATGTGGAGAGACGTTCGTTCATCTAGCACAAAGGGAACGGTTTGCAGGAGAAACTTTTACTCTGGTTTCTCAGTCTGTTTCCTAGTGCCGGTTGGAAGATCCTGCAGTTTTCACTGTAAAATCGAGTTGGATTTTGTACCTCCCTATATATATGTATGGAGTCGAGTTTGCTTCTGAAAAGAAGCTTTGTGTTCCCAACAAGCTAGGTGAAGGAAGGCTTTCACTCACACTTATCTCTCAGAACTGAGCATGTGGAGAGACTTTCGTTCATCTAGCACAAAGGGAACGGGTTGCAGGAGAAAATTTTACTCTGGTTTCTCAGTCTGTTTCCTAGTGCCTTTTTGAATATACTGCAGTCTTCACTCTAAAACCGTGTTGGAGCTAGTACCTCCCCATATATATGTATGGAGTGGAGTTTGCAACTAAAAAGAAACTTAGTGTTCACAACAAGCATAGTGAAGGTCGGCTTTCACACCCTTTTATCTCTGAGATCAGAGCATGTGGACAGAAGTTCGTTCATCTAGCACAAAGGGAACGGTTTGCAGGAGAAACCTATACTCTGGATTCTCAGTCTGTTTCCTAGTGCCGGTTTGAAGTTCCTGCAGTTTTCACTTTAAAATCGAGTTGGAGCTAGTATCTTCCCATATATATGTATGGAGTGGAGTTTGCAACGGAAAAGGAACTTTGTGTTCCCAACAAGCTAGGTTAAGGACGGCTTTCACACAAAATTATCTCACAGAAATAATCATGGGGAGAGACGTTCGTTCATTTAACACAAAAAAAACGGGTTGCAAGGGAAACTTTTACTCTGGTTTCTCAGTCTGTTTCCTAGTGCCTGTTTGATGTTCCTGCAATTTTCACCGTAAAACCGAATTTTAGCTAATACATACCCATATTTATTTATGGAGTGGAGTTTGCAACTGAAAAGAAACTTTGGTTCCCAACAAGCTAGGTGAAGGACGGCTTTCACACACACTTATCTCTCAGAACTGAGCATGTGAAGAGACGTTCATTCATGTAGCACAAAAGGAACGGCTTGCAGGGGTACCTTTTACTTTGGTTTCTCAGTCTGTTTCCTAATGCCGGTTTGAAGTTCCTGCAGTTTTCTCTGTAAAACCGAGTTGGAGTTAGTACCTCCCCTTATACATGTATGGAGTTATTTTGTAACGGAGAAGAAATTTTGTGTTCCCAACAAGCTAGGTGAAGACGGCTTTCACACACACTTGTCTCTTAAAACTGAGCATGTGGAGAGACATTCGTTCATGTAGCACAAAGGGAACGGGTTGCAGGAGAAACTTTTACTGTGGATCTCAGTCTGTTTCCTAGTGCCGGTTGGAATTTCCTGCAGTTTTCACTGTAAAACCGTGTTGGAGCTTGTACCTCCCCATATAAATGTATGGATTGGAGTTTGCAACTGAAAAGGAACTTAGTGTTCACAACAAGCATAGTGAAAGACGGCTTTCACACACAATTATCTCTGAGAACACAGCATGTGGAGAGACGGTCGTTCATCTAGCACAAAGGGAACGAGTTGCAGTAGAAACCGTTACTTTGGTTTCACAGTCTGCTTCCTAATGCCGGTTTGATATTCCTGCAGTTCTCAGTGTAAAACAGATTTGGATCTAGTCCTCCCCTATATATCTATGGAGTGGAATTTGTAACTGAAAAGAAACTTTTTGTTCCCAACAAGCAAAGTGAAGGACGGCTTTCACACACACTCATCTCTCAGAATTGACCATGTTTAGAGACGTTCCTTCATATAGCACATAGGGAACGGGATGCAGGATTAAATTTTTCTCTGTTTTCTCAGTCTTTTTCTTGTGCATGTTTGAAATTCCTGCAGTTTTCACTTTAAAATCGAGTTGGAGCTAGTACCTCCCCATATATATGTATGGATTGGAGTTTGCAAAATAAAAGGAACTTTGTGTTCCCAACAAGCTATGTGTAGGACAGCTTTCACACACACTTATATCTCAGAACTGAACATGTGGAGAGAGTTTCTTTCATCTAGCACAAAAAAAACGGGTTGCAGGAGAAAATTTACTCTGGTTTCTCAGTCTGTTTCCTAGTGCCAGTTTGAATTTCCTGCAGTTTTCACTGTAAAACCGAGTTGGAGCAAGTTCTTCCCCATATATATGTATGGAGTGGAGTTTGCAACTGAAAAGAAACTTTGTGTTCCCAAAAAGCTAGGTGAAGGACGGCATTCACACACACTTATCTATCAGAAGTGAGCATGTGGAGAGACGTTCGTTCATCTAGCACAAAGGGAACGGGTTGCAGGAGAAACTTTACTCTGGTTTCTCAGTCTGTTTCCTAGTGCCTGTTTGAATTTCCTGCAGTATTCACTGTAAAACCGAGTTGGAGCTAGTACCTCCCCATATATACGTATGGAGAGGAGTTTGCAACTGAAAAGAAACTTTGTGTTCCCAACAAGCTAGGTGAAGTAAGGCTTTCACACACACTTATCTCTCAGAAGTGAGCATGTGGAGAGACGTTCCTTCATCTAGCACAAAGGGAACGGGTTGCAGTAGAAACTGTTACTCTGGTTTCTCAGTCTGTTTCCTAGTGCCGGTTGGAAGTTCCTGCAGTTTTCACTTTAAAATCGTGTTGGAGCTAGTACCTCCCCATATATATGTATGGAGTTGGGTTTGCAAATGAAAAGGAACTATGTTTTCCCAACAAGCTATGTGAAGTACGGCTTTCACACACACTTATCTCTCAGAACTGAACATGTGGTGAGAGTTTCTTTCATCTAGCACAAAAAAACGCGTTGCAGAAGAAAATTTACTCTGGTTTCTCAGTCTGTTTCCTAGTGCCAGTTCGAATTTCCTGCAGTTTTCACTGTAAAACCGAGTTGGAGCAAGTTCTTCCCCATATATATGTATGGAGTGGAGTTTGCAACTGAAAAGAAACTTAGTGTTCACAACAAGCATAGTGAAGTTCGGCTTTCACACCCTTTTATCTCTGAGATCTGAGCATGTGGACAGAAGTTCGTTCATCTAGCACAAAGGGAACTGTTGGCATGAGAAACCTATACTCTGGATTCTCAGTCTGTTTCCTAGTGCCGGTTTGAAGTTCCTGCAGTTTTCACTTTAAAATCGAGTTGGAGCTAGTATCTTCCCATATATATGTATGGAGTGGAGTTTGCAACGGAAAAGGAACTTTGTGTTCCCAACAAGCTAGGTTAAGGACGGCTTTCACACAAAATTGTCTCACAGAAATAATCATGGGGAGAGACGTTCGTTCATTTAGCACAAAAAAAACGGGTTCCAAGGGAAACTTTAACTCTGGTTTCTCAGTCTGTTTCCTAGTGCCGGTGAAGTTCCTGCAGTTTTCACTGTAAAACCGAGTTGGAGCTAGTACCTCCCGAAATATATGTATGGAGAGGTGTTTGCAACTGAAAAGAAACTTTGTGTTCCCAACAAGCTAGTTGAAGGACGGCTTTCACACACACTTATTTGTAAGAAATGACATTCTGGACAGACGTTCGTTCATCTAGCACAAAGGGAAAGTTTTGCAGGAGAAAATATTACTCAGGTTTCTCAGTCTGTTTCCTAGTGCCGGTTTGAAGTTCCTGCAGTTTTCACTGTAAAACCGCGGTGGTTCTTGTACATCCCCATATCTATGTATGGATTGTAGATTGCAACTTAAAGGAAACTATGTTTTCCCTGCAAGCTATTTGAAAAGCGGATTTTACAGACACTTTTCTCTAAGAACTGAGCATGTGGAGAGACGTTCTTTCATCTAGCAAAAAATGAACGGTTTGCAGTGAAAACTTTTACTCTGGTTTCTCCGTCTGTTTCCTAGTGCCGGTTTGAAGTTCCTGCAGTTTTCATTTTAAAATGAGTTGGATCTAGTACATCCCCATATATATGTATGGAGTGGAGTTTGCAACTGAAAAGGAACTTTTTGTTCCCAACAAGCTAGGTTAAGAACGGCTTTCACACAATATTATCTCTCAGAAATGATCATGTGGAGAGACGTTCGTTCATCAAGCTCAAAAAAAAGGGTTGCAGGAGAAACTTTTACTCTGGTTTCTCAGTCTGTTTCCTAGTGCCTGTTTGATGTTCCTGCAGTTTTCACCGAAAAACCGAGTTTTAGCTAATACACCTCCATATATATGTATGGAGTGGAGTTTGCAACTGAAAAGAACCTATGTGTTCCCAACAAGCTAGGTGAAGGACGGCTTTCACACACACTTATCCCTCAGAACTGAGCTTGCGGAGAGACGTTCATTCATCTAGCACAAAAGGAACGGTTTGCAGGAGTAACTTTTACTCTGGTTTCTCTGTCTGTTTCCTAGTGCCTGTTTGAATTTCCTGTAGTTTTCTCTGTAAAACCGAGTTGGAGTTAGTACTTCCCCATATACATGTATGGAGTTTAGTTTGTAACTGAAATGAAATTTTGTGTTCCCAACAAGCTATGTGAAGACGGCTTTCACACACACTTCTCTCGTAGAACTGAGCATGTGGAGAGACGTTAGTTCATCTAGCACAAATGGAACGGGTGGCAGGAGAAACTTTTACTGTGGATTCTCAGTCTGTTTCCTAGTGCCGGTTTGAATTTCCAGCAGTTGTCACTGTAAAACCTTGTTGGAGTTTGTACCTCCCCATATATATTTATGGAGTTTTGTTTGCAACTGAAAATAAATTTAGTGTTCCCAACAAGCATAGTGAAAGTCGGCTTTCACACACACTTTTCTCTCAGAACACAGCATGTGGAGAGACGTTAGTTCATCTTGCACAAAGGGAACCAGTTGCAGTAGAAACTGTTACTCTGGGTTCTCATTCTGTTTCCTAATGCCGGTTTGATGTTCCTGCAGTTTTCACTGTAAAACCGATTTGGAGATTGTACCTCCCCATTTATATGTATGGAGTGGAGTTTGTAACTGAAAAGAAACTTTGTGTTCCCAACAAGCAAAGTGAAGGACGGCTTTCGCACACACTTATCTCTCAGAATTGAGCATAGGAGAGACGTTAGTTCATCTAGCACATAGGGAACTTTTTGCAGGAGTAACATTTTCTCTGTTTTCTCAGTCTGTTTTCTTGTGCATGTTTGAAGTTCCTGCAGTTTTCTCTGTAAAACCGAGTTGGAGTTAGTACTTCCCCATATACATGTATGGAGTTTAGTTTGTAACTGAAAAGAAATTTTGTGTTCCCAACAAGCTATGTGAAGACAGCTTTCACACACACTTGTCTGTTAGAACTGAGCATGTGGAGAGACGTTAGTTCATCTAGCACAAACGGAATGTGTTGCAGGGGAACCTTTTATTCTACTTTCTCAGTCTGTTTCCTAGTGCCTTTTTGAATATACTGCAGTTTTCACTGTAAAACAGTGTTGGAGCTTGTACATCCCCATATATATTTATGGAGTGGTGTTTGCAACTGAAAATAAACTTAGTGTTCCCAACAAGCATAGTGAAAGACGGCTTTCACACACACTTATCTCTCAGAACACAGCATGTGGAGAGACGTTAGTTCATCTTGCACAAAGGGAACGAGTTGCATTAGAAACTGTTACTCTGGTTTCTCAGTCTGTTTCCTAGTGCCGGTTGGAAGTTCCTGCAGTTTTCACTTTAGAATCGTGTTGGAGGTAGTACCTCCCCATATATATGTATGGAGTTGAGTTTGCAAATGAAAAGGAACTATGTGTTCCCAACAAGCTATGTGAAGGACGGCTTTCACACACACTTATCTCTCAGTACTGAACATTTGGAGAGAGTTTCTTTCATCTAGCACAAAAAAATGCGTTGCAGAAGAAAATTTACTCTGGTTTCTCAGTCTGTTTCCTAGTGCCGGTTGGAAGATCCTGCAGTTTTCACTGTAAAATCGAGTTGGATTTTGTACCTCCCTATATATATGTATGGAGTCGAGTTTGCTTCTGAAAAGAAGCTTTGTGTTCCCAACAAGCTAGGTGAAGGAAGGCTTTCACTCACACTTATCTCTCAGAACTGAGCATGTGGAGAGACTTTCGTTCATCTAGCACAAAGGGAACGGGTTGCAGGAGAAAATTTTACTCTGGTTTCTCAGTCTGTTTCCTAGTGCCTTTTTGAATATACTGCAGTCTTCACTCTAAAACCGTGTTGGAGCTAGTACCTCCCCATATATATGTATGGAGTGGAGTTTGCAACTAAAAAGAAACTTAGTGTTCACAACAAGCATAGTGAAGGTCGGCTTTCACACCCTTTTATCTCTGAGATCAGAGCATGTGGACAGAAGTTCGTTCATCTAGCACAAAGGGAACGGTTTGCAGGAGAAACCTATACTCTGGATTCTCAGTCTGTTTCCTAGTGCCGGTTTGAAGTTCCTGCAGTTTTCACTTTAAAATCGAGTTGGAGCTAGTATCTTCCCATATATATGTATGGAGTGGAGTTTGCAACGGAAAAGGAACTTTGTGTTCCCAACAAGCTAGGTTAAGGACGGCTTTCACACAAAATTATCTCACAGAAATAATCATGGGGAGAGACGTTCGTTCATTTAACACAAAAAAAACGGGTTGCAAGGGAAACTTTTACTCTGGTTTCTCAGTCTGTTTCCTAGTGCCTGTTTGATGTTCCTGCAATTTTCACCGTAAAACCGAATTTTAGCTAATACATACCCATATTTATTTATGGAGTGGAGTTTGCAACTGAAAAGAAACTTTGGTTCCCAACAAGCTAGGTGAAGGACGGCTTTCACACACACTTATCTCTCAGAACTGAGCATGTGAAGAGACGTTCATTCATGTAGCACAAAAGGAACGGCTTGCAGGGGTACCTTTTACTTTGGTTTCTCAGTCTGTTTCCTAATGCCGGTTTGAAGTTCCTGCAGTTTTCTCTGTAAAACCGAGTTGGAGTTAGTACCTCCCCTTATACATGTATGGAGTTATTTTGTAACGGAGAAGAAATTTTGTGTTCCCAACAAGCTAGGTGAAGACGGCTTTCACACACACTTGTCTCTTAAAACTGAGCATGTGGAGAGACATTCGTTCATGTAGCACAAAGGGAACGGGTTGCAGGAGAAACTTTTACTGTGGATCTCAGTCTGTTTCCTAGTGCCGGTTGGAATTTCCTGCAGTTTTCACTGTAAAACCGTGTTGGAGCTTGTACCTCCCCATATAAATGTATGGATTGGAGATTGCAACTGAAAAGGAACTTAGTGTTCACAACAAGCATAGTGAAAGACGGCTTTCACACACAATTATCTCTGAGAACACAGCATGTGGAGAGACGGTCGTTCATCTAGCACAAAGGGAACGAGTTGCAGTAGAAACCGTTACTTTGGTTTCACAGTCTGCTTCCTAATGCCGGTTTGATATTCCTGCAGTTCTCAGTGTAAAACAGATTTGGATCTAGTCCTCCCCTATATATCTATGGAGTGGAATTTGTAACTGAAAAGAAACTTTTTGTTCCCAACAAGCAAAGTGAAGGACGGCTTTCACACACACTCATCTCTCAGAATTGACCATGTTTAGAGACGTTCCTTCATATAGCACATAGGGAACGGGATGCAGGATTAAATTTTTCTCTGTTTTCTCAGTCTTTTTCTTGTGCATGTTTGAAATTCCTGCAGTTTTCACTTTAAAATCGAGTTGGAGCTAGTACCTCCCCATATATATGTATGGATTGGAGTTTGCAAAATAAAAGGAACTTTGTGTTCCCAACAAGCTATGTGTAGGACGGCTTTCACACACACTTATATCTCAGAACTGAACATGTGGAGAGAGTTTCTTTCATCTAGCACAAAAAAAACGGGTTGCAGGAGAAAATTTACTCTGGTTTCTCAGTCTGTTTCCTAGTGCCAGTTTGAATTTCCTGCAGTTTTCACTGTAAAACCGAGTTGGAGCAAGTTCTTCCCCATATATATGTATGGAGTGGAGTTTGCAACTGAAAAGAAACTTTGTGTTCCCAAAAAGCTAGGTGAAGGACGGCATTCACACACACTTATCTATCAGAAGTGAGCATGTGGAGAGACGTTCGTTCATCTAGCACAAAGGGAACGGGTTGCAGGAGAAACTTTACTCTGGTTTCTCAGTCTGTTTCCTAGTGCGTGTTTGAATTTCCTGCAGTATTCACTGTAAAACCGAGTTGGAGCTAGTACCTCCCCATATATACGTATGGAGAGGAGTTTGCAACTGAAAAGAAACTTTGTGTTCCCAACAAGCTAGGTGAAGTAAGGCTTTCACACACACTTATCTCTCAGAAGTGAGCATGTGGAGAGACGTTCCTTCATCTAGCACAAAGGGAACGGGTTGCAGTAGAAACTGTTACTCTGGTTTCTCAGTCTGTTTCCTAGTGCCGGTTGGAAGTTCCTGCAGTTTTCACTTTAAAATCGTGTTGGAGCTAGTACCTCCCCATATATATGTATGGAGTTGGGTTTGCAAATAAAAGGAACTATGTTTTCCCAACAAGCTATGTGAAGTACGGCTTTCACACACACTTATCTCTCAGAACTGAACATGTGGTGAGAGTTTCTTTCATCTAGCACAAAAAAACGCGTTGCAGAAGAAAATTTACTCTGGTTTCTCAGTTTGTTTCCTAGTGCCAGTTCGAATTTCCTGCAGTTTTCACCGTAAAACCGAGTTGGAGCAAGTTCTTCCCCATATATATGTATGGAGTGGAGTTTGCAACTGAAAAGAAACTTAGTGTTCACAACAAGCATAGTGAAGTTCGGCTTTCACACCCTTTTATCTCTGAGATCTGAGCATGTGGACAGAAGTTCGTTCATCTAGCACAAAGGGAACTGTTGGCATGAGAAACCTATACTCTGGATTCTCAGTCTGTTTCCTAGTGCCGGTTTGAAGTTCCTGCAGTTTTCACTTTAAAATCGAGTTGGAGCTAGTATCTTCCCATATATATGTATGGAGTGGAGTTTGCAACGGAAAAGGAACTTTGTGTTCCCAACAAGCTAGGTTAAGGACGGCTTTCACACAAAATTGTCTCACAGAAATAATCATGGGGAGAGACGTTCGTTCATTTAGCACAAAAAAAACGGGTTCCAAGGGAAACTTTAACTCTGGTTTCTCAGTCTGTTTCCTAGTGCCGGTGAAGTTCCTGCAGTTTTCACTGTAAAACCGAGTTGGAGCTAGTACCTCCCGAAATATATGTATGGAGAGGTGTTTGCAACTGAAAAGAAACTTTGTGTTCCCAACAAGCTAGTTGAAGGACGGCTTTCACACACACTTATTTGTAAGAAATGACATTCTGGACAGACGTTCGTTCATCTAGCACAAAGGGAAAGTTTTGCAGGAGAAAATATTACTCAGGTTTCTCAGTCTGTTTCCTAGTGCCGGTTTGAAGTTCCTGCAGTTTTCACTGTAAAACCGCGGTGGTTCTTGTACATCCCCATATCTATGTATGGATTGTAGATTGCAACTTAAAGGAAACTATGTTTTCCCTGCAAGCTATTTGAAAAGCGGATTTTACAGACACTTTTCTCTAAGAACTGAGTATGTGGAGAGACGTTCTTTCATCTAGCAAAAAATGAACGGTTTGCAGTGAAAACTTTTACTCTGGTTTCTCCGTCTGTTTCCTAGTGCCGGTTTGAAGTTCCTGCAGTTTTCATTTTAAAATGAGTTGGATCTAGTACATCCCCATATATATGTATGGAGTGGAGTTTGCAACTGAAAAGGAACTTTTTGTTCCCAACAAGCTAGGTTAAGAACGGCTTTCACACAATATTATCTCTCAGAAATGATCATGTGGAGAGACGTTCGTTCATCAAGCTCAAAAAAAAGGGTTGCAGGAGAAACTTTTACTCTGGTTTCTCAGTCTGTTTCCTAGTGCCTGTTTGATGTTCCTGCAGTTTTCACCGAAAAACCGAGTTTTAGCTAATACACCTCCATATATATGTATGGAGTGGAGTTTGCAACTGAAAAGAACCTATGTGTTCCCAACAAGCTAGGTGAAGGACGGCTTTCACACACACTTATCCCTCAGAACTGAGCTTGCGGAGAGACGTTCATTCATCTAGCACAAAAGGAACGGTTTGCAGGAGTAACTTTTACTCTGGTTTCTCTGTCTGTTTCCTAGTGCCTGTTTGAATTTCCTGTAGTTTTCTCTGTAAAACCGAGTTGGAGTTAGTACTTCCCCATATACATGTATGGAGTTTAGTTTGTAACTGAAATGAAATTTTGTGTTCCCAACAAGCTATGTGAAGACGGCTTTCACACACACTTCTCTCGTAGAACTGAGCATGTGGAGAGACGTTAGTTCATCTAGCACAAATGGAACGGGTGGCAGGAGAAACTTTTACTGTGGATTCTCAGTCTGTTTCCTAGTGCCGGTTTGAATTTCCAGCAGTTGTCACTGTAAAACCTTGTTGGAGTTTGTACCTCCCCATATATATTTATGGAGTTTTGTTTGCAACTGAAAATAAACTTAGTGTTCCCAACAAGCATAGTGAAAGTCGGCTTTCACACACACTTTTCTCTCAGAACACAGCATGTGGAGAGACGTTAGTTCATCTTGCACAAAGGGAACCAGTTGCAGTAGAAACTGTTACTCTGGGTTCTCATTCTGTTTCCTAATGCTGGTTTGATGTTCCTGCAGTTTTCACTGTAAAACCGATTTGGAGATTGTACCTCCCCATTTATATGTATGGAGTGGAGTTTGTAACTGAAAAGAAACTTTGTGTTCCCAACAAGCAAAGTGAAGGACGGCTTTCACACACACTTATCTCTCAGAATTGAGCATAGGAGAGACGTTCGTTCATCTAGCACATAGGGAACTTTTTGCAGGAGTAACATTTTCTCTGTTTTCTCAGTCTGTTTTCTTGTGCATGTTTGAAGTTCCTGCAGTTTTCTCTGTAAAACCGAGATGGAGTTAGTAATTCCCCATATACATGTATGGAGTTTAGTTTGTAACTGAAAAGAAATTTTGTGTTCCCAACAAGCTATGTGAAGACAGCTTTCACACACACTTGTCTGTTAGAACTGAGCATGTGGAGAGACGTTAGTTCATCTAGCACAAACGGAATGTGTTGCAGGGGAACCTTTTATTCTACTTTCTCAGTCTGTTTCCTAGTGCCTTTTTGAATATACTGCAGTTTTCACTGTAAAACAGTGTTGGAGCTTGTACATCCCCATATATATTTATGGAGTGGTGTTTGCAACTGAAAATAAACTTAGTGTTCCCAACAAGCATAGTGAAAGACGGCTTTCACACACACTTATCTCTCAGAACACAGCATGTGGAGAGACGTTAGTTCATCTTGCACAAAGGGAACGAGTTGCATTAGAAACTGTTACTCTGGTTTCTCAGTCTGTTTCCTAGTGCTGTTGGAAGTTCCTGCAGTTTTCACTTTAGAATCGTGTTGGAGGTAGTACCTCCCCATATATATGTATGGAGTTGAGTTTGCAAATGAAAAGGAACTATGTGTTCCCAACAAGCTATGTGAAGGACGGCTTTCACACACACTTATCTCTCAATACTGAACATTTGGAGAGAGTTTCTTTCATCTAGCACAAAAAAATGCGTTGCAGAAGAAAATTTACTCTGGTTTCTCAGTCTGTTTCCTAGTGCCGGTTGGAAGATCCTGCAGTTTTCACTGTAAAATCGAGTTGGATTTTGTACCTCCCTATATATATGTATGGAGTCGAGTTTGCTTCTGAAAAGAAGCTTTGTGTTCCCAACAAGCTAGGTGAAGGAAGGCTTTCACTCACACTTATCTCTCAGAACTGAGCATGTGGAGAGACTTTCGTTCATCTAGCACAAAGGGAACGGGTTGCAGGAGAAAATTTTACTCTGGTTTCTCAGTCTGTTTCCTAGTGCCGGTTTGAAGTTCTTGCAGTCTTCACTCTAAAACCGTGTTGGAGCTAGTACCTCCCCATATATATGTATGGAGTGGAGTTTGCAACTAAAAAGAAACTTAGTGTTCACAACAAGCATAGTGAAGGTCGGCTTTCACACCCTTTTATCTCTGAGATCAGAGCATGTGGACAGAAGTTCGTTCATCTAGCACAAAGGGAACGGTTTGCAGGAGAAACCTATACTCTGGATTCTCAGTCTGTTTCCTAGTGCCGGTTTGAAGTTCCTGCAGTTTTCACTTTAAAATCGAGTTGGAGCTAGTATCTTCCCATATATATGTATGGAGTGGAGTTTGCAACGGAAAAGGAACTTTGTGTTCCCAACAAGCTAGGTTAAGGACGGCTTTCACACAAAATTATCTCACAGAAATAATCATGGGGAGAGACGTTCGTTCATTTAACACAAAAAAAACGGGTTGCAAGGGAAACTTTTACTCTGGTTTCTCAGTCTGTTTCCTAGTGCCTGTTTGATGTTCCTGCAATTTTCACCGTAAAACCGAATTTTAGCTAATACATACCCATATTTATTTATGGAGTGGAGTTTGCAACTGAAAAGAAACTTTGGTTCCCAACAAGCTAGGTGAAGGACAGCTTTCACACACACTTATCTCTCAGAACTGAGCATGTGAAGACACGTTCATTCATGTAGCACAAAAGGAACGGCTTGCAGGGGTATCTTTTACTTTGGTTTCTCAGTCTGTTTCCTAATGCCGGTTTGAAGTTCCTGCAGTTTTCTCTGTAAAACCGAGTTGGAGTTAGTACCTCCCCTTATACATGTATGGAGTTATTTTGTAACGGAGAAGAAATTTTGTGTTCCCAACAAGCTAGGTGAAGACGGCTTTCACACACACTTGTCTCTTAAAACTGAGCATGTGGAGAGACATTCGTTCATGTAGCACAAAGGGAACGGGTTGCAGGAGAAACTTTTACTGTGGATCTCAGTCTGTTTCCTAGTGCCGGTTGGAATTTCCTGCAGTTTTCACTGTAAAACCGTGTTGGAGCTTGTACCTCCCCATATAAATGTATGGATTGGAGTTTGCAACTGAAAAGGAACTTAGTGTTCACAACAAGCATAGTGAAAGACGGCTTTCACACACAATTATCTCTGAGAACACAGCATGTGGAGAGACGGTCGTTCATCTAGCACAAAGGGAACGAGTTGCAGTAGAAACCGTTACTTTGGTTTCACAGTCTGCTTCCTAATGCCGGTTTGATATTCCTGCAGTTCTCAGTGTAAAACAGATTTGGATCTAGTCCTCCCCTATATATCTATGGAGTGGAATTTGTAACTGAAAAGAAACTTTTTGTTCCCAACAAGCAAAGTGAAGGACGGCTTTCACACACACTCATCTCTCAGAATTGACCATGTTTAGAGAAGTTCCTTCATATAGCACATAGGGAACGGGATGCAGGATTAAATTTTTCTCTGTTTTCTCAGTCTTTTTCTTGTGCATGTTTGAAATTCCTGCAGTTTTCACTTTAAAATCGAGTTGGAGCTAGTACCTCCCCATATATATGTATGGAGTGGAGTTTGCAAAATAAAAGGAACTTTGTGTTCCCAACAAGCTATTTGTAGGACGGCTTTCACACACACTTATATCTCAGAACTGAACATGTGGAGAGAGTTTCTTTCATCTAGCACAAAAAAAACGGGTTGCAGGAGAAAATTTACTCTGGTTTCTCAGTCTGTTTCCTAGTGCCAGTTTGAATTTCCTGCAGTTTTCACTGTAAAACCGAGTTGGAGCAAGTTCTTCCCCATATATATGTATGGAGTGGAGTTTGCAACTGAAAAGAAACTTTGTGTTCCCAAAAAGCTAGGTGAAGGACGGCATTCACACACACTTATCTATCAGAAGTGAGCATGTGGAGAGACGTTCGTTCATCTAGCACAAAGGGAACGGGTTGCAGGAGAAACTTTACTCTGGTTTCTCAGTCTGTTTCCTAGTGCCTGTTTGAAGATCCTGCAATTTTCACTGTAAAATCGATTTGGAGATAGTACCTCCCCATATATATGTATCTAGTGGAGTTTGCAAATGAAAAGAATCTTTGTGTTCCCAACAAGCTAAGTGAAGTGCGGCTTTCACACACACTTATCTCTGAGATCTTAGCATGTGGAGAGACGTTCGTTCATCTAGCACAAAGGGAACGGTTTGCAGGAGAACCTTTACTGTGGTTTCTCAGTCTGTTTCCTAGTGCCTGTTTGAATTTCCTGCAGTATTCACTGTAAAACCGAGTTGGAGCTAGTACCTCCCCATATATACGTATGGAGAGGAGTTTGCAACTGAAAAGAAACTTTGTGTTCCCAACAAGCTAGGTGAAGTAAGGCTTTCACACACACTTATCTCTCAGAAGTGAGCATGTGGAGAGACGTTCCTTCATCTAGCACAAAGGGAACGGGTTGCAGTAGAAACTGTTACTCTGGTTTCTCAGTCTGTTTCCTAGTGCCGGTTGGAAGTTCCTGCAGTTTTCACTTTAAAATCGTGTTGGAGCTAGTACCTCCCCGTATATATGTATGGAGTTGGGTTTGCAAATGAAAAGGAACTATGTTTTCCCAACAAGCTATGTGAAGTACGGCTTTCACACACACTTATCTCTCAGAACTGAACATGTGGTGAGAGTTTCTTTCATCTAGCACAAAAAAACGCGTTGCAGAAGAAAATTTACTCTGGTTTCTCAGTCTGTTTCCTAGTGCCGGTTTGAAGATCCTGCAGTTTTCACTGTAAAATCGAGTTGGATTTTGTACCTCCCTATATATATGTATGGAGTCGAGTTTGCTTCTGAAAAGAAGCTTTGTGTTCCCAACAAGCTAGGTGAAGGAAGGGTTTCACACACACTTATCTCTCAGAACTGAGCATGTGGAGAGACTTTCGTTCATCTAGCACAAAGGGAACGGGTTGCAGGAGAAAATTTTACTCTGGTTTCTCAGTCTGTTTCCTAGTGCCGGTTTGAAGTTCTTGCAGTCTTCACTCTAAAACCGTGTTGGAGCTAGTACCTCCCCATATATATGTATGGAGTGGAGTTTGCAACTGAAAAGAAACTTAGTGTTCACAACAAGCATAGTGAAGTTCGGCTTTCACACCCTTTTATCTCTGAGATCAGAGCATGTGGACAGAAGTTCGTTTATCTAGCACAAAGGGAACGGTTTGCAGGAGAAACCTATACTCTGGATTCTCAGTCTGTTTCCTAGTGCCGGTTTGAAGTTCCTGCAGTTTTCACTTTAAAATCGAGTTGGAGCTAGTATCTTACCATATATATGTATGGAGTGGAGTTTGCAACGGAAAAGGAACTTTGTGTTCCCAACAAGCTAGGTTTAGGACTTCTTTCACACAAAATTATCTCTGAGAACACAGCATGTGGAGAGACGGTCGTTCATCTAACACAAAGTGAACGAGTTTCAGTAGAAACTGTTACTCTGGTTTCTCAGTCTGTTTCCTAATTCCGGTTTGATATTCCTGCAGTTTTCACTGTAAAACAGATTTGGCTCTAGTATCTCCCCATATATATGTATTGAGTGGGGTTTGCAACTGAAAGGAAACTTTGTGTTCCCAACAAGCGAGTTGAAGGACGGCTTTCACACACACTTATTTGTAAGAAATGACATTCTGGAGAGACGTTCGTTCATCTAGCACAAAGGTAAAGTTTTGCAGGAGAAAATTTTACTCCGGTTTCTTAGTCTGTTTCCTAGTGCCGCTTTGAAATTCCTGCACTTTTCACTGTAAAACCGAGGTGGGGATTGTACATCCCCATATCTATGTATGGATTGTAGATTGCAACTTAAACGAAACTATGTTTTCCCTGCAAGCTAGTTGAAAGGAGGATTTTACAGACACTTATCTCTAAGAACTAAGCATGTGGAGAGACGTTCTTTCATCTAGCAAAAAATGAACGGTTTGCAGGGAAAATTTTACTCTGGTTTCTCCGTCTGTTTCCTAGTGCCAGTTTGATGTTCTTGCAGTTTTCACTGTAAAACTGAGTTGCAGGTAGTTGTTCCCCTTATATATGTATGGATGGTAGTTTGCATTTTAAAACAATGTTTGTGTTCCCAAAAGCTAGGGGAAGGACAGGATTCACACAAAGTTTTCTCTATGAACTGAGCATGTGAAGAGACGTTCGTTCATCTAGCACAAATGGAATGGGTTGCAGGAGGAACTATTACTCAGAATTCTCAGTCTGTTTCCTAGTTCCGGTTTGAATTCCTGAAGTTTTCACTGTAAAACCGAGTTGGAGCTAGTACTTCCCCATATATATGTATGGAGTGGAGTTTGCAACTGAAAAGAAACTTTGTGTTCCAAAGAAGCTAGGTGAAGGACAGCATTCACACACACTTATCTCTCAGAAATGAGCATGTGGAGAGACTTTCGTTCATCTAGCACAAAGGGAACGGGTTGCAGGGGAAACTTTTACTGTGGATTCTCAGTCTGTTTCCTAGTGCCGGTTTTAATTTCCTGCACTTTTCACTGTAAATCCGAGTTGGAGCTAGTACCTCCCCATATATATGTATTGAGTGGAGTTTGCAACTGAAAGGAATCTTTGTGTTCCCAACAAGCTAGTTGAAGGACGGCTTTCACACACACTTATTTGTAAGAAATGACATTCTGGAGAGACTTTCGTTCATCTAGCACAAAGGGAAAGTTTTGCATTGGAAAATTTTACTCCGGTTTCTCAGTCTGTTTCCTAGTGCCGGTTTGAAGTTCCTGCAGTTTTCACTGTAAAACCGAGGTGGGGCTTGTACATCCCCATATCTATGTATGGATTGTAGATTGCAACTTAAAGGAAACTATGTTTTCCCTGCAAGCTAGTTGAAAGGCGGATTTTACAGACACTTTTCTCTAACAACTGAGCATGTGGAGAAATGTTCTTTCATCTAGCAAAAAATGAACTGTTTGCAGGGAAAACTTTTACTCTGGTTTCTCCGTCTGTTTCCTAGTGCTGGTTTGAAGTTCCTGCAGTTTTCATTTTAAAATGAGTTGGATCTAGTACATCCCCATATATATGTATGGAGTGGAGTTTGCAACTGAAAAGGAACTTTGTGTTCCCAACAAGCTAGGGTAAGAACGGCTTTCACACAATATTATCTCTCAGAAATGATCATGTGGAGAGACGTTCGTTCATCTAGCTCAAAAAAAAGGGTTGCAGGAGAAACTTTTACTCTGGTTTCTCAGTCTGTTTCCTAGTGCCTGTTTGATGTTCCTGCAGTTTTCACCGAAAAACCGAGTTTTAGCTAATACACCTCCATATATATGTATGGAGTGGAGTTTGCAACTGAAAAGAAACTTTGGTTCCCAACAAGCTAGGTGAAGGACGGCTTTCACACACACTTATCTCTCAGAACTGAGCATGTGAAGAGACGTTCATTCATGTAGCACAAAAGGAACGGTTTGCAGGAGGAACTTTTACTTTGGTTTCTCAGTCTGTTTCCTAGTGCCGGTTTGAAGATCCTGCAGTTTTCACTGTAAAATCGAGTTGGATTTTGTACCTCCCTATATATATATATGGATTCGTGTTTGCTTCTGAATAGAAGCTTTGTGTTCCCAACAAGCTATGTGAAGGACGGCTTTCACACACACTTATCTCTGAGAACTGAGCATGTGGAGAGACTTTCGTTCATGTAGCACAAAGGGAACTGTTTGCAGGAGAAAATTTTACTCTGGTTTCTCAGTCTGTTTCCTAGTGCCGGTTGGAAGTTCTTGCAGTCTTCACTCTAAAACCGTTTTGGAGCAATTACCTTCCCATATGTATGTATGGAGTGGAGTTTGCAACTGAAAAGAATCTTAGTGTTCACAACAAGCATAGTGAAGTTCGGCTTTCACACCCTTTTATCTCTGAGATCTGAGCATGTGGACAGAAGTTCGTTCATCTAGCACAAAGGGAACTGTTGGCATGAGAAACCTATACTCTGGATTCTCAGTCTGTTTCCTAGTGCCGGTTTGAAGTTCCTGCAGTTTTCACTTTAAAATCGAGTTGGAGCTAGTATCTTCCCATATATATGTATGGAGTGGAGTTTGCAACGGAAAAGGAACTTTGTGTTCCCAACAAGCTAGGTTAAGGACGGCTTTCACACAAAATTGTCTCACAGAAATAATCATGGGGAGAGACGTTCGTTCATTTAGCACAAAAAAAACGTGTTCCAAGGGAAACTTTAACTCTGGTTTCTCAGTCTGTTTCCTAGTGCCAGTGAAGTTCCTGCAGTTTTCACTGTAAAACCGAGTTGGAGCTAGTACCTCCCCATATATATGTATTGAGTGGAGTTTGCAACTGAAAGGAAACTTTGTGTTCCCAACAAGCTAGTTGAAGGACGGCTTTCACACACACTTATTTGTAAGAAATGACATTCTGGAGAGACGTTCGTTCATCTAGCACAAAGGGAAAGTTTTGCAGGAAAAAATTTTACTCCGGTTTCTTAGTCTGTTTCCTAGTGCCGCTTTGAAGTTCCTGGAGTTTTCACTGTAAAACCGAGGTGGGGCTTGTACATCCCCATATCTATGTATGGATTGTAGATTGCAACTTAAAGGAAACTATGTTTTCCCTGCAAGCTAGTTGAAAGGAGGGTTTTACAGACACTTATCTCTAAGAACTAAGCATGTGGAGAGACGTTCTTTCATCTAGCAAAAAATGAACGGTTTGCAGGGAAAATTTTACTCTGTTTTCTCCATCTGTTTCCTAGTGCCGGTTTGATGTTCCTGCAGTTTTCACTGTAAAACTGAGTTGCAGGTAGTAGTTCCCCTTATATATGTATGGAGGGTAGTTTGCATTTTAAAAGAAAGTTTGTGTTCCCAACAAGCTAGGGGAAGGACAGGTTTCACACAAAATTTTCTCTAAGAACTGAGCATGTGGAGAGACTTTCGTTCATCTACCACAAAGGGAACGGGTTGCAGGAGAAACTTTTACTGTGGCTTCTCAGTCTGTTTCCTAGTGCTGGTTTGAATTTCCTGCAGTTTTCAGTGTAAAACCGAGTTGGAGCTAGTACCTCCCCATATATATGTATTGAGTGGAGTTTGCAACTGAAAGGAAACTTTGTGTTCCCAACAAGCTAGTTGAAGGACGGCTTTCACACACACTTATTTGTAAGGAATGACATTCTGGAGAGACGTTCGTTCATCTAGCACAAAGGGAAAGTTTTGCAGGGGAAAATTTTACTCCTGTATCTCAGTCTGTTTCCTAGTGCCGGTTTGAAGTTCCTGCAGTTTTCACTGTAAAACCGAGGTGGGGCTTGTACATCCCCATATCTATGTATGGATTGTAGATTGCAACTTAAAGGAAACTATGTTTTCCCTGCAAGCTAGTTGAAAGGCGGATTTTACAGACACTTTTCTCTAAAAACTAATCATGTGGAGAGACGTTCGTTCATCTAGCTCAAAAAAAAGGGTTGCAGGAGAAACTTTTACTCTGGTTTCTCAGTCTGTTTCCTAGTGCCTGTTTGATGTTCCTGCAGTTTTCACCGATAAACCGAGTTTTAGCTAATACACCTCCATATATATGTATGGAGTGGAGTTTGCAACTGAAAAGAAACTTTGGTTCTCAACAAGCAAGGTGAAGGACGGCTTTCACACACACAAATCTCTCAGAACTGAGCATGTGAAGAGACGTTCATTCATGTAGCACAAAAGGAACGGTTTGCAGGAGGAACTTTTAATTTGGTTTCTCAGTCTGTTTCCAAGTGACGGTTTGAAGATCCTGCAGTTTTCACTGTAAAATCGAGTTGGACTTTGTACCTCCCTATATATATGTATGGAGTCGAGTTTGCTTCTGAAAAGAAGCTTTGTGTTTCCAACAAGCTATGTGAAGGACGGCTTTCACACACACTTATCTCTCAGAACTGAGCATGTGGAGAGACTTTCGTTCATGTAGCACAAAGGGAACGGTTTGCAGGAGGAAATTTTACTCTGGTTTATCAGTCTGTTTCCTAGTGCCGGTTTGAAGTTCTTGCAGACTTCAGTCTAAAACCGTGTTGGAGTTAGTACCTCCCCATATATATGTATGGAGTGGAGTTTGCAACTGAAAAGTATCTTAGTGTTCACAACAAGCATAGTGAAGTTCGGCTTTCACACCCTTTTATCTCTGAGATCTGAGCATGTGGACAGAAGTTCGTTCATCTAGCACAAAGGGAACGGTTGGCAGGAGAAACCTATACTCCGGATTCTCAGTCTGTTTCCTAGAGCCGGTTTGAAGTTCCTAAAGATTTCTCTGTAAAACCGAGTTGGAGTTAGTACCTCCCCATATACATGTATGGAGTTATTTTGTAACGGAGAAGAAATTTTGTGTTCCCAACAAGCTAGGTGAAGACGGCTTTCACACACACTTGTCTCTTAGAACTGAGCATGTGGAGAGACTTTCGTTCATCTAGCACAAAGGGAACGGGTTGCAGGAGAAACTTTTACTGTGGATTCTCAGTCTGTTTCCTAGTGCCGGTTTGAATTTCCTGCAGATTTCACTGTAAAACCTTGTTGGAGCTTGTACCTCCCCATATAAATGTATGGATTGGAGTTTGCAACTGAAAAGGAACTTAGTGTTCACAACAAGCATAGTGAAAGACGGCTTTCACACACAATTATCTCTGAGAACACAGCATGTGGAGAGACGGTTGTTCATCTAGCACAAAGGGAACGAGTTGCAGTAGAAACCGTTACTTTGGTTTCACAGTCTGCTTCCTAATGCCGGTTTGATATTCCTGCAGTTTTCAGTGTAAAACAGATTTGGATCTAGTCCTCCCCTATATATCTATGGAGTGGAATTTGTAACTGAAAAGAAACTTTTTGTTCCCAACAAGCAAAGTGAAACACGGCTTTCACACACACTCATCTCTCAGAATTGACCATGTTTAGAGACGTTCCTTCATATAGCACATAGGGAACGGGATGCAGGATTAAATTTTTCTCTGTTTTCTCAGTCATTTTCTTGTGCATGTTTGAAATTCCTGCAGTTTTCACTTTAAAATCGAGTTGGAGCTAGTACCTCCCCATATATATGTATGGAGTGGAGTTTGCAAAATAAAAGGAACTTTGTGTTCCCAACAAGCTATGTGTAGGACGGCTTTCACACACACTTATATCTCAGAACATAACATGTGGAGAGAGGTTCGTTCATCTAGCACAAAAAAACGGGTTGCAGGAGAAAATTTACTCTGGTTTCTCAGTCTGTTTCCTAGTGCCAGTTTGAAGTTCCTGCAGTTTTCACTGTAAAACCGAGTTGGAGCTAGTACCTCCCCATATATATGTATTGAGTGGAGTTTGCAACTGAAAGGAATCTTTGTGTTCCCAACAAGCTAGTTGAAGGACGGCTTTCACACACACTTATTTGTAAGAAATTACATTCTGGAGAGACGTTCGTTCATCTAGCACAAAGGAAAGTTTTGCAGGAGAAAATTTTACTCCGGTATTTTAGTCTGTTTCCTAGTGCCGCTTTGAAGTTCCTGCAGTTTTCACTGTAAAACCGAGTTGGGGCTTGTACATCCCCATATATATGTATGGATTGTAGATTGCAACTTAAAGGAAACTATGTTTTCCCTGCAAGCTAGTTGAAAGGAGGATTTTACAGACACTTATCTCTAAGAACTAAGCATGTGGAGAGACGTTCTTTCATCTAGCAAAAATGAACGATTTGCAGGGAAAATTTTACTCTGGTTTCTCCGTCTGTTTCCTAGTGCCGGTTTGATGTTCCTGCAGTTTTCACTGTAAAACTGAGTTGCAGCTAGTAGTTCCCCATATATATGTATGGAGGGTAGTTTGCATTTTGAAAGAAATTTTGTGTTCCCAACAAGCTAGGGGAAGGACCGGTTTCACCCAAAGTTTTCTCTAAGAACTGAGCATGTGAAGAGACGTTCGTTCATCTAGCACAAATGGAATGGGTTGCAGGAGGAACTTTTACTCAGAATTCTCAGTCTGTTTCCTAGTTCCGGATTGAAGTTCCTGAAGTTTTCACTATAAAACCGAGTTGGAGCTAGTACTTCCCCATATATATGTATGGAGTGGAGTTTGCAACTGAAAAGAAACTTTGTGTTCCAAAGCAGCTAGGTGAAGTACGGCATTCACACACACTTATCTCTCAGAACTGAACATGTGGAGAGACGTTCGTTCATCTAGCACAAAGGGAACGGGTTGCAGGAGAAACTTTTACTCTGGTTTCTCAGTCTGTTTCCTAGTGCCGGTTTGAAGTTCCTGCAGTTTTCACTCTAAAACCGAGTTGGAGCTAGTACATCCCGAAATATATGTATGGAGAGGTGTTTGCAACTGAAAAGATGCTTTGTGTTCCCAACAAGCTAGGTGAAGGTGGCTTTCACACACACTTATCCCTCAGAAGTGAGCATGCGGAGAGACGTTCATTCATCTAGCACAAAAGGAACGGTTTGCAGGAGGAACTGTTACTCTGGTTTCTCTGTCTGTTTCCTAGTGCAGGTTTGAATTTCCTGTAGTTTTCTCTGTAAAACCGAGTTGGAGTTAGTATTTCCCCATATACATTTGTGGAGTTTAGTTTGTAACTGAAAAGAAATTTTGTGTTCCCAACAAGCTATGTGAAGACGGCTTTCACACACACTTGTCTCTTTGAACTGAGCATGTGGAGAGACTTTCGTTCATCTAGCACAAATGGAACGGGTGGCAGGAGAAATTTTACTGTGGATTCTCAGTCTGTTTCCTAGTGCCGGTTTGAAGTTCCTGCAGTTTTCACTGTAAAACCTTGTTGGAGCTTGTACCTCCCCATATATATGTATGGAGTGGTGTTTGCACCTGAAAAGAAACTTAGTGTTAACAACAATCATAGTGAAGTACGGCTTTCACACACACTTATCTCTCAGAAATGAGCATGTGGAGAGACGTTCGTTCATCTAGCACAAAGAGAATGTGTTGCAGGGGAATCTTTTATTCTAGTTTCTCACTCTGTTTCCTAGTGCCTTTTTGAAGATACTGCAATTTTCAGTGTAAAACCATGTTGGAGCTTGTACTTCCCCATATATATTTATGTAGTGGTGTTTGCAACTGAAAATAAACTTAGTGTTCCCAACAAGCATAGTGAAAGTCGGCTTTCACACACACTTATCTCACAGAACACAGCATGTGGACAGACGTCAGTTCATCTTGCACAAAGGGAACGAGTTGAAGTAGAAATTGTTACTCTGGGTTCTCAGTGTGTTTCCTAATGCCGGTTTGAAGTTCCTGCAGTTCTCACTGTAAAACCTTGTTGGAGCTTGTACCACCCCATATATATTTATGGATTGGAGTTTGTAACTGAAAAGAAACTTTGTGTTCCCAACAAGCAAACTGAAGGACGGCTTTCACACACACTTATCTCTCAGAACTGATCATGTGAAGAGACGTTCATTCATGTAGCACAAAAGGAAAGGTTTGCAGGAGGAACTTTTACTTTGGTTTCTCAGTCTGTTTCCTAATGCCGGTTTGAAATTCCTGCAGTTTTCTCTGTAAAACCGAATTGGAGTTAGTACCTCCCCATATACATATATGGAGTTATTTTGTAACGGAGAAGAAATTTTGTGTTCCCAACAACCTAGGTGAAGACGGCTTTCACACACACTTGTCTCTTAGAACTGAGCATGTGGAGAGACTTTCGTTCCTCTAGCACAAAGGGAACGGGTTGCAGGAGAAACTTTTACTGTGGATTCTCAGTCTGTTTCCTAATGCCGGTTTGATATTCCTGCAGTTTTCACTGTAAAACAGATTTGGATCCAGTACCCCCCCTTTATATCTATGGAGTGGAGTTTGTAACTGAAAAGAAACTTTTTGTTCCCAACAAGCAAATTGAAGGACGGCTTTCACACACACTTATCTCTCAGAATTGACCATGTGGATAGACGTTCCTTCATCTAGCACATAGGGAACGGGTTGCAGGAATAAGTTTTTCTCTGTTTTCTCAGTCTTTTTCCTTGTGCATGTTTGAAGTTCCTAAAGTTTTCACTGTAAAACCGAGTTGGAGCTAGTACTTCCCCATATATATGTATGGAGTGGAGTTTGCAACTGAAAAGAAACTTTGTGTTCCCAACAAGCTAGGTGAAGGACGACATTCACACACATTAATCTCTCAGAACTAAGCATGTGGAGGGACGTTCGTTCATCTAGCACAAAGGGAACGGGTTGCAGGAGAAACTTTTACTGTGGATTCTCAGTCTGTTTCCTAGTGCCGGTTTGAATTTCCTGCAGTTTTCACTGTAAAACCGAGTTGGAGCTAGTACCTCTCCATATATATGTATGGAGTGGAGTTTGCAACTGAAAGGAAACTTTGTGTTCCCAACAAGCTAGTTGAAGGACGGCTTTCACACACACTTATTTGTAAGAAATGACATTCCTGAGAGACGTTCGTTCATCTAGCACAAAGGGAAAGTTTTGCAGGAGAAAATTTTACTCCGGATTCTCAGTCTGTTTCCTAGTGCCGCTTTGAAGTTCCTGCAGTTTTCACTATAATACCGAGGTCGGGCTTGTTCATACCCATATCTATGTATGGATTGTAGATTGCAACTTAAAGGAAACTATGTTTTCCCTGAAAGCTAGTTGAAAGGAGGATTTTACAGACACTTATCTCTAAGAACTAAGCATGTGGAGAGACATTCTTTCATCTAGCAAAAAAAGAACGGTTTGCAGGGAAAATTTTACTCTGGTTTCTCCGTCTGTTTCCTAGTGCCGTGTTAATGTTCCTGCAGTTTTCACTGTAAAACTGAGTTGCAGCTTGTAGTTCCCCATATATATATATGGAGGGTAGTTTGCATTTTAAAAGAAAGTTTGTGTTCCCAACATGCTAGGGGAAGGACCGGTTTCACACAAAGTTTTCTCTAAGAACTGAGCATGTGAAGAGACGATCGTTCATCTAGCACAAATGGAATGGGTTGCAGGAGGAACTATTACTCAGAATTCTCAGTTTGTTTCCTAGTTCCGGTTGGAAGTTCCTGAAGTTTTCACTGTAAAACCGAGTTGGAGCTAGTACTTCCCCATATATATGTATGGCATGGAGTTTGCAACTGAAAGAAACTTTGTGTTCCAAAGAAACTAGGTGAAGTACGGCATTCACACACATTTATCTCTCAGAACTGAGCATGTAGAGAGACGTTCGTTCATCTAGCACAAAGGGAACGGGTTGCAGGAGAAAATTTTACTCTGGTTTCTCAGTCTGTTTCCTAGTGCCGGTTTGAAGTTCCTGCAGTTTTCACTGTAAAACCGCGGTGGTTCTTGTACATCCCCATATCTATGTATGGATTGTAGATTGCAACTTAAAGGAAACTATGTTTTCCCTGCAAGCTATTTGAAAAGCGGTTTTTACAGACACTTTTCTCTAAGAACTGAGCATGTGGAGAGACGTTCTTTCATCTAACAAAAAATGAACGGTTTGCAGTGAAAACTTTTACTCTGGTTTCTCCGTCTGTTTCCTAGTGCCGGTTTGAAGTTCCTGCAGTTTTCATTTTAAAATGAGTTGGATCTAGTACATCCCCACATATATATATGGAGTGGAGTTTGCAACTGAAAAGGAACTTTTTGTTCCCAACAAGCTAGGTTAAGAACGGCTTTCACACAATATTATCTCTCAGAAATGATCATGTGGAGAGACGTTCGTTCATCAAGCTCAAAAAAAAGGGTTGCAGGAGAAACTTTTACTCTGGTTTCTCAGTCTGTTTCCTAGTGCCTGTTTGATGTTCCTGCAGTTTTCACCGAAAAACCGAGTTTTAGCTAATACACCTCCATATATATGTATGGAGTGGAGTTTGCAACTGAAAAGAATCTTTGTGTTCCCAACAAGCTAGGTGAAGGACGGCTTTCACACACACTTATCCCTCAGAACTGAGCTTGCGGAGATACGTTCATTCATCTAGCACAAAAGGAACGGTTTGCAGGAGTAACTTTTACTCTGGTTTCTCTGTCTGTTTCCTAGTGCCTGTTTGAATTTCCTGTAGTTTTCTCTGTAAAACCGAGTTGGAGTTAGTACTTCCCCATATACATGTATGGAGTTTAGTTTGTAACTGAAATGAAATTTTGTGTTCCCAACAAGCTATGTGAAGACGGCTTTCACACACACTTCTCTCGTAGAACTGAGCATGTGGAGAGACGTTAGTTCATCTAGCACAAATGGAACGGGTGGCAGGAGAAACTTTTACTGTGGATTCTCAGTCTGTTTCCTAGTGCCGGTTTGAATTTCCAGCAGTTGTCACTGTAAAACCTTGTTGGAGTTTGTACCTCCCCATATATATTTATGGAGTTTTGTTTGCAACTGAAAATAAACTTAGTGTTCCCAACAAGCATAGTGAAAGTCGGCTTTCACACACACTTTTCTCTCAGAACACAGCATGTGGAGAGACGTTAGTTCATCTTGCACAAAGGGAAACAGTTGCAGTAGAAACTGTTACTCTGGGTTCTCATTCTGTTTCCTAATGCCGGTTTGATGTTCCTGCAGTTTTCACTGTAAAACCGATTTGGAGATTGTACCTCCCCATTTATATGTATGGAGTGGAGTTTGTAACTGAAAAGAAACTTTGTGTTCCCAACAAGCAAAGTGAAGGACGGCTTTCACACACACTTATCTCTCAGAATTGAGCATAGGAGAGACGTTCGTTCATCTAGCACATAGGGAACTTTTTGCAGGAGTAACATTTTCTCTGTTTTCTCAGTCTGTTTTCTTGTGCATGTTTGAAGTTCCTGCAGTTTTCTCTGTAAAACCGAGTTGGAGTTAGTACTTCCCCATATACATGTATGGAGTTTAGTTTGTAACTGAAAAGAAATTTTGTGTTCCCAACAAGCTATGTGAAGACGGCTTTCACACACACTTTTCTGTTAGAACTGAGCATGTGGAGAGACGTTAGTTCATCTAGCACAAACGGAATGTGTTGCAGGGGAACCTTTTATTCTATTTTCTCAGTCTGTTTCCTAGTGCCTTTTTGAATATACTGCAGTTTTCACTGTAAAACAGTGTTGGAGCTTGTACATCCCCATATATATTTATGGAGTGGTGTTTGCAACTGAAAATAAACTTAGTGTTCCCAACAAGCATAGTGAAAGACGGCTTTCACACACACTTATCTCTCAGAACACAGCATGTGGAGAGACGTTAGTTCATCTTGCACAAAGGGAACGAGTTGCATTAGAAACTGTTACTCTGGTTTCTCAGTCTGTTTCCTAGTGCCGGTTGGAAGTTCCTGCAGTTTTCACTTTAGAATCGTGTTGGAGGTAGTACCTCCCCATATATATGTATGGAGTTGAGTTTGCAAATGAAAAGGAACTATGTGTTCCCAACAAGCTATGTGAAGTACGGCTTTCACACACACTTATCTCTCAGTACTGAACATTTGGAGAGAGTTTCTTTCATCTAGCACAAAAAAACGCGTTGCAGAAGAAAATTTACTCTGGTTTCTCAGTCTGTTTCCTAGTGCCGGTTGGAAGATCCTGCAGTTTTCACTGTAAAATCGAGTTGGATTTTGTACCTCCCTATATATATATATGGAGTCGAGTTTGCTTCTGAAAAGAAGCTTTGTGTTCCCAACAAGCTAGGTGAAGGAAGGCTTTCACTCACACTTATCTCTCAGAACTGAGCATGTGGAGAGACTTTCGTTCATATAGCACAAAGGGAACGGGTTGCAGGAGAAAATTTTACTCTGGTTTCTCAGTCTGTTTCCTAGTGCCGGTTTGAAGTTCTTGCAGTCTTCACTCTAAAACCGTGTTGGAGCTAGTACCTCCCCATATATATGTATGGAGTTGAGTTTGCAACTAAAAAGAAACTTAGTGTTCACAACAAGCATAGTGAAGTTCGGCTTTCACACCCTTTTATCTCTGAGATCAGAGCTTGTGGAGAGAAGTTCGTTCATCTAGCACAAAGGGAACGGTTTGCAGGAGAAACCTATACTCTGGATTCTCAGTCTGTTTCCTAGTGCCGGTTTGAAGTTCCTGCAGTTTTCACTTTAAAATCGAGTTGGAGCTAGTATCTTCCCATATATATGTATGGAGTGGAGTTTGCAACGGAAAATGAACTTTGTGTTCCCAACAAGGTAGGTTAAGGACGGCTTTCACACAAAATTATCTCACAGAAATAATCATGGGGAGAGACGTTCGTTCATTTAGCACAAAAAAAACGGGTTGCAAGGGAAACTTTTACTCTGGTTTCTCAGTCTGTTTCCTAGTGCCTGTTTGATGTTCCTGCAATTTTCACCGTAAAACCGAATTTTAGCTAATACATACCCATATTTATTTATGGAGTGGAGTTTGCAACTGAAAAGAAACTTTGGTTCCCAACAAGCTAGGTGAAGGACGGCTTTCACACACACTTATCTCTCAGAACTGAGCATGTGAAGAGACGTTCATTCATGTAGCACAAAAGGAACGGCTTGCAGGAGTACCTTTTACTTTGGTTTCTCAGTCTGTTTCCTAATGCCGGTTTGAAGTTCCTGCAGTTTTCTCTGTAAAACCGAGTTGGAGTTAGTACCTCCCCATATACATGTATGGAGTTATTTTGTAACGGAGAAGAAATTTTGTGTTCCCAACAAGCTAGGTGAAGACGGCTTTCACACACACTTGTCTCTTAAAACTGAGCATGTGGAGAGACATTCGTTCATGTAGCACAAAGGGAACGGGTTGCAGGAGAAACTTTTACTGTGGATCTCAGTCTGTTTCCTAGTGCCGGTTGGAATTTCTTGCAGTTTTCACTGTAAAACCGTGTTGGAGCTTGTACCTCCCCATATAAATGTATGGATTGGAGTTTGCAACTGAAAAGGAACTTAGTGTTCACAACAAGCATAGTGAAAGACGGCTTTCACACACAATTATCTCTGAGAACACAGCATGTGGAGAGACGGTCGTTCATCTAGCACAAAGGGAACGAGTTGCAGTAGAAACCGTTACTTTGGTTTCACAGTCTGCTTCCTAATGCCGGTTTGATATTCCTGCAGTTTTCAGTGTAAAACAGATTTGGATCTAGTCCTCCCCTATATATCTATGGAGTGGAATTTGTAACTGAAAAGAAACTTTTTGTTCCCAACAAGCAAAGTGAAGGACGGCTTTCACACACACTCATCTCTCAGAATTGACCATGTTTAGAGACGTTCCTTCATATAGCACATAGGGAACGGGATGCAGGATTAAATTTTTCTCTGTTTTCTCAGTGTTTTTCTTGTGCATGTTTGAAATTTCTGCAGTTTTCACTTTAAAATCGAGTTGGAGCTAGTACCTCCCCATATATATGTATGGAGTGGAGTTTGCAAAATAAAAGGAACTTTGTGTTCCCAACAAGCTATGTGTAGGACGGCTTTCACACACACTTATATCTCAGAACTGAACATGTGGAGAGAGTTTCTTTCATCTAGCACAAAAAAAACGGGTTGCAGGAGAAAATTTACTCTGGTTTCTCAGTCTGTTTCCTAGTGCCAGTTTGAATTTCCTGCAGTTTTCACTGTAAAACCGAGTTGGAGCAAGTTCTTCCCCATATATATGTATGGAGTGGAGTTTGCTACTGAAAAGAAACTTTGTGTTCCCAAAAAGCTAGGTGAAGGAAGGCTTTCACACACACTTATCTCTGAGATCTTAGCATGTGGAGAGACTTTCGTTCATCTAGCACAAAGGGAACGGGTTGCAGGAGAACCTTTACTCTGGTTTCTCAGTCTGTTTCCTAGTGCGTGTTTGAATTTCCTGCAGTATTCACTGTAAAACCGAGTTGGAGCTAGTACCTCCCCATATATATGTATGGAGAGGAGTTTGCAACTGAAAAGAAACATTGTGTTCCCAACAAGCTAGGTGAAGGAAGGCTTTCACACACACTTATCTCTCAGAACACAGCATGTGGAGAGAAGTTCCTTCATCTAGCACAAAGGGAACGGTTTGCAGTAGAAACTGTTACTCTGGTTTCTCAGTCTGTTTCCTAGTGCCGGTTGGAAGTTCCTGCAGTTTTCACTTTAAAATCGTGTTGGAGCTAGTACCTCCCCATATATATGTATGGAGTTGGGTTTGCAAATGAAAAGGAACTATGTGTTCCCAACAAGCTATGTGAAGTACGGCTTTCACACACACTTATCTCTCAGAACTGAACATGTGGTGAGAGTTTCTTTCATCTAGCACAAAAAAACGCGTTGCAGAAAAAATTTACTCTCGTTTCTCAGTCTGTTTCCTAGTGCCGGTTTGAAGATCCTGCAGTTTTCACTGTAAAATCGAGTTGGATTTTGTACCTCCCTATATATATGTATGGATTCGAGTTTGCTTCTGAAAAGAAGCTTTGTGTTCCCAACAAGCTAGGTGAAGGAAGGGTTTCACACACAATTATCTCTCAGAACTGAGCATGTGGAGAGACTTTCGTTCATCTAGCACAAAGGGAACGGGTTGCAGGAGAAACCTATACTCTGGATTCTCAGTCTGTTTCCTAGTGCCGGTTTGAAGTTCCTGCAGTTTTCACTTTAAAATCGAGTTGGAGGTAGTATCTTCCCATATATATGTATGGAGTGGAGTTTGCAACGGAAAAGGAACTTTGTGTTCCCAACAAGCTAGGTTTAGGACTTCTTTCACACAAAATTATCTCTGAGAACACAGCATGTGGAGAGACGTTCGTTCATCTAACACAAAGTGAACGAGTTTCAGTAGAAACTGTTACTCTGGTTTCTCAGTCTGTTTCCTAATTCCGGTTTGATATTCCTGCAGTTTTCACTGTAAAACAGATTTGGCTCTAGTATCTCCCCATATATATGTATTGAGTGGAGTTTGCAACTGAAAGGAAACTTTGTGTTCCCAACAAGCGAGTTGAAGGACGGCTTTCACACACACTTATTTGTAAGAAATGACATTCTGGAGAGACGTTCGTTCATCTAGCACAAAGAGAAAGTTTTGCAGGAGAAAATTTTACTCCGGTTTCTTAGTCTGTTTCCTAGTGCCGCTTTGAAATTCCTGCACTTTTCACTGTAAAACCGAGGTGGGGCTTGTACATCCCCATATCTATGTATGGATTGTAGATTGCAACTTAAACGAAACTATGTTTTCCCTGCAAGCTAGTTGAAAGGAGGATTTTACAGACACTTATCTCTAAGAACTAAGCATGTGGAGAGACGTTCTTTCATCTAGCAAAAAATGAACGGTTTGCAGGGAAAATTTTACTCTGGTTTCTCCGTCTCTTTCCTAGTGCCAGTTTGATGTTCTTGCAGTTTTCACTGTAAAACTGAGTTGCAGGTAGTTGTTCCCCTTATATATGTATGGATGGTAGTTTGCATTTTAAAACAATGTTTGTGTTCCCAAAAAGCTAGGGGAAGGACAGGATTCACACAAAGTTTTCTCTATGAACTGAACATGTGAAGAGACGTTCGTTCATCTAGCACAAATGGAATGGGTTGCAGGAGGAACTATTACTCATATTCTCAGTCTGTTTCCTAGTTCCGGTTTGAATTCCTGAAGTTTTCACTGTAAAACCGAGTTGGAGCTAGTACTTCCCCATATATATGTATGGAGTGGAGTTTGCAACTGAAAAGAAACTTTGTGTTCCAAAGAAGCTAGGTGAAGGACGGCATTCACAGACACTTATCCCTCAGAACTGAGCATGTGGAGAGACTTTCGTTCATCTAGCACAAAGGGAACGGGTTGCAGGGGAAACTTTTACTGTGGATTCTCAGTCTGTTTCCTAGTGCCGGTTTTAATTTCCTGCAGTTTTCACTGTAAATCCGAGTTGGAGCTAGTACCTCCCCTTATATATGTATTGAGTGGAGTTTGCAACTGAAAGGAATCTTTGTGTTCCCAACAAGCTAGTTGAAGGACGGCTTTCACACACACTTATTTGTAAGAAATGACATTCTGGAGAGACGTTCGTTCATCTAGCACAAAGGGAAAGTTTTGCTTTGGAAAATTTTACTCCAGTTTCTCAGTCTGTTTCCTAGTGCCGGTTTGAAGTTCCTGCAGTTTTCACTGTAAAACCGAGGTGGGGCTTGTACATCCCCATATCTATGTATGGATTGTAGATTGCAACTTAAAGGAAACTATGTTTTCCCTGCAAGCTAGTTGAAAGGCGGATTTTACAGACACATTTTCCTAAGAACTGAGCATGTGGAGAAATGTTCTTTCATCTAGCAAAAAATGAACTGTTTGCAGGGAAAACTTTTACTCTGGTTTCTCCGTCTGTTTCCTAGTGCTGGTTTGAAGTTCCTGCAGTTTTCATTTTAAAATGATTTGGATCTAGTACATCCCCTTATATATGTATGGAGTGGAGTTTGCAACTGAAAAGGAACTTTTTGTTCCCAACAAGCTAGGGTAAGAACGGCTTTCACACAATATTACCTCTCAGAAATGATCATGTGGAGAGACGTTCGTTCATCTAGCTCAAAAAAAAGGGTTGCAGGAGAAACTTTTACTCTGGTTTCTCAGTCTGTTTCCTAGTGCCTGTTTGATGTTCCTGCAGTTTTCACCGAAAAACCGAGTTTTAGCTAATACACCTCCATATATATGTATGGAGTGGAGTTTGCAACTGAAAAGAAACTTTGGTTCCCAACAAGCTAGGTGAAGGACGGCTTTCACACACACTTATCTCTCAGAACTGAGCATGTGAAGAGACGTTCATTCATGAAGCACAAAAGGAACGGTTTGCAGGAGGAACTTTTACTTTGGTTTCTCAGTCTGTTTCCTAGTGCCGGTTTGAAGATCCTGCAGTTTTCACTGTAAAATCGAGTTGGATTTTGTACCTCCCTATATATATATATGGATTCGTGTTTGCTTCTGAATAGAAGCTTTGTGTTCCCAACAAGCTATGTGAAGGACGGCTTTCACACACACTTATCTCTGAGAACTGAGCATGTGGAGAGACTTTCGTTCATGTAGCAAAAAGGGAACGGTTTGCAGGAGAAAATTTTACTCTGGTTTCTCAGTCTGTTTCCTAGTGCCGGTTGGAAGTTCTTGCAGTCTTCACTCTAAAACCGTGTTGGAGCAATTACCTTCCCATATGTATGTATGGAGTGGAGTTTGCAACTGAAAAGAATCTTAGTGTTCACAACAAGCATAATGAAGTTCGGCTTTCACACCCTTTTATCTCTGAGATCTGAGCATGTGGACAGAATTTCGTTCATCTAGCACAAAGGGAACTGTTGGCATGAGAAACCTATACTCTGGATTCTCAGTCTGTTTCCTAGTGCCGGTTTGAAGTTCCTGCAGTTTTCACTTTAAAATCGAGTTGGAGCTAGTATCTTCCCATATATATGTATGGAGTGGAGTTTGCAACGGAAAAGAAACTTTGTGTTCCCAACAAGCAAAGTGAAGGACGGCTTTCACACACACTTATCTCTCAGAATTGAGCATAGGAGAGACGTTCGTTCATCTAGCACATAGGGAACTTTTTGCAGGAGTAACATTTTCTCTGTTTTCTCAGTCTGTTTTCTTGTGCATGTTTGAAGTTCCTGCAGTTTTCTCTGTAAAACCGAGTTGGAGTTAGTACTTCCCCATATACATGTATGGAGTTTAGTTTGTAACTGAAAAGAAATTTTGTGTTCCCAACAAGCTATGTGAAGACGGCTTTCACACACACTTGTCTGTTAGAACTGAGCATGTGGAGAGACGTTAGTTCATCTAGCACAAACGGAATGTGTTGCAGGGGAACCTTTTATTCTATTTTCTCAGTCTGTTTCCTAGTGCCTTTTTGAATATACTGCAGTTTTCACTGTAAAACAGTGTTGGAGCTTGTACATCCCCATATATATTTATGGAGTGGTGTTTGCAACTGAAAATAAACTTAGTGTTCCCAACAAGCATAGTGAAAGACGGCTTTCACACACACTTATCTCTCAGAACACAGCATGTGGAGAGACGTTAGTTCATCTTGCACAAAGGGAACGAGTTGCATTAGAAACTGTTACTCTGGTTTCTCAGTCTGTTTCCTAGTGCCGGTTGGAAGTTCCTGCAGTTTTCACTTTAGAATCGTGTTGGAGGTAGTACCTCCCCATATATATGTATGGAGTTGAGTTTGCAAATGAAAAGGAACTATGTGTTCCCAACAAGCTATGTGAAGTACGGCTTTCACACACACTTATCTCTCAGTACTGAACATTTGGAGAGAGTTTCTTTCATCTAGCACAAAAAAACGCGTTGCAGAAGAAAATTTACTCTGGTTTCTCAGTCTGTTTCCTAGTGCCGGTTGGAAGATCCTGCAGTTTTCACTGTAAAATCGAGTTGGATTTTGTACCTCCCTATATATATATATGGAGTCGAGTTTGCTTCTGAAAAGAAGCTTTGTGTTCCCAACAAGCTAGGTGAAGGAAGGCTTTCACTCACACTTATCTCTCAGAACTGAGCATGTGGAGAGACTTTCGTTCATATAGCACAAAGGGAACGGGTTGCAGGAGAAAATTTTACTCTGGTTTCTCAGTCTGTTTCCTAGTGCCGGTTTGAAGTTCTTGCAGTCTTCACTCTAAAACCGTGTTGGAGCTAGTACCTCCCCATATATATGTATGGAGTTGAGTTTGCAACTAAAAAGAAACTTAGTGTTCACAACAAGCATAGTGAAGTTCGGCTTTCACACCCTTTTATCTCTGAGATCAGAGCTTGTGGAGAGAAGTTCGTTCATCTAGCACAAAGGGAACGGTTTGCAGGAGAAACCTATACTCTGGATTCTCAGTCTGTTTCCTAGTGCCGGTTTGAAGTTCCTGCAGTTTTCACTTTAAAATCGAGTTGGAGCTAGTATCTTCCCATATATATGTATGGAGTGGAGTTTGCAACGGAAAAGGAACTTTGTGTTCCCAACAAGCTAGGTTAAGGACGGCTTTCACACAAAATTATCTCACAGAAATAATCATGGGGAGAGACGTTCGTTCATGTAGCACAAAAGGAACGGCTTGCAGGAGTACCTTTTACTTTGGTTTCTCAGTCTGTTTCCTAATGCCGGTTTGAAGTTCCTGCAGTTTTCTCTGTAAAACCGAGTTGGAGTTAGTACCTCCCCATATACATGTATGGAGTTATTTTGTAACGGAGAAGAAATTTTGTGTTCCCAACAAGCTAGGTGAAGACGGCTTTCACACACACTTGTCTCTTAAAACTGAGCATGTGGAGAGACATTCGTTCATGTAGCACAAAGGGAACGGGTTGCAGGAGAAACTTTTACTGTGGATCTCAGTCTGTTTCCTAGTGCCGGTTGGAATTTCTTGCAGTTTTCACTGTAAAACCGTGTTGGAGCTTGTACCTCCCCATATAAATGTATGGATTGGAGTTTGCAACTGAAAAGGAACTTAGTGTTCACAACAAGCATAGTGAAAGACGGCTTTCACACACAATTATCTCTGAGAACACAGCATGTGGAGAGACGGTCGTTCATCTAGCACAAAGGGAACGAGTTGCAGTAGAAACCGTTACTTTGGTTTCACAGTCTGCTTCCTAATGCCGGTTTGATATTCCTGCAGTTTTCAGTGTAAAACAGATTTGGATCTAGTCCTCCCCTATATATCTATGGAGTGGAATTTGTAACTGAAAAGAAACTTTTTGTTCCCAACAAGCAAAGTGAAGGACGGCTTTCACACACACTCATCTCTCAGAATTGACCATGTTTAGAGACGTTCCTTCATATAGCACATAGGGAACGGGATGCAGGATTAAATTTTTCTCTGTTTTCTCAGTCTTTTTCTTGTGCATGTTTGAAATTTCTGCAGTTTTCACTTTAAAATCGAGTTGGAGCTAGTACCTCCCCATATATATGTATGGAGTGGAGTTTGCAAAATAAAAGGAACTTTGTGTTCCCAACAAGCTATGTGTAGGACGGCTTTCACACACACTTATATCTCAGAACTGAACATGTGGAGAGAGTTTCTTTCATCTAGCACAAAAAAAACGGGTTGCAGGAGAAAATTTACTCTGGTTTCTCAGTCTGTTTCCTAGTGCCAGTTTGAATTTCCTGCAGTTTTCACTGTAAAACCGAGTTGGAGCAAGTTCTTCCCCATATATATGTATGGAGTGGAGTTTGCTACTGAAAAGAAACTTTGTGTTCCCAAAAAGCTAGGTGAAGGAAGGCTTTCACACACACTTATCTCTGAGATCTTAGCATGTGGAGAGACTTTCGTTCATCTAGCACAAAGGGAACGGGTTGCAGGAGAACCTTTACTCTGGTTTCTCAGTCTGTTTCCTAGTGCGTGTTTGAATTTCCTGCAGTATTCACTGTAAAACCGAGTTGGAGCTAGTACCTCCCCATATATATGTATGGAGAGGAGTTTGCAACTGAAAAGAAACATTGTGTTCCCAACAAGCTAGGTGAAGGAAGGCTTTCACACACACTTATCTCTCAGAACACAGCATGTGGAGAGAAGTTCCTTCATCTAGCACAAAGGGAACGGTTTGCAGTAGAAACTGTTACTCTGGTTTCTCAGTCTGTTTCCTAGTGCCGGTTGGAAGTTCCTGCAGTTTTCACTTTAAAATCGTGTTGGAGCTAGTACCTCCCCATATATATGTATGGAGTTGGGTTTGCAAATGAAAAGGAACTATGTGTTCCCAACAAGCTATGTGAAGTACGGCTTTCACACACACTTATCTCTCAGAACTGAACATGTGGTGAGAGTTTCTTTCATCTAGCACAAAAAAACGCGTTGCAGAAAAAATTTACTCTCGTTTCTCAGTCTGTTTCCTAGTGCCGGTTTGAAGATCCTGCAGTTTTCACTGTAAAATCGAGTTGGATTTTGTACCTCCCTATATATATGTATGGATTCGAGTTTGCTTCTGAAAAGAAGCTTTGTGTTCCCAACAAGCTAGGTGAAGGAAGGGTTTCACACACAATTATCTCTCAGAACTGAGCATGTGGAGAGACTTTCGTTCATCTAGCACAAAGGGAACGGGTTGCAGGAGAAACCTATACTCTGGATTCTCAGTCTGTTTCCTAGTGCCGGTTTGAAGTTCCTGCAGTTTTCACTTTAAAATCGAGTTGGAGCTAGTATCTTCCCATATATATGTATGGAGTGGAGTTTGCAACGGAAAAGGAACTTTGTGTTCCCAACAAGCTAGGTTTAGGACTTCTTTCACACAAAATTATCTCTGAGAACACAGCATGTGGAGAGACGTTCGTTCATCTAACACAAAGTGAACGAGTTTCAGTAGAAACTGTTACTCTGGTTTCTCAGTCTGTTTCCTAATTCCGGTTTGATATTCCTGCAGTTTTCACTGTAAAACAGATTTGGCTCTAGTATCTCCCCATATATATGTATTGAGTGGAGTTTGCAACTGAAAGGAAACTTTGTGTTCCCAACAAGCGAGTTGAAGGACGGCTTTCACACACACTTATTTGTAAGAAATGACATTCTGGAGAGACGTTCGTTCATCTAGCACAAAGAGAAAGTTTTGCAGGAGAAAATTTTACTCCGGTTTCTTAGTCTGTTTCCTAGTGCCGCTTTGAAATTCCTGCACTTTTCACTGTAAAACCGAGGTGGGGCTTGTACATCCCCATATCTATGTATGGATTGTAGATTGCAACTTAAACGAAACTATGTTTTCCCTGCAAGCTAGTTGAAAGGAGGATTTTACAGACACTTATCTCTAAGAACTAAGCATGTGGAGAGACGTTCTTTCATCTAGCAAAAAATGAACGGTTTGCAGGGAAAATTTTACTCTGGTTTCTCCGTCTCTTTCCTAGTGCCAGTTTGATGTTCTTGCAGTTTTCACTGTAAAACTGAGTTGCAGGTAGTTGTTCCCCTTATATATGTATGGATGGTAGTTTGCATTTTAAAACAATGTTTGTGTTCCCAAAAAGCTAGGGGAAGGACAGGATTCACACAAAGTTTTCTCTATGAACTGAGCATGTGAAGAGACGTTCGTTCATCTAGCACAAATGGAATGGGTTGCAGGAGGAACTATTACTCATATTCTCAGTCTGTTTCCTAGTTCCGGTTTGAATTCCTGAAGTTTTCACTGTAAAACCGAGTTGGAGCTAGTACTTCCCCATATATATGTATGGAGTGGAGTTTGCAACTGAAAAGAAACTTTGTGTTCCAAAGAAGCTAGGTGAAGGACGGCATTCACACACACTTATCCCTCAGAACTGAGCATGTGGAGAGACTTTCGTTCATCTAGCACAAAGGGAACGGGTTGCAGGGGAAACTTTTACTGTGGATTCTCAGTCTGTTTCCTAGTGCCGGTTTTAATTTCCTGCAGTTTTCACTGTAAATCCGAGTTGGAGCTAGTACCTCCCCTTATATATGTATTGAGTGGAGTTTGCAACTGAAAGGAATCTTTGTGTTCCCAACAAGCTAGTTGAAGGACGGCTTTCACACACACTTATTTGTAAGAAATGACATTCTGGAGAGACGTTCGTTCATCTAGCACAAAGGGAAAGTTTTGCTTTGGAAAATTTTACTCCAGTTTCTCAGTCTGTTTCCTAGTGCCGGTTTGAAGTTCCTGCAGTTTTCACTGTAAAACCGAGGTGGGGCTTGTACATCCCCATATCTATGTATGGATTGTAGATTGCAACTTAAAGGAAACTATGTTTTCCCTGCAAGCTAGTTGAAAGGCGGATTTTACAGACACATTTTCCTAAGAACTGAGCATGTGGAGAAATGTTCTTTCATCTAGCAAAAAATGAACTGTTTGCAGGGAAAACTTTTACTCTGGTTTCTCCGTCTGTTTCCTAGTGCTGGTTTGAAGTTCCTGCAGTTTTCATTTTAAAATGATTTGGATCTAGTACATCCCCTTATATATGTATGGAGTGGAGTTTGCAACTGAAAAGGAACTTTTTGTTCCCAACAAGCTAGGGTAAGAACGGCTTTCACACAATATTACCTCTCAGAAATGATCATGTGGAGAGACGTTCGTTCATCTAGCTCAAAAAAAAAGGGTTGCAGGAGAAACTTTTACTCTGGTTTCTCAGTCTGTTTCCTAGTGCCTGTTTGATGTTCCTGCAGTTTTCACCGAAAAACCGAGTTTTAGCTAATACACCTCCATATATATGTATGGAGTGGAGTTTGCAACTGAAAAGAAACTTTGGTTCCCAACAAGCTAGGTGAAGGACGGCTTTCACACACACTTATCTCTCAGAACTGAGCATGTGAAGAGACGTTCATTCATGAAGCACAAAAGGAACGGTTTGCAGGAGGAACTTTTACTTTGGTTTCTCAGTCTGTTTCCTAGTGCCGGTTTGAAGATCCTGCAGTTTTCACTGTAAAATCGAGTTGGATTTTGTACCTCCCTATATATATATATGGATTCGTGTTTGCTTCTGAATAGAAGCTTTGTGTTCCCAACAAGCTATGTGAAGGACGGCTTTCACACACACTTATCTCTGAGAACTGAGCATGTGGAGAGACTTTCGTTCATGTAGCAAAAAGGGAACGGTTTGCAGGAGAAAATTTTACTCTGGTTTCTCAGTCTGTTTCCTAGTGCCGGTTGGAAGTTCTTGCAGTCTTCACTCTAAAACCGTGTTGGAGCAATTACCTTCCCATATGTATGTATGGAGTGGAGTTTGCAACTGAAAAGAATCTTAGTGTTCACAACAAGCATAATGAAGTTCGGCTTTCACACCCTTTTATCTCTGAGATCTGAGCATGTGGACAGAATTTCGTTCATCTAGCACAAAGGGAACTGTTGGCATGAGAAACCTATACTCTGGATTCTCAGTCTGTTTCCTAGTGCCGGTTTGAAGTTCCTGCAGTTTTCACTTTAAAATCGAGTTGGAGCTAGTATCTTCCCATATATATGTATGGAGTGGAGTTTGCAACGGAAAAGGAACTTTGTGTTCCCAACAAGCTAGGTTAAGGACGGCTTTCACACAAAATTATCTCACAGAAATAATCATGGGGAGAGACGTTCGTTCATTTAGCACAAAAAAAACGGGTTCCAAGGGAAACTTTAACTCTGCTTTCTCAGTCTGTTTCCTAGTGCCGGTGAAGTTCCTGCAGTTTTCACTGTAAAACCGAGTTGGAGCTAGTACCTCCCCATATATATGTATTGAGTGGAGTTTGCAACTGAAAGGAAACTTTGTGTTCCCAACAAGCTAGTTGAAGGACGGCTTTCACACACACTTATCTCTCAGAACTGAGCATGTGGAGAGACTTTCGTTCATGTAGCACAAAGGGAACGGTTTGCAGGAGGAAATTTTACTCTGGTTTATCAGTCTGTTTCCTAGTGCCGGTTTGAAGTTCTTGCAGACTTCAGTCTAAAACCGTGTTGGAGTTAGTACCTCCCCATATATATGTATGGAGTGGAGTTTGCAACTGAAAAGTATCTTAGTGTTCACAACAAGCATAGTGAAGTTCGGCTTTCACACCCTTTTATCTCTGAGATCTGAGCATGTGGACAGAAGTTCGTTCATCTAGCACAAAGGGAACGGTTGGCAGGAGAAACCTATACTCTGGATTCTCAGTCTGTTTCCTAGAGCCGGTTTGAAGTTCCTAAAGATTTCTCTGTAAAACCGAGTTGGAGTTAGTACCTCCCCATATACATGTATGGAGTTATTTTGTAACGGAGAAGAAATTTTGTGTTCCCAACAAGCTAGGTGAAGACGGCTTTCACACACACTTGTCTCTTAGAACTGAGCATGTGGAGAGACTTTCGTTCATCTAGCACAAAGGGAACGGGTTGGAGGAGAAACTTTTACTGTGGATTCTCAGTCTGTTTCCTAGTGCCGGTTTGAATTTCCTGCAGATTTCACTGTAAAACCGTGTTGGAGCTTGTACCTCCCCATATAAATGTATGGATTGGAGTTTGCAACTGAAAAGGAACTTAGTGTTCACAACAAGCATAGTGAAAGACGGCTTTCACACACAATTTTCTCTGAGAACACAGCATGTGGAGAGACGGTCGTTCATCTAGCACAAAGGGAACGAGTTGCAGTAGAGACTGTTACTCTGGTTTCTCAGTCTGTTTCCTAATGCCGGTTTGATATTCCTGCAGTTTTCACTGTAAAACACATTTGGATCTAGTACTTCCCCTATATATCTATGGAGTGGAATTTGTAACTGAAAAGGAACTTTGTGTTCCCCACAAACTATGTGTAGGACGGCTTTCACACACACTTATATCTCAGAACATAACATGTGGAGAGAGGTTCGTTCATCTAGCACAAAAAAACGGGTTGCAGGAGAAAATTTACTCTGGTTTCTCAGTCTGTTTCCTAGTGCCAGTTTGAAGTTCCTGCAGTTTTCACTGTAAAACCGAGTTGGAGCTAGTACCTCCCCATATATATGTATTGAGTGGAGTTTGCAACTGAAAGGAATCTTTGTGTTCCCAACAAGCTAGTTGAAGGACGGCTTTCACACACACTTATTTGTAAGAAATGACATTCTGGAGAGACGTTCGTTCATCTAGCACAAAGGGAAAGTTTTGCAGGAGAAAATTTTACTCCGGTTTCTTAGTCTGTTTCCTAGTGCCGGTTTGAAGTTCCTGCAGTTTTCACTGTAAAAACGAGGTGGGGCTTGTACATCCCCATATATATGTATGGGTTGTAGATTGCAACTTAAAGGAAACTATGTTTTCCCTGCAAGCTAGTTGAAAGGAGGATTTTACAGACACTTATCTCTAAGAACTAAGCATGTGGAGAGACTTTCTTTCATCTAGCAAAAATGAACGATTTGCAGGGAAAATTTTACTCTGGTTTCTCCGTCTGTTTCCTAGTGCCGGTTTGATGTTCCTGCAGTTTTCACTGTAAAACTGAGTTGCAGCTAGTAGTTCCCCATATATATGTATGGAGGGTAGTTTGCATTTTGAAAGAAATTTTGTGTTCCCAACAAGCTAGTGGAAGGACCGGTTTCACCCAAAGTTTTCTCTAAGAACTGAGCATGTGAAGAGACGTTCGTTCATCTAGCACAAATGGAATGGGTTGCAGGAGGAACTTTTACTCAGAATTCTCAGTCTGTTTCCTAGTTCCGGATTGAAGTTCCTGAAGTTTTCACTATAAAACCGAGTTGGAGCTAGTACTTCCCCATATATATGTATGGAGTGGAGTTTGCAACTGAAAAGAAACTTTGTGTTCCAAAGCAGCTAGGTGAAGTACGGCATTCACACACACTTATCTCTCAGAACTGAACATGTGGAGAGACGTTCGTTCATCTAGCACAAAGGGAACGGGTTGCAGGAGAAACTTTTACTCTGGTTTCTCAGTCTGTTTCCTAGTGCCGGTTTGAAGTTCCTGCAGTTTTCACTCTAAAACCGAGTTGGAGCTAGTACATCCCGAAATATATGTATGGAGAGGTGTTTGCAACTGAAAAGATACTTTGTGTTCCCAACAAGCTAGGTGAAGGTGGCTTTCACACACACTTATCCCTCAGAAGTGAGCATGCGGAGAGACGTTCATTCATCTAGCACAAAAGGAACGGTTTGCAGGAGGAACTGTTACTCTGGTTTCTCTGTCTGTTTCCTAGTGCAGGTTTGAATTTCCTGTAGTTTTCTCTGTAAAACCGAGTTGGAGTTAGTATTTCCCCATATACATTTGTGGAGTTTAGTTTGTAACTGAAAAGAAATTTTGTGTTCCCAACAAGCTATATGAAGACGGCTTTCACACACACTTGTCTCTTAGAACTGAGCATGTGGAGAGACTTTCGTTCATCTAGCACAAATGGAACGGGTGGCAGGAGAAATTTTACTGTGGATTCTCAGTCTGTTTCCTAGTGCCGGTTTGAAGTTCCTGCAGTTTTCACTGTAAAACCTTGTTGGAGCTTGTACCTCCCCATATATATGTATGGATTGGTGTTTGCAACTGAAAAGAAACTTAGTGTTAACAACAATCATAGTGAAGTACGGCTTTCACACACACTTATCTCTCAGAAATGAGCATGTGGAGAGACGTTCGTTCATCTAGCACAAAGGGAAAGTTTTGCAGGAGAAAATTTTACTCCGGTTTCTTAGTCTGTTTCCTAGTGCCGGTTTGAAGTTCCTGCAGTTTTCACTGTAAAACCGAGGTGGGGCTTGTACATCCCCATATATATGTATGGGTTGTAGATTGCAACTTAAAGGAAACTATGTTTTCCCTGCAAGCTAGTTGAAAGGAGGATTTTACAGACACTTATCTCTAAGAACTAAGCATGTGGAGAGACGTTCTTTCATCTAGCAAAAATGAACGATTTGCAGGGAAAATTTTACTCTGGTTTCTCCGTCTGTTTCCTAGTGCCGGTTTGATGTTCCTGCAGTTTTCACTGTAAAACTGAGTTGCAGCTAGTAGTTCCCCATATATATGTATGGAGGGTAGTTTGCATTTTGAAAGAAATTTTGTGTTCCCAACAAGCTAGGGGAAGGACCGGTTTCACCCAAAGTTTTCTCTAAGAACTGAGCATGTGAAGAGACGTTCGTTCATCTAGCACAAATGGAATGGGTTGCAGGAGGAACTTTTACTCAGAATTCTCAGTCTGTTTCCTAGTTCCGGATTGAAGTTCCTGAAGTTTTCACTATAAAACCGAGTTGGAGCTAGTACTTCCCCATATATATGTATGGAGTGGAGTTTGCAACTGAAAAGAAACTTTGTGTTCCAAAGCAGCTAGGTGAAGTACGGCATTCACACACACTTATCTCTCAGAACTGAACATGTGGAGAGACGTTCGTTCATCTAGCACAAAGGGAACGGGTTGCAGGAGAAACTTTTACTCTGGTTTCTCAGTCTGTTTCCTAGTGCCGGTTTGAAGTTCCTGCAGTTTTCACTCTAAAACCGAGTTGGAGCTAGTACATCCCGAAATATATGTATGGAGAGGTGTTTGCAACTGAAAAGATACTTTGTGTTCCCAACAAGCTAGGTGAAGGTGGCTTTCACACACACTTATCCCTCAGAAGTGAGCATGCGGAGAGACGTTCATTCATCTAGCACAAAAGGAACGGTTTGCAGGAGGAACTGTTACTCTGGTTTCTCTGTCTGTTTCCTAGTGCAGGTTTGAATTTCCTGTAGTTTTCTCTGTAAAACCGAGTTGGAGTTAGTATTTCCCCATATACATTTGTGGAGTTTAGTTTGTAACTGAAAAGAAATTTTGTGTTCCCAACAAGCTATATGAAGACGGCTATCACACACACTTGTCTCTTAGAACTGAGCATGTGGAGAGACTTTCGTTCATCTAGCACAAATGGAACGGGTGGCAGGAGAAATTTTACTGTGGATTCTCAGTCTGTTTCCTAGTGCCGGTTTGAAGTTCCTGCAGTTTTCACTGTAAAACCTTGTTGGAGCTTGTACCTCCCCATATATATGTATGGATTGGTGTTTGCAACTGAAAAGAAACTTAGTGTTAACAACAATCATAGTGAAGTACGGCTTTCACACACACTTATCTCTCAGAAATGAGCATGTGGAGAGACGTTCGTTCATCTAGCACAAAGAGAATGTGTTGCAGGGGAATCTTTTATTCTAGTTTCTCACTCTGTTTCCTAGTGCCTTTTTGAAGATACTGCAATTTTCACTGTAAAACCGTGTTGGAGCTTGTACTTCCCCATATATATTTATGTAGTGGTGTTTGCAACTGAAAATAAACTTAGTGTTCCCAACAAGCATAGTGAAAGTCGGCTTTCACACACACTTATCTCACAGAACACAGCATGTGGACAGACGTTAGTTCATCTTGCACAAAGGGAACGAGTTGAAGTAGAAATTGTTACTCTGGGTTCTCAGTCTGTTTCCTAATGCCGGTTTGAAGTTCCTGCAGTTCTCACTGTAAAACCTTGTTGGAGCTTGTACCACCCCATATATATTTATGGATTGGAGTTTGTAACTGAAAAGAATCTTTGTGTTCCCAACAAGCAAACTGAAGGACGGCTTTCACACACACTTATCTCTCAGAACTTAGCATGTGAAGAGACGTTCATTCATGTAGCACAAAAGGAAAGGTTTGCAGGAGGAACTTTTACTTTGGTTTCTCAGTCTGTTTCCTAATGCCGGTTTGAAGTTCCTGCAGTTTTCTCTGTAAAACCGAGTTGGAGTTAGTACCTCCCCATATACATATATGGAGTTATTTTGTAACGGAGAAGAAATTTTGTGTTCCCAACAACATAGGTGAAGACGGCTTTCACACACACTTGTCTCTTAGAACTGAGCATGTGGAGAGACTTTCGTTCCTCTAGCACAAAGGGAACGGGTTGCAGGAGAAACTTTTACTGTGGATTCTCAGTCTGTTTCCTAATGCCGGTTTGATATTCCTGCAGTTTTCACTGTAAAACAGATTTGGATCCAGTACCCCCCCCTTTATATCTATGGAGTGGAGTTTGTAACTGAAAAGAAACTTTTTGTTCCCAACAAGCAAATTGAAGGACGGCTTTCACACACACTTATCTCTCAGAATTGACCATGTGGATAGACGTTCCTTCATCTAGCACATAGGGAACGGGTTGCAGGAATAAGTTTTTCTCTGTTTTCTCAGTCTTTTTCCTTGTGCATGTTTGAAGTTCCTAAAGTTTTCACTGTAAAACCGAGTTGGAGCTAGTACTTCCCCATATATATGTATGGAGTGGAGTTTGCAACTGAAAAGAAACTTTGTGTTCCCAACAAGCTATGTGAAGGACGGCTTTCACACACACTTATCTCTCAGAACTGAGCATGTGGAGAGACTTTCGTTCATGTAGCACAAAGGGAACGGTTTGCAGGAGGAAATTTTACTCTGGTTTATCAGTCTGTTTCCTAGTGCCGGTTTGAAGTTCTTGCAGACTTCAGTCTAAAACCGTGTTGGAGTTAGTACCTCCCCATATATATGTATGGAGTGTAGTTTGCAACTGAAAAGAATCTTAGTGTTCACAACAAGCATAGTGAAGTTCGGCTTTCACACCCTTTTATCTCTGAGATCTGAGCATGTGGACAGAAGTTCATTCATCTAGCACAAAGGGAACGGTTGCCAGGAGAAACCTATACTCTGGATTCTCAGTCTGTTTCCTAGAGCCGGTTTGAAGTTCCTAAAGATTTCTCTGTAAAACCGAGTTGGAGTTAGTACCTCCCCATATACATGTATGGAGTTATTTTGTAACGGAGAAGAAATTTTGTGTTCCCAACAAGCTAGGTGAAGACGGCTTTCACACACACTTGTCTCTTAGAACTGAGCACGTGGAGAGACTTTCGTTCATCTAGCACAAAGGGAACGGGTTGCAGGAGAAACTTTTACTGTGGATTCTCAGTCTGTTTCCTAGTGCCGGTTTGAATTTCCTGCAGATTTCACTGTAAATCCGTGTTGGAGCTTGTACCTCCCCATATAAATGTATGGATTGGAGTTTGCAACTGAAAAGGAACTTAGTGTTCACAACAAGCATAGTGAAAGACGTCTTTCACACACAATTTTCTCTGAGAACACAGCATGTGGAGAGACGGTCGTTCATCTAGCACAAAGGGAACGAGTTGCAGTAGAGACTGTTACTCTGGTTTCTCAGTCTGTTTCCTAATGCCGGTTTGATATTCCTGCAGTTTTCACTGTAAAACAGATTTGGATCTAGTACTTCCCCTATATATCTATGGAGTGGAGTTTGTAACTGAAAAGGAACTTTGTGTTCCCCACAAACTATGTGTAGGACGGCTTTCACACACACTTATATCTCAGAACATAACATGTGGAGAGAGGTTCGTTCATCTAGCACAAAAAAACGGGTTGCAGGAGAAAATTTACTCTGGTTTCTCAGTCTGTTTCCTAGTGCCAGTTTGAAGTTCCTGCAGTTTTCACTGTAAAACCGAGTTGGAGCTAGTACCTCCCCATATATATGTATTGAGTGGAGTTTGCAACTGAAAGGAATCTTTGTGTTCCCAACAAGCTAGTTGAAGGACGGCTTTCACACACACTTATTTGTAAGAAATGACATTCTGGAGAGACGTTCGTTCATCTAGCACAAAGGGAAAGTTTTGCAGGAGAAAATTTTACTCCGGTTTCTTAGTCTGTTTCCTAGTGCCGGTTTGAAGTTCCTGCAGTTTTCACTGTAAAACCGAGGTGGGGCTTGTACATCCCCATATATATGTATGGATTGTAGATTGCAACTTAAAGGAAACTATGTTTTCCCTGCAAGCTAGTTGAAAGGAGGATTTTACAGACACTTATCTCTAAGAACTAAGCATGTGGAGAGACGTTCTTTCATCTAGCAAAAATGAACGATTTGCAGGGAAAATTTTACTCTGGTTTCTCCGTCTGTTTCCTAGTGCCGGTTTGATGTTCCTGCAGTTTTCACTGTAAAACTGAGTTGCAGCTAGTAGTTCCCCATATATATGTATGGAGGGTAGTTTGCATTTTGAAAGAAATTTTGTGTTCCCAACAAGCTAGTGGAAGGACCGGTTTCACCCAAAGTTTTCTCTAAGAACTGAGCATGTGAAGAGACGTTCGTTCATCTAGCACAAATGGAATGGGTTGCAGGAGGAACTTTTACTCAGAATTCTCAGTCTGTTTCCTAGTTCCGGATTGAAGTTCCTGAAGTTTTCACTATAAAACCGAGTTGGAGCTAGTACTTCCCCATATATATGTATGGAGTGGAGTTTGCAACTGAAAAGAAACTTTGTGTTCCAAAGCAGCTAGGTGAAGTACGGCATTCACACACACTTATCTCTCAGAACTGAACATGTGGAGAGACGTTCGTTCATCTAGCACAAAGGGAACGGGTTGCAGGAGAAACTTTTACTCTGGTTTCTCAGTCTGTTTCCTAGTGCCGGTTTGAAGTTCCTGCAGTTTTCACTCTAAAACCGAGTTGGAGCTAGTACATCCCGAAATATATGTATGGAGAGGTGTTTGCAACTGAAAAGATACTTTGTGTTCCCAACAAGCTAGGTGAAGGTGGCTTTCACACACACTTATCCCTCAGAAGTGAGCATGCGGAGAGACGTTCATTCATCTAGCACAAAAGGAACGGTTTGCAGGAGGAACTGTTACTCTGGTTTCTCTGTCTGTTTCCTAGTGCAGGTTTGAATTTCCTGTAGTTTTCTCTGTAAAACCGAGTTGGAGTTAGTATTTCCCCATATACATTTGTGGAGTTTAGTTTGTAACTGAAAAGAAATTTTGTGTTCCCAACAAGCTATGTGAAGACGGCTTTCACACACACTTGTCTCTTAGAACTGAGCATGTGGAGAGACTTTCGTTCATCTAGCACAAATGGAACGGGTGGCAGGAGAAATTTTACTGTGGATTCTCAGTCTGTTTCCTAGTGCCGGTTTGAAGTTCCTGCAGTTTTCACTGTAAAACCTTGTTGGAGCTTGTACCTCCCCATATATATGTATGGATTGGTGTTTGCAACTGAAAAGAAACTTAGTGTTAACAACAATCATAGTGAAGTACGGCTTTCACACACACTTATCTCTCAGAAATGAGCATGTGGAGAGACGTTCGTTCATCTAGCACAAAGAGAATGTGTTGCAGGGGAATCTTTTATTCTAGTTTCTCACTCTGTTTCCTAGTGCCTTTTTGAAGATACTGCAATTTTCACTGTAAAACCGTGTTGGAGCTTGTACTTCCCCATATATATTTATGTAGTGGTGTTTGCAACTGAAAATAAACTTAGTGTTCCCAACAAGCATAGTGAAAGTCGGCTTTCACACACACTTATCTCACAGAACACAGCATGTGGACAGACGTTAGTTCATCTTGCACAAAGGGAACGAGTTGAAGTAGAAATTGTTACTCTGGGTTCTCAGTCTGTTTCCTAATGCCGGTTTGAAGTTCCTGCAGTTCTCACTGTAAAACCTTGTTGGAGCTTGTACCACCCCATATATATTTATGGATTGGAGTTTGTAACTGAAAAGAATCTTTGTGTTCCCAACAAGCAAACTGAAGGACGGCTTTCACACACACTTATCTCTCAGAACTGAGCATGTGAAGAGACGTTCATTCATGTAGCACAAAAGGAAAGGTTTGCAGGAGGAACTTTTACTTTGGTTTCTCAGTCTGTTTCCTAATGCCGGTTTGAAGTTCCTGCAGTTTTCTCTGTAAAACCGAGTTGGAGTTAGTACCTCCCCATATACATATATGGAGTTATTTTGTAACGGAGAAGAAATTTTGTGTTCCCAACAACATAGGTGAAGACGGCTTTCACACACACTTGTCTCTTAGAACTGAGCATGTGGAGAGACTTTCGTTCCTCTAGCACAAAGGGAACGGGTTGCAGGAGAAACTTTTACTGTGGATTCTCAGTCTGTTTCCTAATGCCGGTTTGATATTCCTGCAGTTTTCACTGTAAAACAGATTTGGATCCAGTACCCCCCCCTTTATATCTATGGAGTGGAGTTTGTAACTGAAAAGAAACTTTTTGTTCCCAACAAGCAAATTGAAGGACGGCTTTCACACACACTTATCTCTCAGAATTGACCATGTGGATAGACGTTCCTTCATCTAGCACATAGGGAACGGGTTGCAGGAATAAGTTTTTCTCTGTTTTCTCAGTCTTTTTCCTTGTGCATGTTTGAAGTTCCTAAAGTTTTCACTGTAAAACCGAGTTGGAGCTAGTACTTCCCCATATATATGTATGGAGTGGAGTTTGCAACTGAAAAGAAACTTTGTGTTCCCAACAAGCTATGTGAAGGACGGCTTTCACACACACTTATCTCTCAGAACTGAGCATGTGGAGAGACTTTCGTTCATGTAGCACAAAGGGAACGGTTTGCAGGAGGAAATTTTACTCTGGTTTATCAGTCTGTTTCCTAGTGCCGGTTTGAAGTTCTTGCAGACTTCAGTCTAAAACCGTGTTGGAGTTAGTACCTCCCCATATATATGTATGGAGTGTAGTTTGCAACTGAAAAGAATCTTAGTGTTCACAACAAGCATAGTGAAGTTCGGCTTTCACACCCTTTTATCTCTGAGATCTGAGCATGTGGACAGAAGTTCATTCATCTAGCACAAAGGGAACGGTTGCCAGGAGAAACCTATACTCTGGATTCTCAGTCTGTTTCCTAGAGCCGGTTTGAAGTTCCTAAAGATTTCTCTGTAAAACCGAGTTGGAGTTAGTACCTCCCCATATACATGTATGGAGTTATTTTGTAACGGAGAAGAAATTTTGTGTTCCCAACAAGCTAGGTGAAGACGGCTTTCACACACACTTGTCTCTTAGAACTGAGCATGTGGAGAGACTTTCGTTCATCTAGCACAAAGGGAACGGGTTGCAGGAGAAACTTTTACTGTGGATTCTCAGTCTGTTTCCTAGTGCCGGTTTGAATTTCCTGCAGATTTCACTGTAAAACCGTGTTGGAGCTTGTACCTCCCCATATAAATGTATGGATTGGAGTTTGCAACTGAAAAGGAACTTAGTGTTCACAACAAGCATAGTGAAAGACGGCTTTCACACACAATTTTCTCTGAGAACACAGCATGTGGAGAGACGGTCGTTCATCTAGCACAAAGGGAACGAGTTGCAGTAGAGACTGTTACTCTGGTTTCTCAGTCTGTTTCCTAATGCCGGTTTGATATTCCTGCAGTTTTCACTGTAAAACAGATTTGGATCTAGTACTTCCCCTATATATCTATGGAGTGGAGTTTGTAACTGAAAAGGAACTTTGTGTTCCCCACAAACTATGTGTAGGACGGCTTTCACACACACTTATATCTCAGAACATAACATGTGGAGAGAGGTTCGTTCATCTAGCACAAAAAAACGGGTTGCAGGAGAAAATTTACTCTGGTTTCTCAGTCTGTTTCCTAGTGCCAGTTTGAAGTTCCTGCAGTTTTCACTGTAAAACCGAGTTGGAGCTAGTACCTCCCCATATATATGTATTGAGTGGAGTTTGCAACTGAAAGGAATCTTTGTGTTCCCAACAAGCTAGTTGAAGGACGGCTTTCACACACACTTATTTGTAAGAAATGACATTCTGGAGAGACGTTCGTTCATCTAGCACAAAGGGAAAGTTTTGCAGGAGAAAATTTTACTCCGGTTTCTTAGTCTGTTTCCTAGTGCCGCTTTGAAGTTCCTGCAGTTTTCACTGTAAAACCGAGGTGGGGCTTGTACATCCCCATATATATGTATGGATTGTAGATTGCAACTTAAAGGAAACTATGTTTTCCCTGCAAGCTAGTTGAAAGGAGGATTTTACAGACACTTATCTCTAAGAACTAAGCATGTGGAGAGACTTTCTTTCATCTAGCAAAAATGAACGATTTGCAGGGAAAATTTTACTCTGGTTTCTCCGTCTGTTTCCTAGTGCCGGTTTGATGTTCCTGCAGTTTTCACTGTAAAACTGAGTTGCAGCTAGTAGTTCCCCATATATATGTATGGAGGGTAGTTTGCATTTTGAAAGAAATTTTGTGTTCCCAACAAGCTAGGGGAAGGACCGGTTTCACCCAAAGTTTTCTCTAAGAACTGAGCATGTGAAGAGACGTTCGTTCATCTAGCACAAATGGAATGGGTTGCAGGAGGAACTTTTACTCAGAATTCTCAGTCTGTTTCCTAGTTCCGGATTGAAGTTCCTGAAGTTTTCACTATAAAACCGAGTTGGAGCTAGTACTTCCCCATATATATGTATGGAGTGGAGTTTGCAACTGAAAAGAAACTTTGTGTTCCAAAGCAGCTAGGTGAAGTACGGCATTCACACACACTTATCTCTCAGAACTGAACATGTGGAGAGACGTTCGTTCATCTAGCACAAAGGGAACGGGTTGCAGGAGAAACTTTTACTCTGGTTTCTCAGTCTGTTTCCTAGTGCCGGTTTGAAGTTCCTGCAGTTTTCACTCTAAAACCGAGTTGGAGCTAGTACATCCCGAAATATATGTATGGAGATGTGTTTGCAACTGAAAAGATACTTTGTGTTCCCAACAAGCTAGGTGAAGGTGGCTTTCACACACACTTATCCCTCAGAAGTGAGCATGCGGAGAGACGTTCATTCATCTAGCACAAAAGGAACGGTTTGCAGGAGGAACTGTTACTCTGGTTTCTCTGTCTGTTTCCTAGTGCAGGTTTGAATTTCCTGTAGTTTTCTCTGTAAAACCGAGTTGGAGTTAGTATTTCCCCATATACATTTGTGGAGTTTAGTTTGTAACTGAAAAGAAATTTTGTGTTCCCAACAAGCTATGTGAAGACGGCTTTCACACACACTTGTCTCTTAGAACTGAGCATGTGGAGAGACTTTCGTTCATCTAGCACAAATGGAACGGGTGGCAGGAGAAATTTTACTGTGGATTCTCAGTCTGTTTCCTAGTGCCGGTTTGAAGTTCCTGCAGTTTTCACTGTAAAACCTTGTTGGAGCTTGTACCTCCCCATATATATGTATGGATTGGTGTTTGCAACTGAAAAGAAACTTAGTGTTAACAACAATCATAGTGAAGTACGGCTTTCACACACACTTATCTCTCAGAAATGAGCATGTGGAGAGACGTTCGTTCATCTAGCACAAAGAGAATGTGTTGCAGGGGAATCTTTTATTCTAGTTTCTCACTCTGTTTCCTAGTGCCTTTTTGAAGATACTGCAATTTTCACTGTAAAACCGTGTTGGAGCTTGTACTTCCCCATATATATTTATGTAGTGGTGTTTGCAACTGAAAATAAACTTAGTGTTCCCAACAAGCATAGTGAAAGTCGGCTTTCACACACACTTATCTCACAGAACACAGCATGTGGACAGACGTTAGTTCATCTTGCACAAAGGGAACGAGTTGAAGTAGAAATTGTTACTCTGGGTTCTCAGTCTGTTTCCTAATGCCGGTTTGAAGTTCCTGCAGTTCTCACTGTAAAACCTTGTTGGAGCTTGTACCACCCCATATATATTTATGGATTGGAGTTTGTAACTGAAAAGAATCTTTGTGTTCCCAACAAGCAAACTGAAGGACGGCTTTCACACACACTTATCTCTCAGAACTGAGCATGTGAAGAGACGTTCATTCATGTAGCACAAAAGGAAAGGTTTGCAGGAGGAACTTTTACTTTGGTTTCTCAGTCTGTTTCCTAATGCCGGTTTGAAGTTCCTGCAGTTTTCTCTGTAAAACCGAGTTGGAGTTAGTACCTCCCCATATACATATATGGAGTTATTTTGTAACGGAGAAGAAATTTTGTGTTCCCAACAACATAGGTGAAGACGGCTTTCACACACACTTGTCTCTTAGAACTGAGCATGTGGAGAGACTTTCGTTCCTCTAGCACAAAGGGAACGGGTTGCAGGAGAAACTTTTACTGTGGATTCTCAGTCTGTTTCCTAATGCCGGTTTGATATTCCTGCAGTTTTCACTGTAAAACAGATTTGGATCCAGTACCCCCCCCTTTATATCTATGGAGTGGAGTTTGTAACTGAAAAGAAACTTTTTGTTCCCAACAAGCAAATTGAAGGACGGCTTTCACACACACTTATCTCTCAGAATTGACCATGTGGATAGACGTTCCTTCATCTAGCACATAGGGAACGGGTTGCAGGAATAAGTTTTTCTCTGTTTTCTCAGTCTTTTTCCTTGTGCATGTTTGAAGTTCCTAAAGTTTTCACTGTAAAACCGAGTTGGAGCTAGTACTTCCCCATATATATGTATGGAGTGGAGTTTGCAACTGAAAAGAAACTTTGTGTTCCCAACAAGCTATGTGAAGGACGGCTTTCACACACACTTATCTCTCAGAACTGAGCATGTGGAGAGACTTTCGTTCATGTAGCACAAAGGGAACGGTTTGCAGGAGGAAATTTTACTCTGGTTTATCAGTCTGTTTCCTAGTGCCGGTTTGAAGTTCTTGCAGACTTCAGTCTAAAACCGTGTTGGAGTTAGTACCTCCCCATATATATGTATGGAGTGTAGTTTGCAACTGAAAAGAATCTTAGTGTTCACAACAAGCATAGTGAAGTTCGGCTTTCACACCCTTTTATCTCTGAGATCTGAGCATGTGGACAGAAGTTCATTCATCTAGCACAAAGGGAACGGTTGCCAGGAGAAACCTATACTCTGGATTCTCAGTCTGTTTCCTAGAGCCGGTTTGAAGTTCCTAAAGATTTCTCTGTAAAACCGAGTTGGAGTTAGTACCTCCCCATATACATGTATGGAGTTATTTTGTAACGGAGAAGAAATTTTGTGTTCCCAACAAGCTAGGTGAAGATGGCTTTCACACACACTTGTCTCTTAGAACTGAGCATGTGGAGAGACTTTCGTTCATCTAGCACAAAGGGAACGGGTTGCAGGAGAAACTTTTACTGTGGATTCTCAGTCTGTTTCCTACTGCCGGTTTGAATTTCCTGCAGATTTCACTGTAAAACCGTGTTGGAGCTTGTACCTCCCCATATAAATGTATGGATTGGAGTTTGCAACTGAAAAGGAACTTAGTGTTCACAACAAGCATAGTGAAAGACGGCTTTCACACACAATTTTCTCTGAGAACACAGCATGTGGAGAGACGGTCGTTCATCTAGCACAAAGGGAACGAGTTGCAGTAGAGACTGTTACTCTGGTTTCTCAGTCTGTTTCCTAATGCCGGTTTGATATTCCTGCAGTTTTCACTGTAAAACAGATTTGGATCTAGTACTTCCCCTATATATCTATGGAGTGGAGTTTGTAACTGAAAAGGAACTTTGTGTTCCCCACAAACTATGTGTAGGACGGCTTTCACACACACTTATATCTCAGAACATAACATGTGGAGAGAGGTTCGTTCATCTAGCACAAAAAAACGGGTTGCAGGAGAAAATTTACTCTGGTTTCTCAGTCTGTTTCCTAGTGCCAGTTTGAAGTTCCTGCAGTTTTCACTGTAAAACCGAGTTGGAGCTAGTACCTCCCCATATATATGTATTGAGTGGAGTTTGCAACTGAAAGGAATCTTTGTGTTCCCAACAAGCTAGTTGAAGGACGGCTTTCACACACACTTATTTGTAAGAAATGACATTCTGGAGAGACGTTCGTTCATCTAGCACAAAGGGAAAGTTTTGCAGGAGAAAATTTTACTCCGGTTTCTTAGTCTGTTTCCTAGTGCCGCTTTGAAGTTCCTGCAGTTTTCACTGTAAAACCGAGGTGGGGCTTGTACATCCCCATATATATGTATGGATTGTAGATTGCAACTTAAAGGAAACTATGTTTTCCCTGCAAGCTAGTTGAAAGGAGGATTTTACAGACACTTATCTCTAAGAACTAAGCATGTGGAGAGACTTTCTTTCATCTAGCAAAAATGAACGATTTGCAGGGAAAATTTTACTCTGGTTTCTCCGTCTGTTTCCTAGTGCCGGTTTGATGTTCCTGCAGTTTTCACTGTAAAACTGAGTTGCAGCTAGTAGTTCCCCATATATATGTATGGAGGGTAGTTTGCATTTTGAAAGAAATTTTGTGTTCCCAACAAGCTAGGGGAAGGACCGGTTTCACCCAAAGTTTTCTCTAAGAACTGAGCATGTGAAGAGACGTTCGTTCATCTAGCACAAATGGAATGGGTTGCAGGAGGAACTTTTACTCAGAATTCTCAGTCTGTTTCCTAGTTCCGGATTGAAGTTCCTGAAGTTTTCACTATAAAACCGAGTTGGAGCTAGTATTTCCCCATATATATGTATGGAGTGGAGTTTGCAACTGAAAAGAAACTTTGTGTTCCAAAGCAGCTAGGTGAAGTACGGCATTCACACACACTTATCTCTCAGAACTGAACATCTGGAGAGACGTTCGTTCATCTAGCACAAATGGAACGGGTGGCAGGAGAAATTTTACTGTGGATTCTCAGTCTGTTTCCTAGTGCCGGTTTGAAGTTCCTGCAGTTTTCAGTGTAAAACCTGTTGGAGCTTGTACCTCCCCATATATATGTATGGATTGGTGTTTGCAACTGAAAAGAAACTTAGTGTTAACAACAATCATAGTGAAGTACGGCTTTCACACACACTTATCTCTCAGAAATGAGCATGTGGAGAGACGTTCGTTCATCTAGCACAAAGAGAATGTGTTGCAGGGGAATCTTTTATTCTAGTTTCTCACTCTGTTTCCTAGTGCCTTTTTGAAGATACTGCAATTTTCACTGTAAAACCGTGTTGGAGCTTGTACTTCCCCATATATATTTATGTAGTGGTGTTTGCAACTGAAAATAAACTTAGTGTTCCCAACAAGCATAGTGAAAGTCGGCTTTCACACACACTTATCTCACAGAACACAGCATGTGGACAGACGTTAGTTCATCTTGCACAAAGGGAACGAGTTGAAGTAGAAATTGTTACTCTGGGTTCTCAGTCTGTTTCCTAATGCCGGTTTGAAGTTCCTGCAGTTCTCACTGTAAAACCTTGTTGGAGCTTGTACCACCCCATATATATTTATGGATTGGAGTTTGTAACTGAAAAGAAACTTTGTGTTCCCAACAAGCAAACTGAAGGACGGCTTTCACACACACTTATCTCTCAGAACTGAGCATGTGAAGAGACGTTCATTCATGTAGCACAAAAGGAAAGGTTTGCAGGAGGAACTTTTACTTTGGTTTCTCAGTCTGTTTCCTAATGCCGGTTTGAAGTTCCTGCAGTTTACTCTGTAAAACCGAATTGGAGTTAGTACCTCCCCATATACATATATGGAGTTATTTTGTAACGGAGAAGAAATTTTGTGTTCCCAACAACCTAGGTGAAGACGGCTTTCACACACACTTGTCTCTTAGAACTGAGCATGTGGAGAGACTTTCGTTCCTCTAGCACAAAGGGAACGGGTTGCAGGAGAAACTTTTACTGTGGATTCTCAGTCTGTTTCCTAATGCCGGTTTGATATTCCTGCAGTTTTCACTGTAAAACAGATTTGGATCCAGTACCTCCCCTTTATATCTATGGAGTGGAGTTTGTAACTGAAAAGAAACTTTTTGTTCCCAACAAGCAAATTGAAGGACGGCTTTCACACACACTTATCTCTCAGAATTGATCATGTGGATAGACGTTCCTTCATCTAGCACATATGGAACGGGTTGCAGGAATAAGTTTTTCTCTGTTTTCTCAGTCTTTTTCCTTGTGCATGTTTGAAGTTCCTAAAGTTTTCACTGTAAAACCGAGTTGGAGCTAGTACTTCCCCATATATATGTATGGAGTGGAGTTTGCAACTGAAAAGAAACTTTGTGTTCCCAACAATCTAGGTGAAGGACGACATTCACACACATTAATCTCTCAGAACTAAGCATGTGCAGGGACGTTCGTTCATCTAGCACAAAGGGAACGGGTTGCAGGAGAAACTTTTACTGTGGATTCTCAGTCTGTTTCCTAGTGCCGGTTTGAATTTCCTGCAGTTTTCACTGTAAAACCGAGTTGGAGCTAGTACCTCCCCATATATATGTATTGAGTGGAGTTTGCAACTGAAAGGAAACTTTGTGTTCCCAACAAGCTAGTTGAAGGGCGGCTTTCACACACACTTATTTGTAAGAAATGACATTCTGGAGAGACGTTCGTTTATCTAGCCCAAGGGAAAGTTTTGCAGGAGAAAATTTTACTCCGGTTTCTCAGTCTGTTTCCTAGTGCCGGTTTGAAGTTCCTGCAGTTTTCACTGTAAAACCGAGGTGGGGCTTGTACATCCCCATATCTATGTATGGATTGTAGATTGCAACTTAAAGGAAACTATGTTTTCCCTGCAAGCTATTTGAAAGGCGGGTTTTACAGACAATTTTCTCTAAGAACTGAGCATGTGGAGAGACGTTCTTTCATCTAGCAAATAATGAACGGTTTGCAGGGAAACCTTTTACTCTGGTTTCTCCGTCTGTTTCCTAGTGCCGGTTTGAAGTTCCTGCAGTTTTCATTTTAAAATGAGTTGGAGCTAGTACATCCCCATATATATATATGGAGTGGAGTTTGCAACTGAAAAGGAACTTTGTGTTCCCAACAAGCTAGGTTAAGAACGGCTTCCACACAATATTATCTCTCAGAAATTATCATGTGGAGAGACTTTCGTTTATCTAGCACAAATGAAACGGGTGGTAGGAGAAACTATTACTGTGGATTCTCAGTCTGTTTCCTAGTGCCGGTTTGAATTTCCTGCAGTTTTAACTGTAAAACATTGTTGGAGCTTGTACCTCCCCATATATAAGTATGGAGCGGTGTTTGCAACTGAAAAGAAACTTAGTGTTAACAACAAGCATAGTGAAGTACGGCTTTCACACCACTTATCTCTCAGAAATGAGCATGTGGAGAGACGTTCGTTCATCTAGCACAAAGGGAATGTGTTGCAGGGGAATCTTTTTTTCTAGTTTCTCACCCTGTTTCCTAGTGCCTTTTTGAAGATACTGCAATTTTCACTGTAAAACCGTGTTGGAGCTTGTACATCCCCATATATATGTATGGAGTGGGGTTTGCAAATGAAAAGGAACCCTGTGTTCCCAACAAGATATGTGTAGGACGGCTTTCACACACACTTATATCTCAGAAATGAACATGTGGACAGAGGTTCGTTCATCTAGCACAAAAAAACGGGTTGCAGGAAAAACTTTTACTCTGGTATCTCAGTCTGATTCCTAGTGCCGGTTTGAAGTTCCTGCAATTTTCACTGTAAAACCGATTTGGATCTAGTAGCTCCCCATATATATGTATGGAGTGGAGTATGCAAATGAAAAGATTCTTTGTGTTCCCAACAAGCTATGTGAAGGACGGCTTTCACACACACTTATCTCTCAGAAGTGAGCATGTGGAGAGACTTTCGTTCATCTAGCACAAAGGGAACGGGTTGCAGGAGAAGCTTTTACTCTGATTTCTCAGTCTGTTTCCTAGTGCCGGTTTGAAGTTCCTGCAGTTTTCACTGTAAAACCGAGTTGGAGCTTTTACCTCCCCATATATATGTATTGAGTGGAGTTTGCAACTGAAAGGAAACTTTGTGTTCCCAACAAGCTAGTTGAAGGATGGCTTTCACACACACTTATTTGTAAGAAATGACATTCTGGAGAGACGTTCGTTCATCTAGCACAAATGGAAAGTTTTGCAGGAGAAAATTTTTCTCCGGTTTCTTAGTCTGTTTCCTAGTGCCGCTTTGAAGTTCCTGCAGTTTTCACTATAAAACCGAGGTGGGGCTTGTACATCCCCATATCTATGTATGGATTGTAGATTGCAACTTAAAGGAAACTATGTTTTCCCTGCAAGCTAGTTGAAAGGAGGATTTTACAGACACTTATCTCTAAGAACTATGCATGTGGAGAGACGTTCTTTCATCTAGCAAAAAATGAACGGTTTGCAGGGAAAATTTTACTCTGGTTTCTCCGTCTGTTTCCTAGTGCCGTTTTGATGTTCATGCAGTTTTCACTGTAAAACTGAGTTGCAGCTATTAGTTCCCCATATATACGTATGGAGGGTAGTTTGCATTTTAAAAGAAAGTTTGTGTTCCCAACAAGCTAGGGAAAGGACCGGTTTCACACAAAGTTTTCTCTAAGAACTGAGCATGTGAAGAGACTTTCGTTCATCTAGCACAAAAGGAACGGTTTGCAGGAGGAACTGTTACTCTGGTTTCTCTGTCTGTTTCCTAGTGCCGGTTTGAATATCCTGTAGTTTTCTCTGTAAAACCGAGTTGGAGTTAGTACTTCCCCATATACATGTGTGGAGTTTAGTTTGTAACTGAAAAGAAATTTTGTATTCCCAACGAGCTATGTGAAGTCGGCTGTCACACACACTTGTCTCTTAGAACTGAGCATGTGGAGAGACGTTCGTTCATCTAGCACAAATGGAACGGGTGGCATAGAAACATTTACTGTGGATTCTCAGTCTGTTTCCTAGTGCCGGTTTGAAGTTCCTGCAGTTTTCACTGTACAACTTTGTTGGAGCTTGTACCTCCCCATATATATGTATGGAGTGGTGTTTGCCACTGAAAAGTAACTTAGTGTTAACAACAAGCATACTGAAGTACGGCTTTCACACACACTTATCTCTCAGAAATGAGCATGTGGAGAGACGTTCGTTCATCTAGCACAAAGGGAATGTGTTGCAGGGGAATCTTTTATTCTAGATTCTCACTCTGTTTCCTAGTGCCTTTTTGAAGATACTGCAATTTTCACTGTAAAGCCGTGTTGGAGCTTGTACATCCCCATATATATTTATGGAGTGGTGTTTGCAACTGAAAATAAACTTAGTGTTCCCAACAAGCATAGTGAAAGTTGGCTTTCACACACACTTATCTCTCAGAACACAGCATGTGGACAGACGTTAGTTCATCTTGCACAAAGGGAACGAGTTGCAGTAGAAACTGTTACTCTGGGTTCTCAGTCTGTTTCCTAATGCCGGTTTGAAGTTCCTGCAGTTTTCACTGTAAAACCTTGTTGGAGCTTGTACATCCCCATATATATGTATGGAGTGGAGATTGTAACTGAAAAGAAACTTTTTGATCCCAACAAGCAAAGTGAAGGACGGCTTTCACACACACTTATCTCTCAGAATTGACCATGTGGAGAGACGTTCCTTCATCTAGCACATAGGGAACGGTTTGCAGGAATAAGTTTTTCCCTGTTTTCTCAGTCTTTTTCCTTGTGAATGTTTGAAGTTCCTGCAGTTTTCACTGTAAAACCGATTTGGAGCTAGTACTTCCCCATATATATGTATGGAGTGGTGTTTGCAACTGAAAAGGAACTATGTGTTCCCAACAAGCTAGGTAAAGAACGGCTTTCACACAATATTATCTCTCAGAAATGATCATGTGGAGAGACGTTCGTTCATCTAGCACAAATGGAACGGGTGGTAGGAGAAACTATTACTGTGGATTCTCAGTCTGTTTCCTAGTGTCGGTTTGAATTTCCTGCAGTTTTAACTGTAAAACCTTGTTGGAGCTTGTACCTCCCCATATATATGTATGGAGTGGTGTTTGCAACTGAAAAGAAACTTAGTGTTAACAACAAGCATACTGAAGTACGGCTTTCACCCACACTTATCTCTCAGAAATGAGCATGTGGAGAGACGTTCGTTCATCTAGCACAAAGGGAATGTGTTGCAGGGGAATCTTTTATTCTAGTTTCTCACTCTGTTTCCTAGTGCCTTTTTGAAGATACTGCAATTTTCACTGTAAAACCGATTTGGATCTAGTAGCTCCCCATATATCTGTATGGAGTGGAGTTTGCAAATGAAAAGGAACCCTGTGTTCCCAACAAGATATGTGTAGGACGGCTTTCACACACACTTATATCTCAGAAATGAACATGTGGAGAGAGGTTCGTTCATCTAGCACAAAAAAACGGGTTGCAGGAGAAACTTTTACTCTGGTATCTCAGTCTGTTTCCTAGTGCCGGTTTGAAGTTCCTGCAATTTTCACTATAAAACCGATTTGGATCTAGTAGCTCCCCATATATATGTATGGAGTGGAGTATGCAAATGAAAAGAATCTTTGTGTTCCCAACAAGCTATGTGAAGGACGGCTTTCACACAAACTTATCTCTCAGAAGTGAGCAAGTGGAGAGACTTTCGTTCATCTAGCACAAAGGGAACGGGTTGCAGGAGAAACTTTTACTCTGATTTCTCAGTCTGTTTCCTAGTGCCGGTTTGAAGTTCCTGCAGTTTTCACTGTAAAACCGAGTTGGAGCTTTTACCTCCCCATATATATGTATTGAGTGGAGTTTGCAACTGAAAGGAAACTTTGTGTTCCCAACAAGCTAGTTGAAGGATGGCTTTCACACACACTTATTTGTAAGAAATGACATTCTGGAGAGACGTTCGTTCATCTAGCACAAATGGAAAGTTTTGCAGGAGAAAATTTTTCTCCGGTTTCTTAGTCTGTTTCCTAGTGCCGCTTTGAAGTTCCTGCAGTTTTCACTATAAAACCGAGGTGGGGCTTGTACATCCCCATATCTATGTATGGATTGTAGATTGCAACTTAAAGGAAACTATGTTTTCCCTGCAAGCTAGTTGAAAGGAGGATTTTACAGACACTTATCTCTAAGAACTATGCATGTGGAGAGACGTTCTTTCATCTAGCAAAAAATGAACGGTTTGCAGGGAAAATTTTACTCTGGTTTCTCCGTCTGTTTCCTAGTGCCGGTTTGATGTTCATGCAGTTTTCACTGTAAAACTGAGTTGCAGCTAGTAGTTCCCCATATATATGTATGGAGGGTAGTTTGCATTTTAAAAGAAAGTTTGTGTTCCCAACAAGCTAGGGAAAGGACCGGTTTCACACAAAGTTTTCTCTAAGAACTGAGCATGTGAAGAGACGTTCGTTCATCTAGCACAAAAGGAACGGTTTGCAGGAGGAACTGTTACTCTGGTTTCTCTGTCTGTTTCCTAGTGCCGGTTTGAATATCCTGTAGTTTTCTCTGTAAAACCGAGTTGGAGTTAGTACTTCCCCATATACATGTGTGGAGTTTAGTTTGTAACTGAAAAGAAATTTTGTATTCCCAACGAGCTATGTGAAGTCGGCTGTCACACACACTTGTCTCTTAGAACTGAGCATGTGGAGAGACGTTCGTTCATCTAGCACAAATGGAACGGGTGGCATAGAAACATTTACTGTGGATTCTCAGTCTGTTTCCTAGTGCCGGTTTGAAGTTCCTGCAGTTTTCACTGTACAACCTTGTTGGAGCTTGCACCTCCCCATATATATGTATGGAGTGGTGTTTGCCACTGAAAAGTAACTTAGTGTTAACAACAAGCATAGTGAAGTACGGCTTTCACACACACTTATCTCTCAGAAATGAGCATGTGGAGAGACGTTCGTTCATCTAGCACAAAGGGAATGTGTTGCAGGGGAATCTTTTATTCTAGATTCTCACTCTGTTTCCTAGTGCCTTTTTGAAGATACTGCAATTTTCACTGTAAAACCGTGTTGGAGCTTGTACATCCCCATATATATTTATGGAGTGGTGTTTGCAACTGAAAATAAACTTAGTGTTCCCAACAAGCATAGTGAAAGTTGGCTTTCACACACACTTATCTCTCAGAACACAGCATGTGGACAGACGTTAGTTCATCTTGCACAAAGGGAACGAGTTGCAGTAGAAACTGTTACTCTGGGTTCTCAGTCTGTTTCCTAATGCCGGTTTGAAGTTCCTGCAGTTTTCACTGTAAAACCTTGTTGGAGCTTGTACATCCCCATATATATGTATGGAGTGGAGATTGTAACTGAAAAGAAACTTTTTGTTCCCAACAAGCAAAGTGAAGGACGGCTTTCACACACACTTATCTCTCAGAATTGACCATGTGGAGAGACGTTCCTTCATCTAGCACATAGGGAACGGTTTGCAGGAATAAGTTTTTCCCTGTTTTCTCAGTCTATTTCCTTGTGAATGTTTGAAGTTCCTGCAGTTTTCACTGTAAAACCGATTTGGAGCTAGTACTTCCCCATATATATGTATGGAGTGGTGTTTGCAACTGAAAAGGAACTATGTGTTCCCAACAAGCTAGGTAAAGAACGGCTTTCACACAATATTATCTCTCAGAAATGATCATGTGGAGAGACGTTCGTTCATCTAGCACAAATGGAACGGGTGGTAGGAGAAACTATTACTGTGGATTCTCAGTCTGTTTCCTAGTGTCGGTTTGAATTTCCTGCAGTTTTAACTGTAAAACCTTGTTGGAGCTTGTACCTCCCCATATATATGTATGGAGTGGTGTTTGCAACTGAAAAGAAACTTAGTGTTAACAACAAGCATACTGAAGTACGGCTTTCACCCACACTTATCTCTCAGAAATGAGCATGTGGAGAGACGTTCGTTCATCTAGCACAAAGGGAACGGGTTGCAGGGGAATCTTTTATTCTAGTTTCTCACTCTGTTTCCTAGTGCCTTTTTGAAGATACTGCAATTTTCACTGTAAAACCGTGTTGGAGCTTGTACATCCCCATATATATGTATGGAGTGGAGTTTGCAAATTAAAAGGAACTTTGTGTTCCCAACAAGCTAGTTGAAGGATGGCTTTCACACACACTTATTTGTAAGAAATGACATTCTGGAGAGACGTTCGTTCATCTAGCACAAATGGAAAGTTTTGCAGGAGAAAATTTTTCTCCGGTTTCTTAGTCTGTTTCCTAGTGCCGCTTTGAAGTTCCTGCAGTTTTCACTATAAAACCGAGGTGGGGCTTGTACATCCCCATATCTATGTATGGATTGTAGATTGCAACTTAAAGGAAACTATGTTTTCCCTGCAAGCTAGTTGAAAGGAGGATTTTACAGACACTTATCTCTAAGAACTATGCATGTGGAGAGACGTTCTTTCATCTAGCAAAAAATGAACGGTTTGCAGGGAAAATTTTACTCTGGTTTCTCCGTCTGTTTCCTAGTGCCGTTTTGATGTTCATGCAGTTTTCACTGTAAAATTGAGTTGCAGCTAGTAGTTCCCCATATATATGTATGGAGGGTAGTTTGCATTTTAAAAGAAAGTTTGTGTTCCCAACAAGCTAGGGAAAGGACCGGTTTCACACAAAGTTTTCTCTAAGAACTGAGCATGTGAAGAGACTTTCGTTCATCTAGCACAAAAGGAACGGTTTGCAGGAGGAACTGTTACTCTGGTTTCTCTGTCTGTTTCCTAGTGCCGGTTTGAATATCCTGTAGTTTTCTCTGTAAAACCGAGTTGGAGTTAGTACTTCCCCATATACATGTGTGGAGTTTAGTTTGTAACTGAAAAGAAATTTTGTATTCCCAACGAGCTATGTGAAGTCGGCTGTCACACACACTTGTCTCTTAGAACTGAGCATGTGGAGAGACGTTCGTTCATCTAGCACAAATGGAACGGGTGGCATAGAAACATTTACTGTGGATTCTCAGTCTGTTTCCTAGTGCCGGTTTGAAGTTCCTGCAGTTTTCACTGTACAACCTTGTTGGAGCTTGCACCTCCCCATATATATGTATGGAGTGGTGTTTGCCACTGAAAAGTAACTTAGTGTTAACAACAAGCATACTGAAGTACGGCTTTCACACACACTTATCTCTCAGAAATGAGCATGTGGAGAGACGTTCGTTCATCTAGCACAAAGGGAATGTGTTGCAGGGGAATCTTTTATTCTAGATTCTCACTCTGTTTCCTAGTGCCTTTTTGAAGATACTGCAATTTTCACTGTAAAACCGTGTTGGAGCTTGTACATCCCCATATATATTTATGGAGTGGTGTTTGCAACTGAAAATAAACTTAGTGTTCCCAACAAGCATAGTGAAAGTTGGCTTTCACACACACTTATCTCTCAGAACACAGCATGTGGACAGACGTTAGTTCATCTTGCACAAAGGGAACGAGTTGCAGTAGAAACTGTTACTCTGGGTTCTCAGTCTGTTTCCTAATGCCGGTTTGAAGTTCCTGCAGTTTTCACTGTAAAACCTTGTTGGAGCTTGTACATCCCCATATATATGTATGGAGTGGAGATTGTAACTGAAAAGAAACTTTTTGTTCCCAACAAGCAAAGTGAAGGACGGCTTTCACACACACTTATCTCTCAGAATTGACCATGTGGAGAGACGTTCCTTCATCTAGCACATAGGGAACGGTTTGCAGGAATAAGTTTTTCCCTGTTTTCTCAGTCTTTTTCCTTGTGAATGTTTGAAGTTCCTGCAGTTTTCACTGTAAAACTGATTTGGAGCTAGTACTTCCCCATATATATGTATGGAGTGGTGTTTGCAACTGAAAAGGAACTATGTGTTCCCAACAAGCTAGGTAAAGAACGGCTTTCACACAATATTATCTCTCAGAAATGATCATGTGGAGAGACGTTCGTTCATCTAGCACAAATGGAACGGGTGGTAGGAGAAACTATTACTGTGGATTCTCAGTCTGTTTCCTAGTGTCGGTTTGAATTTCCTGCAGTTTTAACTGTAAAACCTTGTTGGAGCTTGTACCTCCCCATATATATGTATGGAGTGGTGTTTGCAACTGAAAAGAAACTTAGTGTTAACAACAAGCATACTGAAGTACGGCTTTCACCCACACTTATCTCTCAGAAATGAGCATGTGGAGAGACGTTCGTTCATCTAGCACAAAGGGAATGTGTTGCAGGGGAATCTTTTATTCTAGTTTCTCACTCTGTTTCCTAGTGCCTTTTTGAAGATACTGCAATTTTCACTGTAAAACCGTGTTGGAGCTTGTACATCCCCATATATATGTATGGAGTGGAGTTTGCAAATTAAAAGGAACTTTGTGTTCCCAACAAGCTATGTGTAGGACGGCTTTCACACACACTTATATCTCAGAAATGAACATGTGGAGAGAGGTTCGTTCATCTAGCACAAAAAAACGGGTTGCAGGAAAAACTTTTACTCTGGTTTCTCAGTCTGTTTCCTAGTGCCGGTTTGAAGTTCCTGCAATTTTCACTGTAAAACCGATTTGGATCTAGTAGCTCCCCATATATCTGTATGGAGTGGAGTTTGCAAATGAAAAGGAACCCTGTGTTCCCAACAAGATATGTGTAGGACGGCTTTCACACACACTTATATCTCAGAAATGAACATGTGGAGAGAGGTTCGTTCATCTAGCACAAAAAAACGGGTTGCAGGAGAAACTTTTACTCTGGTATCTCAGTCTGTTTCCTAGTGCCGGTTTGAAGTTCCTGCAATTTTCACTATAAAACCGATTTGGATCTAGTAGCTCCCCATATATATGTATGGAGTGGAGTATGCAAATGAAAAGAATCTTTGTGTTCCCAACAAGCTATGTGAAGGACGGCTTTCACACAAACTTATCTCTCAGAAGTGAGCAAGTGGAGAGACTTTCGTTCATCTAGCACAAAGGGAACGGGTTGCAGGAGAAACTTTTACTCTGATTTCTCAGTCTGTTTCCTAGTGCCGGTTTGAAGTTCCTGCAGTTTTCACTGTAAAACCGAGTTGGAGCTTTTACCTCCCCATATATATGTATTGAGTGGAGTTTGCAACTGAAAGGAAACTTTGTGTTCCCAACAAGCTAGTTGAAGGATGGCTTTCACACACACTTATTTGTAAGAAATGACATTCTGGAGAGACGTTCGTTCATCTAGCACAAATTGAAAGTTTTGCAGGAGAAAATTTTTCTCCGGTTTCTTAGTCTGTTTCCTAGTGCCGCTTTGAAGTTCCTGCAGTTTTCACTATAAAACCGAGGTGGGGCTTGTACATCCCCATATCTATGTATGGATTGTAGATTGCAACTTAAAGGAAACTATGTTTTCCCTGCAAGCTAGTTGAAAGGAGGATTTTACAGACACTTATCTCTAAGAACTATGCATGTGGAGAGACGTTCTTTCATCTAGCAAAAAATGAACGGTTTGCAGGGAAAATTTTACTCTGGTTTCTCCGTCTGTTTCCTAGTGCCGGTTTGATGTTCATGCAGTTTTCACTGTAAAACTGAGTTGCAGCTAGTAGTTCCCCATATATATGTATGGAGGGTAGTTTGCATTTTAAAAGAAAGTTTGTGTTCCCAACAAGCTAGGGAAAGGACCGGTTTCACACAAAGTTTTCTCTAAGAACTGAGCATGTGAAGAGACGTTCGTTCATCTAGCACAAAAGGAACGGTTTGCAGGAGGAACTGTTACTCTGGTTTCTCTGTCTGTTTCCTAGTGCCGGTTTGAATATCCTGTAGTTTTCTCTGTAAAACCGAGTTGGAGTTAGTACTTCCCCATATACATGTGTGGAGTTTAGTTTGTAACTGAAAAGAAATTTTGTATTCCCAACGAGCTATGTGAAGTCGGCTGTCACACACACTTGTCTCTTAGAACTGAGCATGTGGAGAGACGTTCGTTCATCTATCACAAATGGAACGGGTGGCATAGAAACATTTACTGTGGATTCTCAGTCTGTTTCCTAGTGCCGGTTTGAAGTTCCTGCAGTTTTCACTGTACAACCTTGTTGGAGCTTGCACCTCCCCATATATATGTATGGAGTGGTGTTTGCCACTGAAAAGTAACTTAGTGTTAACAACAAGCATACTGAAGTACGGCTTTCACACACACTTATCTCTCAGAAATGAGCATGTGGAGAGACGTTCGTTCATCTAGCACAAAGGGAATGTGTTGCAGGGGAATCTTTTATTCTAGATTCTCACTCTGTTTCCTAGTGCCTTTTTGAAGATACTGCAATTTTCACTGTAAAACCGTGTTGGAGCTTGTACATCCCCATATATATTTATGGAGTGGTGTTTGCAACTGAAAATAAACTTAGTGTTCCCAACAAGCATAGTGAAAGTTGGCTTTCACACACACTTATCTCTCAGAACACAGCATGTGGACAGACGTTAGTTCATCTTGCACAAAGGGAACGAGTTGCAGTAGAAACTGTTACTCTGGGTTCTCAGTCTGTTTCCTAATGCCGGTTTGAAGTTCCTGCAGTTTTCACTGTAAAACTTTGTTGGAGCTTGTACATCCCCATATATATGTATGGAGTGGAGATTGTAACTGAAAAGAAACTTTTTGTTCCCAACAAGCAAAGTGAAGGACGGCTTTCACACACACTTATCTCTCAGAATTGACCATGTGGAGAGACGTTCCTTCATCTAGCACATAGGGAACGGTTTGCAGGAATAAGTTTTTCCCTGTTTTCTCAGTCTTTTTCCTTGTGAATGTTTGAAGTTCCTGCAGTTTTCACTGTAAAACCGATTTGGAGCTAGTACTTCCCCATATATATGTATGGAGTGGTGTTTGCAACTGAAAAGGAACTATGTGTTCCCAACAAGCTAGGTAAAGAACGGCTTTCACACAATATTATCTCTCAGAAATGATCATGTGGAGAGACGTTCGTTCATCTAGCACAAATGGAACGGGTGGTAGGAGAAACTATTACTGTGGATTCTCAGTCTGTTTCCTAGTGTCGGTTTGAATTTCCTGCAGTTTTAACTGTAAAACCTTGTTGGAGCTTGTACCTCCCCATATATATGTATGGAGTGGTGTTTGCAACTGAAAAGAAACTTAGTGTTAACAACAAGCATACTGAAGTACGGCTTTCACCCACACTTATCTCTCAGAAATGAGCATGTGGAGAGACGTTCGTTCATCTAGCACAAAGGGAATGTGTTGCAGGGGAATCTTTTATTCTAGTTTCTCACTCTGTTTCCTAGTGCCTTTTTGAAGATACTGCAATTTTCACTGTAAAACCGTGTTGGAGCTTGTACATCCCCATATATATGTATGGAGAGGAGTTTGAAAATTAAAAGGAACTTTGTGTTCCCAACAAGCTATGTGTAGGACGGCTTTCACACACACTTATATCTCAGAAATGAACATGTGGAGAGAGGTTCGTTCATCTAGCACAAAAAAACGGGTTGCAGGAAAAACTTTTACTCTGGTTTCTCAGTCTGTTTCCTAGTGCCGGTTTGAAGTTCCTGCAATTTTCACTGTAAAACCGATTTGGATCTAGTAGCTCCCCATATATCTGTATGGAGTGGAGTTTGCAAATGAAAAGAATCTTTGTGTTCCCAACAAGCTAGGTGAAGTACGGCTTTCACACACACTTATCTCTGAGAACTTAGCATGTGGAGAGACGTTCGTTCATCTAGCACAAAAGGAACGGGTTGCATGAGAAACTTTTACTCTTTTTTCTCAGTCTTTTTCCTAGTGCCGGTTGGAATTTCCTGCAGTTTTCACTATAAAACCGAGTTGGAGCGAGTACCTCCCCATATATATGTATGGAGTGGATTTAGCAACTGAAAAGAATCTTTGTGTTCCCAACAAGCTATGTGAAGGACGGCTTTCACACACACTTATCTCTCAGAAGTGAGCATGTGGAGAGACGTTCGTTCATCTAGCACAAAGGGAACGGGTTGCAGGAGAAACTTTTACTCTGGTTTCTCAGTCTGTTTCCTAGTGCCGGTTTGAAGTTCCTGCAGTTTTCACTGTAAAACCGAGTTGGAGCTATTACCTCCCCATATATATGTATTGAGTGGAGTTTGCAACTGAAAGGAAACTTTGTGTTCCCAACAAGCTAGTTGAAGGACGGCTTTCACACACACTTATTTGTAAGAAATGACATTCTGGAGAGACGTTCGTTCATCTAGCACAAAGGGAAAGTTTTGCAGGAGAAAATTTTACTCCGGTTTCTTAGTCTGTTTCCTAGTGCCGCTTTGAATTTCCTGCAGTTTTCACTGTAAAACCGAGGTGGGGCTTGTACATCCCCATATCTATGTATGGATTGTAGATTGCAACTTAAAGGAAACTATGTTTTCCCTGCAAGCTAGTTGAAAGGAGGATTTTACAGACACTTATCTCTAAGAACTATGCATGTGGAGAGACGTTCTTTCATCTAGCAAAAAATGAACGGTTGGCAGGGAAAATTTTACTCTGCTTTCTCCGTCTGTTTCCTAGTGCCGGTTTGATGTTCCTGCAGTTTTCACTGTAAAACTGAGTTGCAGCAAGTAGTTCCCCATATATATGTATGGAGGGTAGTTTGCATTTTAAAAGAAAGTTTGTGTTCCCAACAAGCTAGGGGAAGGACCGGTTTCACACAAAGTTTTCTCTAAGAACTGAGCATGTGAAGAGACTTTCGTTCATCTAGCACAAATGGAATGGGTTGCAGGAGGAACTATTACTCAGAATTCTCAGTGTGTTTCCTAGTTCCGGTTTGAAGTTCCTGCAGTTTTCACTCTAAAGCCGAGTTGGAGCTAGTACCTCCCGAAATATATGTATGGAGAGGTGTTTGCAACTGAAAAGATACTTTGTGTTCCCAACAAGCTAGGTGAAGTTGGCTTTCACACACACTTATCCCTCAGAAGTGAGCATGCGGAGAGACGTTCATTCATCTAGCACAAAAGGAACGGTTTGCAGGAGGAACTGTTACTCTGGTTTCTCTGTCTGTTTCCTAGTGCCGGTTTGAATTTCCTGTAGTTTTCTCTGTAAAACCGAGTTGGAGTTAGTACTTCCCCGTATACATGTGTGGAGTTTAGTTTGTAACTGAAAAGAAATTTTGTGTTCCCAACGAGCTATGTGAAGGACGGCTTTCACACACACTTATCTCTCAGAATTGAACATGTGGAAAGACGTTCGTTCATCTAGCACATAGGGAACGTTTTGCAGGAGTAACTATTTCTCTGTTTTCTCAGTCTGTTTCCTTGTGCAAATTTGAAATTCCTGCAGTTTTCACTGTAAAACCGAGTTGGAGTTAGTACTTCCCCATAAACATGTATGGAGTTTAGTTTGTAACTGAAAAGAAATTTTGTGTTCCCAACAAGCTATGTGAAGACGGCTTTCACACACACTTGTCTCTTAGAACTCAGCATGTGGAGAGACGTTAGTTCATCTAGCACAAAGGGAATGGGTTGCAGGGGAACCTTTTATTCTACTTTCTCAGTCTGTTTCCTAGTGCCTTTTTGAAGATACTGCAGTTTTCACTGTAAAACCGTGTTGGAGCTTGTACATCCCCATATATATTTATGGAGTGGTGTTTTCAACTGAAAATAAACTTAGTGTTCCCAACAAGCATAGTGAAAGACGGCTTTCACACACACTTATCTCTCAGAAAACAGCATGTGGAGAGACGTTAGTTCATCTTGCTCAAAGGGAACGAGTTGCAGTAGAAACTGTTACTCTGGTTTCTCAGTCTGTTTCCTAGTGCCGGTTTGAAGATCCTGCAGTTTTCACTGTAAATTCGAGTTGGATTTTGTACCTCCCTTTATATATGTATGCAGTCGAGTTTGCTTCTGAAAAGAAGCTTTGTGTTCCCAACAAGCTAGGTGAAGGAAGGCTTTCACACACACTTATCTCTCAGAACTGAGCATGTGGAGAGACTTTCGTTCATCTAGCACAAATGGAACGAGTGGCAGGAGAAAATTTAATTCTTTTTTCTCAGTCTGTTTCCTAGTGCCGGTTTGAAGTTCTTGCACTCTTCACTCTAAAACCGTGTTGGAGCTAGTACCTCCCCTTATATATGTATGGAGTGGAGTTTGCAACTGAAAAGAAACTTAGTGTTCACAACAAGCATAATGAAGGTCGGCTTTCACACACTTTTCTCTCTGAGATCAGAGCATGTGGAGAGAAGTTCGTTCATCTAGCACAAAGGGAACGGTTTGCAGGAGAAACCTATACTCTGGATTCTCAGTCTGTTTCCTAGTGCCGGTTTGAAGTTCCTGCAGTTTTCACTTTAAAATCGAGTTGGAGCTAGTATCTTCCCATATTTATGTATGGAGTGGAGTTTGCAACGGAAAAGGAACTTTGTGTTCCGAACAAGCTAGGTTAAGGACGGCTTTCACACAAAATTATCTCACAGAAATTATCATGGGGAGAGACGTTCGTTCATCTAGCACAAATAAACGGGTTGCAAGGGAAACTTTTACTCTGTTTTCTCAGTCTGTTTCCTAGTGCCTGTTTGATGTTCCTGCAATTTTCACCGTAAAACCGAATTTTAGCTAATACATCCCCATATTTATTTATATAGTGGAGTTTGCAACTGAAAAGAAACTTTGGTTCCCAACAAGCTAGGTGAAGGACGGCTTTCACACACACTTATCTCTCAGAAATTAGCATGTGGAGAGACGTTCGTTCATCTAGCACAAACGGAATGTGTTGCACGGGAATTTTTATTCTAGTTTCTCACTCTGTTTCCTAGTGCCTTTTTGAAGATACTGCAATTTTCACTGTAAAACCGTGTTGGAGCTTGTACATCCCCATATATATTTATGGAGTGGTGTTTGCAACTGAAAATAAACTTAGTGTTCCCAACAAGCATAGTGAAAGTCGGCTTTCACACACACTTATCTCTCAGAACACAGCATGTGGACAGACGTTAGTTCATCTTGCACAAAGGGAACGAGTTGAAGTAGAAACTGTTACTCTGGGTTCTCAGTCTGTTTCCTAATGCCGGTTTGAAGTTCCTGCAGTTTTCACTGTAAAACCTTGTTGGAGCTAGTACCTCCCCATATATATGTAAGGAGTGGAGTTTGTAACTGAAAAGAAACTTTGTGTTCCCAACAAGCAAATTGAAGGACGGCTTTCACACACACTTATCTCTCAGAATTGAACATGTGGAGAGACGTTCATTCATCTAGCACATAGGGAACGTTTTGCAGGAGTAACTGTTTCTCTGTTTTCTCAGTCAGTTTACTTGTGCATGTTTGAAGTTCCTGCAGTTTTCACTGTAAAACCGAGTTTGAGTTAGTACTTCCCCATAAACATGTATGGAGTTTAGTTAGTAACTGAAAAGAAATTTTGTGTTCCCAACAAGCTATATGAAGACGGCTTTCACACACAATTGTCTCTTAGAACTGAGCATGTGGAGAGACGTTAGTTCATCTAGCACAAAGGGAATGGGTTGCAGGGGAACCTTTTATTCTACTTTCTCAGTCTGTTTCCTAGTGCCTTTTTGAAGATACCTCAGTTTTCACTGTAAAACCGTGTTGGAGCTTGTACATCCCCATATATAATTATGGAGTGGTGTTTTCAACTGAAAATAAACTTAGTGTTCCCAACAAGCATAGTGAAAGACGGCTTTCACACACACTTATCTCTCAGAACACAGCATGTGGAGAGACGTTAGTTCATCTTGCACAAAGGGAACGAGTTGCAGTAGAAACTGTTATTCTGATTTCTCAGTCTGTTTCCTAGTGCCGGTTTGAAGATCCTTCAGTTTTCACTGTAAAATCGAGTTGGATTTTGTACCTCCCTATATATATGTATGCAGTCGAGTTTGCTTCTGAAAAGAAGCTTTGTGTTCCCAACAAGCTAGGTGAAGGAAGGCTTTCACACACACTTATCTCTCAGAACTGAGCATGTGGAGAGACTTTCGTTCATCTAGCACAAAGGGAACGGGTTGCAGGAGAAAATTTTACTCTTTTTTCTCAGTCTGTTTCCTAGTGCCGGTTTGAAGTTCTTGCAGTCTTCACTCTAAAACCGTGTTGGAGCTAGTACCTCCCCATATATATGTATGGAGTGGAGTTTGCAACTGAAAAGAAACTTAGTGTTCACAACAAGCATAGTGAAGGTCGGCTTTCACACACTTTTATCTCTGAGATCAGAGCATGTGGAGAGAAGTTCGTTCATCTAGCACAAAGGGAACGGGTTGCAGGAGAAAATTTTACTGTGGATTCTCAGTCTGTTTCCTAGTGCCGGTTTGAATTTCCTGCAGTTTTCACTGTAAAACCGTGTTGGAGATTGTACCTCCCCATATAAATGTATGGATTGGAGTTTGCAACTGAAAAGGAACTTAGTGTTCACAACAAGCATAGTGAAAGACGGCTTTCACACACAATTATCTCTGAGAACACAGCAGGTGGAGAGACGGTCGTTCGTCTAGCACAAAGGTAATGAGTTGCAGTAGAAACTGTTACTCTGGTTTCTCAGTCTGTTTCCTACTGCCGGTTTTATATTCCTGCAGTTTTCAGTGTAAAACAGTTTTGGATCTAGTACCTCCCCTATATATCTATGGAGTGGAGATTGTAACTGAAAAGAAACTTTTTGTTCCCAACAAGCAAAGTGAAGGACGGCTTTCACACACACTTATCTCTCAGAATTGACCATGTGGAGAGACGTTCCTTCATCTAGCACATAGGGAACTGTTTGCAGGAATAAATTTTTCTCAGTTTTTTTCCTTGTGAATGTTTGAAGTTCCTGCAGTTTTCATTGTAAAACCGAGTTGGAGCTAGTACTTCCCCATATAAATGTATGGAGTGGAGTTTTCAACTGAAAAGGAACTCTGTGTTCCCAACAAGCTAGGTTAAGAACGGCTTTCACACAATATTAACTCTCAGAAATGATCATGTGGAGAGACGTTCGTTCATCTAGCACAAATGGAACGGGTGGGTGGAGAAACTATTACTGTGGATTCTCAGTCTGTTTCCTAGTACATGTTTGAAGTTCCTGCAGTTTTCACTGTAAAACCGAGTTGGAGTTAGTACTTCCCCATATACATGTATGGAGTTTAGTTTGTAACTGAAAAGAAATTTTGTGTTCCCAACAAGCTATGTGAAGACGGCTTTCACACACACTTGTCTCTTAGAACTGAGCATGTGGAGAGACGTTAGTTCATCTAGCTCAAAGGGAATGGGTTGCAGGGGAACCTTTTATTCTACTTTCTCAGTCTGTTTCCTAGTGCCTTTTAGAAGATACTGCAATTTTCACTGTAAAACCGTGTTGGAGCTTGTACATCCCCATATATATTTATGGAGTGGTGTTTTCAACTGAAAATAAACTTAGTGTTCCCAACAAGCATAGTGAAAGACGGCTTTCACACACACTTATCTCTCAGAACATAGCATGTGGAGAGACGTTAGTTCATCTTGCACAAAGGGAACGAGTTGCAGTAGAAACTGTTACTCTGGTTTCTCAGTCTGTTTCCTAGTGCCGGTTTGAAGATCCTGCAGTTTTCACTGTAAAATCGAGTTGGATTTTGTACCTCCCTATATATATGTATGCAGTCGAGTTTGCTTCTGAAAAGAAGGTTTGTGTTCCCAACAAGCTAGGTGAAGGAAGGCTTTCACACACACTTATCTCTCAGAACTGAGCATGTGGAGAGACTTTCGTTCATCTAGCACAAAAATAACGGGTTGCAAGGAAACTTTTACTCTGTTTTCTCAGTCTGTTTCCTAGTGCCTGTTTGATGTTCCTGCAATTTTCTCCGTAAAACCGAATTTTAGCTAATACATCCCCATATTTATTTATATAGTGGAGTTTGCAACTGAAAAGAAACTTTGGTTCCCAACAAGCTAGGTGAAGGACGGCTTTCACACACACTTATCTCTCAGAAATGAGCATGTGAAGAGACGTTCATTCATGTAGCACAAAAGGAACTTTTTGCAGGAGAAACTTTTACTTTGGTTTCTCATTCTGTTTCCTAATGCCGGTTTGAAGTCCCTGCAGTTTTCTCTGTAAAACCGAGTTGGAGTTAGTACCTCCCCATATACATGTATGGAGTTATTTTGTAACTGAGAAGAAATTTTGTGTTCCCAACAAGCTAGTTGAACACGGCTTTCACACACACTTGTCTCTTAGAACTGAGCATGTGGAGAGACTTTCGTTCATCTAGCACAAAGGGAACGGTTTGCAGGAGAAACTTTTACTGTGGATTCTCAGTCTGTTTCCTAGTGCCGGTTTGAATTTCCTGCAGTTTTCACTGTAAAACCGTGTTGGAGCTTGTACCTCCCCATATAAATGTATGGATTGGAGTTTGCAACTGAAAAGGAACTTAGTGTTCACAACAAGCATAGTGAAAGACGGCTTTCACACACAATTATCTCTGAGAACACAGCATGTGGAGAGACGGTCGTTCATCTAGCACAAAGGGAACGAGTTGCAGTAGAAACTGTTACTCAGGTTTCTCAGTCTGTTTCCTAATGCCGGTTTGATATTCCTGCAGTTTTCACTGTAAAACAGATTTGGATCTAGTACCTCCCCTATATATCTATGGATTGGAGTTTGTAACTGAAAAGAAACTTTTTGTTCCCAACAAGCAAAGTGAAGGACGGCTTTCACACACACTTATCTCTCGGAATTGACCATGTGGAGAGACGTTCCTTCATCTAGCACATAGGGAACGGGTTGCAGGTGTAAGTTTTTCTCTGTTTTCTCAGTCTTTTTCCTTGTGCATGTTTGAAGTTCCTGCAGTTTTCACTTTAAAATCGAGTTGGAGCTAGTACCTCCCCATATATATGTATGGAGTGGAGTTTGCAAATGAAAAGGAACTTTGTGTTCCCAACAAGCTATGTGTAGGACGGCTTTCACACACACTTATATCTCAGAACTGAACATGTGGAGAGAGTTTCGTTCATCTAGCACAAAAAAACGGGTTGCAGGGGAAAATTTACTCTGGTTTCTCAGTCTGTTTCCTAGAGCCCGTTTGAAGATCCTGCTGTTTTCATTGTAAAACTGTGTTGGAGCTCTCCCTCCCCTTATATATGTATTGATTGTAGTTTGCAACTGAAAAGAAACTTTGTGTTCCCAAAAAGCAAAATGAAGGACGGCTTTCACACACACTTATCTCTGAGAACTTAGCATGTGGAGAGACGTTCGTTCATCTAGCACAAAGGGAACGAGTTGCAGTAGAAACTGTTACTCTGGTTTCTCAGTCTTTTTCCTTGTGCATGTTTGAAGTTCCTGCAGTTTTCACTTTAAAATCGAGTTGGAGCTAGTACCTCCCCATATATATGTATTGAGTGGAGTTTGCAACTGAAAGGAATCTTTGTGTTCCCAACAAGCTAGTTGAAGGACGGCTTTCACACACACTTATTTGTAAGAAATGACATTCTGGAGAGACGTTCGTTCATCTAGCACAAAGGGAAAGTTTTGCAGGAGAAAATATTACTCCGGTTTCTTAGTCTGTTTCCTAGTGCCGGTTTGAAGTTCCTGCAGTTTTCACTGTAAAACCGAGGTGGGGCTTGTACATCCCCATATCTATGTATGGATTGTAGATTGCAACTTAAAGGAAACTATGTTTTCCCTGCAAGCTAGTTGAAAGGAGGATTTTACAGACACTTATCTCTAAGAACTATGCATGTGGAGAGACGTTCTTTCATCTAGCAAAAAATGAACGGTTTGCAGGGAAAATTTAACTCTGGTTTCTCCGTCTTTTTCCTAGTGCCGTTTTGAAGTTCCTGAAGTTTTCACTGTAAAACCGAGTTGGAGCTAGTACCTCCCGAAATATATGTATGGAGAGGTGTTTGCAACTGAAAAGAAATTTTGTGTTCCCAACAAGCTAGGTGAAGGCGGCTTTCACACACACTTATCCCTCAGAACTGAGCATGCGGAGAGACGTTCATTCATCTAGCACAAAAGGAACGGGTTGCAGGAGAAAATTTTACTCTTTTTTCTCAGTCTGTTTCCTAGTGCCGGTTTGAAGTTCTTGCAGTCTTCACTCTAAAACCGTGTTGGAGCTAGTACCTCCCCATATATATGTATGGAGTGGAGTTTGCAACTGAAAAGAAACTTAGTGTTCACAACAAGCATAGTGAAGGTCGGCTTTCACACACTTTTATCTCTGAGATCAGAGCATGTGGAGAGAAGTTCGTTCATCTAGCACAAAGGGAACGGGTTGCAGGAGAAAATTTTACTGTGGATTCTCAGTCTGTTTCCTAGTGCCGGTTTGAATTTCCTGCAGTTTTCACTGTAAAACCGTGTTGGAGATTGTACCTCCCCATATAAATGTATGGATTGGAGTTTGCAACTGAAAAGGAACTTAGTGTTCACAACAAGCATAGTGAAAGACGGCTTTCACACACAATTATCTCTGAGAACACAGCAGGTGGAGAGACGGTCGTTCGTCTAGCACAAAGGTAATGAGTTGCAGTAGAAACTGTTACTCTGGTTTCTCAGTCTGTTTCCTACTGCCGGTTTTATATTCCTGCAGTTTTCAGTGTAAAACAGTTTTGGATCTAGTACCTCCCCTATATATCTATGGAGTGGAGATTGTAACTGAAAAGAAACTTTTTGTTCCCAACAAGCAAAGTGAAGGACGGCTTTCACACACACTTATCTCTCAGAATTGACCATGTGGAGAGACGTTCCTTCATCTAGCACATAGGGAACTGTTTGCAGGAATAAATTTTTCTCAGTTTTTTTCCTTGTGAATGTTTGAAGTTCCTGCAGTTTTCATTGTAAAACCGAGTTGGAGCTAGTACTTCCCCATATAAATGTATGGAGTGGAGTTTTCAACTGAAAAGGAACTCTGTGTTCCCAACAAGCTAGGTTAAGAACGGCTTTCACACAATATTAACTCTCAGAAATGATCATGTGGAGAGACGTTCGTTCATCTAGCACAAATGGAACGGGTGGGTGGAGAAACTATTACTGTGGATTCTCAGTCTGTTTCCTAGTACATGTTTGAAGTTCCTGCAGTTTTCACTGTAAAACCGAGTTGGAGTTAGTACTTCCCCATATACATGTATGGAGTTTAGTTTGTAACTGAAAAGAAATTTTGTGTTCCCAACAAGCTATGTGAAGACGGCTTTCACACACACTTGTCTCTTAGAACTGAGCATGTGGAGAGACGTTAGTTCATCTAGCTCAAAGGGAATGGGTTGCAGGGGAACCTTTTATTCTACTTTCTCAGTCTGTTTCCTAGTGCCTTTTAGAAGATACTGCAATTTTCACTGTAAAACCGTGTTGGAGCTTGTACATCCCCATATATATTTATGGAGTGGTGTTTTCAACTGAAAATAAACTTAGTGTTCCCAACAAGCATAGTGAAAGACGGCTTTCACACACACTTATCTCTCAGAACATAGCATGTGGAGAGACGTTAGTTCATCTTGCACAAAGGGAACGAGTTGCAGTAGAAACTGTTACTCTGGTTTCTCAGTCTGTTTCCTAGTGCCGGTTTGAAGATCCTGCAGTTTTCACTGTAAAATCGAGTTGGATTTTGTACCTCCCTATATATATGTATGCAGTCGAGTTTGCTTCTGAAAAGAAGGTTTGTGTTCCCAACAAGCTAGGTGAAGGAAGGCTTTCACACACACTTATCTCTCAGAACTGAGCATGTGGAGAGACTTTCGTTCATCTAGCACAAAAATAACGGGTTGCAAGGAAACTTTTACTCTGTTTTCTCAGTCTGTTTCCTAGTGCCTGTTTGATGTTCCTGCAATTTTCTCCGTAAAACCGAATTTTAGCTAATACATCCCCATATTTATTTATATAGTGGAGTTTGCAACTGAAAAGAAACTTTGGTTCCCAACAAGCTAGGTGAAGGACGGCTTTCACACACACTTATCTCTCAGAAATGAGCATGTGAAGAGACGTTCATTCATGTAGCACAAAAGGAACTTTTTGCAGGAGAAACTTTTACTTTGGTTTCTCATTCTGTTTCCTAATGCCGGTTTGAAGTCCCTGCAGTTTTCTCTGTAAAACCGAGTTGGAGTTAGTACCTCCCCATATACATGTATGGAGTTATTTTGTAACTGAGAAGAAATTTTGTGTTCCCAACAAGCTAGTTGAACACGGCTTTCACACACACTTGTCTCTTAGAACTGAGCATGTGGAGAGACTTTCGTTCATCTAGCACAAAGGGAACGGTTTGCAGGAGAAACTTTTACTGTGGATTCTCAGTCTGTTTCCTAGTGCCGGTTTGAATTTCCTGCAGTTTTCACTGTAAAACCGTGTTGGAGCTTGTACCTCCCCATATAAATGTATGGATTGGAGTTTGCAACTGAAAAGGAACTTAGTGTTCACAACAAGCATAGTGAAAGACGGCTTTCACACACAATTATCTCTGAGAACACAGCATGTGGAGAGACGGTCGTTCATCTAGCACAAAGGGAACGAGTTGCAGTAGAAACTGTTACTCAGGTTTCTCAGTCTGTTTCCTAATGCCGGTTTGATATTCCTGCAGTTTTCACTGTAAAACAGATTTGGATCTAGTACCTCCCCTATATATCTATGGATTGGAGTTTGTAACTGAAAAGAAACTTTTTGTTCCCAACAAGCAAAGTGAAGGACGGCTTTCACACACACTTATCTCTCGGAATTGACCATGTGGAGAGACGTTCCTTCATCTAGCACATAGGGAACGGGTTGCAGGTGTAAGTTTTTCTCTGTTTTCTCAGTCTTTTTCCTTGTGCATGTTTGAAGTTCCTGCAGTTTTCACTTTAAAATCGAGTTGGAGCTAGTACCTCCCCATATATATGTATGGAGTGGAGTTTGCAAATGAAAAGGAACTTTGTGTTCCCAACAAGCTATGTGTAGGACGGCTTTCACACACACTTATATCTCAGAACTGAACATGTGGAGAGAGTTTCGTTCATCTAGCACAAAAAAACGGGTTGCAGGGGAAAATTTACTCTGGTTTCTCAGTCTGTTTCCTAGAGCCCGTTTGAAGATCCTGCTGTTTTCATTGTAAAACTGTGTTGGAGCTCTCCCTCCCCTTATATATGTATTGATTGTAGTTTGCAACTGAAAAGAAACTTTGTGTTCCCAAAAAGCAAAATGAAGGACGGCTTTCACACACACTTATCTCTGAGAACTTAGCATGTGGAGAGACGTTCGTTCATCTAGCACAAAGGGAACGAGTTGCAGTAGAAACTGTTACTCTGGTTTCTCAGTCTTTTTCCTTGTGCATGTTTGAAGTTCCTGCAGTTTTCACTTTAAAATCGAGTTGGAGCTAGTACCTCCCCATATATATGTATTGAGTGGAGTTTGCAACTGAAAGGAATCTTTGTGTTCCCAACAAGCTAGTTGAAGGACGGCTTTCACACACACTTATTTGTAAGAAATGACATTCTGGAGAGACGTTCGTTCATCTAGCACAAAGGGAAAGTTTTGCAGGAGAAAATATTACTCCGGTTTCTTAGTCTGTTTCCTAGTGCCGGTTTGAAGTTCCTGCAGTTTTCACTGTAAAACCGAGGTGGGGCTTGTACATCCCCATATCTATGTATGGATTGTAGATTGCAACTTAAAGGAAACTATGTTTTCCCTGCAAGCTAGTTGAAAGGAGGATTTTACAGACACTTATCTCTAAGAACTATGCATGTGGAGAGACGTTCTTTCATCTAGCAAAAAATGAACGGTTTGCAGGGAAAATTTAACTCTGGTTTCTCCGTCTTTTTCCTAGTGCCGTTTTGAAGTTCCTGAAGTTTTCACTGTAAAACCGAGTTGGAGCTAGTACCTCCCGAAATATATGTATGGAGAGGTGTTTGCAACTGAAAAGAAATTTTGTGTTCCCAACAAGCTAGGTGAAGGCGGCTTTCACACACACTTATCCCTCAGAACTGAGCATGCGGAGAGACGTTCATTCATCTAGCACAAAAGGAACGGTTTGCAGGAGGAATTGTTACTCTGGTTTCTCTGTCTGTTTCCTAGTGCCGGTTTGAATTTCCTGTAGTTTTCTCTGTAAAACCTTGTAGGAGCTTGTACCTCCCCATATATATGTATGGAGTGGTCTTTGCAACTGTAAAGAAACTTAGTGTTAACAACAAGCATAGTGAATTACGGCTTTCACACACACTTATCTCTCAGAAATGAGCATGTGGAGAGACGTTCGTTCATCTAGCACAAAGGGAATGTGTTGCAGGGGAATCTTTTATTCTAGTTTCTCACTCTTTTTCCTAGTGCCTTTTTGAAGATACTGCAATTTTCACTGTAAAACCGTTTTGGAGCTTGTACATCCCCATATATATTTATGGAGTGTTGTTTGCAACTGAAAATAAACTTAGTGTTCCCAACAAGCATAGTGAAAGTCGGCTTTCACACACACTTATCTCTCAGAACACAGCATGTGGACAGACGTTAGTTCATGTTGCACAAAGGGAACGAGTTGCAGTAGAAACTGTTACTCTGGGTTCTCAGTCTGTTTCCTAATGCCGGTTTGAAGTTCCTGCATTTTTCACTGTAAAACCTTGTTGGAGCTTGTACCTCCCCATATATATGTATGGAGTGGAGTTTGTAACTGAAAAGAAACTTTGTGTTCCCAACAAGCAAAGTGAAGGACGGCTTTCACACACACTTATCTCTCAGAATTGAACATGTGGAAAGACGTTCGTTCATCTAGCACATAGGGAACGTTTTGCAGGAGTAACTATTTCTCTGTTTTCTCAGTCTGTTTCCTTGTGCAAGTTTGAAGTTCCTGCAGTTTTCACTGTAAAACCGAGTTGGAGTTAGTACTTCCCCATAAACATGTATGGAGTTTAGTTTGTAACTGAAAAGAAATTTTGTGTTCCCAACAAGCTATGTGAAGACGGCTTTCACACACACTTGTCTCTTAGAAGTCAGCATGTGGAGAGACGTTAGTTCATCTAGCACAAAGGGAATGGGTTGCAGGGGAACCTTTTATTCTACTTTCTCAGTCTGTTTCCTAGTGCCTTTTTGAAGATACTGCAGTTTTCACTGTAAAACCGTGTTGGAGCTTGTACATCCCCATATATATTTATGGAGTGGTGTTTTCAACTGAAAATAAACTTAGTGTTCCCAACAAGCATAGTGAAAGACGGCTTTCACACACACTTATCTCTCAGAAAACAGCATGTGGAGAGACGTTAGTTCATCTTGCTCAAAGGGAACGAGTTGCAGTAGAAACTGTTACTCTGGTTTCTCAGTCTGTTTCCTAGTGCCGGTTTGAAGATCCTGCAGTTTTCACTGTAAATTCGAGTTGGATTTTGTACCTCCCTTTATATATGTATGCAGTCGAGTTTGCTTCTGAAAAGAAGCTTTGTGTTCCCAACAAGCTAGGTGAAGGAAGGCTTTCACACACACTTATCTCTCAGAACTGAGCATGTGGAGAGACTTTCGTTCATCTAGCACAAATGGAACGGGTGGCAGGAGAAAATTTAATTCTTTTTTCTCAGTCTGTTTCCTAGTGCCGGTTTGAAGTTCTTACACTCTTCACTCTAAAACCGTGTTGGAGCTAGTACCTCCCCTTATATATGTATGGAGTGGAGTTTGCAACTGAAAAGAAACTTAGTGTTCACAACAAGCATAATGAAGGTCGGCTTTCACACACTATTATCTCTGAGATCAGAGCATGTGGAGAGAAGTTCGTTCATCTAGCACAAAGGGAACGGTTTGCAGGAGAAACCTATACTCTGGATTCTCAGTCTGTTTCCTAGTGCCGGTTTGAAGTTCCTGCAGTTTTCACTTTAAAATCGAGTTGGAGCTAGTATGTTCCCATATTTATGTATGGAGTGGAGTTTGCAACGGAAAAGGAACTTTGTGTTCCAAACAAGCTAGGTTAAGGACGGCTTTCACACAAAATTATCTCACAGAAATTATCATGGGGAGAGACGTTCGTTCATCTAGCACAAATAAACGGGTTGCAAGGGAAACTTTTACTCTGTTTTCTCAGTCTGTTTCCTAGTGCCTGTTTGATGTTCCTGCAATTTTCACCGTAAAACCGAATTTTAGCTAATACATCCCCATATTTATTTATATAGTGGAGTTTGCAACTGAAAAGAAACTTTGGTTCCCAACAAGCTAGGTGAAGGACGGCTTTCACACACACTTATCTCTCAGAAATTAGCATGTGGAGAGACGTTCGTTCATCTAGCACAAAGGGAATGATTTGCACGGGAATTTTTATTCTAGTTTCTCACTCTGTTTCCTAGTGCCTTTTTGAAGATACTGCAATTTTCACTGTAAAACCGTGTTGGAGCTTGTACATCCCCATATATATTTATGGAGTGGTGTTTGCAACTGAAAATAAACTTAGTGTTCCCAACAAGCATAGTGAAAGTCGGCTTTCACACACACTTATCTCTCAGAACAGAGCATGTGGACAGACGTTAGTTCATCTTGCACAAAGGGAACGAGTTGAAGTAGAAACTGTTACTCTGGGTTCTCAGTCTGTTTCCTAATGCCGGTTTGAAGTTCCTGCAGTTTTCACTGTAAAACTTTGTTGGAGCTTGTACCTCCCCATATATATGTATGGAGTGGAGTTTGTAACTGAAAAGAAACTTTGTGTTCCCAACAAGCAAATTGAAGGACGGCTTTCACACACACTTATCTCTCAGAATTGAACATGTGGAGAGACGTTCATTCATCTAGCACATAGGGAACGTTTTGCAGGAGTAACTATTTCTCTGTTTTCTCAGTCAGTTTACTTGTGCATGTTTGAAGTTCCTGCAGTTTTCACTGTAAAACCGAGTTGGAGTTAGTACTTCCCCATATACATGTATGGAGTTTAGTTAGTAACTGAAAAGAAATTTTGTGTTCCCAACAAGCTATATGAAGACGGCTTTCACACACAATTGTCTCTTAGAACTGAGCATGTGGAGAGACGTTAGTTCATCTAGCACAAAGGGAATGGGTTGCAGGGGAACCTTTTATTCTACTTTCTCAGTCTGTTTCCTAGTGCCTTTTTGAAGATACCTCAGTTTTCACTGTAAAACCGTGTTGGAGCTTGTACATCCCCATATATAATTATGGAGTGGTGTTTTCAACTGAAAATAAACTTAGTGTTCCCAACAAGCATAGTGAAAGACGGCTTTCACACACACTTATCTCTCAGAACACAGCATGTGGAGAGACGTTAGTTCATCTTGCACAAAGGGAACGAGTTGCAGTAGAAACTGTTATTCTGGTTTCTCAGTCTGTTTCCTAGTGCCGGTTTGAAGATCCTTCAGTTTTCACTGTAAAATCGAGTTGGATTTTGTACCTCCCTATATATATGTATGCAGTCGAGTTTGCTTCTGAAAAGAAGCTTTGTGTTCCCAACAAGCTAGGTGAAGGAAGGCTTTCACACACACTTATCTCTCAGAACTGAGCATGTGGAGAGACTTTCGTTCATCTAGCACAAAGGGAACGGGTTGCAGGAGAAAATTTTACTCTTTTTTCTCAGTCTGTTTCCTAGTGCCGGTTTGAAGTTCTTGCAGTCTTCACTCTAAAACCGTGTTGGAGCTAGTACCTCCCCATATATATGTATGGAGTGGAGTTTGCAACTGAAAAGAAACTTAGTGTTCACAACAAGCATAGTGAAGGTCGGCTTTCACACACTTTTATCTCTGAGATCAGAGCATGTGGAGAGAAGTTCGTTCATCTAGCACAAAGGGAACGGGTTGCAGGAGAAAATTTTACTGTGGATTCTCAGTCTGTTTCCTAGTGCCGGTTTGAATTTCCTGCAGTTTTCACTGTAAAACCGTGTTGGAGATTGTACCTCCCCATATAAATGTATGGATTGGAGTTTGCAACTGAAAAGGAACTTAGTGTTCACAACAAGCATAGTGAAAGACGGCTTTCACACACAATTATCTCTGAGAACACAGCAGGTGGAGAGACGGTCGTTCGTCTAGCACAAAGGTAATGAGTTGCAGTAGAAACTGTTACTCTGGTTTCTCAGTCTGTTTCCTACTGCCGGTTTTATATTCCTGCAGTTTTCAGTGTAAAACAGTTTTGGATCTAGTACCTCCCCTATATATCTATGGAGTGGAGATTGTAACTGAAAAGAAACTTTTTGTTCCCAACAAGCAAAGTGAAGGACGGCTTTCACACACACTTATCTCTCAGAATTGACCATGTGGAGAGACGTTCCTTCATCTAGCACATAGGGAACTGTTTGCAGGAATAATTTTTTCTCAGTTTTTTTCCTTGTGAATGTTTGAAGTTCCTGCAGTTTTCATTGTAAAACCGAGTTGGAGCTAGTACTTCCCCATATAAATGTATGGAGTGGAGTTTTCAACTGAAAAGGAACTCTGTGTTCCCAACAAGCTAGGTTAAGAACGGCTTTCACACAATATTAACTCTCAGAAATGATCATGTGGAGAGACGTTCGTTCATCTAGCACAAATGGAACGGGTGGGTGGAGAAACTATTACTGTGGATTCTCAGTCTGTTTCCTAGTACATGTTTGAAGTTCCTGCAGTTTTCACTGTAAAACCGAGTTGGAGTTAGTACTTCCCCATATACATGTATGGAGTTTAGTTAGTAACTGAAAAGAAATTTTGTGTTCCCAACAAGCTATGTGAAGACGGCTTTCACACACAATTGTCTCTTAGAACTGAGCATGTGGAGAGACGTTAGTTCATCTAGCACAAAGGGAATGGGTTGCAGGGGAACCTTTTATTCTACTTTCTCAGTCTGTTTCCTAGTGCCTTTTTGAAGATACCTCAGTTTTCACTGTAAAACCGTGTTGGAGCTTGTACATCCCCATATATAATTATGGAGTGGTGTTTTCAACTGAAAATAAACTTAGTGTTCCCAACAAGCATAGTGAAAGACGGCTTTCACACACACTTATCTCTCAGAACACAGCATGTGGAGAGACGTTAGTTCATCTTGCACAAAGGGAACGAGTTGCAGTAGAAACTGTTATTCTGGTTTCTCAGTCTGTTTCCTAGTGCCGGTTTGAAGTTCCTGCAATTTTCACTGTAAAACCGATTTGGATCTAGTAGCTCCCCATATATCTGTATGGAGTGGAGTTTGCAAATGAAAAGAATCTTTGTGTTCCCAACAAGCTAGGTGAAGTACGGCTTTCACACACACTTATCTCTGAGAACTTAGCATGTGGAGAGACGTTCGTTCATCTAGCACAAAAGGAACGGGTTGCAGGAGAAACTTTTACTCTTTTTTCTCAGTCTTTTTCCTAGTGCCGGTTTGAATTTCCTGCCGTTTTCACTATAAAACCGAGTTGGAGCGAGTACCTCCCCATATATATGTATGGAGTGGATTTAGCAACTGAAAAGAATCTTTGTGTTCCCAACAAGCTATGTGAAGGACGGCTTTCACACACACTTATCTCTCAGAAGTGAGCATGTGGAGAGACGTTCGTTCATCTAGCACAAAGGGAACGGGCTGCAGGAGAAACTTTTACTCTGGTTTCTCAGTCTGTTTCCTAGTGCCGGTTTGAAGTTCCTGCAGTTTTCACTGTAAAACCGAGTTGGAGCTATTACCTCCCCATATATATGTATTGAGTGGAGTTTGCAACTGAAAGGAAACTTTGTGTTCCCAACAAGCTAGTTGAAGGACGGCTTTCACACACACTTATTTGTAAGAAATGACATTCTGGAGAGACGTTCGTTCATCTAGCACAAAGGGAAAGTTTTGCAGGAGAAAATTTTACTCCGGTTTCTTAGTCTGTTTCCTAGTGCCGCTTTGAATTTCCTGCAGTTTTCACTGTAAAACCGAGGTGGGGCTTGTACATCCCCATATCTATGTATGGATTGTAGATTGCAACTTAAAGGAAACTATGTTTTCCCTGCAAGCTAGTTGAAAGGAGGATTTTACAGACACTTATCTCTAAGAACTATGCATGTGGAGAGACGTTCTTTCATCTAGCAAAAAATGAACGGTTGGCAGGGAAAATTTTACTCTGCTTTCTCCGTCTGTTTCCTAGTGCCGGTTTGATGTTCCTGCAGTTTTCACTGTAAAACTGAGTTGCAGCAAGTAGTTCCCCATATATATGTATGGAGGGTAGTTTGCATTTTAAAAGAAAGTTTGTGTTCCCAACAAGCTAGGGGAAGGACCGGTTTCACACAAAGTTTTCTCTAAGAACTGAGCATGTGAAGAGACTTTCGTTCATCTAGCACAAATGGAATGGGTTGCAGGAGGAACTATTACTCAGAATTCTCAGTGTGTTTCCTAGTTCCGGTTTGAAGTTCCTGCAGTTTTCACTCTAAAGCCGAGTTGGAGCTAGTACCTCCCGAAATATATGTATGGAGAGGTGTTTGCAACTGAAAAGATACTTTGTGTTCCCAACAAGCTAGGTGAAGTTGGCTTTCACACACACTTATCCCTCAGAAGTGAGCATGCGGAGAGACGTTCATTCATCTAGCACAAAAGGAACGGTTTGCAGGAGGAACTGTTACTCTGGTTTCTCTGTCTGTTTCCTAGTGCCGGTTTGAATTTCCTGTAGTTTTCTCTGTAAAACCGAGTTGGAGTTAGTACTTCCCCGTATACATGTGTGGAGTTTAGTTTGTAACTGAAAAGAAATTTTGTGTTCCCAACGAGCTATGTGAAGGACGGCTTTCACACACACTTATCTCTCAGAATTGAACATGTGGAAAGACGTTCGTTCATCTAGCACATAGGGAACGTTTTGCAGGAGTAACTATTTCTCTGTTTTCTCAGTCTGTTTCCTTGTGCAAATTTGAAGTTCCTGCAGTTTTCACTGTAAAACCGAGTTGGAGTTAGTACTTCCCCATAAACATGTATGGAGTTTAGTTTGTAACTGAAAAGAAATTTTGTGTTCCCAACAAGCTATGTGAAGACGGCTTTCACACACACTTGTCTCTTAGAACTCAGCATGTGGAGAGACGTTAGTTCATCTAGCACAAAGGGAATGGGTTGCAGGGGAACCTTTTATTCTACTTTCTCAGTCTGTTTCCTAGTGCCTTTTTGAAGATACTGCAGTTTTCACTGTAAAACCGTGTTGGAGCTTGTACATCCCCATATATATTTATGGAGTGGTGTTTTCAACTGAAAATAAACTTAGTGTTCCCAACAAGCATAGTGAAAGACGGCTTTCACACACACTTATATCTCAGAAAACAGCATGTGGAGAGACGTTAGTTCATCTTGCTCAAAGGGAACGAGTTGCAGTAGAAACTGTTACTCTGGTTTCTCAGTCTGTTTCCTAGTGCCGGTTTGAAGATCCTGCAGTTTTCACTGTAAATTCGAGTTGGATTTTGTACCTCCCTTTATATATGTATGCAGTCGAGTTTGCTTCTGAAAAGAAGCTTTGTGTTCCCAACAAGCTAGGTGAAGGAAGGCTTTCACACACACTTATCTCTCAGAACTGAGCATGTGGAGAGACTTTCGTTCATCTAGCACAAATGGAACGAGTGGCAGGAGAAAATTTAATTCTTTTTTCTCAGTCTGTTTCCTAGTGCCGGTTTGAAGTTCTTGCACTCTTCACTCTAAAACCGTGTTGGAGATAGTACCTCCCCTTATATATGTATGGAGTGGAGTTTGCAACTGAAAAGAAACTTAGTGTTCACAACAAGCATAATGAAGGTCGGCTTTCACACACTTTTCTCTCTGAGATCAGAGCATGTGGAGAGAAGTTCGTTCATCTAGCACAAAGGGAACGGTTTGCAGGAGAAACCTATACTCTGGATTCTCAGTCTGTTTCCTAGTGCCGGTTTGAAGTTCCTGCAGTTTTCACTTTAAAATCGAGTTGGAGCTAGTATCTTCCCATATTTATGTATGGAGTGGAGTTTGCAACGGAAAAGGAACTTTGTGTTCCCAACAAGCTAGGTTAAGGACGGCTTTCACACAAAATTATCTCACAGAAATTATCATGGGGAGAGACGTTCGTTCATCTAGCACAAATAAACGGGTTGCAAGGGAAACTTTTACTCTGTTTTCTCAGTCTGTTTCCTAGTGCCTGTTTGATGTTCCTGCAATTTTCACCGTAAAACCGAATTTTAGCTAATACATCCCCATATTTATTTATATAGTGGAGTTTGCAACTGAAAAGAAACTTTGGTTCCCAACAAGCTAGGTGAAGGACGGCTTTCACACACACTTATCTCTCAGAAATTAGCATGTGGAGAGACGTTCGTTCATCTAGCACAAACGGAATGTGTTGCACGGGAATTTTTATTCTAGTTTCTCACTCTGTTTCCTAGTGCCTTTTTGAAGATACTGCAATTTTCACTGTAAAACCGTGTTGGAGCTTGTACATCCCCATATATATTTATGGAGTGGTGTTTGCAACTGAAAATAAACTTAGTGTTCCCAACAAGCATAGTGAAAGTCGGCTTTCACACACACTTATCTCTCAGAACAGAGCATGTGGACAGACGTTAGTTCATCTTGCACAAAGGGAACGAGTTGAAGTAGAAACTGTTACTCTGGGTTCTCAGTCTGTTTCCTAATGCCGGTTTGAAGTTCCTGCAGTTTTCACTGTAAAACCTTGTTGGAGCTAGTACCTCCCCATATATATGTATGGAGTGGAGTTTGTAACTGAAAAGAAACTTTGTGTTCCCAACAAGCAAATTGAAGGACGGCTTTCACACACACTTATCTCTCAGAATTGAACATGTGGAGAGACGTTCATTCATCTAGCACATAGGGAACGTTTTGCAGGAGTAACTGTTTCTCTGTTTTCTCAGTCAGTTTACTTGTGCATGTTTGAAGTTCCTGCAGTTTTCACTGTAAAACCGAGTTTGAGTTAGTACTTCCCCATATACATGTATGGAGTTTAGTTAGTAACTGAAAAGAAATTTTGTGTTCCCAACAAGCTATATGAAGACGGCTTTCACACACAATTGTCTCTTAGAACTGAGCATGTGGAGAGACGTTAGTTCATCTAGCACAAAGGGAATGGGTTGCAGGGGAACCTTTTATTCTACTTTCTCAGTCTGTTTCCTAGTGCCTTTTTGAAGATACCTCAGTTTTCACTGTAAAACCGTGTTGGAGCTTGTACATCCCCATATATAATTATGGAGTGGTGTTTTCAACTGAAAATAAACTTAGTGTTCCCAACAAGCATAGTGAAAGACGGCTTTCACACACACTTATCTCTCAGAACACAGCATGTGGAGAGACGTTAGTTCATCTTGCACAAAGGGAACGAGTTGCAGTAGAAACTGTTATTCTGATTTCTCAGTCTGTTTCCTAGTGCCGGTTTGAAGATCCTTCAGTTTTCACTGTAAAATCGAGTTGGATTTTGTACCTCCCTATATATATGTATGCAGTCGAGTTTGCTTCTGAAAAGAAGCTTTGTGTTCCCAACAAGCTAGGTGAAGGAAGGCTTTCACACACACTTATCTCTCAGAACTGAGCATGTGGAGAGACTTTCGTTCATCTAGCACAAAGGGAACGGGTTGCAGGAGAAAATTTTACTCTTTTTTCTCAGTCTGTTTCCTAGTGCCGGTTTGAAGTTCTTGCAGTCTTCACTCTAAAACCGTGTTGGAGCTAGTACCTCCCCATATATATGTATGGAGTGGAGTTTGCAACTGAAAAGAAACTTAGTGTTCACAACAAGCATAGTGAAGGTCGGCTTTCACACACTTTTATCTCTGAGATCAGAGCATGTGGAGAGAAGTTCGTTCATCTAGCACAAAGGGAACGGGTTGCAGGAGAAAATTTTACTGTGGATTCTCAGTCTGTTTCCTAGTGCCGGTTTGAATTTCCTGCAGTTTTCACTGTAAAACCGTGTTGGAGATTGTACCTCCCCATATAAATGTATGGATTGGAGTTTGCAACTGAAAAGGAACTTAGTGTTCACAACAAGCATAGTGAAAGACGGCTTTCACACACAATTATCTCTGAGAACACAGCAGGTGGAGAGACGGTCGTTCGTCTAGCACAAAGGTAATGAGTTGCAGTAGAAACTGTTACTCTGGTTTCTCAGTCTGTTTCCTACTGCCGGTTTTATATTCCTGCAGTTTTCAGTGTAAAACAGTTTTGGATCTAGTACCTCCCCTATATATCTATGGAGTGGAGATTGTAACTGAAAAGAAACTTTTTGTTCCCAACAAGCAAAGTGAAGGACGGCTTTCACACACACTTATCTCTCAGAATTGACCATGTGGAGAGACGTTCCTTCATCTAGCACATAGGGAACTGTTTGCAGGAATAATTTTTTCTCAGTTTTTTTCCTTGTGAATGTTTGAAGTTCCTGCAGTTTTCATTGTAAAACCGAGTTGGAGCTAGTACTTCCCCATATAAATGTATGGAGTGGAGTTTTCAACTGAAAAGGAACTCTGTGTTCCCAACAAGCTAGGTTAAGAACGGCTTTCACACAATATTAACTCTCAGAAATGATCATGTGGAGAGACGTTCGTTCATCTAGCACAAATGGAACGGGTGGGTGGAGAAACTATTACTGTGGATTCTCAGTCTGTTTCCTAGTACATGTTTGAAGTTCCTGCAGTTTTCACTGTAAAACCGAGTTGGAGTTAGTACTTCCCCATATACATGTATGGAGTTTAGTTAGTAACTGAAAAGAAATTTTGTGTTCCCAACAAGCTATGTGAAGACGGCTTTCACACACAATTGTCTCTTAGAACTGAGCATGTGGAGAGACGTTAGTTCATCTAGCACAAAGGGAATGGGTTGCAGGGGAACCTTTTATTCTACTTTCTCAGTCTGTTTCCTAGTGCCTTTTTGAAGATACCTCAGTTTTCACTGTAAAACCGTGTTGGAGCTTGTACATCCCCATATATAATTATGGAGTGGTGTTTTCAACTGAAAATAAACTTAGTGTTCCCAACAAGCATAGTGAAAGACGGCTTTCACACACACTTATCTCTCAGAACACAGCATGTGGAGAGACGTTAGTTCATCTTGCACAAAGGGAACGAGTTGCAGTAGAAACTGTTATTCTGGTTTCTCAGTCTGTTTCCTAGTGCCGGTTTGAAGATCCTTCAGTTTTCACTGTAAAATCGAGTTGGATTTTGTACCTCCCTATATATATGTATGCAGTCGAGTTTGCTTCTGAAAAGAAGCTTTGTGTTCCCAACAAGCTAGGTGAAGGAAGGCTTTCACACACACTTATCTCTCAGAACTGAGCATGTGGAGAGACTTTCGTTCATCTAGCACAAAGGGAACGGGTTGCAGGAGAAAATTTTACTCTTTTTTCTCAGTCTGTTTCCTAGTGCCGGTTTGAAGTTCTTGCAGTCTTCACTCTAAAACCGTGTTGGAGCTAGTACCTCCCCATATATATGTATGGAGTGGAGTTTGCAACTGAAAAGAAACTTAGTGTTCACAACAAGCATAGTGAAGGTCGGCTTTCACACACTTTTATCTCTGAGATCAGAGCATGTGGAGAGAAGTTCGTTCATCTAGCACAAAGGGAACGGGTTGCAGGAGAAAATTTTACTGTGGATTCTCAGTCTGTTTCCTAGTGCCGGTTTGAATTTCCTGCAGTTTTCACTGTAAAACCGTGTTGGAGATTGTACCTCCCCATATAAATGTATGGATTGGAGTTTGCAACTGAAAAGGAACTTAGTGTTCACAACAAGCATAGTGAAAGACGGCTTTCACACACAATTATCTCTGAGAACACAGCAGGTGGAGAGACGGTCGTTCGTCTAGCACAAAGGTAATGAGTTGCAGTAGAAACTGTTACTCTGGTTTCTCAGTCTGTTTCCTACTGCCGGTTTTATATTCCTGCAGTTTTCAGTGTAAAACAGTTTTGGATCTAGTACCTCCCCTATATATCTATGGAGTGGAGATTGTAACTGAAAAGAAACTTTTTGTTCCCAACAAGCAAAGTGAAGGACGGCTTTCACACACACTTATCTCTCAGAATTGACCATGTGGAGAGACGTTCCTTCATCTAGCACATAGGGAACTGTTTGCAGGAATAATTTTTTCTCAGTTTTTTTCCTTGTGAATGTTTGAAGTTCCTGCAGTTTTCATTGTAAAACCGAGTTGGAGCTAGTACTTCCCCATATAAATGTATGGAGTGGAGTTTTCAACTGAAAAGGAACTCTGTGTTCCCAACAAGCTAGGTTAAGAACGGCTTTCACACAATATTAACTCTCAGAAATGATCATGTGGAGAGACGTTCGTTCATCTAGCACAAATGGAACGGGTGGGTGGAGAAACTATTACTGTGGATTCTCAGTCTGTTTCCTAGTACATGTTTGAAGTTCCTGCAGTTTTCACTGTAAAACCGAGTTGGAGTTAGTACTTCCCCATATACATGTATGGAGTTTAGTTAGTAACTGAAAAGAAATTTTGTGTTCCCAACAAGCTATGTGAAGACGGCTTTCACACACACTTGTCTCTTAGAACTGAGCATGTGGAGAGACGTTAGTTCATCTAGCTCAAATGGAATGGGTTGCAGGGGAACCTTTTATTCTACTTTCTCAGTCTGTTTCCTAGTGCCTTTTAGAAGATACTGCAATTTTCACTGTAAAACCGTGTTGGAGCTTGTACATCCCCATATATATTTATGGAGTGGTGTTTTCAACTGAAAATAAACTTAGTGTTCCCAACAAGCATAGTGAAAGACGGCTTTCACACACACTTATCTCTCAGAACATAGCATGTGGAGAGACGTTAGTTCATCTTGCACAAAGGGAACGAGTTGCAGTAGAAACTGTTACTCTGGTTTCTCAGTCTGTTTCCTAGTGCCGGTTTGAAGATCCTGCAGTTTTCACTGTAAAATCGAGTTGGATTTTGTACCTCCCTATATATATGTATGCAGTCGAGTTTGCTTGTGAAAAGAAGGTTTGTGTTCCCAACAAGCTAGGTGAAGGAAGGCTTTCACACACACTTATCTCTCAGAACTGAGCATGTGGAGAGACTTTCGTTCATCTAGCACAAAAAAAACGGGTTGCAAGGAAACTTTTACTCTGTTTTCTCAGTCTGTTTCCTAGTGCCTGTTTGATGTTCCTGCAATTTTCTCCGTAAAACCGAATTTTAGCTAATACATCCCCATATTTATTTATATAGTGGAGTTTGCAACTGAAAAGAAACTTTGGTTCCCAACAAGCTAGGTGAAGGACGGCTTTCACACACACTTATCTCTCAGATATGAGCATGTGAAGAGACGTTCATTCATGTAGCACAAAAGGAACTTTTTGCAGGAGAAACTTTTACTTTGGTTTCTCATTCTGTTTCCTAATGCCGGTTTGAAGTCCCTGCAGTTTTCTCTGTAAAACCGAGTTGGAGTTAGTACCTCCCCATATACATGTATGGAGTTATTTTGTAACTGAGAAGAAATTTTGTGTTCCCAACAAGCTAGTTGAACACGGCTTTCACACACACTTGTCTCTTAGAACTGAGCATGTGGAGAGACTTTCGTTCATCTAGCACAAAGGGAACGGTTTGCAGGAGAAACTTTTACTGTGGATTCTCAGTCTGTTTCCTAGTGCCGGTTTGAATTTCCTGCAGTTTTCACTGTAAAACCGTGTTGGAGCTTGTACCTCCCCATATAAATGTATGGATTGGAGTTTGCAACTGAAAAGGAACTTAGTGTTCACAACAAGCATAGTGAAAGACGGCTTTCACACACAATTATCTCTGAGAACACAGCATGTGGAGAGACGGTCGTTCATCTAGCACAAAGGGAACGAGTTGCAGTAGAAACTGTTACTCAGGTTTCTCAGTCTGTTTCCTAATGCCGGTTTGATATTCCTGCAGTTTTCACTGTAAAACAGATTTGGATCTAGTACCTCCCCTATATATCTATGGATTGGAGTTTGTAACTGAAAAGAAACTTTTTGTTCCCAACAAGCAAAGTGAAGGACGGCTTTCACACACACTTATCTCTCGGAATTGACCATGTGGAGAGACGTTCCTTCATCTAGCACATAGGGAACGGGTTGCAGGTGTAAGTTTTTCTCTGTTTTCTCAGTCTTTTTCCTTGTGCATGTTTGAAGTTCCTGCAGTTTTCACTTTAAAATCGAGTTGGAGCTAGTACCTCCCCATATATATGTATGGAGTGGAGTTTGCAAATGAAAAGGAACTTTGTGTTCCCAACAAGCTATGTGTAGGACGGCTTTCACACACACTTATATCTCAGAACTGAACATGTGGAGAGAGTTTCGTTCATCTAGCACAAAAAAACGGGTTGCAGGGGAAAATTTACTCTGGTTTCTCAGTCTGTTTCCTAGAGCCCGTTTGAAGATCCTGCTGTTTTCATTGTAAAACTGTGTTGGAGCTCTCCCTCCCCTTATATATGTATTGATTGTAGTTTGCAACTGAAAAGAAACTTTGTGTTCCCAAAAAGCAAAATGAAGGACGGCTTTCACACACACTTATCTCTGAGAACTTAGCATGTGGAGAGACGTTCGTTCATCTAGCACAAAGGGAACGAGTTGCAGTAGAAACTGTTACTCTGGTTTCTCAGTCTTTTTCCTTGTGCATGTTTGAAGTTCCTGCAGTTTTCACTTTAAAATCGAGTTGGAGCTAGTACCTCCCCATATATATGTATTGAGTGGAGTTTGCAACTGAAAGGAATCTTTGTGTTCCCAACAAGCTAGTTGAAGGACGGCTTTCACACACACTTATTTGTAAGAAATGACATTCTGGAGAGACGTTCGTTCATCTAGCACAAAGGGAAAGTTTTGCAGGAGAAAATATTACTCCGGTTTCTTAGTCTGTTTCCTAGTGCCGGTTTGAAGTTCCTGCAGTTTTCACTGTAAAACCGAGGTGGGGCTTGTACATCCCCATATCTATGTATGGATTGTAGATTGCAACTTAAAGGAAACTATGTTTTCCCTGCAAGCTAGTTGAAAGGAGGATTTTACAGACACTTATCTCTAAGAACTATGCATGTGGAGAGACGTTCTTTCATCTAGCAAAAAATGAACGGTTTGCAGGGAAAATTTAACTCTGGTTTCTCCGTCTTTTTCCTAGTGCCGTTTTGAAGTTCCTGAAGTTTTCACTGTAAAACCGAGTTGGAGCTAGTACCTCCCGAAATATATGTATGGAGAGGTGTTTGCAACTGAAAAGAAATTTTGTGTTCCCAACAAGCTAGGTGAAGGCGGCTTTCACACACACTTATCCCTCAGAACTGAGCATGCGGAGAGACGTTCATTCATCTAGCACAAAAGGAACGGTTTGCAGGAGGAACTGTTACTCTGGTTTCTCTGTCTGTTTCCTAGTGCCGGTTTGAATTTCCTGTAGTTTTCTCTGTAAAACCTTGTAGGAGCTTGTACCTCCCCATATATATGTATGGAGTGGTCTTTGCAACTGTAAAGAAACTTAGTGTTAACAACAAGCATAGTGAATTACGGCTTTCACACACACTTATCTCTCAGAAATGAGCATGTGGAGAGACGTTCGTTCATCTAGCACAAAGGGAATGTGTTGCAGGGGAATCTTTTATTCTAGTTTCTCACTCTTTTTCCTAGTGCCTTTTTGAAGATACTGCAATTTTCACTGTAAAACCGTTTTGGAGCTTGTACATCCCCATATATATTTATGGAGTGTTGTTTGCAACTGAAAATAAACTTAGTGTTCCCAACAAGCATAGTGAAAGTCGGCTTTCACACACACTTATCTCTCAGAACACAGCATGTGGACAGACGTTAGTTCATCTTGCACAAAGGGAACGAGTTGCAGTAGAAACTGTTACTCTGGGTTCTCAGTCTGTTTCCTAATGCCGGTTTGAAGTTCCTGCATTTTTCACTGTAAAACCTTGTTGGAGCTTGTACCTCCCCATATATATGTATGGAGTGGAGTTTGTAACTGAAAAGAAACTTTGTGTTCCCAACAAGCAAAGTGAAGGACGGCTTTCACACACACTTATCTCTCAGAATTGAACATGTGGAAAGACGTTCGTTCATCTAGCACATAGGGAATGTTTTGCAGGAGTAACTATTTCTCTGTTTTCTCAGTCTGTTTCCTTGTGCAAGTTTGAAGTTCCTGCAGTTTTCACTGTAAAACCGAGTTGGAGTTAGTACTTCCCCATAAACATGTATGGAGTTTAGTTTGTAACTGAAAAGAAATTTTGTGTTCCCAACAAGCTATGTGAAGACGGCTTTCACACACACTTGTCTCTTAGAACTCAGCATGTGGAGAGACGTTAGTTCATCTAGCACAAAGGGAATGGGTTGCAGGGGAACCTTTTATTCTACTTTCTCAGTCTGTTTCCTAGTGCCTTTTTGAAGATACTGCAGTTTTCACTGTAAAACCGTGTTGGAGCTTGTACATCCCCATATATATTTATGGAGTGGTGTTTTCAACTGAAAATAAACTTAGTGTTCCCAACAAGCATAGTGAAAGACGGCTTTCACACACACTTATCTCTCAGAAAACAGCATGTGGAGAGACGTTAGTTCATCTTGCTCAAAGGGAACGAGTTGCAGTAGAAACTGTTACTCTGGTTTCTCAGTCTGTTTCCTAGTGCCGGTTTGAAGATCCTGCAGTTTTCACTGTAAATTCGAGTTGGATTTTGTACCTCCCTTTATATATGTATGCAGTCGAGTTTGCTTCTGAAAAGAAGCTTTGTGTTCCCAACAAGCTAGGTGAAGGAAGGCTTTCACACACACTTATCTCTCAGAACTGAGCATGTGGAGAGACTTTCGTTCATCTAGCACAAATGGAACGGGTGGCAGGAGAAAATTTAATTCTTTTTTCTCAGTCTGTTTCCTAGTGCCGGTTTGAAGTTCTTACACTCTTCACTCTAAAACCGTGTTGGAGCTAGTACCTCCCCTTATATATGTATGGAGTGGAGTTTGCAACTGAAAAGAAACTTAGTGTTCACAACAAGCATAATGAAGGTCGGCTTTCACACACTATTATCTCTGAGATCAGAGCATGTGGAGAGAAGTTCGTTCATCTAGCACAAAGGGAACGGTTTGCAGGAGAAACCTATACTCTGGATTCTCAGTCTGTTTCCTAGTGCCGGTTTGAAGTTCCTGCAGTTTTCACTTTAAAATCGAGTTGGAGCTAGTATCTTCCCATATTTATGTATGGAGTGGAGTTTGCAACGGAAAAGGAACTTTGTGTTCCAAACAAGCTAGGTTAAGGACGGCTTTCACACAAAATTATCTCACAGAAATTATCATGGGGAGAGACGTTCGTTCATCTAGCACAAATAAACGGGTTGCAAGGGAAACTTTTACTCTGTTTTCTCAGTCTGTTTCCTAGTGCCTGTTTGATGTTCCTGCAATTTTCACCGTAAAACCGAATTTTAGCTAATACATCCCCATATTTATTTATATAGTGGAGTTTGCAACTGAAAAGAAACTTTGGTTCCCAACAAGCTAGGTGAAGGACGGCTTTCACACACACTTATCTCTCAGAAATTAGCATGTGGAGAGACGTTCGTTCATCTAGCACAAAGGGAATGTTTTGCACGGGAATTTTTATTCTAGTTTCTCACTCTGATTCCTAGTGCCTTTTTGAAGATACTGCAATTTTCACTGTAAAACCGTGTTGGAGCTTGTACATCCCCATATATATTTATGGAGTGGTGTTTGCAACTGAAAATAAACTTAGTGTTCCCAACAAGCATAGTGAAAGTCGGCTTTCACACACACTTATCTCTCAGAACAGAGCATGTGGACAGACGTTAGTTCATCTTGCACAAAGGGAACGAGTTGAAGTAGAAACTGTTACTCTGGGTTCTCAGTCTGTTTCCTAATGCCGGTTTGAAGTTCCTGCAGTTTTCACTGTAAAACTTTGTTGGAGCTTGTACCTCCCCATATATATGTATGGAGTGGAGTTTGTAACTGAAAAGAAACTTTGTGTTCCCAACAAGCAAATTGAAGGACGGCTTTCACACACACTTATCTCTCAGAATTGAACATGTGGAGAGACGTTCATTCATCTAGCACATAGGGAACGTTTTGCAGGAGTAACTATTTCTCTGTTTTCTCAGTCAGTTTACTTGTGCATATTTGAAGTTCCTGCAGTTTTCACTGTAAAACCGAGTTGGAGTTAGTACTTCCCCATATACATGTATGGAGTTTAGTTAGTAACTGAAAAGAAATTTTGTGTTCCCAACAAGCTATATGAAGACGGCTTTCACACACAATTGTCTCTTAGAACTGAGCATGTGGAGAGACGTTAGTTCATCTAGCACAAAGGGAATGGGTTGCAGGGGAACCTTTTATTCTACTTTCTCAGTCTGTTTCCTAGTGCCTTTTTGAAGATACCTCAGTTTTCACTGTAAAACCGTGTTGGAGCTTGTACATCCCCATATATAATTATGGAGTGGTGTTTTCAACTGAAAATAAACTTAGTGTTCCCAACAAGCATAGTGAAAGACGGCTTTCACACACACTTATCTCTCAGAACACAGCATGTGGAGAGACGTTAGTTCATCTTGCACAAAGGGAACGAGTTGCAGTAGAAACTGTTATTCTGGTTTCTCAGTCTGTTTCCTAGTGCCGGTTTGAAGATCCTTCAGTTTTCACTGTAAAATCGAGTTGGATTTTGTACCTCCCTATATATATGTATGCAGTCGAGTTTGCTTCTGAAAAGAAGCTTTGTGTTCCCAACAAGCTAGGTGAAGGAAGGCTTTCACACACACTTATCTCTCAGAACTGAGCATGTGGAGAGACTTTCGTTCATCTAGCACAAAGGGAACGGGTTGCAGGAGAAAATTTTACTCTTTTTTCTCAGTCTGTTTCCTAGTGCCGGTTTGAAGTTCTTGCAGTCTTCACTCTAAAACCGTGTTGGAGCTAGTACCTCCCCATATATATGTATGGAGTGGAGTTTGCAACTGAAAAGAAACTTAGTGTTCACAACAAGCATAGTGAAGGTCGGCTTTCACACACTTTTATCTCTGAGATCAGAGCATGTGGAGAGAAGTTCGTTCATCTAGCACAAAGGGAACGGGTTGCAGGAGAAAATTTTACTGTGGATTCTCAGTCTGTTTCCTAGTGCCGGTTTGAATTTCCTGCAGTTTTCACTGTAAAACCGTGTTGGAGATTGTACCTCCCCATATAAATGTATGGATTGGAGTTTGCAACTGAAAAGGAACTTAGTGTTCACAACAAGCATAGTGAAAGACGGCTTTCACACACAATTATCTCTGAGAACACAGCAGGTGGAGAGACGGTCGTTCGTCTAGCACAAAGGTAATGAGTTGCAGTAGAAACTGTTACTCTGGTTTCTCAGTCTGTTTCCTACTGCCGGTTTTATATTCCTGCAGTTTTCAGTGTAAAACAGTTTTGGATCTAGTACCTCCCCTATATATCTATGGAGTGGAGATTGTAACTGAAAAGAAACTTTTTGTTCCCAACAAGCAAAGTGAAGGACGGCTTTCACACACACTTATCTCTCAGAATTGACCATGTGGAGAGACGTTCCTTCATCTAGCACATAGGGAACTGTTTGCAGGAATAATTTTTTCTCAGTTTTTTTCCTTGTGAATGTTTGAAGTTCCTGCAGTTTTCATTGTAAAACCGAGTTGGAGCTAGTACTTCCCCATATAAATGTATGGAGTGGAGTTTTCAACTGAAAAGGAACTCTGTGTTCCCAACAAGCTAGGTTAAGAACGGCTTTCACACAATATTAACTCTCAGAAATGATCATGTGGAGAGACGTTCGTTCATCTAGCACAAATGGAACGGGTGGGTGGAGAAACTATTACTGTGGATTCTCAGTCTGTTTCCTAGTACATGTTTGAAGTTCCTGCAGTTTTCACTGTAAAACCGAGTTGGAGTTAGTACTTCCCCATATACATGTATGGAGTTTAGTTAGTAACTGAAAAGAAATTTTGTGTTCCCAACAAGCTATGTGAAGACGGCTTTCACACACAATTGTCTCTTAGAACTGAGCATGTGGAGAGACGTTAGTTCATCTAGCACAAAGGGAATGGGTTGCAGGGGAACCTTTTATTCTACTTTCTCAGTCTGTTTCCTAGTGCCTTTTTGAAGATACCTCAGTTTTCACTGTAAAACCGTGTTGGAGCTTGTACATCCCCATATATAATTATGGAGTGGTGTTTTCAACTGAAAATAAACTTAGTGTTCCCAACAAGCATAGTGAAAGACGGCTTTCACACACACTTATCTCTCAGAACACAGCATGTGGAGAGACGTTAGTTCATCTTGCACAAAGGGAACGAGTTGCAGTAGAAACTGTTATTCTGGTTTCTCAGTCTGTTTCCTAGTGCCGGTTTGAAGATCCTTCAGTTTTCACTGTAAAATCGAGTTGGATTTTGTACCTCCCTATATATATGTATGCAGTCGAGTTTGCTTCTGAAAAGAAGCTTTGTGTTCCCAACAAGCTAGGTGAAGGAAGGCTTTCACACACACTTATCTCTCAGAACTGAGCATGTGGAGAGACTTTCGTTCATCTAGCACAAAGGGAACGGGTTGCAGGAGAAAATTTTACTCTTTTTTCTCAGTCTGTTTCCTAGTGCCGGTTTGAAGTTCTTGCAGTCTTCACTCTAAAACCGTGTTGGAGCTAGTACCTCCCCATATATATGTATGGAGTGGAGTTTGCAACTGAAAAGAAACTTAGTGTTCACAACAAGCATAGTGAAGGTCGGCTTTCACACACTTTTATCTCTGAGATCAGAGCATGTGGAGAGAAGTTCGTTCATCTAGCACAAAGGGAACGGGTTGCAGGAGAAAATTTTACTGTGGATTCTCAGTCTGTTTCCTAGTGCCGGTTTGAATTTCCTGCAGTTTTCACTGTAAAACCGTGTTGGAGATTGTACCTCCCCATATAAATGTATGGATTGGAGTTTGCAACTGAAAAGGAACTTAGTGTTCACAACAAGCATAGTGAAAGACGGCTTTCACACACAATTATCTCTGAGAACACAGCAGGTGGAGAGACGGTCGTTCGTCTAGCACAAAGGTAATGAGTTGCAGTAGAAACTGTTACTCTGGTTTCTCAGTCTGTTTCCTACTGCCGGTTTTATATTCCTGCAGTTTTCAGTGTAAAACAGTTTTGGATCTAGTACCTCCCCTATATATCTATGGAGTGGAGATTGTAACTGAAAAGAAACTTTTTGTTCCCAACAAGCAAAGTGAAGGACGGCTTTCACACACACTTATCTCTCAGAATTGACCATGTGGAGAGACGTTCCTTCATCTAGCACATAGGGAACTGTTTGCAGGAATAATTTTTTCTCAGTTTTTTTCCTTGTGAATGTTTGAAGTTCCTGCAGTTTTCATTGTAAAACCGAGTTGGAGCTAGTACTTCCCCATATAAATGTATGGAGTGGAGTTTTCAACTGAAAAGGAACTCTGTGTTCCCAACAAGCTAGGTTAAGAACGGCTTTCACACAATATTAACTCTCAGAAATGATCATGTGGAGAGACGTTCGTTCATCTAGCACAAATGGAACGGGTGGGTGGAGAAACTATTACTGTGGATTCTCAGTCTGTTTCCTAGTACATGTTTGAAGTTCCTGCAGTTTTCACTGTAAAACCGAGTTGGGGTTAGTACGTCCCCATATACATGTATGGAGTTTAGTTAGTAACTGAAAAGAAATTTTGTGTTCCCAACAAGCTATGTGAAGACGGCTTTCACACACACTTGTCTCTTAGAACTGAGCATGTGGAGAGACGTTAGTTCATCTAGCTCAAAGGGAATGGGTTGCAGGGGAACCTTTTATTCTACTTTCTCAGTCTGTTTCCTAGTGCCTTTTTGAAGATACTGCAATTTTCACTGTAAAACCGTGTTGGAGCTTGTACATCCCCATATATATTTATGGAGTGGTGTTTTCAACTGAAAATAAACTTAGTGTTCCCAACAAGCATAGTGAAAGACGGCTTTCACACACACTTATCTCTCAGAACATAGCATGTGGAGAGACGTTAGTTCATCTTGCACAAAGGGAACGAGTTGCAGTAGAAACTGTTACTCTGGTTTCTCAGTCTGTTTCCTAGTGCCGGTTTGAAGATCCTTCAGTTTTCACTGTAAAATCGAGTTGGATTTTGTACCTCCCTATATATATGTATGCAGTCGAGTTTGCTTGTGAAAAGAAGGTTTGTGTTCCCAACAAGCTAGGTGAAGGAAGGCTTTCACACACACTTATCTCTCAGAACTGAGCATGTGGAGAGACTTTCGTTCATCTAGCACAAAAAAAACGGGTTGCAAGGAAACTTTTACTCTGTTTTCTCAGTCTGTTTCCTAGTGCCTGTTTGATGTTCCTGCAATTTTCTCCGTAAAACCGAATTTTAGCTAATACATCCCCATAATTATTTATATAGTGGAGTTTGCAACTGAAAAGAAACTTTGGTTCCCAACAAGCTAGGTGAAGGACGGCTTTCACACACACTTATCTCTCAGAAATGAGCATGTGAAGAGATGTTCATTCATGTAGCACAAAAGGAACTTTTTGCAGGAGAAACTTTTACTTTGGTTTCTCATTCTGTTTCCTAATTCCGGTTTGAAGTCCCTGCAGTTTTCTCTGTAAAACCGAGTTGGAGTTAGTACCTCCCCATATACATGTATGGAGTTATTTTGTAACTGAGAAGAAATTTTGTGTTCCCAACAAGCTAGTTGAACACGGCTTTCACACACACTTGTCTCTTAGAACTGAGCATGTGGAGAGACTTTCGTTCATCTAGCACAAAGGGAACGGTTTGCAGGAGAAACTTTTACTGTGGATTCTCAGTCTGTTTCCTAGTGCCGGTTTGAATTTCCTGCAGTTTTCACTGTAAAACCGTGTTGGAGCTTGTACCTCCCCATATAAATGTATGGATTGGAGTTTGCAACTGAAAAGGAACTTAGTGTTCACAACAAGCATAGTGAAAGACGGCTTTCACACACAATTATCTCTGAGAACACAGCATGTGGAGAGACGGTCGTTCATCTAGCACAAAGGGTACGAGTTGCAGTAGAAACTGTTACTCGGGTTTCTCAGTCTGTTTCCTAATGCCGGTTTGATATTCCTGCAGTTTTCACTGTAAAACAGATTTGGATCTAGTACCTCCCCTATATATCTATGGATTGGAGTTTGTAACTGAAAAGAAACTTTTTGTTCCCAACAAGCAAAGTGAAGGACGGCTTTCACACACACTTATCTCTCGGAATTGACCATGTGGAGAGACGTTCCTTCATCTAGCACATAGGGAACGGGTTGCAGGTGTAAGTTTTTCTCTGTTTTCTCAGTCTTTTTCCTTGTGCATGTTTGAAGTTCCTGCAGTTTTCACTTTAAAATCGAGTTGGAGCTAGTACCTCCCCATATATATGTATGGAGTGGAGTTTGCAAATGAAAAGGAACTTTGTGTTCCCAACAAGCTATGTGTAGGACGGCTTTCACACACACTTATATCTCAGAACTGAACATGTGGAGAGAGTTTCGTTCATCTAGCACAAAAAAACGGGTTGCAGGGGAAAATTTACTCTGGTTTCTCAGTCTGTTTCCTAGAGCCCGTTTGAAGATCCTGCTGTTTTCATTGTAAAACTGTGTTGGAGCTCTCCCTCCCCTTATATATGTATTGATTGTAGTTTGCAACTGAAAAGAAACTTTGTGTTCCCAAAAAGCAAAATGAAGGACGGCTTTCACACACACTTATCTCTGAGAACTTAGCATGTGGAGAGACGTTCGTTCATCTAGCACAAAGGGAACGAGTTGCAGTAGAAACTGTTACTCTGGTTTCTCAGTCTTTTTCCTTGTGCATGTTTGAAGTTCCTGCAGTTTTCACTTTAAAATCGAGTTGGAGCTAGTACCTCCCCATATATATGTATTGAGTGGAGTTTGCAACTGAAAGGAATCTTTGTGTTCCCAACAAGCTAGTTGAAGGACGGCTTTCACACACACTTATTTGTAAGAAATGACATTCTGGAGAGACGTTCGTTCATCTAGCACAAAGGGAAAGTTTTGCAGGAGAAAATATTACTCCGGTTTCTTAGTCTGTTTCCTAGTGCCGGTTTGAAGTTCCTGCAGTTTTCACTGTAAAACCGAGGTGGGGCTTGTACATCCCCATATCTATGTATGGATTGTAGATTGCAACTTAAAGGAAACTATGTTTTCCCTGCAAGCTAGTTGAAAGGAGGATTTTACAGACACTTATCTCTAAGAACTATGCATGTGGAGAGACGTTCTTTCATCTAGCAAAAAATGAACGGTTTGCAGGGAAAATTTAACTCTGGTTTCTCCGTCTTTTTCCTAGTGCCGTTTTGAAGTTCCTGAAGTTTTCACTGTAAAACCGAGTTGGAGCTAGTACCTCCCGAAATATATGTATGGAGAGGTGTTTGCAACTGAAAAGAAATTTTGTGTTCCCAACAAGCTAGGTGAAGGCGGCTTTCACACACACTTATCCCTCAGAACTGAGCATGCGGAGAGACGTTCATTCATCTAGCACAAAAGGAACGGTTTGCAGGAGGAACTGTTACTCTGGATTCTCTGTCTGTTTCCTAGTGCCGGTTTGAATTTCCTGTAGTTTTCTCTGTAAAACCTTATAGGAGCTTGTACCTCCCCATATATATGTATGGAGAGGTCTTTGCAACTGTAAAGAAACTTAGTGTTAACAACAAGCATAGTGAATTATGGCTTTCACACACACTTATCTCTCAGAACACAGCATGTGGACAGAAGTTAGTTCATCTTGCACAAAGGTAACGAGTTGCAGTAGAAACTGTTACTCTGGGTTCTCTGTCTGTTTCCTAATGCCGGTTTGAAGTTCCTGCAGTTTTCACTGTAAAACCGAGTTGGAGCTTGTACCTCCCCATATATATGTATGGATTGGAGTTTGTAACTAAAAAGAAACTTTGTGTTCCCAACAAGCAAACTGAAGGAGGGCTTTCACACACACTTATCTCTCAGAACACAGCATGTGGAGAGACGTTCGTTCATCTAGCACATAGGGAACTTTTTGCAGGAGTAACTATTTCTCTGTTTTCTCAGTCTGTTTCCTTGTGCATGTTTGAAGTTCCTGCAGTTTTCACTGTAAAACCGAGTTGGAGTTAGTACTTCCCCATATACATGTATGGAGTTTAGTTTGTAACTGAAAAGAAATTTTGTGTTCCCAACAAGCTATGTGAAGACGGCTTTCACACACACTTGTCTCTTAGAACTGAGCATGTGGAGAGATGTTAGTTCATCTAGCACAAATGGAACGGGTTGCAGGGGAACCTTTTATTCTACTTTCTCAGTCTGTTTCCTAGTGCCTTTTTGATGATACTGCAATTTTCACTGTAAAACCGTGTTGGAGCTTGTACATCCCCATATATATTTATGGAGTGGTGTTTTCAACTGAAAATAAACTTAGTGTTCCCAACAAGCATAGTGAAAGACGGCTTTCACACACACTTATCTCTCAGAACATAGCATGTGGAGAGACGTTAGTTCATCTTGCACAAAGGGAACGAGTTGCAGTAGGAACTGTTACTCTGGTTTCTCAGTCTGTTTCCTAGTGCTGGTTTGAAGATCCTGCAGTTTTCACTGTAAAATCGAGTTGGATTTTGTACCTCCCTATATATATGTATGCAGTCGAGTTTGCTTCTGAAAAGAAGGTTTGTGTTCCCAACAAGCTAGGTGAAGGAAGGCTTTCACACACACTTATCTCTCAGAACTGAGCATGTGGAGAGACTTTCGTTCATCTAGCACAAAAATAACGGGTTGCAAGGAAACTTTTACTCTGTTTTCTCAGTCTGTTTCCTAGTGCCTGTTTGATGTTCCTGCAATTTTCTCCGTAAAACCGAATTTTAGCTAATACATCCCCATATTTATTTATATAGTGGAGTTTGCAACTGAAAAGAAACTTTGGTTCCCAACAAGCTAGGTGAAGGACGGCTTTCACACACACTTATCTCTCAGAACACAGCATGTGGAGAGACGTTCGTTCATCTAGCTCATAGGGAACTTTTTGCAGGAGTAACTATTTCTCTGTTTTCTCAGTCTGTTTCCTTGTGCATGTTTGAAGTTCCTGCAGTTTTCACTGTAAAACCGAGTTGGAGTTAGTACTTCCCCATATACATGTATGGAGTTTAGTTTGTAACTGAAAAGAAATTTTGTGTTCCCAACAAGCTATGTGAAGACGGCTTTCACACACACTTGTCTCTTAGAACTGAGCATGTGGAGAGATGTTAGTTCATCTAGCACAAATGGAACGGGTTGCAGGGGAACCTTTTATTCTACTTTCTCAGTCTGTTTCCTAGTGCCTTTTTGATGATACTGCAATTTTCACTGTAAAACCGTGTTGGAGCTTGTACATCCCCATATATATTTATGGAGTGGTGTTTTCAACTGAAAATAAACTTAGTGTTCCCAACAAGCATAGTGAAAGACGGCTTTCACACACACTTATCTCTCAGAACATAGCATGTGGAGAGACGTTAGTTCATCTTGCACAAAGGGAACGAGTTGCAGTAGGAACTGTTACTCTGGTTTCTCAGTCTGTTTCCTAGTGCTGGTTTGAAGATCCTGCAGTTTTCACTGTAAAATCGAGTTGGATTTTGTACCTCCCTATATATATGTATGCAGTCGAGTTTGCTTCTGAAAAGAAGGTTTGTGTTCCCAACAAGCTAGGTGAAGGAAGGCTTTCACACACACTTATCTCTCAGAACTGAGCATGTGGAGAGACTTTCGTTCATCTAGCACAAAAATAACGGGTTGCAAGGAAACTTTTACTCTGTTTTCTCAGTCTGTTTCCTAGTGCCTGTTTGATGTTCCTGCAATTTTCTCCGTAAAACCGAATTTTAGCTAATACATCCCCATATTTATTTATATAGTGGAGTTTGCAACTGAAAAGAAACTTTGGTTCCCAACAAGCTAGGTGAAGGACGGCTTTCACACACACTTATCTCTCAGAAATGAGCATGTGAAGAGACGTTCATTCATGTAGCACAAAAGGAACTTTTTGCAGGAGAAACTTTTACTTTGGTTTCTCATTCTGTTTCCTAATGCCGGTTTGAAGTCCCTGCAGTTTTCTCTGTAAAACCGAGTTGGAGTTAGTACCTCCCCATATACATGTATGGAGTTTAGTTTGTAACTGAAAAGAAATTTTGTGTTCCCAACAAGCTATGTGAAGACGGCTTTCACACACACTTGTCTCTTAGAACTGAGCATGTGGAGAGATGTTAGTTCATCTAGCACAAATGGAACGGGTTGCAGGGGAACCTTTTATTCTACTTTCTCAGTCTGTTTCCTAGTGCCGGTTTGAAGTTCTTGCAGTCTTCACTCTAAAACCGAGTTGGAGCTAGTACCTCCCCATATATATGTATGGAGTGGAGTTTGCAACTGAAAAGAAACTTAGTGTTCACAACAAGCATAGTGAAGGTCGGCTTTAACACATTTTTATCTCTGAGATCAGAGCATGTGGAGAGACGTTAGTTCATATTGCACAAAGGGAACGAGTTGCAGTAGAAACTGTTACTCTGGTTTCTCAGTCTGTTTCCTAGTGCCGGTTTGAAGATCCTGCAGTTTTCACTGTAAAATCGAGTTGGATTTTGTACCTCCCTATATATATGTATGCAGTCGAGTTTGCTTTTTAAAAGAAGCTTTGTGTTCCCAACAAGCTAGGTGAAGGAAGGATTTCACACACACTTATCTCTCAGAACTGAGCATTTGGAGAGACTTTCGTTCATCTAGCACAAAGGGAACGGGTTGCAGGAGAAAATTTTACTCTTTTTCCTCAGTCTGTTTCCTAGTGCCGGTTTGAAGTTCTTGCAGTCTTCACTCTAAAACCGAGTTGGAGCTAGTACCTCCCCATATATATGTATGGAGTGGAGTTTGCAACTGAAAAGAAACTTAGTGTTCACAACAAGCATAGTGAAGGTCGGCTTTAACACATTTTTATCTCTGAGATCAGAGCATGTGGAGAGACGGTCGTTCATCTAGCACAAAGGGAACGAGTTGCAGTAGAGACTGTTACACTGGTTTCTCAGTCTGTTTCCTAATGCCGGTTTGATATTCCTGCAGTTTTCACTGTAAAACAGATTTGGATCTAGTACTTCCCCTATATATCTATGGAGTGGAATTTGTAACTGAAAAGGAACTTTGTGTTCCCAACAAACTATGTGTAGGACGGCTTTCACACACACTTATATCTCAGAACATAACATGTGGAGAGAGGTTCGTTCATCTAGCACAAAAAAACGGGTTGCAGGAGAAAATTTACTCTGGTTTCTCAGTCTGTTTCCTAGTGCCGGTTTGAATTTCCTGCAGTTTTCACTGTAAAACCGAGTTGGAGTTAGTACTTCCCCATATATATGTATGGAGTGGAGTTTGCCACTGAAAAGAAACTTTGTGTTCCCAACAAGCTAGGTGAAGGACGACATTCACACACATTAATCTCTCAGAACTAAGCATGTGGAGGGACGTTCGTTTATCTAGCACAAAGGGAACGGGTTGCAGGAGAAACTTTTACTGTGGATTCTCAGTCTGTTTCCTAGTGCCGGTTTGAATTTCCTGCAGTTTTCACTGTAAAACCGTGTTGGAGCTAGTACCTCCCCATATAAATGTATTGAGTGGAGTTTGCAACTGAAAGGAAACTTTGTGTTCCCTACAAGCTAGTTGAAGGACGGCTTTCACACACACTTATTTGTAAGAAATGACATTCTGGAGAGACGTTCGTTCATCTAGCACAAGGGAAAGTTCTGCAGGAGAAAATTTTACTCCGGTTTCTCAGTCTGTTTCCTAGTGCCGGGTTGAAGTTCCTGCAGTTTTCACTGTAAAACCGAGGTGGGGCTTGTACATCCCCATATCTATGTATGGATTGTAGATTGCAACTTAAAGGAAACTATGTTTTCCCTGCAAGCTATTTGAAAGGCGGGTTTTACAGACAATTTTCTCAAAGAACTGAGCATGTGGAGAGACGTTCTTTCATCTAGCAAATAATGAACGGTTTGCAGGGAAAACTTTTACTCTGGTTTCTCCGTCTGTTTCCTAGTGCCGGTTTGAAGTTCCTGCAGTTTTCATTTTAAAATGAGTTGGAGCTAGTACATCCCCATATATATGTATGGAGTGGAGTTTGCAACTGAAAAGGAACTTTGTGTTCCCAACAAGCTAGGTTAAGTACGGCTTTCACACAATATTATCTCTCAGAAATTATCATGTGGAGAGACTTTCGTTTATCTAGCACAAATGGAACGGGTGGTAGGAGAAACTATTACTGTGGATTCTCAGTCTGTTTCCTAGTGCCGGTTTGAATTTCCTGCAGTTTTAACTGTAAAACATTGTTGGAGCTTGTACCTCCCCATATATATATATGGAGTGGTGTTTGCAACTGAAAAGAAACTTAGTGTTAACAACAAGCATAGTGAAGTACGGCTTTCACCCACACTTATCTCTCAGAAATGAGCATGTGGAGAGACGTTCGTTCATCTAGCACAAAGGGAATGTGTTGCAGGGGAATCTTTTTTTCTAGTTTCTCACCCTGTTTCCTAGTGCCTTTTTGAAGATACTGCAATTTTCACTGTAAAACCGTGTTGGAGCTTGTACATCCTCATATATATGTATGGAGTGGAGTTTGCAAATGAAAAGGAACCCTGTGTTCCCAACAAGCTATGTGTAGGACGGCTTTCACACACACTTATATCTCAGAAATGAACATGTGGAGAGAGGTTCGTTCATCTAGCACAAAAAAACGGGTTGCAGGAGAAACTTTTACTCTGGTATCTCAGTCTGTTTCCTAGTGCCGGTTTGAAGTTCCTGCAATTTTCACTATAAAACCGATTTGGATCTAGTAGCTCCCCATATATATGTATGGAGTGGAGTATGCAAATGAAAAGAATCTTTGTGTTCCCAACAAGCTATGTGAAGGACGGCTTTCACACACACTTATCTCTCAGAAGTGAGCATGTGGAGAGACTTTCGTTCATCTAGCACAAAGGGAACGGGTTGCAGGAGAAACTTTTACTCTCATTTCTCAGTCTGTTTCCTAGTGCCGGTTTGAAGTTCCTGCAGTTTTCACTGTAAAACCGAGTTGGAGCTTTTACCTCCCCATATATATGTATTGAGTGGAGTTTGCAACTGAAAGGAAACTTTGTGTTCCCAACAAGCTAGTTGAAGGATGGCTTTCACACACACTTATTTGTAAGAAATGACATTCTGGAGAGACGTTCGTTCATCTAGCACAAATTGAAAGTTTTGCAGGAGAAAATTTTTCTCCGGTTTCTTAGTCTGTTTCCTAGTGCCGCTTTGAAGTTCCTGCAGTTTTCACTATAAAACCGAGGTGGGGCTTGTACATCCCCATATCTATGTATGGATTGTAGATTGCAACTTAAAGGAAACTATGTTTTCCCTGCAAGCTAGTTGAAAGGAGGATTTTACAGACACTTATCTCTAAGAACTATGCATGTGGAGAGACGTTCTTTCATCTAGCAAAAAATGAACGGTTTGCAGGGAAAATTTTACTCTGGTTTCTCCGTCTGTTTCCTAGTGCCGGTTTGATGTTCATGCAGTTTTCACTGTAAAACTGAGTTGCAGCTAGTAGTTCCCCATATATATGTATGGAGGGTAGTTTGCATTTTAAAAGAAATTTTGTGTTCCCAACAAGCTAGGGAAAGGACCGGTTTCACACAAAGTTTTCTCTAAGAACTGAGCATGTGAAGAGACGTTCGTTCATCTAGCACAAAAGGAACGGTTTGCAGGAGGAACTGTTACTCTGGTTTCTCTGTCTGTTTCCTAGTGCCGGTTTGAATATCCTGTAGTTTTCTCTGTAAAACCGAGTTGGAGTTAGTACTTCCCCATATACATGTGTGGAGTTTAGTTTGTAACTGAAAAGAAATTTTGTATTCCCAACGAGCTATGTGAAGTCGGCTGTCACACACACTTGTCTCTTAGAACTGAGCATGTGGAGAGACGTTCGTTCATCTAGCACAAATGGAACGGGTGGCATAGAAACATTTACTGTGGATTCTCAGTCTGTTTCCTAGTGCCGGTTTGAAGTTCCTGCAGTTTTCACTGTACAACCTTGTTGGAGCTTGTACCTCCCCATATATATGTATGGAGTGGTGTTTGCCACTGAAAAGTAACTTAGTGTTAACAACAAGCATAGTGAAGTACGGCTTTCACACACACTTATCTCTCAGAAATGAGCATGTGGAGAGACGTTCGTTCATCTAGCACAAAGGGAATGTGTTGCAGGGGAATCTTTTATTCTAGATTCTCACTCTGTTTCCTAGTGCCTTTTTGAAGATACTGCAATTTTCACTGTAAAACCGTGTTGGAGCTTGTACTTCCCCATATATATTTATGTAGTGGTGTTTGCAACTGAAAATAAACTTAGTGTTCCCAACAAGCATAGTGAAAGTCGGCTTTCACACACACTTATCTCTCAGAACACAGCATGTGGGCAGACGTTAGTTCATCTTGCACAAAGGGAACGAGTTGCAGTAGAAACTGTTACTCTGGGTTCTCAGTCTGTTTCCTAATGCCGGTTTGAAGTTCCTGCAGTTTTCACTGTAAAACCTTGTTGGAGCTTGTACATCCCCATATATATGTATGGAGTGGAGATTGTAACTGAAAAGAAACTTTTTGTTCCCAACAAGCAAAGTGAAGGACGGCTTTCACACACACTTATCTCTCAGAATTGACCATGTGAAGAGACGTTCCTTCATCTAGCACATAGGGAACGGTTTGCAGGAATAAGTTTTTCCCTGTTTTCTCAGTCTTTTTCCTTGTGAATGTTTGAAGTTCCTGCAGTTTTCACTGTAAAACCGATTTGGAGCTAGTACTTCCCCATATATATGTATGGAGTGGTGTTTGCAACTGAAGAGGAACTATGAGTTCCCAACAAGCTAGGTAAAGAACGGCTTTCACACAATATTATCTCTCAGAAATGATCATGTGGAGAGACGTTCGTTCATCTAGCACAAATGGAACGGGTGGTAGGAGAAACTATTACTGTGGATTGTCAGTCTGTTTCCTAGTGTCGGTTTGAATTTCCTGCAGTTTTAACTGTAAAACCTTGTTGGAGCTTGTACCTCCCCATATATATGTATGGAGTGGTGTTTGCAACTGAAAAGAAACTTAGTGTTAACAACAAGCATACTGAAGTACGGCTTTCACCCACACTTATCTCTCAGAAATGAGCATGTGGAGAGACGTTCGTTCATCTAGCACAAAGGGAATGTGTTGCAGGGGAATCTTTTATTCTAGTTTCTCACTCTGTTTCCTAGTGCCTTTTTGAAGATACTGCAATTTTCACTGTAAAACCGTGTTGGAGCTTGTACATCCCCATATATATGTATGGAGTGGAGTTTGCAAATTAAAAGGAACTTTGTGTTCCCAACAAGCTATGTGTAGGACGGCTTTCACACACACTTATATCTCAGAAATGAACATGTGGAGAGAGTTTCGTTCATCTAGCACAAAAAAACGGGTTGCAGGAAAAACTTTTACTCTGGTTTCTCAGTCTGTTTCCTAGTGCCGGTTTGAAGTTCCTGCAATTTTCACTATAAAACCGATTTGGATCTAGTAGCTCCCCATATATATGTATGGAGTGGAGTATGCAAATTAAAAGAATCTTTGTGTTCCCAACAAGCTATGTGAAGGACTGCTTTCACACACACTTATCTCTCAGAAGTGAGCAAGTGGAGAGACTTTCGTTCATCTAGCACAAAGGGAACGGGTTGCAGGAGAAACTTTTACTCTGATTTCTCAGTCTGTTTCCTAGTGCCGGTTTGAAGTTCCTGCAGTTTTCACTGTAAAACCGAGTTGGAGCTTTTACCTCCCCATATATATGTATTGAGTGGAGTTTGCAACTGAAAGGAAACTTTGTGTTCCCAACAAGCTAGTTGAAGGATGGCTTTCACACACACTTATTTGTAAGAAATGACATTCTGGAGAGACGTTCGTTCATCTAGCACAAATTGAAAGTTTTGCAGGAGAAAATTTTTCTCCGGTTTCTTAGTTTGTTTCCTAGTGCCGCTTTGAAGTTCCTGCAGTTTTCACTATAAAACCGAGGTGGGGCTTGTACATCCCCATATCTATGTATGGATTGTAGATTGCAACTTAAAGGAAACTATGTTTTCCCTGCAAGCTAGTTGAAAGGAGGATTTTACAGACACTTATCTCTAAGAACTATGCATGTGGAGAGACGTTCTTTCATCTAGCAAAAAATGAACGGTTTGCAGGGAAAATTTTACTCTGGTTTCTCCGTCTGTTTCCTAGTGCCGGTTTGATGTTCATGCAGTTTTCACTGTAAAACTGAGTTGCAGCTAGTAGTTCCCCATATATATGTATGGAGGGTAGTTTGCATTTTAAAAGAAAGTTTGTGTTCCCAACAAGCTAGGGAAAGGACCGGTTTCACACAAAGTTTTCTCTAAGAACTGAGCATGTGAAGAGACGTTCGTTCATCTAGCACAAAAGGAACGGTTTGCAGGAGGAACTGTTACTCTGGTTTCTCTGTCTGTTTCCTAGTGCCGGTTTGAATATCCTGTAGTTTTCTCTGTAAAACCGAGTTGGAGTTAGTACTTCCCCATATACATGTGTGGAGTTTAGTTTGTAACTGAAAAGAAATTTTGTATTCCCAACGAGCTATGTGAAGTCGGCTGTCACACACACTTGTCTCTTAGAACTGAGCATGTGGAGAGACGTTCGTTCATCTAGCACAAATGGAACGGGTGGCATAGAAACATTTACTGTGGATTCTCAGTCTGTTTCCTAGTGCCGGTTTGAAGTTCCTGCAGTTTTCACTGTACAACCTTGTTGGGGCTTGTACCTCCCCATATATATGTATGGAGTGGTGTTTGCCACTGAAAAGTAACTTAGTGTTAACAACAAGCATAGTGAAGTACGGCTTTCACACACACTTATCTCTCAGAAATGAGCATGTGGAGAGACGTTCGTTCATCTAGCACAAAGGGAATGTGTTGCAGGGGAATCTTTTTTTCTAGTTTCTCACCCTGTTTCCTAGTGCCTTTTTGAAGATACTGCAATTTTCACTGTAAAACCGTGTTGGAGCTTGTACATCCTCATATATATGTATGGAGTGGAGTTTGCAAATGAAAAGGAACCCTGTGTTCCCAACAAGCTATGTGTAGGACGGCTTTCACACACACTTATATCTCAGAAATGAACATGTGGAGAGAGGTTCGTTCATCTAGCACAAAAAAACGGGTTGCAGGAGAAACTTTTACTCTGGTATCTCAGTCTGTTTCCTAGTGCCGGTTTGAAGTTCCTGCAATTTTCACTATAAAACCGATTTGGATCTAGTAGCTCCCCATATATATGTATGGAGTGGAGTATGCAAATGAAAAGAATCTTTGTGTTCCCAACAAGCTATGTGAAGGACGGCTTTCACACACACTTATCTCTCAGAAGTGAGCATGTGGAGAGACTTTCGTTCATCTAGCACAAAGGGAACGGGTTGCAGGAGAAACTTTTACTCTCATTTCTCAGTCTGTTTCCTAGTGCCGGTTTGAAGTTCCTGCAGTTTTCACTGTAAAACCGAGTTGGAGCTTTTACCTCCCCATATATATGTATTGAGTGGAGTTTGCAACTGAAAGGAAACTTTGTGTTCCCAACAAGCTAGTTGAAGGATGGCTTTCACACACACTTATTTGTAAGAAATGACATTCTGGAGAGACGTTCGTTCATCTAGCACAAATTGAAAGTTTTGCAGGAGAAAATTTTTCTCCGGTTTCTTAGTCTGTTTCCTAGTGCCGCTTTGAAGTTCCTGCAGTTTTCACTATAAAACCGAGGTGGGGCTTGTACATCCCCATATCTATGTATGGATTGTAGATTGCAACTTAAAGGAAACTATGTTTTCCCTGCAAGCTAGTTGAAAGGAGGATTTTACAGACACTTATCTCTAAGAACTATGCATGTGGAGAGACGTTCTTTCATCTAGCAAAAAATGAACGGTTTGCAGGGAAAATTTTACTCTGGTTTCTCCGTCTGTTTCCTAGTGCCGGTTTGATGTTCATGCAGTTTTCACTGTAAAACTGAGTTGCAGCTAGTAGTTCCCCATATATATGTATGGAGGGTAGTTTGCATTTTAAAAGAAATTTTGTGTTCCCAACAAGCTAGGGAAAGGACCGGTTTCACACAAAGTTTTCTCTAAGAACTGAGCATGTGAAGAGACGTTCGTTCATCTAGCACAAAAGGAACGGTTTGCAGGAGGAACTGTTACTCTGGTTTCTCTGTCTGTTTCCTAGTGCCGGTTTGAATATCCTGTAGTTTTCTCTGTAAAACCGAGTTGGAGTTAGTACTTCCCCATATACATGTGTGGAGTTTAGTTTGTAACTGAAAAGAAATTTTGTATTCCCAACGAGCTATGTGAAGTCGGCTGTCACACACACTTGTCTCTTAGAACTGAGCATGTGGAGAGACGTTCGTTCATCTAGCACAAATGGAACGGGTGGCATAGAAACATTTACTGTGGATTCTCAGTCTGTTTCCTAGTGCCGGTTTGAAGTTCCTGCAGTTTTCACTGTACAACCTTGTTGGAGCTTGTACCTCCCCATATATATGTATGGAGTGGTGTTTGCCACTGAAAAGTAACTTAGTGTTAACAACAAGCATAGTGAAGTACGGCTTTCACACACACTTATCTCTCAGAAATGAGCATGTGGAGAGACGTTCGTTCATCTAGCACAAAGGGAATGTGTTGCAGGGGAATCTTTTATTCTAGATTCTCACTCTGTTTCCTAGTGCCTTTTTGAAGATACTGCAATTTTCACTGTAAAACCGTGTTGGAGCTTGTACTTCCCCATATATATTTATGTAGTGGTGTTTGCAACTGAAAATAAACTTAGTGTTCCCAACAAGCATAGTGAAAGTCGGCTTTCACACACACTTATCTCTCAGAACACAGCATGTGGGCAGACGTTAGTTCATCTTGCACAAAGGGAACGAGTTGCAGTAGAAACTGTTACTCTGGGTTCTCAGTCTGTTTCCTAATGCCGGTTTGAAGTTCCTGCAGTTTTCACTGTAAAACCTTGTTGGAGCTTGTACATCCCCATATATATGTATGGAGTGGAGATTGTAACTGAAAAGAAACTTTTTGTTCCCAACAAGCAAAGTGAAGGACGGCTTTCACACACACTTATCTCTCAGAATTGACCATGTGAAGAGACGTTCCTTCATCTAGCACATAGGGAACGGTTTGCAGGAATAAGTTTTTCCCTGTTTTCTCAGTCTTTTTCCTTGTGAATGTTTGAAGTTCCTGCAGTTTTCACTGTAAAACCGATTTGGAGCTAGTACTTCCCCATATATATGTATGGAGTGGTGTTTGCAACTGAAGAGGAACTATGAGTTCCCAACAAGCTAGGTAAAGAACGGCTTTCACACAATATTATCTCTCAGAAATGATCATGTGGAGAGACGTTCGTTCATCTAGCACAAATGGAACGGGTGGTAGGAGAAACTATTACTGTGGATTGTCAGTCTGTTTCCTAGTGTCGGTTTGAATTTCCTGCAGTTTTAACTGTAAAACCTTGTTGGAGCTTGTACCTCCCCATATATATGTATGGAGTGGTGTTTGCAACTGAAAAGAAACTTAGTGTTAACAACAAGCATACTGAAGTACGGCTTTCACCCACACTTATCTCTCAGAAATGAGCATGTGGAGAGACGTTCGTTCATCTAGCACAAAGGGAATGTGTTGCAGGGGAATCTTTTATTCTAGTTTCTCACTCTGTTTCCTAGTGCCTTTTTGAAGATACTGCAATTTTCACTGTAAAACCGTGTTGGAGCTTGTACATCCCCATATATATGTATGGAGTGGAGTTTGCAAATTAAAAGGAACTTTGTGTTCCCAACAAGCTATGTGTAGGACGGCTTTCACACACACTTATATCTCAGAAATGAACATGTGGAGAGAGTTTCGTTCATCTAGCACAAAAAAACGGGTTGCAGGAAAAACTTTTACTCTGGTTTCTCAGTCTGTTTCCTAGTGCCGGTTTGAAGTTCCTGCAATTTTCACTATAAAACCGATTTGGATCTAGTAGCTCCCCATATATATGTATGGAGTGGAGTATGCAAATTAAAAGAATCTTTGTGTTCCCAACAAGCTATGTGAAGGACTGCTTTCACACACACTTATCTCTCAGAAGTGAGCAAGTGGAGAGACTTTCGTTCATCTAGCACAAAGGGAACGGGTTGCAGGAGAAACTTTTACTCTGATTTCTCAGTCTGTTTCCTAGTGCCGGTTTGAAGTTCCTGCAGTTTTCACTGTAAAACCGAGTTGGAGCTTTTACCTCCCCATATATATGTATTGAGTGGAGTTTGCAACTGAAAGGAAACTTTGTGTTCCCAACAAGCTAGTTGAAGGATGGCTTTCACACACACTTATTTGTAAGAAATGACATTCTGGAGAGACGTTCGTTCATCTAGCACAAATTGAAAGTTTTGCAGGAGAAAATTTTTCTCCGGTTTCTTAGTTTGTTTCCTAGTGCCGCTTTGAAGTTCCTGCAGTTTTCACTATAAAACCGAGGTGGGGCTTGTACATCCCCATATCTATGTATGGATTGTAGATTGCAACTTAAAGGAAACTATGTTTTCCCTGCAAGCTAGTTGAAAGGAGGATTTTACAGACACTTATCTCTAAGAACTATGCATGTGGAGAGACGTTCTTTCATCTAGCAAAAAATGAACGGTTTGCAGGGAAAATTTTACTCTGGTTTCTCCGTCTGTTTCCTAGTGCCGGTTTGATGTTCATGCAGTTTTCACTGTAAAACTGAGTTGCAGCTAGTAGTTCCCCATATATATGTATGGAGGGTAGTTTGCATTTTAAAAGAAAGTTTGTGTTCCCAACAAGCTAGGGAAAGGACCGGTTTCACACAAAGTTTTCTCTAAGAACTGAGCATGTGAAGAGACGTTCGTTCATCTAGCACAAAAGGAACGGTTTGCAGGAGGAACTGTTACTCTGGTTTCTCTGTCTGTTTCCTAGTGCCGGTTTGAATATCCTGTAGTTTTCTCTGTAAAACCGAGTTGGAGTTAGTACTTCCCCATATACATGTGTGGAGTTTAGTTTGTAACTGAAAAGAAATTTTGTATTCCCAACGAGCTATGTGAAGTCGGCTGTCACACACACTTGTCTCTTAGAACTGAGCATGTGGAGAGACGTTCGTTCATCTAGCACAAATGGAACGGGTGGCATAGAAACATTTACTGTGGATTCTCAGTCTGTTTCCTAGTGCCGGTTTGAAGTTCCTGCAGTTTTCACTGTACAACCTTGTTGGGGCTTGTACCTCCCCATATATATGTATGGAGTGGTGTTTGCCACTGAAAAGTAACTTAGTGTTAACAACAAGCATAGTGAAGTACGGCTTTCACACACACTTATCTCTCAGAAATGAGCATGTGGAGAGACGTTCGTTCATCTAGCACAAAGGGAATGTGTTGCAGGGGAATCTTTTATTCTAGATTCTCACTCTGTTTCCTAGTGCCTTTTTGAAGATACTGCAATTTTCACTGTAAAACCGTGTTGAAGCTTGTACATCCCCATATATATTTATGGAGTGGTGTTTGCAACTGAAAATAAACTTAGTGTTCCCATCAAGCATAGTGAAAGTTGGCTTTCACACACACTTATCTCTCAGAACACATCATGTGGACAGAAGTTAGTTCATCTTGCACAAAGGGAACGAGTTGCAGTAGAAACTGTTACTCTGGGTTCTCAGTCTGTTTCCTAATGCCGGTTTGAAGTTCCTGCAGTTTTCACTGTAAAACCTTGTTGGAGCTTGTACATCCCCATATATATGTATGGAGTGGAGATTGTAACTGAAAAGAAACTTTTTGTTCCCAACAAGCAAAGTGAAGGACGGCTTTCACACACACTTATCTCTCAGAATTGACCATGTGGAGAGACGTTCCTTCATCTAGCACATAGGGAACGGTTTGCAGGAATAATTTTTTCCCTGTTTTCTCAGTCTTTTTCCTTGTGAATGTTTGAAGTTCCTGCAGTTTTCACTGTAAAACCGATTTGGAGCTAGTACTTCCCCATATATATGTATGGAGTGGTGTTTGCAACTGAAAAGGAACTATGTGTTCCCAACAAGCTAGGTAAAGAACGGCTTTCACACAATATTATCTCTCAGAAATGATCATGTGGAGAGACGTTCGTTCATCTAGCACAAATGGAACGGGTGGTAGGAGAAACTATTACTGTGGATTCTCAGTCTGTTTCCTAGTGTCGGTTTGAATTTCCTGCAGTTTTAACTGTAAAACCTTGTTGGAGCTTGCACCTCCCCATATATATTTATGGAGTGGTGTTTGCAACTGAAAAGAAACTTAGTGTTAACAACAAGCATACTGAAGTACGGCTTTCACCCACACTTATCTCTCAGAAATGAGCATGTGGAGAGACGTTCGTTCATCTAGCACAAAGGGAATGTGTTGCAGGGGAATCTTTTATTCTAGTTTCTCACTCTGTTTCCTAGTGCCTTTTTGAAGATACTGCAATTTTCACTGTAAAACCGTGTTGGAGCTTGTACATCCCCATATATATGTATGGAGTGGAGTTTGCAAATTAAAAGGAACTTTGTGTTCCCAACAAGCTATGTGTAGGACGGCTTTCACACACACTTATATCTCAGAAATGAACATGTGGAGAGAGTTTCGTTCATCTAGCACAAAAAAACGGGTTGCAGGAAAATCTTTTACTCTGGTTTCACAGTCTGTTTCCTAGTGCCGGTTTGAAGTTCCTGCAATTTTCACTATAAAACCGATTTGGATCTAGTAGCTCCCCATATATCTGTATGGAGTGGAGTTTGCAAATGAAAAGAATCTTTGTGTTCCCAACAAGCTAGGTGAAGTACGGCTTTCACACACACTTATCTCTGAGAACTTAGCATGTGGAGAGACGTTCGTTCATCTAGCACAAAGGGAACGGGTTGCAGGAGAAACTTTTACTCTGGTTTCTCAGTCTGTTTCCTAGTGCCGGTTTGAAGTTCCTGCAGTTTTCACTGTAAAACCGAGTTGGAGCTATTACCTCCCCATATATATGTATTGAGTGGAGTTTGCAACTGAAAGGAAACTTTGTGTTCCCAACAAGCTAGTTGAAGGACGGCTTTCACACACACTTATTTGTAAGAAATGACATTCTTGAGAGACGTTCGTTCATCTAGCACAAAGGGAAAGTTTTGCAGGAGAAAATTTTACTCCGGTTTCTTAGTCTGTTTCCTAGTGCCGCTTTGAATTTCCTGCAGTTTTCACTGTAAAACCGAGGTGGGGCTTGTACATCCCCATATCTATGTATGGATTGTAGATTGCAACTTAAAGGAAACTATGTTTTCCCTGCAAGCTATTTGAAAGGAGGATTTTACAGACACTTATCTCTAAGAACTATGCATGTGGAGAGACGTTCTTTCATCTAGCAAAAAATGAACGGTTGGCAGGGAAAATTTTACTCTGGTTTCTCCGTCTGTTTCCTAGTGCCGGTTTGATGTTCCTGCAGTTTTCACTGTAAAACTGAGTTGCAGCAAGTAGTTCCCCATATATATGTATGGAGGGTAGTTTGCATTTTAAAAGAAAGTTTGTGTTCCCAACAAGCTAGGGGAAGGACCGGTTTCACACAAAGTTTTCTCTAAGAACTGAGCATGTGAAGAGACTTTCGTTCATCTAGCACAAATGGAATGGGTTGCAGGAGGAACTATTACTCAGAATTCTCAGTGTTTTTCCTAGTTCCGGTTTGAAGTTCCTGCAGTTTTCACTCTAAAACCGAGTTGGAGCTAGTTCCTCCCGAAATATATGTATGGAGAGGTGTTTGCAACTGAAAAGATACTTTGTGTTCCCAACAAGCTAGGTGAAGTTGGCTTTCACACACACTTATCCCTCAGAAGTGAGCATGCGGAGAGACGTTCATTCATCTAGCACAAAAGGAACGGTTTGCAGGAGGAACTGTTACTCTGGTTTCTCTGTCTTTTTCCTAGTGCCGGTTTGAATTTCCTGTAGTTTTCTCTGTAAAACCGAGTTGGAGTTAGTACTTCCCCATATACATGTGTGGAGTTTAGTTTGTAACTGAAAAGAAATTTTGTGTTCCCAACGAGCTATGTGAAGACGGCATTCACACACACTTATCTCTCAGAACACAGCATGTGGACAGACGTTAGTTCATCTTGCACAAATGGAACGAGTTGCAGTAGAAACTTTTACTCTGGGTTCTCAGTCTGTTTCCTAATGCCGGTTTGAAGTTCCTGCAGTTTTCACTGTAAAACCTTCTTGGAGCTTGTACCTCCCCATATATATGTATGGAGTGGAGTTTGTAACTGAAAAGAAACTTTGTGTTCCCAACAAGCAAAGTGAAGGACGGCTTTAACACACACTTATCTCTCAGAATTGAACATGTGGAAAGACGTTCGTTCATCTAGCACATAGGGAACGTTTTGCAGGAGTAACTATTTCTCTGTTTTCTCAGTCTGTTTCCTTGTGCAAGTTTGAAGTTCCTGCAGTTTTCACTGTAAAACCGAGTTGGAGTTAGTACTTCCCCATAAACATGTATGGAGTTTAGTTTGTAACTGAAAAGAAATTTTGTGTTCCCAACAAGCTATGTGAAGACGGCTTTCACACACACTTGTCTCTTAGAACTCAGCATGTGGAGAGACGTTAGTTCATCTAGCACAAAGGGAATGGGTTGCAGGGGAACCTTTTATTCTACTTTCTCAGTCTGTTTCCTAGTGACTTTTTGAAGATACTGCAGTTTTCACTGTAAAACCGTGTTGGAGCTTGTACATCCCCATATATATTTATGGAGTGGTGTTTTCAACTGAAAATAAACTTAGTGTTCCCAACAAGCATAGTGAAAGACGGCTTTCACACACACTTATCTCTCAGAAAACAGCATGTGGAGAGACGTTAGTTCACCTTGCTCAAAGGGAACGAGTTGCAGTAGAAACTGTTACTCTGGTTTCTCAGTCTGTTTCCTAGTGCCGGTTTGAAGATCCTGCAGTTTTCACTGTAAATTCGAGTTGGATTTTGTACCTCCCTTTATATATGTATGCAGTCGAGTTTGCTTCTGAAAAGAAGCTTTGTTTTCCCAACAAGCTAGGTGAAGGAAGGCTTTCACACACACTTATCTCTCAGAACTGAGCATGTGGAGAGACTTTCGTTCATCTAGCACAAATGGAACGGGTGGCAGGAGAAAATTTAATTCTTTTTTCTCAGTCTGTTTCCTAGTGCCGGTTTGAAGTTCTTGCAGTCTTCACTCTAAAACCTTGTTGGAGCTAGTACCTCCCCTTATATATGTATGGAGTGGAGTTTGCAACTGAAAAGAAACTTAGTGTTCACAACAAGCATAATGAAGGTCGGCTTTCACACACTTTTATCTCTGAGATCAGAGCATGTGGAGAGAAGTTCGTTCATCTAGCACAAAGGGAACGGTTTGCAGGAGAAACCTATACTCTGGATTCTCAGTCTGTTTCCTAGTGCCGGTTTGAAGTTCCTGCAGTTTTCACTTTAAAATCGAGTTGGAGCTAGTATGTTCCCATATTTATGTATGGAGTGGAGTTTGCAACGGAAAAGGAACTTTGTGTTCCAAACAAGCTAGGTTAAGGACGGCTTTCACACAAAATTATCTCACAGAAATTATCATGGGGAGAGACGTTCGTTCATCTAGCACAAATAAACGGGTTGCAAGGGAAACTTTTACTCTGTTTTCTCAGTCTGTTTCCTAGTGCCTGTTTGATGTTCCTGCAATTTTCACCGTAAAACCGAATTTTAGCTAATACATCCCCATATTTATTTATATAGTGGAGTTTGCAACTGAAAAGAAACTTTGGTTCCCAACAAGCTAGGTGAAGGACGGCTTTCACACACACTTATCTCTCAGAAATTAGCATGTGGAGAGACGTTCGTTCATCTAGCACAAAGGGAATGTGTTGCACGGGAATCTTTTATTCTAGTTTCTCACTCTGTTTCCTAGTGCCTTTTTGAAGATACTGCAATTTTCACTGTAAAACCGTGTTGGAGCTTGTACATCCCCATATATATTTATGGAGTGGTGTTTGCAACTGAAAATAAACTTAGTGTTCCCAACAAGCATAGTGAAAGTCGGCTTTCACACACACTTATCTCTCAGAACACAGCATGTGGACAGACGTTAGTTCATCTTGCTCAAAGGGAACGAGTTGAAGTAGAAACTGTTACTCTGGGTTCTCAGTCTGTTTCCTAATGCCGGTTTGAATTTCCTGTAGTTTTCTCTGTAAAACCGAGTTGGAGTTAGTACTTCCCCATATACATGTGTGGAGTTTAGTTTGTAACTGAAAAGAAATTTTGTGTTCCCAACGAGCTATGTGAAGACGGCATTCACACACACTTATCTCTCAGAATTGAACATGTGGAGAGACGTTCATTCATCTAGCACATAGGGAACGTTTTGCAGGAGTAACTGTTTCTCTGTTTTCTCAGTCAGTTTACTTGTGCATGTTTGAAGTTCCTGCAGTTTTCACTGTAAAACCGAGTTGGAGTTAGTACTTCCCCATATACATGTATGGAGTTTAGTTAGTAACTGAAAAGAAATTTTGTGTTCCCAACAAGCTATGTGAAGACGGCTTTCACACACAATTGTCTCTTAAAACTGAGCATGTGGAGAGACGTTAGTTCATCTAGCACAAAGGGAATGGGTTGCAGGGGAACCTTTTATTCTACTTTCTCAGTCTGTTTCCTAGTGCCTTTTTGAAGATACCTCAGTTTTCACTGTAAAACCGTGTTGGAGCTTGTACATCCCCATATATAATTATGGAGTGGTGTTTTCAACTGAAAATAAACTTAGTGTTCCCAACAAGCATAGTGAAAGACGGCTTTCACACACACTTATCTCTCAGAACACAGCATGTGGAGAGACGTTAGTTCATCTTGCACAAAGGGAACGAGTTGCAGTAGAAACTGTTATTCTGGTTTCTCAGTCTGTTTCCTAGTGCCGGTTTGAAGATCCTTCAGTTTTCACTGTAAAATCGAGTTGGATTTTGTACCTCCCTATATATATGTATGCAGTCGAGTTTGCTTCTGAAAAGAAGCTTTGTGTTCCCAACAAGCTAGGTGAAGGAAGGCTTTCACACACACTTATCTCTCAGAACTGAGCATGTGGAGAGACTTTCGTTCATCTAGCACAAAGGGAACGGGTTGCAGGAGAAAATTTTACTCTTTTTTCTCAGTCTGTTTCCTAGTGCCGGTTTGAAGTTCTTGCAGTCTTCACTCTAAAACCGTGTTGGAGCTAGTACCTCCCCATATATATGTATGGAGTGGAGTTTGCAACTGAAAAGAAACTTAGTGTTCACAACAAGCATAGTGAAGGTCGGCTTTCACACACTTTTATCTCTGAGATCAGAGCATGTGGAGAGAAGTTCGTTCATCTAGCACAAAGGGAACGGGTTGCAGGAGAAAATTTTACTGTGGATTCTCAGTCTGTTTCCTAGTGCCGGTTTGAATTTCCTGCAGTTTTCACTATAAAACCGTGTTGGAGATTGTACCTCCCCATATAAATGTATGGATTGGAGTTTGCAACTGAAAAGGAACTTAGTGTTCACAACAAGCATAGTGAAAGACGGCTTTCACACACAATTATCTCTGAGAACACAGCAGGTGGAGAGACGGTCGTTCGTCTAGCACAAAGGTAATGAGTTGCAGTAGAAACTGTTACTCTGGTTTCTCAGTCTGTTTCCTACTGCCGGTTTTATATTCCTGCAGTTTTCAGTGTAAAACAGTTTTGGATCTAGTATCTCCCCTATATATCTATGGAGTGGAGATTGTAACTGAAAAGAAACTTTTTGTTCCCAACAAGCAAAGTGAAGGACGGCTTTCACACACACTTATCTCTCAGAATTGACCATGTGGAGAGACGTTCCTTCATCTAGCACATAGGGAACTGTTTGCAGGAATAATTTTTTCTCAGTTTTTTTCCTTGTGAATGTTTGAAATTCCTGCAGTTTTCATTGTAAAACCGAGTTGGAGCTAGTACTTCCCCATATAAATGTATGGAGTGGAGTTTTCAACTGAAAAGGAACTCCGTGTTCCCAACAAGCTAGGTTAAGAACGGCTTTCACACAATATTAACTCTCAGAAATGATCATGTGGAGAGACGTTCGTTCATCTAGCACAAATGGAACGGGTGGGTGGAGAAACTATTACTGTGGATTCTCAGTCTGTTTCCTAGTACATGTTTGAAGTTCCTGCAGTTTTCACTGTAAAACCGAGTTGGAGTTAGTACTTCCCCATATACATGTATGGAGTTTAGTTTGTAACTGAAAAGAAATTTTGTGTTCCCAACAAGCTATGTGAAGACGGCTTTCACACACACTTGTCTCTTAGAACTGAGCATGTGGAGAGACGTTAGTTCATCTAGCTCAAAGGGAATGGGTTGCAGGCGAACCTTTTATTCTACTTTCTCAGTCTGTTTCCTAGTGCCTTTTTGAAGATACTGCAATTTTCACTGTAAAAACGTGTTGGAGCTTGTACATCCCCATATATATTTATGGAGTGGTGTTTTCAACTGAAAATAAACTTAGTGTTCCCAACAAGCATAGTGAAAGACGGCTTTCACACACACTTATCTCTCAGAACATAGCATGTGGAGAGACGTTAGTTCATCTTGCACAAAGGGAACGAGTTGCAGTAGAAACTGTTACTCTGGTTTCTCAGTCTGTTTCCTAGTGCCGGTTTGAAGATCCTGCAGTTTTCACTGTAAAATCGAGTTGGATTTTGTACCTCCCTATATATATGTATGCAGTCGAGTTTGCTTGTGAAAAGAAGGTTTGTGTTCCCAACAAGCTAGGTGAAGGAAGGCTTTCACACACACTTATCTCTCAGAACTGAGCATGTGGAGAGACTTTCGTTCATCTAGCACAAAAAAAACGGGTTGCAAGGAAACTTTTACTCTGTTTTCTCAGTCTTTTTCCTAGTGCCTGTTTGATGTTCCTGCAATTTTCTCCGTAAAACCGAATTTTATCTAATACATCCCCATATTTATTTATATAGTGGAGTTTGCAACTGAAAAGAAACTTTGGTTCCCAACAAGCTAGGTGAAGGACGGCTTTCACACACACTTATCTCTCAGAAATGAGCATGTGAAGAGACGTTCATTCATGTAGCACAAAAGGAACTTTTTGCAGGAGAAACTTTTACTTTGGTTTCTCATTCTGTTTCCTAATGCCGGTTTGAAGTCCCTTCAGTTTTCTCTGTAAAACCGAGTTGGAGTTAGTACCTCCCCATATACATGTATGGAGTTATTTTGTAACTGAGAAGAAATTTTGTGTTCCCAACAAGCTAGTTGAACACGGCTTTCACACACACTTGTCTCTTAGAACTGAGCATGTGGAGAGACTTTCGTTCATCCAGCACAAAGGGAACGGTTTGCAGGAGAAACTTTTACTGTGGATTCTCAGTATGTTTCCTAGTGCCGGTTTGAATTTCCTGCAGTTTTCACTGTAAAACCGTGTTGGAGCTTGTACCTCCCCATATAAATGTATGGATTGGAGTTTGCAACTGAAAAGGAACTTAGTGTTCACAACAAGCATAGTGAAAGACGGCTTTCACACACAATTATCTCTGATAACACAGCATGTGGACAGACGGTCGTTCATCTAGCACAAAGGGAACGAGTTGCAGTAGAAACTGTTACTCAGGTTTCTCAGTCTGTTTCCTAATGCCGGTTTGATATTCCTGCAGTTTTCACTGTATATCACTATATATCCCCTATATATCTATGGATTGGAGTTTGTAACTGAAAAGAAACTTTTTGTTCCCAACAAGCAAAGTGAAGGACGGCTTTCACACACACTTATCTCTCAGAATTGACCATGTGGAGAGACGTTCCTTCATCTAGCACATAGGGAACGGGTTGCAGGAGTAAGTTTTTCTCTGTTTTCTCAGTCTTTTTCCTTGTGCATGTTTGAAGTTCCTGCAGTTTTCACTTTAAAATCGAGTTGGAGCTAGTACCTCCCCATATATATGTATGGAGTGGAGTTTGCAAATGAAAAGGAACTTTGTGTTCCCAACAAGCTATGTGTAGGACGGCTTTCACACACAGTTAAATCTCAGAACTGAACATGTGGAGAGAGTTTCGTTCATCTAGCACAAAAAAACGGGTTGCTGGGGAAAATTTACTCTGGTTTCTCAGTCTGTTTCCTAGAGCCCGTTTGAAGATCCTGCTGTTTTCATTGTAAAACTGTGTTGGAGCTCTCCCTCCCCTTATATATGTATTGATTGTAGTTTGCAACTGAAAAGAAACTTTGTGTTCCCAAAAAGCAAAATGAAGGACGGCTTTCACACACAATTATCTCTGAGAACTTAGCATGTGGAGAGACGTTCGTTCATCTAGCACAAAGGGAACGGGTTGCAGGAGAAACTTTTACTCTGGTTTCTCAGTCTTTTTCCTAGTGCCGGTTTGAATTTCCTGAAGTTTTCACTGTAAAACAGAGTTGGAGCTAGAACCTCCCCATATATATGTATTGAGTGGTGTTTGCAACTGAAAGGAAACTTTGTGTTCCCAACAAGCTAGTTGAAGGACGGCTTTCACAGACACTTATTTGTAAGAAATGACATTCTGGAGAGACTTTCGTTCATCTAGCACAAAGGGAAAGTTTTGCAGGAGAAAATATTACTCCGGTTTCTTAGTCTGTTTCCTAGTGCCGGTTTGAATTTCCTGCAGTTTTCACTGTAAAACCGAGGTGGGGCTTGTTCATCCCCATATCTTTTTATGGATTGTAGATTGCAACTTAAAGGAACTATGTTTTCCCTGCAAGCTAGTTGAAAGGAGGATTTTACAGACACTTATCTCTAAGAACTATGCATGTGGAGAGACGTTCTTTCATCTAGCAAAAAATGAACGGTTTGCAGGGAAAATTTAACTCTGGTTTCTCCGTCTTTTTCCTAGTGCCGTTTTGAAGTTCCTGAAGTTTTCACTGTAAAACCGAGTTGGATCTAGTACCTGCCGAAATATATGTATGGAGAGGTGTTTGCAACTGAAAAGAAATTTTGTGTTCCCAACAAGCTAGGTGAAGGCGGCTTTCACACACACTTATCCCTCAGAACTGAGCATGCGGAGAGACGTTCATTCATCTAGCACAAAAGGAACGGTTTGCAGGAGGAACTGTTACTCTGGTTTCTCTGTCTGTTTCCTAGTGCCGGTTTGAATTTCCTGTAGTTTTCTCTGTAAAACAGAGTTGGAGTTAGTACTTCCCCATATACATGTGTGGAATTTAGTTTGTAACTGAAAAGAAATTTTGTATTCCCAACAAGCATAGTGAAAGTCGGCTTTCACACACACTTATCTCTCAGAACACAGCATGTGGACAGACGTTAGTTCATCTTGCACAAAGGGAACGAGTAGCAGTAGAAAGTGTTACTCTGGGTTCTCAGTCTGTTTCCTAATGCCGGTTTGAAGTTCCTGCAGTTTTCACTGTAAAACTTTGTTGGAGCTTGTACCTCCCCATATATATGTAAGGAGTGGAGTTTGTAACTGAAAAGAAACTTTGTGTTTCCAACAAGCAAACTGAAGGACGGCTTTCACACACAGTTATCTCTCAGAATTGAGCATGTGGAGAAACGTTCGTTCATCTAGCACATAGGGAACGTTTTGCAGGAGTAACTATTTCTCTGTTTTCTCAGTCTGTTTCCTTGTGCATGTTTGAAGTTCCTGCAGTTTTCACTGTAAAACCGAGTTGGAGTTAGTACTTCCCCATATACATGTATGGAGTTTAGTTTGTAACTGAAAAGAAGTTTTGTGTTCCCAACAAGCTATGTGAAGAAGGCTTTCACACACACTTGTCTCTTAGAACTGAGCATGTGGAGAGACGTTAGTTCATCTAGCACAAAAGGAATGGGTTGCAGGGGAACCTTTTATTCTACTTTCTCAGTCTGTTTCCTAGTGACTTTTTGAAGATACTGCAATTTTCACTGTAAAACCGTGTTGGAGCTTGCACATCCCCATATATAATTATGGAGTGGTGTTTTCAACTGAAAATAAACTTAGTGTTCCCAACAAGCATAGTGAAATACGGCTTTCACACACACTTATCTCTCAGAACACAGCATGTGGAGAGACGTTAGTTCATATTGCACAAAGGGAACGAGTTGCAGTAGAAACTGTTACTCTGGTTTCTCAGTCTGTTTCCTAGTGCCGGTTTGAAGATCCTGTAATTTTCACTGTAAAATCGAGTTGGATTTTGTACCTCCCTATATATATGTATGCAGTCGAGTTTGCTTCTGAAAAGAAGCTTTGTTTTCCCAACCAGCTAGGTGAAGGAAGGCTTTCACAGACACTTATCTCTCAGAACTTAGCATGAGGAGAGACTTTCGTTCATCTAGCACAAAGGGAACGGGTTGCAGGATAAACCTATACTCTGGATTCTCAGTCTGTTTCCTAGTGCCGGTTTGAAGTTCCTGCAGTTTTCACTTTAAAATCGAGTTGGAGCTAGTATCTTCCCATATATATGTATGGAGTGGAGTTTGCAACGGAAAAGGAACTTTGTGTTCCCAACAAGCTTGGTTAAGGACGGCTTTCACACAAAATTATCTCACAGAAATTATCATGGGGAGAGACGTTCGTTCATCTAGCACAAAAAAAACGGGTTGCAAGAGAAACTTTTACTCTGTTTTCTCAGTCTGTTTCCTAGTGCCTGTTTGATGTTCCTGCAATTTTCACCGTAAAACTGAATTTTAGCTAATACATCCCCATATTTATTTATGGAGTGGAGTTTGCAACTGAAAAGAAACTTTGGTTCCCAACAAGCTAGGTGAAGGACGGCTTTCACACACACTTATCTCTGAGAACTGAGCATGGGGAGAGACGTTCGTTCATCTAGCACAAAAAAAACGGGTTGCAAGAGAAACTTTTACTCTGTTTTCTCAGTCTGTTTCCTAGTGCCTGTTTGATGTTCCTGCAATTTTCACCGTAAAACTGAATTTTAGCTAATACATCCCCATATTTATTTATGGAGTGGAGTTTGCAACTGAAAAGAAACTTTGGTTCCCAACAAGCTAGGTGAAGGACGGCTTTCACACACACTTATCTCTGAGAACTGAGCATGTGGAGAGACTTTCGTTCATCCAGCACAAAGGGAACGGGTTGCAGGAGAAATTTTACTGTGGATTCTCAGTCTGTTTCCTAGTGCCTGTTTGAAGTTCCTGCAGTTTTCACTGTAAAACCGTGTTGGAGCTTGTACCTCCCCATATAAATGTATGGATTGGAGTTTGCAACTGAAAAGGAACTTAGTGTTCACAACAAGCATAGTGAAAGACGGCTTTCACACACAATTATCTCTGAGAACACAGCATGTGGAGAGACGTTCGTTCATCTAGCACAAAGGGAACGAGTTGCAGTAGAAACTGTTACTCTGGTTTCTCAGTCTGTTTCCTAATGCCGGTTTGATATTCCTGCAGTTTTCACTGTAAAACAGATTTGGATCTAGTACCTCCCCTATATATCTATGGAGTGGAGTTTGTAACTGAAAAGAAACTTTTTGTTCCCAACAAGCAAAATGAAGGACGGCTTTCACACACACTTATCTCTCAGAATTGACCATGTGGAGAGACGTTCCTTCATCTAGCACATAGGGAACGGGTTGCAGGAGTAAGTTTTTCTCTGTTTTCTCAGTCTTTTTCCTTGTGCATGTTTGATATTCCTGCAGTTTTCACTTTAAAATCGAGTTGGAGCTAGTACCTCCCCATATATATGTATGGAGTGGAGTTTGCAAATGAAAAGGAACTTTGTGTTCCCAACAAGCTATGTGTAGGACGGCTTTCACACACACTTATATCTCAGAACTGAATATGTGGAGAGAGGTTCGTTCATCTAGCACAAAAAAAGGGTTGCAGGAGAAAATTTACTCTGGTTTCTCAGTCTGTTTCCTAGAGCCCGTTTGAAGACTGCTGTTTTCATTGTAAAACTGTGTTGGAGCTCTACCTCCCCTTATATATGTATTGAGTGTAGTTTGCAACTGAAAAGAAACTTTGTGTTCCCAACAAGCAAAGTGAGGGACGGCTTTCACACACACTTATCTCTCAGAACTGAGCATGTGGAGAGACGTTCTTTCATCTGGCACAAAGGGAACAGTTTGCAGGTGTAACTTTTATTCTGGTATCTCAGTGTGTTTCCTAGTGCCGGTTTGAAGTTCCTGCAGTTTTTACTGTAGAACCGTGTTGGAGTTAGTACTTCCCCATATATATATATGGAGTGTAGATTGCATCTGTAAAGAAACTTTGGTTCCCAACCAGCAAGGTGAACACGGCTTTCACACACACTTCTCTCTCAGAACTGAGCATGGGGTGAGACGTTCGTTCATCTAGCACAAAAGGAACGGTGGCAGGAGAAACTTTTACTCTGGTTTCTCAGTCTCTTTCCTAGTGCCGGTTTGAAATTCCTGCAGTTTTCACTCTAAAATCGAGTTGGAGCTGGTACCTCCCCGTAAATATTTATGGAGTGCTCTTTGAAACTGAAAGAATCTTTGTGTTCCCAACAAGCTAGGTGAAGGACGGCTTTCACACACAGTTATCTCTAATAACTTAGCATGTGGAGAGACTTTCTTTCATTTAGCACAAAGGTAATAGGTTTTGGGGGAACTTTTACTCTGGTTTCTCATTTTGTTTCCTAGTGCCTCTTTGAAGATCCTGCAGTTTTCACTGTGAAAGCGGGTTGGAGCTTGAAACTCCCCATATATATGTATGGAGGTTAGTTTGCAACTGAGAAAAACCTGTTGTTCCCTACAATCTAGGTGAATGAAGGCATTCATACACACTTATCTCTCAGAAATGAGCATGTGGAGAGACTTTCTTTCATCTAGCACAAACGGAACGTTTTGTAGGAGAAACTTTTACTCTGGTTTCTCAGACTGTTTCCTAGTGCCGGTTTGAATTTCCTGCAGTTTTCACTGTAAAATCGAGTTGGAACTTGTACCTCCCTATATATATGTATGGAATGGAGTTTGCTTCTGAAAAGAAGCTTTGTGTTCCCAACATGCTAGGTGAAGGACGGCTTTCACACACAGTTATCTCTAATAACTTAGCATGTGGAGAGACTTTCTTTCATATTTCATCATGTTGTGGGACGTTCTTTTATCCATTTAATAGGTAGAGTGTATTTAATAACACCTTCTCAGATTTCTCTGTAAGAATTCGACGGTCGGTTTTCATGTAAATCTTGTTTGCTCTTTAAAATGCTTTTGCAGTAGTGCTTGCCCTTGGATATATAAGTAATATATTTTCTCTAGACCAGTAACTCTGATTTTACAAAAATTTATGTGATGTACTTCTCCAACACACATACTGATGTGGGAATTCACCATGTTCTGAGGCGTTCTATCATCCAGTATTAAAGTTAAGTGACATACAGGAACACTTACTCTGTTTTCTCTGTTTGTTTCTCAAAGCCGGTTTCCAAGAAAAGTTTTTTGCACTGGAAAACCGATTTTGTTCTAATACATACCCATATATATGAAAGCAGTGTAGTTTCCCCTGGCCATAAACTCTGGTTTCCCAACAAGCCAGTGGAAACGCGGCTTCCATACGCATACAGACCTAAAAATTTAGCATGTATAGAGGCATTGTGTCATCCAGCATAAAATACAAGGGGACTTATAGAGACACATACTCTGATTTCTCAGAATGTTTCCTGATGCCGGTTTCAAAGTTAAAGCCGTTTCCTGTGGATAACAATTTTGGAGATTGTGCCTCCCTTTACATGTATAATTACTGTAGATTCTCTAAGACAGAAGCTCTGTGTACACAAAAATCTAGTTTTACAACAGCTTCCACACAGATTGAGATGTCAGAAGTGATCATGTTGAGAGGCTTTGTTACATCGGTCATAAAAGGTAGAGTGACATGTAGAAACACTTACTCTCTTTTCTCAGCATGATTCTTAAAGCTGGTCTCTAGTAAAATCGGTTTGCAATGGAAAAGCGCGCTGGAGTTTTTGCCTCCCTTTTGATATGTAACTAGCCTGTTTCCCCGTGGCCAGAAACTCTGGGTTTCCAAAAACCTAAGTGAAGGAGGCTGCAACACATATTCCGTTCCCAAAATGGTACATGTGGGGATGCATTCCTTTATGCAACGTAAACAGCAAGGTTACACCTCAGGCACTTACCATGATTTCTCAGCATGATTTCTAGAGTAGGTTTAAAGCTAAAAGCATTTTTCACTCAAAAACCTTATTAGAGCTTGTTCCTTCTCTTATATTTATAGGTCGGGCAGTGCCCCTAACACCAAAATTCTGTGTTCCAACAGGGTTGGTGAAGGATGATTTGCAAACACATTCGGTTTTCTCTCCTCCTCACTCTTCTGTTAAGGGAACCATGCAGGTTGTCTATTCTGGAAGCCAAGGAAAGTTTTTTCATTTAGGATCAGCCTCGGAGAAAACTGAGATCTGCTTCTGCTTCTGCTTCTTTTCCCTGCTAGATTTCCTCTTGATGCATTTCCAGATCCTCACGAGTGAGTTCCTGTAACCAAGAAATTATTTCAAAGAAAATGAGCAGGTTTCCTTAAGGCCGCTACTTCTTTTATATTCTTGCTTTTTAATACCTCATTTCCATCTCTTAATCTCCAGGTATCTTATTTCTATGTTCTTTGGTTGGGGCTGAAGTCTAATCAGCAATAGTGTAGAAATTATTGCTTGATATTACTGATCTACTTTCTTTCCATGGATATTTGAATTATCATTGGATTTTAGGGAAGATACTTTCTTTAAAAAAATTCTGGTAAGTATCTTGTGGGTGATTCTGATTCTCTTTGTCTAGAATTATAATGCTTAATTTCTGAATAAGTGATGCTTTCATAGAGCTCAAAATTCCAAAGGTTTGAGCGCCACCACTGTCCCGAAGCCTTTCAAACTTTTCCTTGGGGGCACTCAGAAATGCGTGTGTCTCTCTGTGTGTGTGTGTGTGTGTGTGTCCTTCTGGACTTAGTTTAGCCTGAAATGAGCAAAAGGAAGTACCCCTCTTTTTACACAAACAGCAGACGACTTTCACAAATTTATAACTTTTAAAAATATATGAACTGTAATGTAGAATTTTACAAGAGGCAGTGACCTTCAGAGCTGTCAATAATGGAGGAAGAACAGTTGGAAGTACAGCAGGTTCTCGTGCTCAGTGGCTGAAGTCACAGAACATCCACGGCCACCTCTGGTTAATCTTATACAGTTGGTGCTGTCTGCAGGCATTCAGGGCTGTGCCCCCCTCCCCACCAAATATATATATTAGGAAAACTGTTGAGCCTCAGTATGAGAAACAATAAAGTATTAGAAGGGGAAATTGAGTATATTGTTTTAAAAAAAAATTAGCATCCAGGTAGTTTAATTTCAGCTCCTAATAGACTGATGTGATGAGATTGACAAGGATGCGTAAACACCTGTAAGATCAAGGGACAGGACCGGAGACTCTGAAGCAGCAATCACCACACACAACCTTCACTGCTGTCCTTGACAACCTTATTGAATTACTTGATTTAAAATAGACTATAGATGTTAAACATCATCATTTTGAGAAAGCAGATCTTTTGAAATCTTATATATTAATGTAACTGAATTGGATAAAGAAATGCTAAATGTGTAATAAAGTATCCAAAGAGGTAACGATTACTGTAAACACCACAAATTGAAGAGGACCACAGCATAATGTGCATATATAGTTTAATGATCTGGAAGAATCACTCACCATTATATTCAAGACATCTAAAGATGATGTTAAATGTGGTTGTCCTTGGATAGATTTTTGTGAATGTTAGAATGAAATCAGGGTCAAGAACACAAGTTTAGTTTAAAAGCAAAAGGTGAAACAGACTTCTTTTCAAAAAGCTATTGTGTCTGGTTAGAAATCATCGAACCCATGGGTCAAGGGAAGGAAAAAAAACCTAGTGACCACGTGACTGTTTCAGGAGCTGGTAGTAATATGAAAGTTGACAATAGTGTAAATTAGATATGATATTGATGTCCAACTGACCCAATGATTTTTAGTCCATGTGTAAAAAATATATCAAGGAATAAATACTGATTTATGTGTTCTCAGCTCTGTTGCCTCCCTTCAAGCCTGCATTCTGGTTGGGAAAATAAGAACTTCTACTGCAGGGAGGAGGATTTTCAAAAAAGGAGTGTCCCCCAACCGAGAAAATAAAGAAAAAGTAGACGACCACTGTAGAGACACAGGGAGATCTGTTGAGCCAGATGACACTTGCTTTACTGTCAATTAGTAGGAGGCACAGCTTTTTGATGAGTTGGGTAACGTATTGCTGCCTTTCTCAAGGTATTGCCCATGGCTCTTGAGAAGCGATGAAGTGGGGCCAAGGAATTAGCCTCCGAATGCCCTTTGCCATGGATGTTGTCTCTATTTTCCACTTTTAAGATTTAGCTTAGACAAGTTGCCATGTCTTGCCAAGTGAGCTACAGACAGTAAGTACATCTTGAAACACACGGCCCTTTCCTCCTCACTGCAGCAGAGAACCTCTGCATTGGAGCATTCTGAGATGTCATTGGTGGTCATTTTTCATGTTAGGAATCAGTAAGGATGCTATGTCCACATGGATGAGGAGGGTAAGGTTTCAGTCTCTAAAGTGTAATGATGGGTTTACCTTTTCACTTAAAAAGTCTCACATCAACAAATGCGGGTCTGTTCTGGACCAAGAAGAAACAAGTGTTTCAAAAATAACAGCTTGAAAGGTCAGTGGGACATGCCAGGCATCTTCTTCATGTCTTCAAGTTCGGGTATCAAACATGGGTTTCCTATCCTGAGTGATACTGACAATTTGTCATGCTCTGTGCCTCATGTATACCAAAGTCTTTCCTAGATAAAATGTCTAGAAATGGTATCATTCTTGATATCTGTTAAACAGGGGAAGATGAAGGAATTAAATTTAGTCCCTAATGTGCATTGATTTTTTTAAAGACATCAATTTTATAGAAACTTTTGAAGAATTAAAGTGACAGAAAATTGCAAAGCACCTTCTCCTTCTGGTAGAAAACTATTCTGTTTTCTTTTTTTGAAGAATGTGACATAGAATCAGTACTAATATTGTTTGTATTGTACTTAGTGTTTACAGAGTGATTCACAGATATTCTCCTATTTCATCTGTGCAATGACCTCTGGAAGATAAGATTTCCTAGTTATGCTTTTTAATGTCTGTTTCCTAACTCTGTCTAAAAGCAGATTGATTGAGCTCCATTTGCTTAATTTAGAAGGCTGGACTGATTGTGTCAGAACATTCCAGGAGGCAGAGGAAAGGAAGAGACAGGGGTTCTACACGATGGAAGTTGCTCCTGAAATGATTTGACCAGCAGCCTTATCCATTTTTCCCAAGGCTGGAAAGAAAAGACAACCCAAGGCAAGGAAAACAGGGAGCCCATGAGACTCCAACCTTGGCACGTAGAGTCACGGCTGTCCTCCTGTGCCTTGGAGAAGAGGAGGCTTTGTGTCTCTGTTCTATAATCTCTGTTTTGCTTTTTCTCCACAGTGTCTTGTTTTACTAGCATATGCTGAAACTTGACTTACATTTCATAGCATTAAAACAAAAATCAGGAACTCTTTATCATTTATTAACTATTTGGTAAATAGTTTTTGGTGAATCTTTAACTTTATTATTAGGACTTACCGTGGCAATGTACAACACCTACTTCCCCAGATAACAGCGGTAGCTTACACATGCTAAACTTGTATTTCCCTCTTACATAAAGAATCAAGCAATCGGTACCACAGCGCTGGTCTGCATGAAGGTCCCAGGGTCAGAGAACCAGATGCCTCTTATTTTCAGCCCGTCAATTTGATGGCCCAAAGTGTCTGCCTGAGGGTCAAAAATCAGGCCCACATTCCAGGCAGCAGAAAGGAGGGAAGAAAGGTGCTTCAGTTCCCTTTTGGGTTGGTTCTGTAAAGTCCCAGGTAGCTTTCCTGCTTTTATCTTGCTTTAGACAGAGGGCTGAGAGACAGCTTGCTATGAGGTAAGCTCAGCTCAGGACCAGCCATCTCCCTCGAGGGGAGAGGAGGGAGGGGGCGGGGAGGAACTGCTCATCCTGCACATGGTGTAAGACACCACGATGAGACGCCGGGGGCCTCCGCAGTCCGTCCATTGCTTCGGGCTGCACTGATCGGTTGGTAACGGTTGAGATTTTCCCGTAGAAGTGCGTGTATGCTCGAACAATTGCTCAGTTCATTTAAACTAGTGGCTACCAGAGCACGTTGGAGAACACATTTGTTCTCACCTTCTAGCCAGTGACTCTCCCGCCATGTTTCTGTCCTACTGTTCATTTCCACCTTATTTTCCAAGACCCCCTGGAGGAAATGTAAGCAGCCTGATGCTCAAATGCTTTTCTGTGTGATTCCCTCCTTGTTCTTTGAAGGAAAAACAAATTGCCTAGAGAACAGTGGACCAAATGCCAACCCCCCATTTCTTTAAGGGTCTGAGATTTGGTGTTAGGAAATAGAAGAAATTTCCAGAAACACCCTTAAGAAACATTATTTCTTTCAAATGTGATTTGGAACAACAAAGGACAATATATTTTATAGCACAGCTTTTAAGACAAATGAATTGGCAGTAAGATCGCATAATGAAACTTCCAACGTCTTTATATTTCTCCTGGAATTTCCATGGTTCTTGGTGTAAATTTTTAATACTAATACCAGCTTTCTATTCTTTCTCTTCCTGTAGTTGTAGAGTTAACTTGAAAATAGCTTGTTGTGTCACTGAGAAAGCCTCCTGGTCAGCCTTCTAGTTAAACAGCTTGTGTGCTTTTCGGTGGAAGGTGTGCTAAATAGTAGTTTTCAGGCACTTGAGGGATGCCCATCACACCAGCACTGCGGAAGCCTACTTCTCACCCATGACAAGGTGAGACCCTCCTTTCCTCCGCTGCCTCGCCCAGGCCCCCGCATTCTGGTTCTTTCTCACGACCCATTTTCATAAAGTTCAGCCCTGCACCAGCAGAGCAAGTCTTGGTTTCTCAAAGACCAGGAACTTAGTTCAAGGTTTTCTGTTAAAGGACAGTGTATAAAATCAGGCAAATTGATATGTCTTTTGAGGCCTCAGGATCTCTGCATTTAAAACAAGAACTTGAGTTACAATACTATTCTCTTCCACTTTTGAAATTCTAAAGCTCCACACAATAGCTTTTTTAATTGCTAAAATTTTTTCTAGACTATATTTTTCGAAGTTTCACAAATATCTGTTAATTTATATTTTAAGATGTTATATTTAAGAAATGGAATAATTATTTACATTTAAATAGGAATTTAAGTCAAGAAACATTTGATACTGAATGTTTACTCTGAGTTCAAGTATGTAAGCTTAATTTTTGTGGTACTGTCGATAAACCACAAAACGTGAGAGTTGTTGGTTAAAGTTTATCTGGGGCAAAATAAGGACCAGAGCCCAGGTGACAGCATCTCAGAGAGCTCGGAGGAACTGCTCTGAAGAGGAGGGGGAGCTCAGAATTATATAAGATTTCAGTGAAGGGGGACGTGCGGTCCAATACAAGTTTAGGCAGAGGCTGCTGGTAGTCAAGAAGCAGGTGTCTCTGTTAATGATTTTAGTGCTTTTCTAGATAGGAGGGGATGCAAGAATTTGGGCACATAAAATTTCCTGAAAATGTCTAACTATCTGAAGACTCTTCTGCCCATTTTCCCAGAGCACAGAGCGCCCCATTCCTGATCTCCACACTTAACTACTTTCAGAGGGTGTTGAAAGTCAGCAGCTGCAGTGGCTCGTGACTTAACCAAATCAGAGGCAGATGACAAGTGCCAATTTTTAGTTGACAATATGTATATATTGTAGGAAAAAATGTTACTTTCCAACCCTACCCGTGTTCTAGTTTTAGTTAGAGATCAACAGATAACTGTGTTCGATGACTTAGGTCAGACGAGGGGGCGACGGGGTCTTCTCGTGAGCCGGCCAGTGCTCTATGTCAGCCTCCTTGATCACATTCAATTTTCTTTCTCTTCAAACAGTATGCTTCTGATTTTGTGAAGTTTGGAGACTGTCCTGAGCACATGGGGTCTGGAGGTGGCCCTGTTCCTGTGGTCTTTGTTTATTCTGTGAATTATGGTGTGAATCTTTATGTGCCCAAGCTTCATCATAATTTCAAACTTAAAGGATTTAAATATGGGAGATGGATGCCACGTTCTGGGAATAGATTTTCAGGATAACAGCCAGGATTGGTAAAAAGTCGGGAGAATGGATACGGCCTTCAAAAAAGAAATGCTATTTTACAATTTCTTGTAGACAAATTAAAGTGCTTGTTGGGATTCTATCAGGAATGTTTAATTGGGAGACTTGCCTCCCATTTTCATGAAGGAAAATAATTTTATTATTTGTTTAGTGCCTACTGTCTGGCAATGAAGTAGCCCCTTTGCATACAGTTTTATCATTTAATCTCTACAAAGAGTCCCAGGAGAACACATGTGTCACCGGTGAGGGAACCAAGGTCATCCAGGGTATGTGGCTGGAAGGCAGATGGGCTGGAGGGCTTACCCTCCTTCAGGCTGAGACAGAGACACCAAGGTTTATTGACAAGCATGTTGCAGAATGGTTTACTTAATACATTGCTTCCTTGATGAAGTGGATCTATTGAAATTGTTTATGTATGGCTTATATTCCCCTCTCTCCTCTGCCTCAGGACTTCTCGTAAGTAGAATAAATTCAGCCTGAACTGATTCAGGAAAATCAGAAAATATAAAATTAGCTCACACAAATGTCTGATTAGTCCTTGTAATTCAGTAATTCCTAAAACTCCTAGAAATGCAAGGAAGGTGAGTTACCTCGGGGACTGAGTGCATTTGAAGAGTGAGAAATTTAGTGTGATCTGGTAAAGGCACAGGCTCTATAGACAAAGATCCGGGTTTGGATCCTGGCTCCACCAAGTACTGGAAACATGACCACACATAGCCTCAGTTTCTTCATGTGTTAAATGGGCCGATGGAGCTCACCTCTAAGCAGTCAGGTCAAAATAAGATGGTACGAGTGACTCTCAGGCAGAATGCTTGGCAAAGTGCTAGTTGCTCTTGCTGCTTTATAATGTCTTCTTAGGTAATTCCGTTGTCCATTGGCTTGCAAATATCTCCTCATTTGATTTAAGAAATATAGCATGCCTTAAGAATTTTAAAATAAAGATTGAAGATTTACTGGTTAATGCTGGGTGTATTTTTATAGGTCATTTATTAAAAACAAGTAGTTCTCTAAACAGAATTTATTCAGTGTGCCTAGAATATGATTCAGTTAAAAATGATTTTCCTTTAAATTCTTTTCAGAAATTTTCTGTGATATTTTTATCGAATAGTAGTTGAAGTTTTCTGAGGAGAGGTTACATTTTGAAAAGATTATTCTAGTAACAATTGATATATTAAATAAATGATTCATATCCCTGGACAGCGTAAAGCCCTGTTTTTTTTTTTAAATATATATAATTTTGGGGCTTAGTTCTATGTCATTTTATTGGGCAGAAGAATTTCCCATTTCCATTTTACAGGCAGAGAAGATGAGTCATACGATACTCATTATACAAGAGCAGCAGAGGCTGATTAATTTGGGCAGAGGAGGAAAAGTGTGTGGAGAAAAAATCCTTATTCTCAAACTGGACACATTCTGCAGTGCTGTGCAGCTGGAACGGTTTTGAATTTGCTTCTGGGTTTTCCTAGGTTTCGGCCCATGTGCCTGGAAAGTTCACTCGGGCAAACATGCTAATTTAAGAAGTTTGTCATTCTAAATGCTCTTAAGAGGATTAAACAAAGTCCACAGCAAATAAATGAACATGTTTGGAAGGTTTTCCACCCTCATTTCCAGAAAACAGACATGATTCACTTGCTAAACCAAACACACAGGTATATTAATGAGCCTGGTTCACATGACTGGACAGCACGGAGGGAGCCTCATCTATTGGCGTGGGTTCTGCTGCAGGAACCGCACCTGAAGGTTTAATTAGAATTTATTTCCAGCGAGTGCTGCTCCAGCCTTTTTCTCCCCAATGTAAGAAAGCGCCCTCCTTGCCTGGCCATTAGTCTGCAGAGCCCCGCGTCTCACACACTCCCCTGCTCATCAGGATGCTGATGGAGACAGCTTGCTTAGACACACTTAGCTACACTCGCAGCGGGGATCATCAGTCTCTTCTGTGTGTTCACCTCCACGTGCAGGGGAGAAAATCGAGTTTTGCTGGCGACAAACGCTAATTGACCACCAGTTATTTCAGAGGGACTGTGATGTTGAAAACTGGAGTCCCTTTCATTTTTATATGTTGGATGCAGACAAACTGCACGGCGACACCCCCACTGTAAGTACACCTACCAGGGAGGGGGTCGGAATTTTGATCTGCACGTATTCAGATCCTGGCACTTGTCAGCTTACAGTGTTCTCGCTGGGTTTGGGAGACTGTTTCCGTAGTGATTTATTTGGTTTCCAATAAATTTGCACAGCCGTCTCTTTCAGTCGAGTTCTGATGAGTTCAGTTGGGAGGGGCATGTGAAATTGGGGCAGGCAGAGAGGTGCAATGAAGACTAGACACCATCTGGTTACCTCTCATTTTTTATGGGCCCAAAAATGCTTGTCTTGTTTTCTTTTCTCCTCCATCTACCCCTTCAGGTTAGGGAGTCGTCTTCAAGAATTTCATCCTAAAATATAAAGTAATGAAGAAGGCAGTGTGTCTCTTTGGTTGATTTCATTTGACTTGGGTTCATTGTTAAAGATTTTCCAGTGAGGAGTTTGTGAGCTTTTAAAAGCTGGAAGTGCAGCACAACCAAGGAGAGAAAGTCAGAGAAATGAGTCAGCGGCCCCTGTGAGGTCTGCAGGACGAAGGCAGGAGGTGGGGTGGAGGCAGCACCATGGCCTCCCCTGTAGCCCTGAGGCCAACGTGGGCATGAAAAGCCAGCGTCTCTTGTCGCCATGTGTTCTACCAGGTCTCCAACTAAAGGAATGCGAGGAGATTTGGGGAGGCCTTACCTTTTACCCTCTTGTCAAACATCTTTAATGCTGACTGTATTTATTCAAGATGACACAGAGATCACCTGCAGAGCTTGAGGGAGCGGTGCTTGCTTCCTGACTTGCCCGCCCCAGGCTCACTCATCAGACTCCTGATTCTTGCAGGCACTGCAGTGCCCGTGGGGGGCGCTCTGCTCCTGGGGGGTCTCTGCTCCTGTGGGGGGAGCTCTGCTCCTGGAGGAGCTGGGCACTGGAGTGCTCACATTGGAGCCAGTCGCACAAGCGCTGATCCCTCACCACGTGATGAGCCCTTTGTGTAAGTAGTAGAGGTGGGAAACAGAGTCTTCCTGTGTCTACAGAGTTCTCCAGTAAAGCCAACTTGGAGGAAAGAAAGAAAATGCCTACTGTTCCATGACTGTGTCCTAAGGGTTTAAAGATCACTGCAGGGCACACGTGAGATCTCATCCAGTAAATACTCTGGGGTCTTGACTCTGACATGTCATGAATTTGGCATTCTCATAATGTTATTTCTCTTAAAATATGTCTAAGCAATCATTTTTGTGTGATGGTTATATGTGCATAAGTGTCCTGAAGAAACTGTTGTGGATGGAAGTGTGGGCATCAGTGGTACCAGAATGGCTGGTGGTCCTGGGGGCTGCCCGAGCTGCACACCATTTGTTACCAGCAGTCTTTAAGGTCGCATCTTATTCCAGAGCTCATCGGGGCTCCCATCTCTCACTATGTGTCTTGAGAGAATATTTGTTCAGAGGGTAGGGGACAGGGTGCTTCCAAGTCTGGGTTCTGGGTTTCCCTGTCTAAAGGTGGCACTGGCACAAATCCTTTATTCATGGGGTAATTAAGCCACACAGTCTCGTGGTTAATTTGGCCTCCCTGTCCTTCTTCATGTTAGGAGATGGAGGGCTTGGGTAAGGCCCCCAAACCTGTTTTTGGTAAGCTATCAGCCCTACCACACAACCTGGGTTGTCCCGTTTCAGTCACATGACTTTGATTTTTGCAGGTAGGTGTGACTCCTGGACAGTGCCTGGGACTTCCAGGTTTCCCCTACAGTAGGAACACTGAAGAAATTTCAACCCGTAAGTTGTGTTTGGGGGCCTCGAGGACAAGTAGGGACCCACAGAAAGATATCTGGATGGGTGGTGATCAGGCCCGAGTCTTGGAAGGACAGAGATTCCATTATTGTTTTAACAGTGAACTTTAGGGAGGAATTCGGGAAGGTCTGATGCAATTGAGGTTAAAAATATTATCTGGCTTTTATTGTTAGCAGTAGTGGTTTTTAAACCTTAGACCCACTCCCGCTTTTTATAAGAAATATTTTGCAACCTTTCTTTTTTGGTGCCCGGAATTGAACATCATGGAAAGTGTAACCTAAGTATAAATATGATAAACAAATAGACAGGTAGATGGAAAAATGGGGTACCTAAATTCTTATATTATGGGGTATTTTATATTTATGCTAATTAGTGACCTCTCAGGACAAAAGGCACATACAAAGGGAGTCACTTCTAATAAACTGTTTTTCCAAGCCTTACCTAACTGGGAAACAAGTGGCTTCAGAATGTTAGAGCACCTCCCAGGTCCCCGGGGAAATCTCCTTGTCAGAGTTACACTTGCTGATGGTGTCCTGTGCCAAGTGCAAGCAGATGCGGTTCGGAAGCTGCCCGGGGGCTGACTCCGGGGATTCCTTCTCCGTCACAGCTGTGAGGGAGCCTTGCCTTTCCTGAACACAACCACAGAGGCGATTTTGAATCTTTGAAAACTGCCATACCAGTATATATCACAACCCCCACAAGATATGTTGAATAAAGTAGAAAAGTTTAAGTGCCTCCTTTAGGATAGAAATAGGATATAAAATAAATCATGATTTAAAAAATTCTAGTGCCCGAATAAGTGCTACATTACACTGGCTGCATTATTAGGTTAGACAACTTCATTACTGCTTTCCATACCACATCTTGTAGTTAGATTTTATTTATCTTTTTTTTCCCTAAAGAAAAAAATCATATGATGCATTCTTGTGTCAGAGGTGACAAGAAGAGAGCAAGTGTAAAACCGGAAATCGTGATGCTGGTCAGTCTAATATCAGCTCCGTCACTGCACAGATCATCTTAACTCATTTTACTGCAATTTTTGGAATTACCTTCTCACTTGGAAAATCCCCTGTGTCAGTTAGATTTGCTAGTAAAACAATTTTTTTTCTTACTTAGTGCATCAGTGATGTTTTCAAGATGATAAAAAATTTTGCCCATGGCATTTAAACAGTTGCTTCTTCTCGTAATTCATGGTTCACGGTCTTGTATTTGTCACAACTGGAGAACTGTGTTTTCTGTGTGCAAATTCTCATTGCTTTGGTGACGCAGGGACACTTGTCCTTACTGGATGGAGTATGATAGTAGTTGTTTGAATTCTCTCTCTAAATCTGGAGTCCTGTGTTATGATTCCTGTTAACTTAAAAAATATAAATATTGTTATTTACCTAAATAGATAACATCACACCAGTGATGTATATCAAATTGGTCCAACTAGGAATTCCAATATTAAATGAGACAGTAATTTCACAACTCACTATTCCAAAAATTTGGATTGATGGTTCAATTATACCAGGGACATTACCTGTTGTAATTGAATCAATCATTGCTTTCTTCAATAAAAGTTTCCATTCCATCTGCTCTTTTGTTTTATTGTCCTTCTGTGTTTTGTTTGCTTTCTTTCCAAAATATATATGATTTTGGATTTTGTCATTGAAAATCCTTGCTGGTTTTGCTACCTCATGCTGCAGAGAAAGCCTTGTGACTGTTTTATAGTCACTGATTTCATGGTTGTATGAGTGTTTAATGCCACCTTGCAGGGATGTGGAGACCTAATGAAGTGTGTGCATAAAAGGCTTAGTCTACATTGAGTGCAGGGTTAGTGTGAGCAGCTCATGTCATCAGTATCATAGTTAATCCATTACAATCATCCTCTGTTAATCAGTGTTATCATTCTAACGTCTCCAGGAGAGGAAATGTAGTATTCTAAATGCAAATCTTTGCCACTCTTAGTCAATTCAACACCTTTAAAAATTTGCTGTAATAGGACTGTGTGCCTGGTATCCCTACTTTTGCTTCTCCTGACCCAGGACGCGGTCTCCACGGCTGATGATCCATGAGACACTGGAATCTTGGTCCCATGGCTCTGTGTGTTCTGGGACATCTGGGGACTTCAGCACTGTTTTAGGGGCTTTGGGTCCCACCTCTTCATAGCATTGCTGAGATGAGATCTGTGGGTTCACCCTCATTGTTGAGTGTATGGTGCATTTTTTCTAGAACCAACACACGCCACCGTGGCAGCACTGCTTTGACCACGTGCTGGGGCAGCGTGTGCTTGTCAGTTCTTGGGTTTAAATTTTCTGTTCAAATTTCTAAAATGGGGTATATTGACAGATACACTCCATGTAAACAGAAGCTCTGTGGGGTTTTCAGCAACTTCTAAGAGCATAAATATTCCTGAAGCAGCTAATCTTCCTCCCAACAAGTGAGGAGCAAGCCGGCAAGTCCTGGGTGCCTGTGGCGGCCAAGCTGTGCAGCCCAGGCTGCTCACCGAGGAGCAAGGAGAAAATCTTAAAAACCTGCTTCCATGCTGTCTTTCACAGAATCTCAGAACTGAATGTTTTATTATTTAAAGAGGGGTGATTAGTTTTTTTTATATATTATTTTATTTTTTTCTTTTTTCTGTATTATTAGGTATAATTATTACAGTTCAACTCCACATACACATTGCATGTAAATACATGTATAGAGTATACTGCATGTTTTAGTTACATATATGTACTAATTATTGTTTCTAAGAACAGATTAGAGTTTCAGATTTTTAAACTTACATAGTTACCAGAGGAATAAAGCCAACTACAAAATTATAATAAACAGAATATGGTAATCCAATCACAAAGGACAGTCATATGTGCTTAAGCATATTCAAGAAATCAAAATAACAATTAGTTCATTTGTGGTCTTATTATTATTGCTATTAATTTTAGATTCCTCATAAATGAAGTCATATGGCATTTTTCTTTCTCTTTTCACCCCACTTCACTTAGAATGACAGTCTTCAGGTCCATCCATGTTGCTGCAAATTGCATCTGTTATGGCTGAGTATTATTCCATTGTAGATATGTATCACCTTGTCTTTATCCAGTCATGTGCTGATGGACATTTGTGTTGTTTCCATGTTCTTTGTTCTATGTCCCTTCTGGCAACAATTACTGATTTTAAATATTTTCCACCTTAAAATCCTTCCTGAAGGAGACGTGGTAACAGGAATCAAAAACAGTTACAGCACAGGGTTGTGTGTGATGGGCCCTAGGGGCTTGGTAGGAAGGTTGGCAGTAAAGATTTCAGATTCTGATCAAATGATTCCTCCTCTTGTAGCCCTGCTGACCGCCTCTCTCACGGCCTGCCCTACTAGTCTGACCAGTCCCTTCTGTGAATCCCACTGTATTGTGCACAAATTTTTTCCAATTGGTGTCATCCCGCAGGGACCTTAGGTGAGGCACCTAAGCTCCTGTGTTGGTTTCTTCCATCAGCCCTTAACTTCCTTGGGAGCCAGGACTGTCTCATTGCCCCAAGGATTCCTAATGCCTAGTGAGATGCCTGATACAGCTGGTACTTAACGAGCACATAAGTCAAATGGAAAAACCTGATCAAAGAAATGGCCCTCATTTTTCAGACATGCCTACTTGAGTACATAGGGTAAAATGACATGTTTTCTTGAATTTGCTGTCAAATACTTCAACAAAGAACAAGTAAAAGAACAAAGGTCTGAATAAAGGAAATATGGAAATGTTTGTGAATTCCTTAATCTGGGTGATGGGCTTATTGTACTATATTTATTGATGTATACTTAAGTTATTTTATAATTTCCTTATCATTAGCTGAATAGCAAGTATTAATACGTATTAATTGAAATCCTTTGAGCTGACCAAACTTACCCCACACAAAATCCTTAATGTCCTAGTAGTGTGTCTTACAGAAATCTTTTCCCATAAAGACAGGAAAAAAGGGAAAGACAAATCTGTGCAGTATTTCCACATTGTCAAAAGACCAAATACCGACACAAAGAAGAGATTCTAAAAAAGATAAAGAGGCTGAAATCAATGTCCTGAAAACCTAGCCAAGAAATCTAAATGTCCCAACTTAACTAACCTCAGCACTGCCGCATCAAGAATGGGGCAAGTAGAACCTTGAGGTTTTTTTTAAATAAATAAATAATGATCCATTTCCTACCACAGGCAATTATGGTAAGAGTGAGTACAAGTTCTAACACCAACTAGTGTACAAATTATAATTTATACTTGATTCAAACTGCTTCTTCTATAAAATCTGAATCTTTTTATTCTTAAGACAGATTTGTGGCATATGACCTAGTGATAAAATTTTCAACTTGCTTGTATTCAAAAAGTTCACCAATGTGAGAGTTTATTACAACAACTATTGCTTTTTGGGAAACCCATGTGCCTTGTCACTCTCTTCCATAAGATTTCCTGTGGAAAATTCAATCCCTCATTCAGGAAGGTGCTGAGCAAACAGTCTGATGGAAAACCTTCATACACTGCAACACAAGAAAATGAAAATGACAGTGAGCAGCCCGTGAAGCCGGCAGACACACACAGCTCACGGCTGTGTTCCCGCCGTGACTTTCTGTAACCAGCAGGGAAAATGTGCATTTCAAGAAATAGACATAAACACTTTTCAGGACCTGAGCACATAATTTCCCTTTCAGGGTTTAGTGGGCTTCCATTTAATTCTATGAGAAGTGTTTAAAACAACAGAACAACAGCTGAGGTATGGTTTAAAGTAACATTTGTCTTAGTGAAAATAAAGCCAGCTGATAGTTATCATTTTTACTTTATTTGATATCACTCTCCTACTTTACCTCCCCAACCTCCTCCACAAAATGATGGTGAACGTCCCCTCCTGGGTCAGAAGGCTAAGTAGAAAGTACCAATCACATGGAGGTGTGCTTTGTTGTTTTATTTTTCAAAAGAAACATGTTTCATTCATGTGATTTAAAATTAAGATCAAGAAACAAAGTCTATTCAATGAATGGTAGCCAACACATGTCGTCATAGCTGATCATCATGTTTGGCCCCACGTTACACACATTTACATGGACATGTGACATGTGCTGTCATGGGACATGGTGAGTGGGGACAGGGTCTCTGCTCTCACAGGGCACACAGCCTGGTCGGGGAGGCAGTGTTCAATCATTGCCTTATTTTTTAATGTACTTACAAATTATGGGAAATGCTATTTAAAAAGAACAAAGTGAGTCAATGAAAGTGAAAAATTCAAGGACAGTATTTAGGCTGAGGGAAGACAGGGAACCTCTTTGAAGAGCTGACACTCCACTGAGACCCAAAGGACATCTCCGGTGCTGCAGGTGAAGGGCAGGGACACATTGATAAAGGGCTGATATCCAGAATACACCAAAATCTCTTTAAACTCAACAAGAAGAATGAATAACCTGCTTAAAAAATGAGCAAAATGCCTCAACACACACCTCAACATAGAAGGAAACTAGATGCCAAAGAAAGCTATGGAAACATGCTCCACAGCATCTGTCATTAAGGGGCTGCAGACTGAAACAGCGAGGTATCACTGCACACCTGTCAGAACTGCCAAAACTCAGAACACTGACAGCACCAAATGCTGGTGAGGATGTGGAGCGACAGGAATTCTCTTGCATTGCTGGTGGGAATGAAAAATGGCCCAGATACTTTGGAAGACGGTCTGGCAATTTTTTACAAAACTAAACGTACTCCTACCATATGATCTGGCAACTGTGCTCCTTGGTGTTTACTGAACAAAATGGAAAATTACGTCCACACACAAATCTGCATACAGATGTTAATAGCAGCTTTATTCATAATCACCAGAACTCAGAAGCAACTAAGGTGTTCTTCAGTAGGTGAATGGATAAATAAACTGTGGTCCAGGCAGAAAATGGACTACTTATGGTGTTAAAATGAAATGAGTTATCAAGGCATGGAAAGACATGGAGGAACCTTAAATGCATATTACTAAGTGAAAGAAGCCAATCTGGGAAGGTTCCGCAACTGTCTGATTCCAACTGTATGGTGTTCTGGGAAAGGCAAAACCACAGAGACTAAAAGATCAGTTGCTGTCAGAGGCTAGAGGGGAAGGAGTAATGAATGAGGTGCAGCACGGAGCATTTTTAGGGTCACTAAGACAGACTACTCTGTATGATGCTGTGATGGTAGAAACGTGTCATTGTACATCTGTCCAAACCCACAGAGTGCACACCACCAAGTGTAAATCCTAGTGTCAAGTATGGGCACTTGGTGATGATGACGTGTCAGTGTAGGTTCACCCATTGTCGCAAATGCACGCTCAGGTACAGGCGTCAATATTGAGGAGGCTGTGGGGACAAACTGCAGTTCATACACCCAATCCAGCCCCAGCCACTGCTGTGAATAAAGCTCTGTGGGTGTGTGGACTGTCCGGCTGCTCTGGCGTCTGAATAGCAGAGCTGAGCAGCTGCACCAGAGATCAGGAGGTTTGCAGATCCTGAAATATTGACTCCCAAGCCCTTGACAGAAAAAAGTCTGCTGTGTCCTGCTCTACACGAATCACAATTCACCCTGATGAGACAGGAAAGCAGGGCCCAAACAAGGCATGGTTAATCGGACTGAAGCAATGTTTTAGTTCCAAAACCTTTGTTGAAGTCCTGCAGAATCAGTGACAGACTGTAGCCAGGAAGCGTCTGCAGAAGGAGTCGGTAGCAGCTCTTCCCGCCAGGCTCCGGGATGCCGGGGGCCACGCGCTGAATGGGGGCCACCCACTTGAAGAAGACGGACTTGCAGTGGAAGCCGATCAACTCATAGAGCTCGGAGAGGATGCTGCACTGCTGAATTCTCTCCTAGGAACGCTGAAGCACAGGGAGAAAAGCAACAAGCATCTGAACGAAACATGTAAGTGAAAAAAGACACGTAAAAAACGTTTTCCCATAAAACAGAGACCTGATGACACAGGAAGGAAGAGGAAGGCTGACTTCGTGCACTGATGGTACCGGATGCAGAAATGCAGGGAAGCAGCGCTGTGCAGATGCTCCAGACCCCCTCCGGCCCCACCTCTCCACGTTCATCCTGTCCTTTTCCTAGAAAGGCCTGTATTCCCTGAAACAGAGGAATCTGCTCCCTACAAATGAGACGCAGAGAAAGGAAGGAGCAAAAGAAAGGGAAAGTAAAGGAACAACGTTTCATCTAGACCCTAGTATTTGGGCAGGACTTTCACCAAACACACATCTTCTCAAACACAGAGCACACAGTGAGAGGCTGACAGAGTGACTGCGACTACTGCTCTTTAAGCACCAGCTACCTGACAGCACACGCTGCGCCCCTTACTGAATCATTACAATCATCTCAGAAACTATTACTACCCCGTCTCACAGGCAAGGAAATCTGAAACTCGGGGAGGAATTATTAACATCCTGGACAATGTCCCACGACCCAGAATTGTCAGAGCCTCCACAGACACTGGACTAAAATTCTCCACTTCACCACGGGCCCTGAGCCTCAGGCTGAGGCCACGTCAGGTCTGCACGGGCCCAGAGCACGAGTATGTGGGACAGGGAATGGTCCCACTCGAAGTGCCAGGCCAAGGCCCTCAGAAACCTATGAAATGAAACCAAATCCCCAAACTCATTTCCAACCCACTGCCCTGTCCGGGAGGACTGCTCGGCACATCTGTGCTGTCACCTGTGCACAGGCTGAGCAAGGGGCCCAGACAGTGACGTGACGTCCCAGTGGAAGTGGCTCGGAGACCACTTCATCACAGAACAGACTCTCCCGGCTTCCAACGTTAACTCTCCATTTCATTTTCAACTGGAAAGTAAGTTTAGACTTGTTTTCCTCTCCTAGAAACAGAGTGGTAATATCAGCAGGAAACTCAAGACTGAGGAAGAATCTCCTGGCCATCTGGAAGGATAGGCCGGGGAGGGAAAAGAGACTGGGATCAGAAAGACCCGTGTTCCAGTCCAAAGTCTGCACGTCACTCGCTTTGACAGTTTACTTATTAATACAGGTGAAAAAATCTAATTATGATTGTTGGGAAAACTAATTGAAATAACGTATGCCACTAGCATACGTCTAAAATCCTTCATGAGTGTCCCAGAAATGGAAGTGATCGTGGTTAGTTACTGTCTGCCAAATCTTGGGTGCTAAGCCCACATCAGCCAGCCAGAGATGTGCCAGAGAATGCCTCACCAGCTAGCAGCCTTCTCCAACTTGGAAACTCACAGTGTCTGAAGAACAGGCAGTGGTGGATGCTTTGGGACATTCTGGAGGTTGCACTCCAGTGATGACTTTAAAAAGCTGGGGAGAATTTAGGGGACCATACAGTTCAAATACAGAAAACACATTCCATGTCTGCCCACATTCATCTCTAGCCATGATGATTCAGAGAGGAAATACATATTCAAACGTACACCATTTTCCCACATAAGTGCATCAAAACAATTTGGAAAGAATGTAACTTTCTTCTCTAGATCACACAGCGGGGATTACAAGGTTTGTACTGAGAGCCCTACTTGTAAATCATCTGCTAACACAACTGGGTCCACTATCAGTCCATTCAAAGAGAAGGATGGAAAAGAACAAAGCCAAGCTAATACGCTCCGGTCTTTGGTGGGTTACAATGTCACAAAGGAGACGGACAGGTCATCAAGGAACCACCCTGCCGTGATCACGGAGCCGGGCAACGGGGTGGGCGGCAAGATGTATGACGCAGCCACAGCTGTGCCCGCGCTTCTAGGCAGGTATCCAAAGTCACCTCGACATGGCGTCCAATGCTTGTGCCCACGTCCTCATCACCTGAGATGTATTTAAGAGAAATGAAAACTAATAAACGGAAAATACCTTTGGTGGGCACACCGTCCAAAGAGCAAAGTCACAGTTTGACAACTGGCCATCCCGGTTCCCTGGGATTCATTCTTGGAGAACCTTAAAAACCACTCCTCTGTCCTCAAGAATTGCTGCCTACTTGTCCGATCTTTGGCTCAGGGAAACAGCACGTTCACGTGAACTTCAATGTCTGCACAGATTTGACTGTCTTTCTCCAGGTTCATTTGTCCATTCTGAAGAGGCCTGAGTTAAGTCCATCTTCTGTAAGATCAATTCCCTCCAGTGAAAACTCATCGAGCCTGCAATTAAAAGCCAACTGAACAGGACTGTCCTCAGCTAAAAATGTCACCCACCCTTCACTGCTTTCTTAATTTCCTTTCCTAGCTAATTGCAACAGACTAAAACCTCCCTCCACCCAGCTCCCCAACTATGTCAAACAGAAAGTAAGGTCCATAAAAGAGGAGACAACTCCATAGTCACCTCTGAATTCCTAGCATATACTAATGTCACTAAATAGAACTATGATTATGGCTTCTTTCCTTTAAAACCTTTCTGGTTATTTAAATGAGACCTTGGAAGAGAGCTGTTTGGGTCTAGTACCTTGATCCAGAAGACTCAGGAGGCCTTTTTCGGAATGGCTGTTCACTGATTCATTCAAAACACAACTTCTCATTCCGGGAGGAGCTGTGATTTTCTGCCAGGAGATTGTGGTCACTCTCATACCAGAACAGCTTTAAACTAAATCCTTACTTTGGATTTGTTATTTTTCCCTGCTTCCCCAAAAATTGACTTTCCTTAATTTCTTGCCTTGAGGACTGATATTTTTCTTTCTTTCTAATTCACCCTTTATTAAACAGGATTCTCAGGATGTGCTTGGCCTTACATAGGATGAGCCTTCCAACTCCCAGTGTGAGAGGCCTGGGGCTCACCTCCCGCCCTCCTGCCAGGGCAACTAACACTCAGTTCAGGAGCCAACAGGCACCCCAGGGCTTCTAAGGCTCGCGTATCTCCCAGAATCCCTGCTTTCTGGTATGACTTGGATTCTGAGGATTTCCCCTCACTTTCTTGAAAATTAGCTGTGCAGCTTGAAAGATGAGGAAGGAAGGATTTATTTCTTAATCAGCATTTTAAGGAACTTGTGTAATGAACGTTTTTACGAGTTTCTAGAACCCTCCATTGCCGAGACAGAAAACACATTAGATATTTTCTAAATTTAGGTATCATGTGCATTGTTTCTCTGCTTTTGTTTTCTTAACTACTAACACACATTTTTTAATTAAAAAAAATAAGGCCCAAAATAGGATAGAAACTTGAAGGGGCAAACAAAATTTAAGGGCAAAGAAAGAAAAATGATAAGTACACTACAAAGTTAATATAATACATACATTATGGATCAGATCAGCAATTCTCAGTAACAGCTAATTGAAACATGACCATGAGGTAAAACGTCTCTCCTGTCAGGAGATGACCAACAGATAATAGAATTAAAACAACAAATTAAAATTCTAAGACTGGCGAGGTATAGAAGGCTACCAGCTAAATGTGTCTTCTTCTGGAAAAGAGGGAGGCTCACCAGCTCTTTACTGTGGAGCCTGAGCCTAGGGGAGGGCGGTGAAGAACCGCCCTGTTAGTATCCAATTAACAAAGTGGGTGATGAATAAAGAGACATGAGCTTTGATGACAGAGATGATACTACTATTCACTTGTCCTGTAAAGTATGTCTTCACGTTCAGTGATCAATACCTCGGCGTCCTCAGGGATTGAGATTATAGGAAAATGCACAGCCCGGGCCCAGACTTCCTCTGTGAGCTCGTGACACTGCACTTAGATGTCTCAAGGGCAACTCCAACTCCACCTGAAAAGACCTGACTTCACGGTGCTCCTCCCATAGCCGTCCTGCCCAGGGCCCCTGGTTGGGAGGGAAGGTCTCTCTGCCCCTCCCAGCTCAGGCCCATCACTCACAGATGTGACTGGACCCCTCCTTCAGGGCTCAGATTTCCTCAGTCACCGAGCCCCACCACCCACACCTGACCTACCAGGTACTCACAGGCACTCCCTCAGCACTGACTCTGGTCTGGGGACCATGCTGCACACTGTGTGAATGTTATCTCACTGGATCTCCACAACAGTCCTGGGAATTGGGTACATCACTGCTTCAATTGATTAGATAAATTGTTTCACTTCCTTGAGTGCATCATCCAAAGTGCCACGTCTACCAAGCCACAAACATGGGACTGAAAACCACTTGAAAATTGAACACTGCTACACCTCACAGCCACCCTACTCTGATTCGTCACATCACTTTCTGCCGAGCCTACTGAATGTTTGCAAGCATTCTACAAACACAAAAGTGATCTACGAGAGCACCCCACTCCCCTACTTAAAATCTGTCAATGACGGTCCACTGCTCTTCAGAGAAAGCCTCACCAGGCCTGAGCACAGCCCAACGGCCCGGCATCCTAATTCCCTGCACGGCCACGCCGCCTCACCCACCACGCAGCACAGTGCCGTGTCCAGGACTGGGAGGCTGACTCCGTACAACACGGGGCTCGTCTCACTCGAACAATGATCACCCTCTTCAGTGGTCACCCTCTTCAATGCTGACTCTCAGAAAAATGTTTTCTCAGGATGAATCAATGTTTTCCCTTACAACTTCCAGTCATTGATAATGAGCTCCCCCAAAAAGAGAGAAGACTTAATCCTCAGTCTCCTTATCTGTAAAGTGGGAATAGCAAGGAAATATGTAAGGTTTTCAGAGAAATAAAATTCATGTGAGTCTGAGGGACAATTCCCAACATACAGTAAGCACTCAATATGGGCTTACTTAGTATTAATAAGAATATGTTGCATTCCAGCAACCTTAAATCAATGTTTTATGGCTTTGTCCAACAGACTACTGACAAACAGTTGGACGAACCCCTTTGAGCAGATCAGCACAAGTGTATTGGGAGAGGTAAGCGCTGCCTCCAGTTACAGCTCAAACTCTTACATGTTGTTTGAACATTTAGTTGTCGTTATTGAATAAAGACAGGTGTTCTTTAGTCAAAGCTCCTGAAACATAAATCTTCAAAGATAGATACAAATTAGGTTTCAAGTACAACATTCTCACTAGAAATTATTTGAAAATGATAGTCTTAGCTTCTCTGTACATCTAAAGGGCATGTTCTTAATGTATCTGACTATATACACTGAAAGGATTGTTTAAAAGAAATTAAGATGAAGCCATCCTAAATAAGTTCTCAGTATCATCTGCACAAAGCCCCACCCAAGGGTCTCATTTCTCACTTCCACATAGGTGTTGAGGTAGTTTAACCTGGGTCTTGGTTTTTTATAACACAGGGGAGGGAAGAGTTGTGGATAGATTTATGTTGCAAATATAAACCTAGGGTATTTGATGTGTAGGAATCCTAGAAATAAACAAATTGATATATAGTCCCACCCTTAAGAAGCTCAGCCTTTCCATTTACAACAGCATTAAAAATTAAATGGGAGATACATTTAACAAAAATTTACAAGATTTGTACATTGAACAATTTGAAGTATCACTGAAAAAATTTTAGAAGATCTACATATATGGAAGACATCCCATGTTCATGGAATAGTAGACAATATTGTTAAAAATGTTAAGACTCCCCAAAGTGATTTACAAATTCAGTGGAATCGCTATCAAAATTCCAGCTGACTTCTTTGCAAAAATTGAAAAATTGATCCCAAAATTCATATGGAAGTGCTAGGGGACCAGGACAGCCAAAGAAATCTTGAAGAAGCAGATCAAAGTGGGAGGACTCACTTTAAATGTTACTACAAATCTATAGTATTGAAGTCATTATGGTACTGTCATAAGTTTGGATACATAAATCTATGAGACACAGTAAAAATTCCAGGGGGGAAACTTACATTTACAGTCAGTTTTCAACAAGGGTGCCAACAACACTCCATTGAAAGAATAGTCTATTGAACAAATGGTGCAGGGAAAGCTGGGTATCTGCAGGCAAAAGAATGAATTTAGAATCTGAAATCCCCTATTGTATATAAAAAATAAAAATTAATTGAAAATGGATCACAGACAGAAACATAAAATCTAAACCTATAAACTTTCTAAAAGAAGACATAGTATAAATCTTTGTGGTCCTAGGATAGGTTATGGTTTCCTAGATACAATACCAATAGCAGAAGTGATAAAAAAAAACAGATAAACTGGACTTCATCAAAATAAAACCCACTTGTTACAAAAGACATCATCAAGAAAGTGAAGTGAAAGGGGAAGTGGGTAGCTCAAGTGATAGAGTGCATGCTTGGCAAAAAATAAATAAATAAATAAAATAAATGAATAAATCTAATTACCTCCCATATAAAGAAATTGTCAATGTTTAAAAAAATTAAAGTGGAATGACAATCTGCAGAAGAGTAGAAAAAATTTGCAAAGCATATATCTAATAAGAGACTAGTATCCAGGATATAAAACAAATGCTTACAACTGACCAATACAAAGAAAATCGACCCAATTTTTAAATTTACCAAGGAATTAAATAGATACACAAATGGCCAATAAGCATATGAAAAGATGCCCAGCATCACTAGTCAAATCAAAATCAAAATGAGATCTCATTTTACACCCACTAGGATGGTTATAATCAAAACACGGACAATAACAAGTGTCGGTCAGGAGGCAGAGGAATGGGAACCCTCAATATGCAGCCAGTGGAAAGGGGCAATGGTGCAGCTTCTTTGGAAAAGTCTGGTGTTTCCTCAAAAGTTTAGTGTTATCATATGGCTCAGCAATTCTACTCCTACATATAGGGTCATCCCTCAGTATCCTCGGGGGATTGGTTTCAGGAACCCACCACCCTGGATTCCATAATCCAAGGATGTTCGAGTCCCTTTACAACCAGCCATCTGGATCCATGAAGTGGAAACTACAGATATGGCGGGCCAACTGTACAGCCAACAGAATGAAAACATATTCTCACAAAAATTTGCACATCAATATTCATGATAGTATCATTCAGAGTAGCCAAAGGTTACAAACAATGTCCATCCATCAATGAATGGGTAAAAAAATTATCAAAAATAGTCCCAAAAACTTTTGGTCATTGAATCTTTGACAAAGGAGATGAGAACATACAATGGAGTAAAGACAGCCTCTTCAGAAAATGGTGTAGGGAAAACTGGACAGCTGCATGTAAATCAATGAAGTTAGACTACTCCCTCACAGCACACACAAAAATAAATTCAAAATGGCTTAAAGATTTAAACATGTAGACAAGACACTACAAACCTCTTAGAAGGAAACGTAGGCAAAACATCTGACATTCATCTCAGCAATGTTCTCCTAGAGCAGTCTACTCAAGCAATAGAAATACAAGCAAAAATATACAACTGGGGTCTAATTAAACTTACAAGCTTTTTCACAGCAAAGGAAACAGTAAGCAAAACAAAAAGACAACCTATGGAATGGGAGAAAATATTTACAATAAATGAGACTGTCAAGGGGTTAATTCCCAGAATATATAAACAGCTTTTACACTTCATAAGAAAGAAAAATAAACAATTCAATCCAAAAATGGGCAGAAGTGCTAAAGAAACTTTTCTCCAATGAAAACATATAAATGGCCAATAGGCACATGAAAAAATGCTCAATATCATTATCAGAGAAATGCAAATCAAAACTACAATCAAGTATCACTTCACACCAGTCAGAATAGCCATCATTCAGAAGTTCACAAACAATAAATGCTGGAGAGGCTGTAGAGAAAATGGAACCGCCCTACACTGTGCTGGGAATGCAGTTTGGTGGAGCCATTGTGGAATACTGTATGGAGATTCACCAAAAGACAAAAAATTGACTTCCCCTATGATGCAGCAATCCCACTCCTGGGCATATATCCAGAAGTAACCCTAATTCAAAAAGACACCTTCCCCCAAATGTTCACAGCAGCACTATTTACAATAGCCAAGACATGGAAACAACCTAAATGTCCACTGACAGATGACTGGATAAAGAGTTTGCAGTATATTTATACCATACACTACTACTCATGCATAAAAAATAATAAAATAATGCCATTTGCAGTAACATAAATGGACCTGGAGAATGTCATTCTAAGAGAAGTAAGCCAGAAAGAGAAAGAAAAATACCATATGAGATCGCTCATATGTGGAATCTTAAAAAAAAAAAAAAAAACAAAGAGAAACTTATCTACAGAGCAGAAACAGACACAGAGACATAGAAACCAAACTATGGTTACCAGAGGGGAGACGGTGTGGGAAGGGATAACTTGCGAGTTCAAGGTTTGCAGATACTGATTATGTATAGAATAAACAGCAAGTTTATACTGTATAGTACAGGGAAATATGTTTAATATCTTATAGTAACTTATGTTGAAAAAGAATATGAAAATGAATACATGTATATTCCTATATAACTGGTGTTGTGCTGTAAACAAGAAACTGATGCAACATTATAAACTGACTAGACTTCAATGAAACTATTTTTAAATAGACCAAAAACAAAACAAAACAAAAAAAAGATATTATTAAACCAAAAGAATAAATTAATGTTTCAGGCTACAACATGGATGAACCTTAAAAAGTATGCTGAAATAAGCCAGACACAAAAGGACAAATACTGCCCTTTTAGGTGAAGTGTATCTAAGTGTTCATTGTACTACTCCTGTAAATTTTCCGGAAGTTTGAAGTCTATTAAACTAAAAATAAAGTGTATTATTCATTAAAAACTTAAAACGATCCATCACAGGAGGGCTTTAAATAATAAATGAAGAAATGCATGTAAATCTCCTGGAACAACACTTTGCACGTCCACAGACAGTCACTGCTGTCACTGCCACTCAGAGGTTGGTACCAGCGCTGATGAGAGCTGCCTCCACTCGCTGCCCTGCAGACAGGTGTGAGGGCCTGGGGTCTGACAGGCAGGGTGACCTGGAACCTGAGTCAGACACAGCAATGCCCCAGACTCTGAGTTACCCAACTTTCTTATACAAGCTGCTACATGTAACGTAAACACGCTAGAGGGATGTATCTTACAACATAGGCAATACAGTCAATGTTTTACAATAACTATAAATGGAGCAACTATTGTACACCTGAAACATATCATATCGTAAATCAGCTATACCTTTAGAAAAAATTAAAAAATAATGTAAAAATGTTATAACTTTAATATCAGTCCGGTTTTTAAGTAACTGCTAAACAGCTTAGAATGTATAAAAGCATTTAAGTGTGATGTTTATTTACATATTTATTTACTTTCAGCCTCCTGCTAAAAGAGAATTTAAACAATTTTTTAAACACAGCTTAACAACCATAACAACAAAAAGACAAAAGTGAGAGTGAAAAGAAAATGGAGATTCAATACTTAAATGAAACCAGGGGGAGGTAAAGTCATAAAAAGGGATGCCATGAAGTCAGGGTAAGGGTTAAAGGCCGACTAGAAATTCAGCTGTAAGATTTTTGGCAGCTAAAGCAAAAAGAAAAAGATGAAGGGGCGGGTGGTAGAGATCAGTGTTACAGCGTGTGTATAGCATACACAGGGTCTGGGCTCAAGCCCCAGGGCCTCCACTAACAGATAAATACACCTAATTACCTATCCCCCCCAAAAAAAGAGCCCCAAAGAAAATAAAAAGAGAAATTTGTTTCCTAAAAAACCTGATATTAAATTTAGATTAAATACTTAAAAAAAAAAAAGAAAAATAGAAACAAATGAGTGACACAAGCGATAATGCCCGTGAGATAAATCTGCGGTGGCAGCTGACAGGTCCCCATGTCCCACGTGGGAAAATCTGAAACATCCTTCACACCACCCAGAGTCATCCTCAGCCTACCCCACCCCTCCCCCTGTTAAATGCAGGAGCACAGCTAGTGCCGGGCCTTTGTTCTCTCTGTGTCATCACAGTGAGACAGGATGGAAGGGGACAGAGCACAGCCATTCAAGGAAGGCCACAGCAATTAACTTCAAAATGGTGAAGGATTCAACCCCCAATAGGCCTTGAGGCTCAGGATGAAGAGATTTAAGTTCTAGCAGATCTTGAGCTTCATTACACACCCATTGTAATAGTAACATGGTGAATAACACACCCCCAGGCACCATGGCAGTCCCAAGGCTAGCCAAAAATGTCAAAGGGTGGGAAATGGCCAACGCCCTGTGAATTCCAGCCCCTTGCCCTTAGGCTGGTCCTTCTACTTATTAACATATGAAACCACCAAGCCCATGAATACAAGCAACACAGCACAGCCTAGGGGTCACACCTCTCTCTCCCACTTCAGAGAAGGCCCACACTCTGTAGAGTGTGTACCTACTTTTAATCTGAGCATCAAACCCCCACACATCGTGGAATTTCTCTTGCCTTTCAATGAATCTCTCTGAATAAATCTACATTTACTCAACAGTGGCTTGCGCTTGAATACTTTCCTGCATGAAGTCAAGTACCCACATCTGGCAGGGCACATCCAAGGGGCTCAACCAAAGCCTGGGACACAGCCCTTCTCATGCCCCACTTATTTTTTCTTGTATCAACAGGACTGGGTTGTGAAGGGAGCTCTAAGGCCCAGGCTAAGGGACAGAAGCAGCCCCAAGGGCTCGAATTGGCGGGCAGCCTCTCCCCCAGCAGGGGCCCTGGGGTCTGCCCAGTTCTCTATGTTTCTTTGTTGTGCTGAATCCCCAGCCACAGAGCGTTCTCCCTAGGCCTGTCCCCACAAAACCCTTCTCTCCAAAATACAAGCACATAATTTCACAGTCCTCTTGTTCAACCAGGAAATTTTCAGCCCACTATTTCCCTCCCCAGTAAAGTACCTAACTGTCCTCCCTCCCATCCGACCACTTCTTTCTTTGTGACAACTCTGCACTCCCCACCCACCATCCTGAACGCTGGTGCCTTGCTGGCTGGGACCGAGATGTTTGCGTCCTTTCACTTTCCCCTTTCTACATTAAAAAGCCTTTCCTGAGTCTCCCACCCATCTGATTCTGAACTTCACAAAGTGCTGAGTTTACGGTCACTATGTGCATACATCCCAGGTTTTGACTAGGTTTCCTTCACAAGATCCTCATTAAGGAGCTGCATCAAGAAGTTTATAGAGGCTATTCTTACATCTGAGCGGAGGAGCCTGATAAAATTTAAATGGCTTTGAATAGACTGTTAACCAGGGACAGAGAGGTCGCAGGTCCTAGTCAACAGTGTCATGAGGCAAAATGTTCTTCAAAGGCTCAGAGTGGCTTCTGAACACGGAGTCGGCAAGGAGAAGGTGACAGGCAGTGAGTGGAGTGTGTGACAGAGCTTACACTCCCCCAGCTTGGGAAGAATTGGATTTTGTTCTAGTTTTCCAAACAATTTCTTACTACCTTTTTCTCCTACTGTCACATACCATTTCCTACCAATTAAGAAAATCAATATCAGTCATTTGGTCCAGTTGGGAGAAGCTACACAATGCCATTCACAGGGCTGGGGCATGACAGCCACGCCAGTCTAGGTTGAAAGACCAGTGGGGGTATTTCCAAGGTGATCACGGGCATGCAGCAAACTCCCCAGCTTCAATTACCTCATCTCAAAGGTGGGGCCAGTAAATCTACCAAGCAAAGTGCGTGATGATTATGGCCAACATCTGTTTACTAGGTAAGTGCCCATGACAGCTGCCGCTTAATGGGGAATGAGTATGACTAACGAGGCCCAGTCTACCTGGTCACACGTGCCCTGCCTTCCTGCCTTGGTGCAGCAGCAGAGCTTGTTTAGCTGAGATGAACGACCCCAGAGCAGCCCCGACGGGTAAGCTCCCAGCGCTGCACGGCGAGGCCTGTTCCTTTCCTTCGCAGAGTTGATCACAGTTTGCAGTCATCTGTTTTTACGTTTATCCTTTTTGTAACTGCCTCCACCCCGGATTTTTGCTCAAGCAGCACAGGGCCAGGTATGTCTTGCTCCCTGCTGGATATTCTGGGCTGGGAGACAGCCAAGCACACATCTGGCTCAGGTGCTGAAAGGAGAGGGCAGAAGGCCCAGGGGCCCATGCTGAACTGAGGCCCCTGCACCCAAAATTATGGTCTGACTTTGGGCAAATTACACAGTCTTCTTTACCCTGAGATTCCTCATCTGTCCATGAAAATAACTGCCCGTGGCACACAGATTTACCAAGATAAAAGGAAATCACCAAATTCACAACCTATTCAAGGGGCTACCAGTGCATCCTCAACAGACAAATGCTGCCTTTACGGCTCTGACACACGCGAAGCGGGACGTCCACACACAGTGAACACTGCTAAGTGCCAGTGTGTTAAGTGCTTCATGTGTGCTATAATAATCTTTACAACTTACAACAATCCCAGGTAGAAACCAATATTATCATGCCCATTTTACAGATTCACCAACAGGTTAGGAGAGGTTACATTCTAGTCCAAGGCCCCATGGTGAGGAAATGGCGATTTAAACCTGAATCTGGGCCCAGGCCTGGGCTCCATCTCTCTCCCATCCACTTGACCACTTGCCTATGAAATCCACCTGTCCAATACACAAGTTTGCAGCCGGCCAGCTCTTGAATGCAATGTTTGCCACAGTTTCTCAATGTTCATTAATTACCATAAACTGTTCTCAGAAACCACTACAGAAAAGAAAGGTGGGCTTAGGTCCCTGCCCACAAAGAAAAGGAATTCTGCCTTCTCCTGTAATGTGCAGAACACCTTCCCTACACCACCAAATCCTTTTGTATGCTTCCTCCATGTTTATGTTTGCACACGGCTTATTAAATTAGAAGGTACCTGAAGTAATTCCATCTCGGTTGCTTTCCAAGTTTGCAGATTATCCATAATCATTCTGTGACCGAAAATACTACAGTGTGAATGAAAATACTGCAACCATGTCAGTAAACAAAGAATGCTGAAACCAAGCCATCAGCAGCCACTGCCACACCCCAGCGAGGACAGGCCTGCAGCCCAGCCTCTCAGCCACTCATATTGGTGCCCTCTGAGCAGACTCAGAATAAGAAAGGACAGGATACTTGCCCTAGATAGCTAGGTGCTTGTCTAAAGAATGAATTCAGTGAGTCAAAATGTTTGCTTCCTCCCATACATGGAAAAGCACTAAATTCTTGAACTTGAGATACCTGGCTTTCCTTAGATAACAAGCAATCTTTTATTGCTCCAACAACCTTGTCTTTGTTGTAAAGCTCCTATATAGCCTAGCTCCTCCTCAACCTCTTGGGAACAGTCCCTCCAAGCGATCTGAGAGGCTGTCATCCCGGCTCGAGTCCTCCCGCCAAATAAACATAACTCTTAACTTTTAGGCTGCACAAGTATTTCAGTCAAAAGTTTTGGACACCAGGAAGGGACCCAGAGCAGACTTCTCTCCAGCTGATCTCTCCGAGTTACCGGAGCCTTGGTACCAGCATTGGCACTTTGTGCCCATCTGCCTCCTTGGGGAATCCAGGTGAATTTGGGTGAATCTCTCCTGGTTCTCGGATCTCCCATATTGGTTGATGATCCTGAGTTTTATTTGGCGGTGTATCCAGGTACCTGGCCCTCCAGTTGAAAGATACTGGGGGGGAATAACCCACCCAGTGGAGACATACTGGGTGGGGCCTGTTTGAAAGATAACAGGAAACACCCACCTTGAGGAGACGTCTGAAGTGGGGCTGGTGGAAATATACCAGGAAAATACTCACCCAGTGAAAACGTCCTGAGTGGGTCCCAGTGGAAAGACACTCGGTTCAGGACTAAGTGGTTAGGTAAGAGGCTAGTCTAATGTTGTCCTCGATTTGGTTACCTCCATTGAATTTTTCGGAATAAAAGTAAAACTCTTATGAGGAACCTTTCAACTCCAAAAATGGGACCCTCCTCCTGGCTGGTAACAGCTTTCTTGGGTGACGGAGAAACTTTCAGGAATGGTAGAGGCAAAGACTTCATGCCATAGTGTTGTCCCTGCAGGAAATCTTACCAGCAATTTTATTCTGAGAACCCGAACCTACAATGGGAAATAGAACTTTCAAAAAAAAAATTAAAAAAAAAAATAAAAACACAGAACAGAAAAGAAAAAGAAATGACAGATTGCCAGCCTCCAACTAATACACTAGCCAGGTTTATATACGTACAAAACTTACAACATTAATTAGGAATTAGAAAAATAAAACTCACCCTGAAAGTAACTAACCAGGCCTGATAAAATATTTTTTGGAATTCTGAACTTATAAGAACAAAATCCCATTTAGGGGGAACTTGGATTTCTCTTCCTGTGTCCTTGAAATGTAAATGTTTTATCTTTCTCTGGGTGTTTTATGTGTGTGTATGTATGTATATATGTGTTTCTTTTTTTTTAAACGACACCTTGGACTCTGTCATACAAAAGGTACAAGTATTGTGTACATATTGTGGCCACGCAAATAAATTGGGATTCTCAAAAATCCTTTGATTGTACCAATTTTCAGATATTTTGCCATCTTAACCGTTGTTGCATCAGCCTGGACCACAAAGGCTTTTAGCTTTTGGAAAGTAAACTTTTGAATTTTATTTAAGCAACACCCCCACTCTCATGTGGAAAAGCCTCTTCATCTTATTGGTTTAAAATCACTATATATATATATATATAAATTGATGGCCATATGATGGATCCTTTAATTTGGGAAAACTTTTAAATTGGTGAAAGTTGAAAGAGCTCTCATTATAAATAGCCGTTTTATTGGTACCTATTAAAATCAAGTTTAAAGGTAGAAAAATATATCTAATGGTTAACCTAAGAAATTAGTTAAAAAAAAAAAACTGGTTTGAAAACCTACATTTGTGTTTTTCCTTTCCGATCAATGGTTTTAGAGATGCTAATAAATACTTAGAATAATTAATGTTAATTATGCTGAATAACTGGATAAAGGATTGTAAAAATGTCAAAAAAAAAAAAAAAGATAAGGGGCTTATCCCAAATGGATAAATATTTTTATATGGTTATTTTGAATGAGATAAATAAAATGGACATTTTTGGATTTAGATACAAGGTTTTGATACTACACTATGTAAAGTAAAAAAAAAAAAGGGCCAAAGAGATCACCTACTGCCCCCCAACATTAAAGTTCAAACAAGTCCGCTTTAGCACAGTTTAAAATATATGTATTTATAGAGCTAAAAAAAATACATATTTATAGACTGAAATACTTGATCAATGATTGGGACAACAGACCTATTAATCAAATTGAAAATTGAGAAGGGCCTAAGCTCTTTGGCTGAAACTTGGGAATCCCAGAGACTTTTCTATATAATTAGATACAATGCACAAAAAAAAAAAAAAAATAAGCTTCTGACACTCCTTCTAGAAATAGGAATTACTGATTAAACCTAATAAATATAAAAATTAAAGGTACAAGATTTAATAAAATTGAGATAAAAGTTTGTAAAATTGGTATATTAAATGGGCTTTATATAAAACTTTTGCTTAATTATATTGTGGGATAGATATATTTCAATGGAAAAACGCTTCCCCTTCTTGGTATTATAAGGCTGGGCACATATCTGTCCCTTAGAAAATATTAATTGAACAAAGTAAAGGAAACCAATAGAGTTTCGTGAGCCTTCCAATATAACGTAAAATTAAAAACTTATATTCAGTGGCTAATAGACAATAAAATAAGAGGTTTACCCTGGGTTTAACTTATAACTCAAGGAAAAGAGACCTCACTAAAAACCTTATGCAAGCTTTGGAAGACATGCTAAAATAAATCTTAAAGTTTTAAAACATGGAATTCTTTGTTTACAGCTCTTCTCACTGATACAAAAAAGCCAATTAAGGAGATACAATTGGACCTGCGTGACAGAGCAGTTCTCTGGGGAACTGGAAGCTTCTGTCTTTGTCTTGCAGATCAGAAATATAAATACAGCAAACAGTGACCTATGACTGAGCCTAATTAGCTCAACGAGATAATACTTAAGGCGAAGAAATTTTTGGCATTTTAGAACTCATAACTCTGACGCGTCCTTCAGCATTTGTCAAGAAATCTTAAATGTCGGTTTCATAAATAGTAAGCCTTAGTGATTTGAGCAAGCAAATTCAGCTTACTACAACTATTATTATACCTATCTTATAAGTAAGTTTTAAAGTGAACCTATGAGACCTCCAGCTTTTGTCTGTTTATAAGCCTGCGTACACATTATAGATATGAGATATTTCTACAGCTGAAAAAAAAATCAAAGTCAAAGATCTCTGCTTAATTGATGTAAAAAAAATAAGAGCTTACAAACTAAGTATTTTTAAAATAAAAACTGACCAAATTGACTTTCAGCGTCACATGAACTGGAAAATATTCAATATTAAGATAACACTTGGTATTGTTTAGTTTAAGTATGTTCTAATTAATATAGACATCTTTAAAGTCATCAATATTAAGTACAATACCTTTACTGTACCTAGTTTTAATGAAAGTCAAATAAGATCCTGTTATATGTGTTGCAGAATTGTCAAGAAAAAAAATAGTAATGTGGTGTAGTAAAATTTTAAGTAAATTAAATGCAAATGAGATGAGAGCTTTGGGTAAATTTTTAAAATATATTTTTAAAATGTATGGTTAAGATACTCTCTAAATGTTTGGTATCTTTAAATTCTAGAGTTGTGCTAAATTAAGTTAAATGATAGGATTTTATTAAATAGCTATGACACTTTCAGATAAAATAAGATTTAAATATGAATTATTTAACATTTAACTTACCCTTACAGAGAAACTAAAGGTGTTTAGAAATATTAATAAATGGTTGGTGCTACCCTGAAATAATCTCTATTATTAAGGGTATAATCTCAGTATCCTAGGAAAGTAAGATAAATGTGTAAAGGAAGATATATGAATGTAATTATATTTTGTTAATAAAAAATAGTGACTTTCTTCTGAAGCTGGTTACTTCTGAATGGAAGAGATAATAAAGGACACACTAATGTGAGTATAGAAAGCTGTGGAACGCTTGTGGAAGAGGAACCCTGAGGAAAGTGTTCTGTACGTTGTCGGAATTGTCTAAGTTTAGAATCAACTTGGGCAAAGTAAATGAATCTTAGAAGTAATCTGGTACAAGACTAGATTTGGTTTTCTCTCTGTTAAGATGACAAAATTTTCTAAAAATGTTAATCCACTTTCAGTAACAAATTGTAAAGCTTCTTATACCACGTAACTGACCTGTTCTGCTTTTACCTTTAACGTATTTTCTTGTTAATGAAAAAGAACTACTTTACAGTGATCTATATGTTTATCTGACCAAGTGTTCTGAAAACTTTTAACAAGCTGCCCAAATATCAATTTCTAATTAAAGTTCTTTTAATCTCCAGTTAAGTTTGGGATGCTACAGAGGGCCCCTGAAACATCCCAAAGAGAGATTTTAAACTAGTAAATTTCATTTGGCATGTTAAATAACATGGTATTGTCAAATGAATAATAGATCTTCCTAGGTTATATTGTATGAGAAAATATTATTAATATAGATATTCTAGAAATTATATGGATTCCCTAAAATTCTGGTATATCTGAAATGTTACCAGTCATAATTCTAGTTATAGTGACCAGCTTTCTTTATCAATTATAGTGTAACGTTGTTTAACCATGCTTTTAAATCACTTGTCATTTATATACAGTTAATTGTTTCCTTCTGATGATTTTGCAAATTGCTTTCTCTTCAAGGAGATTTATTGATTTCAAATGAATTTCAAATTATAGCACTGAACTAAACTGGGTAAGAAATTTTAAAGTTCTAATGAAAACTCTGAGTAAAAGAATTAGTTACATGGGACTGAGTAAACTGGTGAATATGGTTATAATTTTTGATTTTGTCTGAAATACTACTGGCTTTTAACCTGTTTCCCAGACATAAAGAAACTCTTCTCCTTAAGCTAGTTATGATTCACAGAAATTTGATACATTATACTTATGTACGCAGACTTGGAACAGTTATCTTTTCTCTCTATCTGATCCCTCAAGTGACTAAAAACTCTAAGGTCCCCAGTGGCTCTATCAGACAAATGAGGAAGATCATCTCCTAACAGATATAGCAATGTCAAAGTATTTTAAGGATTTTAGAGAGAAAAGAATTTACCTAAATCTGTAAGGCAGAAATCCATGACAAGCCCTTGACGAGGCATTCTGGGCCTAAGAAAACCTTATTAACATTCTACCCTGAGAGTCCTTATTAAAAGTTCCAACACAGCCAATTTAAAAAAAGCCTATATAATCAAATAATCAGACTTAGCTTGTAAATAAATTAATCTTGATTTGACTATATTTGAGAAAACTGAGGGTAACTTTAGAGAGAAAAAAGATTATATTTTAGTGGATATTAATTTCTAGTTTTGTTGATTGAGGTCTATATTTACTTAGACATTTCCCAGATCATTCCTAGCTGTTATGTCACATTGCTGTAAAGTTTAATTGAATTATGAAAAGAATACTCTAGGTTTGTTTCTGAGGCTCAGTAATCTATCCTTGGTAAAGTTCCAATGCCCCATGACCAGCAGCCAGGGGATTATACATACTGGAACAGGCGTGACTTAAAGAACTGTCTCCAACCTGAATGGAAGGACCCTTTATCAGGTACTCTTAACTAGACCATACACACCAAAGCTGAAGGAAACGGACTTTCAGATTCATTTCCTATCAGAAACATCCCCTGCAGTGCACTGGCCTATAGAGCACTGCTCACCTTAAAACAATGCCCAAATGGAGAAGAATCTACCAGGTCAGGATGAGAAGAAGAAAACATCTGAAGAAGACTGCAGACCCAAGACACAGAACCAGGCCTGTATGCCAATTACTTTGATAATTTCTCCTACCTTTGATTATGAACTACTCCAACTGCTAAGTTTATGGTAAATTACCTATGTCTAGTACTTCTGTGTTACCTTGGTGGGTTTCCCTACTCCAAGGCTCTAACTAGATAGCCCTCAGAAACGTTATTCTAAAAAGAAATTATAGTTCTGTTTAGGCCACTATTGATCTTAAAAGGTGGGAGACCTCACTTGGCCAATTAATACCTGCTCTGACCCTGACCATAAATATGAAATTTCTCATAAGATCACTCAAACTCAATCAGGAACACAAGGAAAATTTTAACCGAAAAATATAACTTCTCGACTATTAAATTCTTACTCATGACTTTATAAACGTTACTAGCTGAATTACTTATATTCTGTCTATATAATAAAATTGTTGTCTGTTACATTTCCCAATGTGTAACTAGGCCTACAAAATTGATGATGGCTAAACATCTTGAAGGAATAGATAAAATTTATAACTCTGTGTAAAATAATTGTAATAGTGTGATTCTAGTTATGGTAATGAGCAACGAAGGGTAAACAATTCCTGGATCATAATAGACTAGTAAGACAGGCGATCCAGAGAACTTTTAGTATCAACAGGGTCTGATAAAAAACTAACACCTTGAATGGCAGCTCAGAAGATACTTCACCTGAACTAGGAATGAGCCATCCTAGCACCCTGGGACAAAATTGGTCATGAAATGTCTCTCAAAATATTGGTCGAATTTAGGACCAAGGGGGAGCACTGTGAATGAAAGTACTACAATGTGAAAGAAAATACTGCAACCATGTCAGTAAACAAAGAATCCTGAAACCAAGCCATCAGCAGCCACTGCCACACCCCAGCGTGGACAGGCCTGCAGCCCAGCCTCTCAGCCACTCATATTGGTGCCCTCTGAGCAGACTCAGAATAAGAAAGGACAGGATACTTGCCCTAGATAGCTAGGTGCTTGTTAAAGTATGAATTCAGTGAGTCCAAATGTTTGCTTCCTCCCATAAATAGAAAACCACTAAATACTTGAACTTGAGATACCTGGCTTTCTTTAGATAACAAGCAATCTTTTATTGTTCCAACTACCTGGTCTTTGTTGTAAAGCTCCTGTATATCCTAGCTCTTCCCATACCTCTTGGGAGCAGTTCCTCAGAGTGATCTGAGAGGCTGTCATCCCGGCTCGAGTCCTCCCGCCAAATGAAACACAACTCTTAATTTTAGGCTGAACATTTATTTCAATCAAGTCCCAGAATAGACACAACTCATCACTTCTTTAATGGAATACACTGGATCAGGAACCAAAAGCGTGTTCTAGTCCTGAAAAACTACTGGTTCCTCTTTCTTCCTGTCATTATACAGTCCCACCAGAACTCATTACTTTGCTGTCTGCTCATCTGGTAACCAAACTCAGAGAAGAGTCAACTCAGCAGACTGCCCTACTGGGGAGATCAGCCGGCAAAAGCACTGTGGTTGCCTGCCCTCCCGCAAGCTCTGCTGACCCCTAGTGTCCTCCGTGGAGACCAGGGCAACAGAGCTGTTCCCAAAAGCTGCAAAGTCCCACACGTTAAGAAAATAATTTTATGTTATATGATATGTTACGTATATACCCATCTCTGAAAACAGTTTTGCCAGAAGCCCAAATCTTCAACATTAATCTGCAAAGGCAAATCCGGTCCCTAAGTGAAAACAAGTCTTAAGACGACGCTAAGGCCTCCAAAGTTCTCTCCACCACCATCAACCAAACTGCCTGCAGGTCTGCAGCTGCAGGCGGCCACATGTCTGCTTTTAAAGCAAACCCATCCTGCCCTCGGGTGCTACAATGTCCCTCTACGACCTCCCATCTCAGGGTAAGAGCAGCCGCTGCAGAACCTCACAGGGCAGCACTGACAGGACTGGACACAGAGGATCAGAGCTAAACTAAGCCTTCTGATGACACGAGCTTGTCACTGTGTCACTTTACAGATGAATATATATATAGAGAGAAGTGGGGTGATCTTGCTCAAAGTCACACAGCTAATAAGTGGCAAAGTCTATAACTCTGCTCCTCCCTCCTGTGTGACGCCCCAGCTGGGATGCCCACAGGGTTCTCTCGTGCCTGCCTGACCAGTCCTATCCTGTCACACATAACCCACCACAGGGTCTGAACCTAGCCTGCATTTTCAACGTCTTTTACCTCCAGTCTCTCAGGAACAAGGCTGCTCGGGCCACTGTATGACTTCCGGCTTCCCAAATCCTCCATGCTCAGGGTGGTCTTGCCTGTGCATCCAGCACCCTGCTCAGAGCCACTTCCTCCCCTGCAGGAGGACGTTTCCACTCTCCGCAGGGACACCCCCTCAGGGAAGCCCTCTTCTCGCCCTCAGCACAGCAGGTGTCCCAGGCCACATCCCGAGCTGCCCCATTAGGACTCCGGGTGCCCAGGTTTGCTAGTCAGACCAGCAGCCTCAGAGCCAGGCATTATGCCCGTGTCTCCCTGCAAACCTACTGCCCGCCTCACAGTCCCCAGCCAGCATGTCACCTGGAAGTCACAGCAAGTGCCCCACCCAATCCAGAAGTCTCTTCATTTGCCAGCACCGCTGAAGACTGGTTTCCAACCTTTGGACAGTTTTGCACAAAAAGGCACCTTCCACTGTGAACCGGGGGGGTTTTGCTTATGCTACCCACCCTTACTGGAAATGTCAAGGGAAACCAAAAGGCCTTTTCTCGACACTTTTTGATGACACCCTCCCACCCACAATACTCAAATGTTCAAGAGAATTGGGTCCACGTGATTTTGTTTTCCTTACGCTAAGTGGCTCAAAACACTGCGGGATTCTTTCTCTTTTGAGGGTATTTGTACTAAGTTTATAGGCTTTAATCTGCTTTTGTCTCTCTCTTCAGTATCCCTCGTAGTTGCCACTTCTTACTCCCTTCAGCAGCCTCCCTCCCAACATCAAGTCTAGGAAATCAGCTGTGATGAGGGGCCCAGGGGCAGTCACAGAAGATGCAACTAAGGAACAGAGAGGCGGCATAATTTGCCCAAGGTGATCAGCTGCAACCCCTAACAGAGTGTGTCTCGTCCCTCTGTTTAACTCTTATGCTAAGGAAGTTAACTTTTTGTAGATTATAGTTATAAAGAGATGAGGTATCAAAATGTATACAAGGACACACATCAACTCTAAGATGTTGATTAACTCCACTATTTTGTTTCTATTTATTTTATTTCTGTTAAAAAAATTAAGAACCTCTGCAGTCAATAAAGCAAAATGTTACTGGGTTTTAAATCCAGAATATGGAGGTGTTAAGTGTGTCATTGCTCATAATTATTTGTATGTTCACAAGACAAAATGATTTGAAAGTCTCTCTCCCCTCACCCTACTCACTACTGGCTCTCACCAGAGCTCCCAGCCCACACATCTAACAGCCTTTCATTTTACCCACAGCTGAACTCATCAGATTTTCCCCAGAACTCCCTCTGCAGGTTTCCCTCATCACAGCACAGCAGGACTATCATTTACTTCATTAATCCACCCCGAAACCTGGGCCTTACTCCATTCTAACTTCAAAGACAGCATTCATCCTTTCCTTTTTACCATCGAAACATGTCTTCAATCTGTTCGCTTTTACCCACTGACCATCCCACACTCAAGTGGAAGCTACCAACACTGCACACCTGGAATCACGAGTCTCCCAAGTGGCCCTACAGCCGCTCTCCCCTACTTGAGACAAATGGGATTGGGTCACTCTCGCGCTTTTAGGACTCTTTTCAAACCCACTTTTCTTAGAAGAAACTCCAAGTTCTTCACCTGATGAAGTCTTTGCCATCAAACTGTCAGCTCAGGCAGGGCAGGACACGCCCTCTCCCCTTGGCCCCACCCTCTGGCAGAGCATCAGCATGGGAGGACCTGCTGAGCTACACCAGCCTGTATTCTAAACCTGGTCTTGATTTCTTAGCAAACTGCTTCACTTTTCCATACAAATCCAAGGTAGATTAGAAACATTTTAGATGTTGAGCTAGACTATTGATTTGGGGATTTTGCACTAGCAACCTGCAAGTACATGTTCTAATGATTCTGTCTTCTAAAACCCACACCCAGATTTAAGTAGTACTTGTGGAATATCTTCGGAGTAAAAGGGACTGTACTTTTACAGACTTTATATTTTATAACATGAATAACCCGCACAGGGTCACAAATGGAACTGCCTCACAAGTGACAGAAGACAGGTGAGAGGCATATAGCAACAGGTCACAAAGATGGTAAGAGCAACGTTGATTCTCCAACCCCCGAAAAAAATTCCTCAATGAACTGAAAACTCTGAATTTTGAAAGTAAAATACTATCATATAAAGAAATAAAATAAATAATCCTCTTCATCAGGGTTTCAAGATCTGACTCCAGAATTTTTAGCAGGCTATACTGAATACTAGCACAGGAAAATCAGATAGACTAGTGGTGAGTAAGTTCCAGGGAAATGGCAGTAACTCCTCCACTTGTAAAAGGACATACACTCACCTGTCAAGGTGAATGTAAACCGCATTCTGGAGAAATTCGGAAGCTCCCAGGCTCTGCTTCTGGATGGCAAGTACACGGACAGCTTCGAAGCATGCTTCTAACTGAGTCACCGGCATTCTTACACTGCAGGGGGAAACGGAGGCCCTCAGTCATGAGCTGAGATGTTCCTGTCATGTCTCACATCCCTTGCCTCGGGGACTCAGTGCCCTGCAGCAACCCGGCCCCAGGCGAGGACCCGCAGCATTGCCCACCCAAGCATGAGGTGCACTGTGCTTGAGAAAGCCCATCCCCAATGGGGGCAAGAGGAGCTGGTGTGGTTGTGTAAACCTATAAATGCTCACAGAAATACACCTACATACAATGAAGTGATACAATTAAGAGTAGCAGGCTATTTAACAAAATTTCAATTGTCAGTGGAAATTTTACCATTCCTTTCCATTTGTCCCCTGCACTCTGAGACAGGCTTAGGCTCTCTCACACCTGCAGCTCTGATGCAATCGTTGTGAAGTCATTTTGCTTTGCTGCAAGTGTCTTCGCTCCCCGTGTCGCTGTGACTGTCGTCTCTTAACAGAGTCAGATGTCTTCCTGGATCTCTCCCTGAGTTCCTTGCTCCTGCTTCTCAGATCCTAAGATAAAGGGCAAGTGAAGACACATGACTATAAAAGGCACTGTGGACTTGACTAAAGCCTTCAGTGACCCCTAGGTGAGTGCTGCCCACCCCTTACCTTCAATTCTCAAGGTTCTGCCCAGGGTGACATCCAGACAGGATAGCGTCCTGGGCCAATTAAATGCTGTGTGGCTTGGGCGCACGGACAGGTGCAGGAGCTGGTTCCAGAGCCGGGCACCTCCCCACCTCTGCTCGTCTCTCTCCTGAAGCCCCGCTTCCAAGCCCCCAGGCTCCCTAATCTTCTGTCCTTCTCTTCTACTTTACTCCAAGCCCTTTTCCTCTTCCTTTATTCCCTACTTATCCCCAGCTGGAGTGATTTTTCAATCACAGTATGTGAAAAAATTTCCTGCAGCTGAAAAAGAGGTCTCCAGAGGTCAATGCCCATATGCTGGTTCTTGAAGAGAGCCCCAGGTAAGGGAGACCCTCACCAACACTCACAGGGCATCAGACATGTTGCAGGGTCGACCACCCCCAACAAGAGTTTGCGGTGACCCCAAGGCACGCACAGCATCCCTGCTCACAAAAATGTAGTTGGCTCATTTATTCATTATTGAGAAGAAAAATTAAAAATTGTTCATGTTCCTTACTAAAATTATTTATGAGGTGGAAAAAGGAATTGTAATAGAAAAGAAAAAATTTGACTTCATGTTAGATGTGTTCCTTTGGCTTTAAACCTGTGCCCTGTTTTCTAGGCTCAGACATGCTAGCTCTGCACCTTTTGTAAAAGAAAGTTGCCTTTAGCCTGAAATATCCAGGAGGGCCTATTCTGCGGGCTCTGATCTTTAAGGATGTTAGCTCTTCTACACTTATGTAGAGATGGCAAGATGCAAAATAGAGAATAACCTGTTTTTTTTTTTTTTTGGAGGTTTTAAAGTGTCACCGTGATTTGACCCACATGGACAGCTGCAAGAACAAAGGATTCCTAGGAAATCAATTCGTACAGCAGGAAGTTTGCAACAACCAACCACACCCCCGCCCCTTTTTAGTAAAAAAGGAGACTGAATTCTGACTTGGGGAAGAGGGTTCTCCAGGATATCAGTATGCCATCTTCTGGGTCTGCCAGCTTTTCAAATAAAGTCACTATTCCTTGCTCTAACACCTCATCTCCTGATTTACTGGCCTGTCATTCAGGAAGCAGAACTAGCTTTGAAGTGTTAACTAAATGACTTCATTGGAGGTAGTATGTCTCCACTGTTTCCTCATTTCCAATATGTCACAACCTATAAATTTTATATGCTGTTTAGCAACACAACCAAAAAACCTAACATAGGGAATTGATTCCATGGAAATAAAATTATTTCTACTCCTTCAAAACTTTTTTTCTTTTCTATTTTATTTGTTTTGCTTATTGAAAAGAAAATAAAAGTCAAATCTATTTATTTCATGTATTTTTGTTATAGCTGCATATTTTAAATACTAAAAAGATATTTAAATTGCAATAAAAAATTGTTCATATATTAGTGTAAAGATATATAAACAATCAATGTGGATTAGGAAAACTATGTATATTTACTAAAAATCCACTGCACATCCAGTCTTTTACAAGCATATCCTGGAATAAAAGCTCTATGATCCAGGGGTCCACCACCCACATTATCACTGCCGAGTTCCTTAGTAATCAACTACCAAGGCACCAACATAGAACCACATGATCAGTATTTTAGGTATAAATGAGGGAATTAGCTCATTCAATTCTATAAAAAAAAAACCTTAAAATATTTACTGAACTTACTTACAGACAAAGAAAATTGGACACAAAGAAGTACAGTTTCTTCCCCAAAGTCACAAAGCTAATAACTGGTAAACGCAAGATTTGAACTCATCTGCCTGATTCTAAAAACTAGGTGGAAATCCCATTTGACTGTGGAGGGTCCAGCAGCACAGCCTATCACCATATCTTTGTTCAGATCTAGCCTTAGACAGCCTGAGACAGCACCCCATTCCTATGGAACTCGAGGGGAAGTGATATCAATAAGGATTTTATATTCAGTAGTTTCTGAGGCCTCATTTATATAAAGTGTCAGCAGGTCAGCAGAAAAACTCTGGGAAATATGAGTGGATCCAGAGCTTTTTGCTGATTAGAAACTCAGTCTACCAGGACAGAGTGGCCTTCCCATGAGAGGCCACATGGACATAAACTAAAGGCAGGTGAGCAATGAAAACTAGCAAGACCCTGGAACTCAAGCAAGAAGGACCCCTGCCATCCCCTGCCCAGTTGCCTCTTTGCCCGCATGGACACGATGGCAGAAGACCCAGGTTCTTGTCCAAGTTACACCATCATGGATTCTCACCCATAAAAAGTTACGGCTCTATGCTCTTAAGTACTTTCCAACTCAAATATGATGAAACCAATATCTCAGCAGAATGTCTATATCTCCACTTCCTCTCTTCTATTAGGAGAATATTTCTATGGCAACAAAGCAGAAATCCAATTAAAAACACCATGCAAGAAGCCGGGAGAAAGTCTGCATAAGAGACTTTGTTCTCACGCTCAGTGAATGGAAACACAGAAAAAGTGTTCCTTCTCCCTCAGCAAGTGGGAGGTAGCCTGATTGTGTGTGTGTGTGCATGTGTGTGTGTAAATCAAATACAATGAATTCTGGGATATTTACAGATTTTTTTTATCTTACTGTCATTTCATGAGGATGAGACAACCTTTAAAGTAATTTGAATCTAGTGTTCTGAGAGAGTCTCAGGCTCTTATGGTGGAGGAGGGGAAAGGGGAAAGGAAAGGAGGAAAGAAGTAAATGAAGCAAAGGAGTACGAATACTGCTAGGGAAAGGCAAGACGTTAATTTTGTTCCTAATTACATCACACACAAATTATGGACTGGCTTTCCCCCATGTCTTGTCAAGCACTGAGTTGCAGAAGAAAGGTGACAGCCCATTTCTTACTGAGCTTGTGATTGTACGTGGCATCTTATAGACACAAATCATTTAACTTGATCAAACACTCTAGCAGCAGGCCGTAATTCTCCTGTTTTGAGAGACAAGAAAACAGGAGTTCAAAGCGGGTAGATAACTTGACAAAAGTCAGAGGACCAGTAAACCAGAGAGGATGAATTCAAACTCAGATCTGAATGCAGAGTCTGCTCTTCCCACTCCCAGGGCTGGAAAATCCTTAACACACAGGCTCCCCAGCTCCCCTGCAGTGTTCCTGGCACCAAGGATTTCCCATAGCGATGGTCTCCAGTACTCACAGACACAGCGCTCTGTGCAGCCAATTGCCTCCATCGGACCTTGATCATCTACCTGCCACGCCCAACATGCTTCACCATAAAGGCAGGAAAGCTGGCTTTCAAGTGCATACAAAGCCATCCCCAGTCTAACCTGGGCTCTTCTGCAGCTTCTCCAGCCTAAAGGTAGCCATGAAAGTGCTCAGAGTTTGTACATGAGCCACACTACCTCTCTCCATCTGTCTCCCCAAATATACTACTTAGCTATGACCATTTTGATAATCTTGGAAACAAATTTTTAAAAACAGAAAAGAAAGGATTCTGGAACAAGTAGTTTATACTTACAATTTTAAATGACAATTTACAAAGTGAGTATTTACAAACCGAATCTGCCTTCCTAGGTGTCAGTTTTAACAGTTACAAAATATAATAGCAAAAAATTCTCACTTACAGAATTAACAAAGACATCAACAATAATCTGGAATAAACTCAAAATTAAAGCCCATGTTCTACATGGAGAAAACTACTGGACTCTACTGAGGAGTAAAGTAAGAGGTGTGAATTTAGAGACATCAACATATTGCATGGAGGAAAGCAGTTTTGTAAAGATGTAAGTTCTCCTAAAGATAATTCAAAACTTACTAAAAAATCCCATGAAAACTCTTATGTGTTTTTTTTAACTTGAACAATGTATTTTAGAATTCTTCAGGAATAATAAAGTCATAATACTAGCCAAGAAAATTTGGGATGGAAGAAAAGAACCAAAAAAAATCACACTTTCAGTTATTAAATAAATTTTTACAATATGTAAGATATAGCACTGGAGTAAGAAAATAAAATTGACAGAAATAAACCATGAGCTCAAAAAGAGACTCTAGTGTGCATAAGTATATTGTACAGGAGGGATTTCAAATCAAAGAACAAAGTATGAATTCAATAATTGTCCTGGGACAATCAGAGAATCACCTGGAAAGAACAAATTCTATTCCTGTGCTAATGACCACAAGAAAAATTACAGACAGTGATGTAAATATTAAAATACTAATAACAACAAATGCAACCCTTTGCTCATATTAATTCAACTTCTCCTCACTATAACAAGTAGTATTATCATCTCCATCTTAGAGATTAAAAAACTTACAGAAGTGATTTATATCATTATAAGAAAGTGTTTCTAAGAATAATACCAAAGATAAAACCCAAAAGGAAGACATTTACAATCTTAAAAATATTTTGGGCCACAACGAAAATAAAAAACCTACTGAACAAAATGAAAGGCAAGAAATGACAAGAAAAAGCTCTCTGATACATGTTCATGAAGACAAGGGGTTAATGTTCATAACTTACTAAGAGCTGTCACAAAGCAACAAGAAGCTCCCTGACTTAAATATGTGCAAAGGACAAAAGGGATCATTAACTTTTAAAAAGTCAGATGGCTAATGAGTGAAAAATGCTCAATAACTCACTGGTCATCAAATACAAACTAAAACAATGAAAAAGCACTTTTGCTCATCATATTGGCAAATATTTGTAAAAGATATTCTAGCTAGTGTCCATCTGTGAGAGAACAAACTGTGAGCGACATTTTGGAGGACGACATGTCAATGGATATGTAAACTCTGAAAAACGTGTATACACACAGACTCAACTCAACTTCTAGGAATCATTTCACTTAGAAAAAAATCAGTTCAAAAATGTACTCATCAGAGCATTTACACAGCACTGTTTACAATGGTGGGATGAAAAGCTGAAGTGAAATCATATCCAGTGATAGAGAATTGGTTACATAAGTTATTCTACAGCTTTTCATTCCCCACTGGAGAAGGAATTTCTAGAGTCACTTGAAAGGAGCCTGTGATGAATGTAAATGTCACATCCAGGGACTAAATTTCCAGAAGCCTTAACTAAAGGAATACTCATACAAGATCACAGGTATGTTTATACAAGAGGGATGCCAGTCAAACATCCTTTCTGAAAGTGGAAAATGGAGAAAACTTAAGGGTCCAACATCAAGAAAATGATGCGGTAAATCACGGCGAGACGTGGGCTCTGAAGGGGCCAGTGATTTGGCATGCTCCAGGGCCTTGTCCACATCACTCTCCCACCAAAGGTGTCCTTGCACAAGAGACCACACCTGCACATCAGGAGACCCCTCCACTCTATCTGAAAGGACCGGGTGAGTCTGGAGTGGGAGGACATCTATGATATACCCCTGAGTGAATAAAGCGAGCTGCAGAACACATATAGTATGGTCTTATTTTTCAATAAAGCATATATACACACACATATACATAGATTTCTCATATACGTGTATGTATGTAGGTATGTATGTATTTATGGGTATATATATATATATATGTCATAGGCATAAAGGTCATGAAATATATACACCACATTGTCAACAGCTTTTACACTCAGGAAATAAGGGGAAGGGTGTTAGGGGCCTTTCGGTACCACCACAGTTCTCTTTTCAGTATTTCAGTTAAGTATACTTGAAATTAAAAGTTTATTTAAGTCCGAAGTAAAATGGACGATGCCTCCACAAGACAGAATGCTATACTGGTCATTAAAAATCATGCCAGGGGAGATAGAATATTGCAGAAAAACATGTAATAAGCCGAATGGAAAATGGAGGTCTCAACACAGTAAACAGGCACAGAGTGATCGCTGGTTTTTATGACAGAGGTGATACACACTAATGAAAATAACAGAAAATAGAAGTTAAAGTGTTAATTACTGTCTCTGAGTAGTGGGACAAGGATACCCTATTTTGCCCCTTTTTTCAGACTTATTATATTAAATACACATTATTTTTCATCTGAAAAAAGCATTTTTAGATGTCTAGTACCATGCATTGGAGAAAATACATGAGTACTTACAGAAACAAATAACTAGGAGACACCGCAGCAGCGTCACACAATGTAGAAAGGGCGATCCTGAATAACAACGCACAGTTACATAAGGACCCACAAAGTGAGAGCACCTGCTGTAACAGGGCATGGCCCCCTTCTATTTGTCAGTTGTATCTTCAGGGCTGAGGCAGTTCTGAGCACGACCAGTGTCAGTGCTGGTGTCTGGATGGATGCCACTGGAGGTGAGGGCACCTGCAAGCCGAGAGGAAGAACAGAATTCATCCTCTGCCTTTTCTGTCTTGTTTCTTTGTTACTGTAAAAGAGAAGCATAAATAAGATAAACTAAATCTTCCCTGCTGAAATTTAAGTAATGAAACCTTTTTTAAAGTCTTCAAAGCTTATATTCTGCCTATAACTGTCTTTACAACAAAGCATCATATTTATTAAATGTTAATTAACTCAATTAACTCCCTGTTGAAACCTATTAAAGAACATGAAATGCACTACGTGAAAGCACCACGCCTGCAGTGACTACCTCAGCTGTCTTGACGGCAGTGCAGTCAGCCCCCACCATCCCGTGGCCCTGAGCTCCTGATGCTGCTAAGAGAGCACGCTGCCGCCTCAGATGGAGAGGAACTGTGAAAGCATTTTCTGAAGTCAACAGCACTGACAAAACATACCTGACAAATCCCAGGCTTCTTGGAGGATGTCATTTTCGGTTTCTGGCCAACACCCGTCAATGAGCAGAGCCACCCCATTCCAAGCCATGGGACACACGTGGGAAGCAGTTTTGGAGAAATTTCCATGTATAGAATGTAACCAACTATACATACAACTCTGAAAAAGGAAAAGATGAAATACTCTGATTTTGAAAGACACTCAAAATATTCTCCTAAGACTTAGTAGCTGGAAAGGCTGGGCTTCTCCTAAGCCACTTATTAATTTCACAGCCAGTGAGCATCTCCCACAAGCCCTGTTTCCCTGTGTCTGCTGGGAGCCTCAGGCACACTCTTGCTGTCGATCTTATAAGTCACAGGGCAGACGCGTGTCTCTCATGCCTGCCACCCTCACACAGGCTCGCCTCCTAGCCTCACTGTCTGAACTTGGCCCCATTTTCTCACCTGTTTATTTGGTATCTGTTCTTCTGTAAGCTGCCTGAAATGCTTTTTGGAACAAGTCAGAAGAATGAGTGGGTAGAGAAATGGACAGTTGGACAGGTGAGAGGTGGGCAGACAGACAGAGAGACTCCAAGAAAAGGGGAATAAAGAAAATTTCCTGTGCAGAACCCTCTTCTAGTCAGGGAAGAAAACCCCCACGGAGACGTGTGAAGAGGCAGGTGGCTTAGGGCTGTTTCTTGGATTCCATGAAATGTCCCACGAATAGAGAGTGTAGAAATATAAATAATAAAAGAAAAAAGCATGCATGCTTGAAAAATATATCTATAATATGTACTTTCTAAAGAATAGATTCAACTCAGCAGGGCCCAATTACACAATCCTTGGGTATTTACAGAAATGAGAATCCCATCTCCAAACCACAAGGCATCCCTTAGAAGCACTGAGAGTCTTCACGGGGCGGTCATAAAGCCGTCACCGCAAAAGCTATGCTCTCCTGCACTTAAGAGGAACGAGCAGCTGTGCTAGGGCTGCCCACGTGTGTCACTTACACCCCCCAGCACCTCTATGGGGGGGACGCCTAGCGAGCCCCATCTCTGCAGGACAGAAAACTAGTCCGAGAGACGCTAAGCCGGCCTACCAGTTCTCCATCTCACAGGACTGGTCATTCCAGAGCAGGACTCGAACTCGGCCCACGTTTGTAATCACGGTTCTACCGTGATTTGTGTGCTTATTTTGTGTATAATACATTTGTTTCTGGCATGAAAGGACATTTAATAAATGATCGGTTGTCTTGTCTATCTCACTAGCTCACAATCTTTATATTTTTGAATTGTACTCCTTTCCCCTGGAGAAAGGAACAGAAACAGCAGTGGTCAGAATGAGGTGGGGCTCCATTCTTTATCTGTTACCTCATCTCATCCAAGTCCCCAACCAGGGAGAAGGATCAAATGTCCTCCTCATCTTTAAAAGAGAGGTCTCCAGTGATGGTGACATACTCAATTCCAAAACCAAGTCTGGGGGAAGGGCAAATGCAGCAACCAGAGCAGTATCATGTGTAGGAAGGTGAAAAGAGCTCAGGGGGTCAGCCTGATTTAATTTCAATAGATAAAAGAATACCACAAACTAAAAATACTAGCATGCAATGGATTGGCTCTTTCTTGACATCTAGCAAGTTTCCACAGCCCACATGTAACATTATCGTGAACTAGTGAAAGGAAGAGTCCACAGATAGGGAAAATCAATGCCACAGTCAGGCTGAAACCCAGGCTGGAGGAAAGGAAGAGAAAGGGCATAGTTAAGAAAAGGGGAATGTCTGGGAAAAAGATATCATCACAAGGACTCTCAAGCATCATTCAGCAATCATAAAATCATTCATTCAAGAAAGAGTTACTTAGGTCCTATTTTGTGCAAGATTTTACAGAGGGCAAAGAAAGACCGCAGCGCCCATTGTAGCAGCAAGTGGTGGGGCTATAATACAGTTCTGATTCCGGAACCTTGCACACTTTTACTCAGTATAAAGGGAAAAAATAAAGTAAAATAATACTATGTAAACTCTACACATTGTTGAAAAAAAATTAAAGAAGACCTAAATACCTGGACAGACACACCACGCAAATTCCTGGATCAGATGACAGCGCTCTTGGAATGTCAGAGCTCCACAGAGTGATCCATATATTCAACGTGGTCTCGATCACAATCCCAGTGGGATCCTCTGCAGTAACTGACTAGCTGCTGCTACAATTCATATGGGAATTCGAGGGTCTCAGTAACCAAAACGTACTTGAAAAAGAAGAACAACTTGAGAGGACTTGTAATTCTCAATTTCAAACCTTACAACTGTATCTCCAGGTGAGATTAGAGGCCATTTTAAGTTATTACTGTGTTTATCCTTATTTTCTAAATTCTCTACAACGAATATACCTGTTAGAATAAGAAAAGTAAAAAGTAAGGTTTTTTAAAAAATGCACACCGATTCATTCATTGGGAAAAAATTATTTTAACTATAAAGAGATAAACAAATATCTAGTGAAAAAAGACTACTTAAAAACAAGGGTGCATTTACATTTTTCATAAATTGAAAACTGAAAAGCACAAACACATCAAGTTTCTAGGGAGACCTGTGAAACATATTAGTAGTTATTTTCAAAAATTCTAATTGAACAATGAAAACTCAAGAAAGGGAAAATCGTGATTGACAGCCAACTGCAAACACATGGAGAGCAAAGGCCTAGAAATCACTGTTCCTTTAAATCTGCTACTAACTCAATAGGAGAGGATATTCCTCCCTGAGGGGACAGTGGAATCCCATGCATAAGACAGGATACACAGTACAAACAGCAGTAGTATTGGGAGTGAATTTCTAAGAAGAATTCTAAAGTTACAACATTGCTGAAAAACTATAAAAACACTGACAGACAGATTAAAGCACACAGTCATATATATTATATAGAAACATATGAAGTCTGCTCCCATGTTACAAAGAAATACAAACATAATTGTTCATTTATAGGCACTGATTACTTTATCTCAGATAGAATATTTCAACTAAAACAAAAAATCAATAATACACACCTCTTATCAAATCTACTTAATAAGTTACTCTGCTATGTAACCATAATGTGTCTAAGATAGATCTAAAATTAGTGAAAAAGATCTTTGTATGGTTTCTTGAATTCTTCTCAAAATTCCAAGCTTAATTTTAAAATAGATCTGAGCAGTATTTCTATATTATCTTTTCCCTTGTGAAATGAACAACATAGTCTGTTCTCAAAATTCTGTCCTTACAATGATTCACGAGCACCGTATCCTCACAAAACTGCTGGACAGCAAGGCGCTATCCAGACACTGTGACCAAACAAATGAAACACAATGAAGACAGTGACCCTATTCTGGAGGGCTTATAATCTGGGTCAACACCGGGTTTTTATTTGGTTGGTTTGATTGGGTAGCAAGATGAAATCAATCAAGTACTTTCTTCTTTGAGCATTCTGTAAGTCATGACTCTTTTCAGTGTCATGAGCAGGAAAGAGTTAAGCATGACTTGATTAGGTCAAATAGCAACAATCATCACTGGAGAGTGAGTAATAAAGAAGTTAACTGATAGCAATACTTCTGCCTACATGAGACCTAAAATAAATCTACACTGATATCCGAAAGGAGAATGAGGAGATGAGGTCCCCAAAGAGAAAACAAACTAACAAGAAATCAAAAACTGAAACACTTTTTCATTAACGATTCCAGGAAGGAGTGGAGCATGTTGGTGAAAAGCACAGATGTTGGGGACAAACAAGAGGGTCTGAACTCCCAAAGCACTGGGTAGCTGTGACACTGATATGTCAGTGAAATTTTCTGCATCTCAGTCTCCTATCCATAGACTGGGGACAACAACAGCACCCATCTCCTAGAACGGTCCTATGAATTAAGTTATTTTATATATAAAATTTTAAATAAAATACCTCAGATTTTAAATAATAACCCCAAAGCACAAGGAACAAAGAAAACAGAGATAAATTGGAGTTCATCAAAATTTAAAACTTTGCTTCAAAGGGCACCATCCAGAAAGTGAAAAACCAATACACAGGAGAAAATTTTTTCAAATCATTTATCTGATTAGGAATTTGTATCTCCAAATGAAAAAAAAGAAAAAGAAACCCTACAACTCAACAATAAAAAGGCAACTCAATTAAAAGGTGAATAAAGGATCTGAAAAGTTATTTTTCAAGGAAAACATACAAATGGCCAATAAGCACAATTAAACGATGTTTAATATCATTAGCTCTTAGGGAAATCAAATCAAAACCACTAGAAGAAACCGCTTCACACCCACAACAATAGGTTATAGTAAAAAAAAATATAACAAGCACTAATGAGGACACAGAGGAAGTGGAGCTTGCAGCAGTTGCTGGTGAGGACGTAACACAGCATGGCCACTTTGGTAAACAGCCTGGCAGGTCCTCAGGGAGTTGAACATTTGGTTTCTGAATGACCCAGCAATTCTGCTGTCTGGGCACACACGTAAGAGAACTGAAAACCAATGTCCACATAAAAACTCCTTAAGGAATGTTCGTGGCGACACTACTCATCACAGCCAAAAAGCAGAAACAACCCAAATGCCTATCACCTGATGAAAGGGTAAACAGTGGGGCCCAGCCATACAGTGGAATATTATTCAGCAATAGCAAATCATAGAGTACTGACCCAGGCCACAACGTGGACAAACATTGAAAACGTTACTCAGTGTGAAAGAAGTCAGTCACAATAGACGGTTCCACTTACATGAAGTGACTCGATTTAAATGAAATTTTCAGTACAGGCAAATCCACAGAGAGAGAAGAGTGGCTCATTGGGGATGGGGGAGGATGGGGAAGATGGGAATATCTGCTTATGCATACGGGGCTTCCTGTTGGGGGGAAGAAAATGTTCTAAGATTGAATGGGATGCAAAATTCTGGGCATAGAGTAAAAACCGCTGTACATTTTAATGGGTGAATTGTATTAAAACTGTTAAGAACAAAAGCACCTCGGGCCAGTACCTTCCCATAGTAAATGCAAATTGCTAAATTTTATTACAGGAAGAAGAAACTGCCCTCAGCATGAAAGCAGGAGATAAGCAAATGTGAGTTAACTGAAATTGGACAAGAGCATTTCACTTGAAACAGTTGCTGAGTGTACACGAAATATTCAGAAATAGGAAAATTAGATTCACATCACGAAGAAGCATTCTGCTTCAAATGCAGATCAAGGATTCGGCAAGCCCAGCTGCTAGAAATGACCAGAGAAGAAACCTGGGCTGTAAAACAAGCACAAGAGCCAGCAAGGAAGTGGTGATGTGGAAAGCAGGAGGCCGAAAATCTGGAACAGTTTGCTACAAATAATTTCTCCACTGAAAATTCAAAAATAAAATGAAAGTGATGTAATGCTCTGTTGACCTCACGTGAATGGGCTTCCTTCGGTTCTCGACTGTTCTGTAACCCCGATTGAGAGACTCAGGAGAATCAGCATGGCTCCTGGGAGTCCCCAAATGACTGCCCACCAGCACGCTGACCACCATCGCATCTGCCAGGGTTGAACTGCAGAGAAGAGACCAACTTCTGAAAGGAAATGTTGACATGGGAAGAAAAGGCTGCAGTCAGTCCTGGGACAGAGGCCCTCTGAGCAGAGGCCAGAAGGCTTCAGGTGAACTGCAGTGGCCCTGGGGCAGGAAGGGACCACGGGGAAGCGTATCTCAATTCTCTCCTCTCTCTCCCTCGGGTAGGAGAGATAAAGCCTGCATACTTCTCACCTGGAACTGTGGCATCTGGCTGGCAGAAGTCTTACCAGCACGGAATGATTATTCAAGACTCTGTGTAAAAAGTCAAGAAATCGAGAGGGAGTAGGGAGCCAACTCCACGAGCCTCTCAAATGCTCCCATATTTATTGTGTATAATCAAAGGAAAAATTCATCAACAGTTGTGAGATAGTAAGGAGGAACTTCGGGAAAGACGGGATGAGGCAGAGATTGTGAAATCCACAATGAGTACAAAGGATTAGTGTATCTTTAGGGAAGTCATGGGGTGAGGGGAACAAGATACATTTTTAGATATGTGAATTACAAAGCAGACCACCAGACCAGCCAGGTCCTTGTTTTGGGGATAATAGACTTTCTAACAGCACACAAGCCCAGCGTTTATAGCTGAGGGCCACGGTCCTTACTTTGCAACCAGCAGAGTGCTATCTAAAACCTCAACTATGCAAGCAAAGCATTGTCTCTGCTTTTTAAGGCAAGGAGACTGGTGTGAGGATGCACAGGCGCTTGCTTGCAAAGCAGTTTCTAAGCATATTTTTTTGTTATCAAAGTTCACAGGCGGCTGGGGTGTGTTACAGTTTGTTAAACCAATCATGGGCTTTCACATGGAACCATTATGGAGGACACCCTAGGATGACAAATCCTGCCTCTGGGTCTTTTCCTGCCATCTTCAGCCACTCTAGCAGGGTCTAGGCACATCCGTGAATAACGATCCTACAGAACCACCCACACTCTTAAATCCTGGTGCTTGAAACTTAATTTTAGCTCTACACAACTTACCGTAGAAAAGTTTCAGAAATAAAAGATATGATATCCCTTTTATATCTCATCATATTACTGATTTTTCTGATTGCTCTAAGCTGCTTCTACTTGGTAAAGCACATAATTCTACAGGTGAACTCAGTAATTTCCATTGGGCATATCTATCCATTTTGGGCTCGCTAACTTCTATTGGTCAAATATCGATACACTTAATTGATTTATTTGCTTATCAATTTCAGCCGGGAGGAGAGGGAGTGTCACTCTTTTCCTCAGCCCACCCTCAACTCTTTTCTCATCAAATCAGGACTCCTGAAAACAAAACAAAGTATTTGTTTCCCTTCTACTCTTTCCACAAACACAACAGGAAACATCAGCCTGGAGAAAGAATTCAACACAAATGTTAAAACAAAAATCTACAAACCTGAAGCAACTCCATCTCCGAATCATGATATACAATGAAATGAGAGTAAGTGTGTCAGGCACAAAGCATGCGTGAGCCTGACCACCTCATTTCTATTCTTCAAAGGAAGGAAGGTTTTTGTATTTTTTTTTTATCATTCTTTGTCATTGTTTCTGATTATGCCAAAAAATAGTTTATGAAATAATTATGCACTGCAATAACAGATTTTTATTGTATCAATTATAGATGGCATTCAGAGGGAATAGGAAAACCCAGCTCTGTAAAAAATGCAAAATTTCTTCCCCTGTTAAGAACACGTATACAAAATGCAACAGAGAATTCAAATTCTTGTGGAGAGGAGCAAAAGCCACAGAACAAAAGCAAAGTCATTACAATGAGTCAATTCAAAATTCACTGGACAAACATGCTCAATGCATTCAAAGAATATTAAAGGCACACTGCAAACCATTCACTTAATGATCTGCAGGCTAGAGGAAGCATTTCCCTCTTTAACAGACAACAGAATTCAATAGGGTGCCCCAACAAACAAGGACCAAAGAACAATCAGGTTTTTAACGGTTCTCATAAATCAGCATGTTCTAAACATCAAAATCGAGAAATTTTAAACATTCATTCAAACCACAATAAAACAAGCATTTCAAAAAAAAAAAAAAAAAACCAAAGATACTAAGCACACATATCATGTACATAGATTAATGAGCATGTCTTGTACCGCTGGAAGAAAGAACAGGCTATAGCCTTTTACTTGAAAAATAAAACTACTTTTAAAGATAACTGCTAAAACACATTTCACCATTCATGTTGCCTTCAAAAATCTGAGGCACTTGTATCTGATCAGAAAAGCAATTCTGAGTAATAGTATGTTACAATTCAGTGCCAGTTTGCTTTAGAAGAAAATAGAAAAGCTACTGTCCCTCAAATCCTGCACAGAGTGTGAAGTGCCTCCCGGCCTCTTTCTCCTCCCGTTTTCTAAGCTCATGCTCCCCAACCCTTCTGAAACAAGTATGACAACCTCTTATTCCCAATATGCCAAATGACAAAAGAATATCAATTTATTTCTGTAAATATATGCCTACACCTTGAACTGGAGGAGAAAGGTATCAGAAGTCCATATGGAACTTATTTCTACCTTCCTGAAATCACACACATAAACGTTCACACAGACACAGACACATACCCCATGGATTACTGGACACTTCACAAGCTTACGAATTCCAACTTCTAGAAGATAACTTTGTAGTTAGTTTAAAATACAATTCTGTCAGCTTTTGAAAGCCTTGATCATCTGCTAAACCATCCAAATATCAAAGAGACCCAATTAGCCTTCTCTGTAGAATGTAATTTCCATTGATGGCAAAACAGACCCTAAGAAGTACTGGATCAAAGACTCGTGTTTATCACTACCTATGATCGTTTTTAAGCGCATTAACAGATTCAGAAATGTATGTCTCAACAACATTTATTCTTATTGAAATAGCATACGTGTTCAATTGTCTATACAGAGACTAGGTCCCATGATGGTGTTTAAGATCTATTTTGTGTATTGCAATATTTATTTTCAAGTGCAGACAAGGAGGGTGTGTATTACTCAGTTGTAGAGCACCTACTTAGCATGCACAATGTCCTGGCTTCAGTCCCCAGTACCTCCAAAAAAAATAAATAAAAATAAGTGCATATTTAAAAATAAGAATAAAGTTATAAAAAAAAAGCAGACTAAAAAGCACTGCAATCTAGGTGCTACAATTATACTAAAAAAAAAAGTGTTTCTATCAAATATTGACTATATGCCAATCACAGAGACAATCACAAATCACACCTGACAACCATCACGTGTGATTCTCAGCAAACCTACTAAGTAGACACGGATGAGCAACCTGGCACTGCGGATGAGGAGACAGATCTCAGAGGAGCCGTGGACGCTGACCGTCCTGCTCCCCGCAACACCACGTCAGCCCAGGGCAAGCGCTGACAGAGCTGCTCTGAGGGGACACCCAGCTGCATGGAGCCTTGGGGCACTGGGGAGTCCCAGAAAACACTAAAAATTGTTCAGTGAAAAACCAGCTCAAATATATTACATTGTGCCACATCCTTTAAAAAGGGAACATGACTGAGACTTTTTGATGCCTCCGTGTCCTTTCCGCCATCATCAATTATTTGCCCTCTCAGCGCGACCAGTGATGAACTGGACCCCATATGAAGTGCACTCAGATGGCAGAGCTTTTAAAGCTGTTTTATGAAGTTTGTAAGACTCTGTCTCTGCCTCACACAGGCGGTCATCCATCACTTCTCACTGGTGTGGACGTACCACCTGAAATCACTCCTTTCTCCTTTTTAAAATCCCTTCATCTAATCCAGACTTTTCAACAGCAAAGCAGCAGCTCAACCACAGACAGTGGACAGCTTCTCACCAAATGGACTCGAACAGCCAATCGGACTACCTGGAAGCCCTTTTCTTCTATTAAACCCACTTCCGGGTACTTCATCATTTTCTGATTGGTGGACTTGGCCACCGACTGGCCAACTCATAGAGCTCCCAGCCTCATATCCGGGGGAGGGAGAGGACCCTGCTGTTTGGAGAAATCAGTGAGGAAGGCGGACATCCTCCAGCCAGGTCTGCATGGGTAGAAGTGCGACAGTGTGCTCAGAAATTATACCGTTAGCATCCCTGGGCTCCCATGGACTGGTTTCACATTAACCAAGCTCATGACACACTGATGCAAGAAAACCAGAAACTTATTAATGTAACAGAAGAAGTGAAACTATAAACCAGACTGAAATATCAGAGTTCAACCATGAGTACATTTTCTCCTCCACAGCCCAATCACAGGCAGGCAGTCACATGGCAACCATGGACAGAAGCAGAGCAGGAAGGGTTTGTAGATTAACTCAATGGACTAAATTTCTGTTATACGAACAGATCTACTGCCTAGAAAATAATTAACGCTAATCACAGTGCACACTTCGTGGACAGTGGCCGAGACATGACAGTGAGCACCTGTGTAACTCTCCTTTCCCTGTCCTTTCTGGGCTAACTGATGCAAAGTGGTACAAAGATTCAGGGATGCAGATACCTCTAAACACCAAAAGCCCATCTCTGGGAGCCTCAAAACCAGACAGCCAGGGTTTAAATACCAGCTCTGCCACTTACTAGCTCTGTGACCTTGGCCAACTTACTTACCCTCTCCGTGCCGAAGTTTCCACACTGTAAAACTGGGATAACAATCAAACCTTCCTTACTCGCTTGTTGAGAAGATTGAAGGATTCATTTCTGTAAAACTCTCAGAAAAGAATGTAGCACATTTTTGGTGTTCAACAAATGTCAACTTAATATAAAAGTGATTTACAAGTCTCCCTTCTAATAATATTATGTGTTTCCTGGCTAGTATAAGTCCCAAAGAAAATCCTTATTTCTCCTGTTATAAACTCTTGGGGAGCACCCTCCCATTCCATCCCACCACCTGTTTAAACTAGGGAGGGGATGCCTCCTCCCCACTCCTCTGGGCCATGGAGAGTGCTTCTCCCTTCATACCCCTAGCCGCTGGATCACAGCTAGCCCTCGTCACACTAACAGGGTGAGGTGTGAGTCCGGGGAGACAAGCAGGGAATGTGAAACCCTACCGTTCCCTCCAGTGTTGGTCACCTTTGGGAAGCACCTGGGATGCTCAGCTCCATGTCAGAACAGCCCTGTGCATGAAGGGGCAGGTCCTCTCAAGGGAAGGCTCGCTGTGGCCCAGAGCTACCTGGGACAGGGTGAGCCTCTAATTCTGGGACACAGTATCATGACACACATTTTCCCACAGCCCTGAAGTTCATGGAGAACGTGGCTTCATCAGTAACAAAGAAGACATTTATGGCCTGCCTACTCTTTTGTGTCATCTCTCAGTTGGCTGCTGGAGACAACATGCATATAAGTATTGGATCCCCTTAGGCCCCAACATATATGAAGTAACAAAAATTCTGTGTCTTAACGTTGGTTCAGGGTGACTGTGTAACAGTTCTGACTCTGCTGATGCTTAATTATGGGTATAGGAACTATGGAACCTCCTCAAATATCTTTCATCATAAAACCTGCTTTTCTTGTTTTCCTGTTTCTTAGTAATTGCCAAAGACTATAAAATGATGGCTTCACACAAAACAGCAGCTAAAGATTATGAGCCCTCTTGACATACCCACTGTGGTAAACACTTTACATAATTTCTAATTCTCACAATTCTACAAAGCAGATACCAACGTCCCAATCTCACAGACGAGGGAAAAACTCAGAACGAACTGACTCAGGCTCACATGGCTCAGTGGCAGCGCGTGCACGCAAACCCAAGTCAAAAAACTACACCCCTTCCTACATGTACCAAATCCCCTACCACCAATTAACACACAGCAGTGGGGTCAATACTCAGGTAACTCAGTACACTTTTCAGCTTTAAGGTGCTCCAGAGGCCGCTACTAGCTGTTTTATAAATTCCCGGCTCACTGGTTTCTAACACTGGAAGAAAAGTCCGATTTTGCCATTGTTTACACAGCAAGTCTGAGATGTTCACAGCGAGATGACAGAATAAAACTAAAATATAAGCAGAACAATTTTTACAGGTAGACAGACATAATGGACATTGTGCTATTCTGAAGCATCAAGCAAAGAAATCAAAACAAAATAACGTTGTTTAAGCCTTCTTTAACAAACAGGAAAATTAAGACGGTAAGAAGGTGCAACAAGCGCCACCTATGGCTAAAAAGACCTTCCAGGTTGCCAGGAAGCATGCAACACAAAAATTGCCTGTAGGATCAGAAACGAGAATCAGATAACTAAAAGCTTCTGTAGCACATACTGCACTTTGCTTCGGGGGAAGCGAGGGTAACTCAGTATTTAATCTGATATTGCTAATACTCCTGAATATAAACAAAAGACACAGGCTCATGGAAACTCATCTTAGAAGAGGAAAGAATCCAGTCCAGCCACTTCATTTTACAGGAGGGGAGACTGAGACATGGGATCTGTCCTCCTTGCAATCGGCAGCAAATCTCTCCTAGGCCTCATGTCTTGCACTGTAGCAAAAACGAACAGATCTCTAGTAGGCCTATATTCATAAAAGTCGCGCCTGTATTTTTCCGAAAGTAGGTTATCTAAGTATCTTGCAACATACTTCTCAAAATCCAGGAAATCATACGTTTGTTGAAATACAAAACATTTATTTACATAATAAAACAGCATGAGCTTTATTGTCTCTATTAAAAAAGTTACATGTCAAATCAATGTTTTGATCTTTTAAAACTGTTAAGAGTGCAGGAAAAAAGATCAAAATTTTCTTTAATCACATAAGAGAGAAGCTTATTCCCTGAAAATGATCAATGTGGATGTCAGAATCCAACGAATTTAAATGTCTGAGTGGATGGTTACACGGCAACATGACATCTGAGTTCTAACAATACACATTCTGTGTAAATAATCTTCAAGGTCGTCTGCTTAAGGCAATTTAACTAGTCCCTGTCTCACTAGAATGATACAGATTTCATTAAAACTTCATAGTGCACTGAAAAATAAATGAATCCTTGTTACTTTAAGCCATATTCATATATGTCATATATATACATATTAAATATGCATCAGTAATAAGCCACCCTCTTTAGTATTCAGAGTTGATCCTTCTAAAATATCTGTCATTGTGACAGCACATTTTTACTAAGCACCTCTTGGGTTCTTTGTATACAAGGCTACTAACTCTCACAGTCAGACAAGTTAAACGATATTACTCAAATTTCACAAATGAGGAAATGTACTTAAGCCACGAAAACAACTTATATATACATCATCAGGAAAGAAAAGAATAAAGATTTTCTTAAAATATTCACTGACAATCTTTTCTTCCATATTAAGACTACATAAAACCAATTCAGTCTTTGTAAGTATTTCTGTCAATAAGGGCCACTAGAGAAAAACAAGTAACATCATCACCAGTGGTTGGACTTTCAAAGCCCCCTTCTCATTTGCACTATAATTATTTTTAATGTTTTGTTTTTAGTGCTTACAGAGCACTAAAATACATAAAAATTAACTTTTTATGCCACTACCTGAGAATTAAACATCTGTGAAAGTGTACAATTTTAATTTATGCCACTCTGTCTCACATTCTCACTGGTGTCTCCCCTTTGAAGGCCTCATCAGGCTGAGATCACTAAAATCGGCCATTTATGGAGTCACAGGAGTTCGGGTAACCACTCAACGGGAGGCTGATTAGAGGAGCAATTAAGAATGCATCCTGTGCAGCCTGGATTCCAGCACCGAGCTAGCCACCGCCAGCTGCGTGTGATTTGGGACAAGCTGCTCCATCTCTCAATCCCTCAGCTGCAAAAAAGGAGACACTGATACCTACCGTCAAACACCTGCTATGAAGTAAAACATGAGGAAAGTATTTTAGCCTTAGGTAGGTGTCCACTCAGGGCGAGTTTGGTCATTATGATGATGAGGATGTCTGTTAATAAATTGAGCTAGACCAAAAAGGAGAAATCACCTTAAAGGAGAAACATTTTAAGCCAATGAACATTTCCTTTTGGATGGATTGCAAAATATTCTATTCATTTTTTTAATAAACCAAGTTTTGTCCATTAATAATAGATTTACAGGTTCATGGACAAGTCTCCAGAAAAAGAATTAGAGGCCTCTATCCTCTGAATACTAAGAAAGTAAATTTTAAAAAAAATCAGGGGGGAGACTATACCTCATTTGAGAGAGTATGTGCTTAGCATGCATGTGGCCCTCAGTTCAGTCCCCACTAACTCAATTTAAAAACTTTTTTTTTAAGAAATGGAGAATTAAAGCAAAAAGATGGAGGAATACAGAAATTACTTAGAGACTCATCTCAGATTTAAGATGGGGAAAAAACCATCCATTTCTCAGAGGAAATCTTGAGAACTATGTAAACTGAATCTGAGATGTCTAGTCTTCTAACATTATTCATGAATTCATATTACCAAGTCTTAAAACTACCTGATAACCCACAGTTGTGATACTGATCACAACAGCTGCCAACACGGATCTAGCTCTGGCTAGGAATGCTCTGTTCTGACATCTCTGCCCCTGAGGCCTCACCAGGCTGAGAGCACTAAATTCAGTCATTCATGAGCATCTCGTGTAAGTCCTCCCTTTGTGCTCCTCACTCTCCCCTCACCAGGCCCTCTGAGGGAAACACTGTTATCATCATCCCCAACCGCAGATAAGGCCACTGAGGCACAGAGACTAAACCCTTTCCAGGTCATATTGGCATTAAAGGACGTCTGTATTTCTGCTGTTTTGCTTTTGACAAAGGAATCTGAGATATCAATTCAAGGGAGACTGTTAAATAATCAACTCTGTCAGGTCTTCACCTCAAAGAGCAGATACTATAAATTCCTGATGTAGGATGAGGCTGCCGCCACAAACTGACTCAGCTTGAAATTAATATCCAAGATGAAGCAGCAGATACACGTAAATATTCACGATTGTCAACTCCGCTCACGGGTCTGGGCCCTTCACTGCCTGAACTGGGCTGAATACTCCACCCGTGTCAGGGAGGGATGTGCGGCTTTTCCAGGTCTCCCCAAGGCTTCATGGGCTATTTCCCCCCACAGACTGTCCTCAGCAATTAAAAACCTCTGAAGATTTTTACACCATGCAAAACTGAAATACATTTCTGCAGATGGAGCACTTTCTCAGGCTTAAACTTATTTTGCCTACACTCAGCAGGGGGGAAAAAGAAACAAGACTCTGCAAAGTCTCTGATTCTCACCACTCACACTAGTAGAAAGGCCACTGCACAAGATGTCTCTTCAGAGTGCAGGGTGAGAAGAAAATAAAGCCGCCCCCAACCACAGGCACTCCCAGAGACAGAGCTCAGCAGTCTTCTGCACACTCACGGTTGTGCAGCCCTCATCACCATCTATTTCCAGAACACTTCATCACCCCAAAAGAATCCCCCTGTCACTAGCAGTCACTCCCTAACCCCCCTCCACCTAGCCCTTTGCAACCATCACCTGCTCTCCGCCTCTGCATGTGCCTATTCTGGGCATTTCAGATCACTGAAGTCAACAATATGTGGCCGTGTGTGTCTGCTTCCTTTCACTTCAGATGCTGTTGTCAAGGCTCGTTCATGTTGAAGTGGTATCAGCATCTCTTTTTTTTTTGAAAACATTAAAGTTTATTAGAGGGTTGTAAGTACTATCAAAAAGAGTAGAGTGGAGCATAAGTGATTGTGTTTCAAAGGGAAAAGGGCGGGTTGAGCAGTCAGAGTGGACTTCCCAGAACAGGTGGCCTTTTTCATTTTCCTCTTTTTCTTTTTTATTCACTCTTATGTCTGAATAATGTTTCACTAAATGGAGATTCTACATTCTGTTCATCCATTCAGCAGCTATGTATGGACGAGGTCCAGAAGGATGAGTGTAAGAGGCGACTTGCAGGGATGGCATTTAAGCAAAGGGCAAGATGTGCTTTCAAAAAAAAAAGCCAACAAACAGAGGCACAAGGAAATTCAGTGCGTTTCTGAGCAAAGTGCATGCTTGCTTCGGCAGGACAACCGTGCAGGGCTGGGGCGGATATTGGCAGGAATCACGGCGTGGGAGTCACCTGAGAAGACTCCCCACTGCACGCAGCTCAGCCAATTCTCCTCCCTCATCCTGTATTGTTAGAGCCATGTTTCTAGGTTTCTCTTATTTCAAGTAATAGCACTTTAACTACATATCTGATCATCTGCATCAGACCACTTTACCTCCAAGGCACAGAAAATTATTCACTAACCGGAGCAGCTCCAGGACGTAACCGTGATGGATTAGGGAGTTCTGCAGCATCCCAGCCTGCATGCACAAACCCCACATGTGCCCTGGTGATGTCCGGAAAATTAAACGCATGGAAATATCTCACTGCTGGTACACGACATCTGCCCTCAAATTGCCCCAAACTCATGCTGGCAAAGCACTACTCAGCCCTCTCACTACAAAAGAAAAAAAAATGCTAAGAAGGCAAATTTAGGCTCTTCCATTGAAAACCAGCAACCATCAATGCCAGTATCTGAGCTGGAATGCTCCTGACTTCTAAAACAACTGCGCCGTTACTTTTCAAATGTGGAAGTCATATATGTATTCCACGTAGATGATATTACAGTAGGATTTTTCTTTTCAAAATTTCCAGTTGCAACATTAGCACAAGAAAGTTTATGTTTCAGCTTTAAAAAAATCAATTATCTTCCACTTTCTTAATTTTGAACCTATTATTATTTTATAAATGGAGCTATGCTGCATAATATAAACAAACTGTCTGAATTCTGCAAACAAGACCTTTATGACCTCACTATTTCAGAGCAAACTTTAATGATGTTTTGAGAGGTGGGGCCTGGGGTGCTTACTAACAGCTCTTTAAATACTGACAAGGATGTGCTATTAAGTAATGCAAAGGCTCTAACTCCACATTAGCTCAGAAACCAAAGAAACTACACCAAAGCCTTACTTTATCATTTTTAAATTTTGCTATTCTTTGGAATATTAAATTTCTTTAAAGATATGATTTTTTTTTTGAGAAAGACAAAAACTGTATTAAATTTCCTCTCACCAAGAAAGCAATCTTTATTAAGAATAAATACCCCATGGAAATCGAAATGACGGGAGGTTTCTAGCTAAGTGAACATGCAGATCTGAACAGAAATCTAAATCCTATCAGATCTCACTCGAACGAGCTCAACAAAGTCCTGGGCTACCCTGGAACTTAGCTCTTCTGTTCCAAAAGTTGGCTGAGCTAAGATCATCACACAAGGCAGGGAAGGAGAGAAGAGGAAAGTCCACCTGGCAGCCTCCATCTCTTGTCTTCCAGCCAAAAGTCGCCTCTCGGGCGATCCCGATAACAAGCCCTCCCCATAAGGAAATCCGGCATACACACTGCCCCTGCCGTCCCCAAGCAGCCCTGATGCCCCTCTCTCAGCCTGTGAATGGTCTTCTAGTGGCCCCCCCATTTGGTTGCACCCTCCCCCTCTTCCCCGCTACACACACACACACACACACACACACACAGAGCAACGGCAGCCTTCCCAAATCACAAAGTTGATTACATCACCCCACTTCAAACCCTTCAGAGGCTCCCTGGTGGAATTCTAGCCCCGCCCCCGACACTGCTCACCCAGCCTCACCACAGTTCCCAGGTCCCCAGTGACCTCAGGGACCCCCTGTCCTGCTCCTACTTCCCACTTACCTCCAGGCTCATTTTGATTGTTTCCCAAGGAAGACTTCCCTCCCTCCAACCTCTGCAACTTGTTCCTCTATTCCTAGAACATTCTAGGCTAAGTCAACTTCTGACACTGCTAAGCTCACAAGAAGCAAATACATTTTGCTTACTAATGTGGGTCCACCCACTCTCCCCTTGACACACAGAAGTGCACGTGTTATGAATAAATGAATGACGGGGTGGGTCTCAAAGGGACAGACAGACCTGCTCTCACCCGTCCCGACCCTTCTGTCTGTAGAATATCAGAAGCAAAACCAGAAGTACCTTTCCTGAGGGTCACTTCCTGCTGACACCCTTCACTGCCTCCAGTGTCTGTTCAAATAAAACCCAACGTCTTCCAAAGCCCTTCACCCCAGGCTCTCTCCAGGGTCCTCCACAGCAGGGGAACACTCCACCCTGGACCACACAGGGCACTCTCCCCAGGTCCCCACCCCACAAGCCTCCAGGCCTCTGCCCGGGCTAAACCTGCCACCTGAGCCACACTCTTGACTCCTTCTCCAGGCTGACCCTTACTCTGTCCTCACGATTGAATGTAGAGCCCATTTCTTCAAGTAAGTCCTCTCTGATATTGCCCTTTAGGTCTTGGCAGGGCTCCATCTATAGCAAAAGTACATGGTGACCAACTGGGTGTTTGCCCACTCCTTTGAAACCACGAACTCTTGGGGGCCACGTGGAAAGGAGTGAGAGATTACAAGAGGGGCGGGGGAAGCAAAAAGCAAAAATCACAGCCCAAGTCCCAAATTCAAGGATTCTTTCTCAGAAAAAAGTATAAACTATTTCACACGTGTGCAATTTGGCTACTATTTTTGTGGCTTGTGGACAGCAAGAGCTTGGTGTTCTAGTCCAAAACCCAGATTACATGCAAAGAAATGTATATATTCATATCCAAAGGAAACCAGAGCTGCTCAACAACAGTTTGCAGTTAGAATAGAAAGGAACTTTGATAAAGGCAATCTCTCTCTCCCTCTTCTTTCTTTTCTGGCATCATATAATTTTAGAAGTATTTGCATGACTAAGAGATGGCTACAGCCCGTGATTCTGCACTGGAGTGTTTGGGGCTGAGGAAGCCCAGATTACATTCACTGCGTAAATGCAATCACACCAACACACAGATAGGTGCCGTGGTGGTGGAGCTGATGTTCCAAAGCAGGCAACATTACATTGTAAGAGAACTCAAAATAGAAAGTAAGAATTGCAATGTTCTGTACTCAATTTCATTCGATATATGGGTCATTAACTGATAGAATATCTTCACTAATGTAACCCAAAAATAAATTGTCAACGTCGATTTTCTTCATCTGACCGTATTATGCTAACTTTGGTTATCAAACCCTCACTCCATATGGAAAGCTCAGGCCTACGCTGCAGCAGTTACATCCCGTGGAAGAAAGCCGATCAAGGGAGAACTGGAGAGTTTCCCTTCAGAAGCTGCTAAGTCTGGTTTTGCACCTGTACGTCATTTGCAACCACGTCATCGTCAAGGAGTAAGACCTTACCTCTGTGGGGCGAAAATCACTGCGGTGCTTCTGAACCATTAAAGAACACTGAGTTTTGTGAAACAGTCCTGAGGGACTTAAATCGTACTTTTTGTGAAAGGCTCCAAAACTGACCCAATTCACCAATCCAGGTACAACAGGGAGGTACCGGAATTAGTAGATAGAACATGCCCTTGAAGTCTGACAAGGCCCTGCTTGAATACTGCTACAGCATTTACTAGCCGCTAAACGGACCAATTCCTTAACCCCTCTGAGAATTCTTCCCAATCCGCAAAAGGGGACTGCCACCGCCCACCTGGGAGGCATGGATGAGAATGCAACACGCAAGTAGGGCTGCCGACTGGTACCTGACACCGGGCCTGACTAGCGTCCCTCCGCTGCCCTTCTCCCCATTTAAACTTGCACTGTTCCCCCTGGTAAGGATCAAACCCCTGGAAAAGACTGCCCGAATCTTCTGTGTATCCCTGGATACATGCATTAAACTTAGGAGGCCAGAAAAACAACTGCCTCCTCCCCAGGCACTATCAATGTTCTTAAGAGTCTGGGTATTTTTAACTCAATTTTTCAGGGAGACTATTCCAGAACTTTGCAAGCACCATTCTCCAGGTTGGCTCCCCTCCCAGCGCCCATCTCTTCTCACCTCAGATCCTCTGTCTGATTGCCTTGTGTTCATTGGAAAGCGAGTCCAGTAGGGTGGTGACTCCCAAGGACTCCCTCCCTCCCACACAGGTGAGTGTGACTACTTTCTCCCCACTCCAACTCCAGCTTTTAGAAGTCTACCCTCCTGGACACTGCAGACTCTGCATCTTCCCAAGACACACACGTGGCCACGACCCTCCTTTCAGATTTCTTCCAGGCTGGCCCTGTCCAACCCCAGCCCCTTAAGGATAAATGGCATTAGTCTGAAAATCGCAAACGCCGCAGACTGACACACCAAAGCTGCATTGTCTGGGCTTTCCTCCAACCCAGGCACAGCCCTGCCCCACCTCAGCCTCAGTCTGCAGCTCTCAAGATGATCTAATTCACATGCGTGGCTGTGAACACCAGCTAAGAATGACTACTCCCAACGTGTATCTCTAGTCCGGCTCCTTCACCTGAGCCCCAGGGCCATAGACCCGAGTGCCTCTTTGAAGTCCTAACTTGGATGACAAATGGCATCTTAAAAATGCCTCATGTCCGCCATTTACTCTGGAATTCGATTCCTGGCAGGTACCTCCCAGACACCCCATTTTAGTAACAGCCCCAGCACCCAACTATGTGTTTGAGGTCACATTCAATTTCCACTGTTCCCTCCACCAAGCCCTGCCGTGGAATCAGTCCTGTTATATCCGTCGCTAAGCCCATCTCAAGTCTGGTTCTGCAGGGACCACGGCCGGAACCCCACAAGCTCACAGCATGGTGCACTGAGTCACAGTCCTCCAAAGGGTGCTCCCTGGAGGGGGAGGCATCTCCTGCCACTGGTCACCTCAGAAGGCACTGTATTCTCACAAAGGAGGCCCAGGATAAGGGACTCAAGGTTCTCCCGTGGTCTGAGTTTTGAAGGGCCCGAGGTGTGGGGGAGCTCCTAATTAGCAGACACACTTGCCAGTAAGCAGACGAGGATGGAGGAACCCAGGCAAGGCTGTTCTCACTCCGAACCCTGGGCTCTCGGGAGCCACGGGAAAGGCCTGTGTCCAGGGCATAGCCCGGCCATCACAGATCCCAGCCTGCATTTGCCAACCCGGACAGACTAGACTCCTTCTACTTGTGACATTTACTTCTGATCTGTTCCCCACCCACAATGTGATGGACTCTTTCAGATATTCTCTCCTGTCTGAAGCGAGACAAATTCAGCGATAAATGAAGTGTCCACATTTGGACCAGGGCATGAAAGGAGAAACAAGGCCTCATGGTCAGCATGATGGTGGTGGCCAAACACTTTCACCGGGTGAGATGAACCATGGTGGGGGTGAGAATCCAAGGTCCTACGTCGGCCAAAGCATCTTCCTTCACAGTTGACTGGGGTGTTGGAGACTCACTACCGCAAACTAACGACACGGCCGTCAGTGGTGGACGTCAGCTGCAACAGACACGGAGTCAGCTATTTACTGCCAACATGGGTTAAAAATAAAGGCCGGTGCAGGGAGGCCTGCACGGCTGCTGAGGCAAACCACAGACCCGGCTCTGAATGCCCACTGGCTGGAGCAGGGTGGATGCTAAGGTCCCCTTTAGCAGTCCCTATGTCCACCAGATCCAGGTGAGCCAGCTACTTAGGAGTAGGACATGTTGTCCTGATACTCAGATAAACCAGCCTCGTAAAGGGAACAAAAGAGTGGCATGGATTTTAGACCCACTTCTGCCCCTTTATGAAGGCAAAGTAAAGTAAATGGCACGGGAAGTAAAATGCAAAAAAAAAAAAAATTACTTAACAAAAGAGTGACTGCTTCCTCCAATAGCTGCTCACACCCGAGCCTGCCAATTCCTCACCAGTGACCGCCGGCCAGGCAGCGCCGTCATGCACGTCACACAGCGACAGCCAGGAACCGAGTGCCAAGCACGTGTGTGTAAAAGAAGGAATCGTGCAAGATGCTGCAGAATTTGACTTTACAAGTTTAAATACACCATGAAAAACATCCCTCAGCAGCCGCCTAAATGAATTCGCATCTCACTTCTTCAAAACAATCAAACAAATTTAATAAGGGCGCATTTGTCACCAAATATAAGGAGGACCATACTGGTTCCTTAAAGCAAGGATTTTAAGAGGTATCAAACACCAGTGGGGGATGTGCTAAAAAAAATTAGAAAATAAAAAGATGACAAGGATAATACATGGATCAAGGCAGCTGTTAAGTTTTTGCTTTTTAAAGCGATGGAGACAGCACGGAGGGCGATCTAGCTATTTCCAATGCAGGGTGTGCACAGCCCACATTTTCAGACACAACAAAATGCTCACAGGGCAGTACAAGAGAAAAAGGAATAAAGAAAAAGGAAAAGAGGAACAAGAGAAAATTAGAAACACACAAGAACAAAAATGACTTTGACAGCACATACAAGAATTTACGTGAGTGTGTGAGGCCAGGGACACGGGGATGGTGAGACCCACCCTCACCTCCTGCTCCAAGGGAGAGCAGGGGCCTGAGGGGAGCGGCGCTGCCGGGGGACCCCAACGTGGTCAGCGCCCCTAACCAAAACTCCACATACATGGGTCTAGGCAGGTCTTAAGCTACAAATTGTGGTCACATTTCAGGCTGGACAGTTTTACGCACTTCCACCAAGAGTAGTAGGAGAGAATTAGGCTCTGTTCCTGCACCAAAGCATTGTTTAAAAAATTAATGTCTGCGGAATAGTAAAAGCAACAATGGAGTAAAAGTGACTGGAGGAGAACGTGCTTGACCCGAGCTCACTGGCCACGTTATCTCACTGACGTTAAGATGCTGGCTGAGACCTTACGGTACCAAAACAGACAGACGCACCAGGAGGGAGGTTTAATGCGCTGCTATATTTTGATGCCGGGAGCCATGCCTGGTACACGAGGTTCTGGGTAAACAATGGTGACTGTGTCAACCACTATGGGCTAAGCACATATCCAGCTACTCCTCCAAATCCCACGGACAGATTTCAAAAGGCAAAAACAAGCAGGAATTCTCTGGTGGGTCCGCAGACTCAGAGCCAAGCAGTTGCTGAGCAAAAATGTCACCAGTGCCTCCTGTGACAAAAGAGGAGGCACTGGCCTGGGGGCTGGGGCAGGGCTCCAGGCTTCCACTGCTCACCCACCAGTCTGTCCAGGGCGAGAAGGTGGTCCCTGCTTACGTTGCACCGATGCACCTACCTTGACTGACGCCTGGGGGATAAGCAGGAGGTGACATGTGAGGTGAACGGAGCCAGCCTTTGTGTAGCACGGTGCTGGCAGCTGTGCCCTCAGCATTGCCCAGGCTCCTAAACCTGACAACTCATCTCCAAGGAGCAGATGGGGAGCGCGGGCATGTAGATCACAGGGCCCTGTGAGGACAAGGACAGATCATGGCCACGACATGCCTTGCCCCTTACTTAAGCATGCCCGGAGGAACAGAAAATTCATCCAGAGCCCGCTAGGCACCTCACGCAGGTGGGACTCGGTTCCTCTTGCCTATCACTCACAGGGCTGTTCTGGATATTCTTTTTATCAATTCTCTGGCATCTTCTCCTCCAACTTACCAACAACCAGAAAGTAGAATGTGATCTTAGTTGAGTTCAAGAATCACAGAGCACCGCCTCCACAGCGGGCCCGGCAGCACGTGTCAGGTCGTCCGACCATCACCTGTGGGACCGCCATGAGCCCTCTCCAGACTCAAGGACCGTGGCCGTAGGCCGGGGGGACACAGATTCCCTCACTCTCCCCAGCAAAGGGGGACCACCTCTCGGCAAAGGCATCTCACCCTCTTCTGCCCGAGGGACAGCACAATAGATACACGGGGAAATAGAGCAGAAGTTGGGGGGTTAGGCAGCCCAGAAGAGCTCGTCTGTAATTCCGAGGCAAAGTGGGGCCGTTGACTTAATCACAGGGACAAAGTGAGGATGAACATTTCTCTGCTCTTTCGCATACTCCGTGATACGCCTTTCCCTGCATAAGGAGTTCATTCGGAGGTCCCTGGCGGTGTTTCTGATGTCCTAACATGGCATGCTGCCTGTCGGGCAGGAAGAGAGGGCCTGAGCCGAACAGGTGCTGAGCCTGGGAAGCAGGAGACACTGGATCCAAGCCAGCTCAACCAGCGCCTCGTTCTGCCTCTCGGGATTCAGCATCTCATCTATAAGCAAAGGGATGAGACTGTCGCAGGAAACGCTGCCCAACAGAAATGAAATGAGAGCCATGTAAAGAAAGTTTCCCAGTTGCCACATTTAAAATGGTAAACAAAGAAACAAACCAACAAACAAAAAACAAGTACTATAAACTGATTTTAAGAACATATCTTACATAATCTACTGTATGTAAAATACTATCATTTTGACATGTAATCAATAGAGGAAGTAACAAGATAGTTTATATGCTTTTAATAGACAAGCCTCAGCGTCTCATGTGCATTTGAACTACAGCACATCTCTGCACAGACCAGCCTCCTCCCCAGTGCTCCTAGCACCAGTGGCTGTGGCTAATCTATTGAACAGCAACTCCAGGGGTCCCACCAGGGTCCTGGCTGAAAAGCAGGAGTAAGTGCTCTAACACTATCACTAAAAGGATCTCTCTGAAACAAAGGCGGATTCACTTTTAAATGTCTGTAAACCGTCGGGCTGCACCTCCCTCCGCCCTTGGATACAAGACAGTCCTATTCCGTGCTGATCCATTTCTGGATGGAGAGAAGAAACCCGGCACACAGCCAGGGTGGATTGGCCTCAAGGTAAACTTACCTGCTGTCTGTGTCCAGTCCCATGAAGTCCTCCTTCTCAAACGGCATGCAGAGGAGTGGGATCTTGCCCCATACTTGTCAGGGGCCCCATCCAGCCACTTGGACTTGAGCAAGATGAAGAGTGACTCAGTGAAGTCCTCGATCCTCTTCTCCACCACCCTGCAGTCCTCGTAGATTGAAGGCCACGTCGGTGCGCGGCTGCTTGGCTACCTCCCCATGCAGCACAAAGACAAAGAGCTGAGAGTCATTAAGCGTGGTGCCATACAGCTCCTCTGCACGTGGAGCTTCTCGAAGGCCTTGGCCGAGAGGCAGTCGGTAATGGTGACAAGGCCCACAAACATGCGTTGGGTCTGGAAGCCGCTCCATCCATTCTTGGGCGCATAGTAGTGCCTGTAGTGCATACAGAGTGCGCCCTGGGATTGCACGGGCTGATCTGGCTCACCAAGGAGATGCGCTTATAGATGCAAAAGAAATTCTCCTCTGAGATGATCCCCACTGGTTTGACCACCACGGGAAGAGTCTCATAGTCCTCAGCACACTGCACGTAGTCAGGGATGCTCATGTTGCAGGCCCTGCCGAGAGGGGAGAGGAGATCGAGGTAAATATTGTGCTGTGGGCTGCGGGCGCCTCTGGGTTGCGGTGACCTGGTGTGTACCAGCCAGAAGGCAGGGGAAGCCCAAGCAAATCCAAGGGGTACAGTTTGTCCTTCAGAGCCTGCACATGGCTAACGTAGCTCGGATCACTTTACCCAGCTTTTGGTCTAGGCTTCCTGCTCCTGCAGAGAAGGGTCATTTCTTGTTTTCTGTTTCAAAGCACCTAGCAAGACCCTGATGCAAAGTCACTGCTCAAAAATGCGGAATAAAAAAATGAAAAAAGGAACTGCTTTCCGCAACCCCCTTCAGCAGAATATAAAGAAAAGGACAACAGTAGGAGCAAAAGATCTGGATTTCAATTCCAATTTATTTGAACCCCTAAGCTGCAGAATAATGGATAAGAAAATTTGCCTTGGGGAAGAGGGTACAGTTCAGTGGTAGAGCACATGCTTATCATGTACGAGGTCCCAGGACCTCATTTTAATAAATGAAACAAATAAATAAACCTAATTACCCTCCTCAAAAAATACTTTTTAATTCAAAATTCAAAAAACACCTTGCAATTGACACAACATTGTAAACTTGACTATACTACAATTAAAAAAAAAAAATCCTTGCCTTACAAGAGTATATCTGGATTATGGAAGTTTGCAAATGTAAAATGCCTAGGGTACCATCTGCATAAAAAGGGGTGACTACAAATTTACTATCCCTCCTTTATGAGCTATATTTCCTTCGGGGGGGTTATAACCTCTCAGAGCTAATTTTCTCAGATTTAAAAAAAGTAAACATTACCTGATTCTCAGTACTGCTGAAGAATCAGATAACCCTATGAAAGCATCTGACCCACAGAGTTTACTCAATAAATGTTTGTAGAATGAATGAATAAACAAGCAAAACGAATGCTGCTCCCTGCCATAGACCATCATAATGGTACGGCTTGGAAATCCCAAGCCCACGTTCCACCCGTCTCTACAATAACCATGTAGGTGTCCTGGGCAGGCGTGTGTGCTTCTCTAAGCCCCAGTTTAATCGTGAATAGAAATGATGGCAATAACACAAACCTCAAATTGTTAGTGAGTCAGTAATGAATCGTACCCCAAATTTGCAAGATGGAACCATTAAGGAAAACTGGGAAAAGGGTCCATAGGCCCTCTCCATATTATCTCTTACAACTACATGGGAATCTACATTATATCTCAAAATAAAATTTCTTCTTTTTTAAAGAAGCTATTGAGGTTAAATGTGCTCACTGTCTCAAAAAAGGAACACACAGAAAAAATAGGTCAATTCCCAGCACATGAGATACACTCAGTTAACATTCCCACTGAACCCACTGGTCCCTACAACTTCAGAGCAAGAGGATGGGTCCTCGTGGCCAGAGGCCACTGCACCTGAAGCTAACAAAGCTAATGGTGCTCACTTCCAAGAGCCCCTGTCACCACCCTTGTTCTAATTTTCTATTTGTAATTTTTTTTCTTTTTATTAAATAGAAACTCCCAATTGCATAGCCTTCACCTGACTAGACATCAAGATGGCAGCCCTTCAAAATCTGACCACAGAGATCATGATGGCAGCCCTTCTTGGTGAAACCAAAAAATTAAAAGCCATTTCCACAAGACCTCTGTGTAAATCTACTAGGGAACTTCATCCTGGACTGAGGAAGAGGACTGGGGAGGAGGGGGCAATCTGGTTCATAGAGAACTATGGGCCACCTGTCCCACGATGGAATTTAGACTCAACCATCACCCTCCAGGAAATTTAAAATACACAGCGACATAGTGCTATGGGCAAGATTTTTTTTTTTTTAAATCCCTGAATCATTTGCAGGTCTTGTTTCTACTGAGACACATATAGATTATGTGTATAATGTTTCACAAAACCCTTAAAATATTATCACCCCAACTTGACACATCAAGAAACTGAGGTAGAGAGGTTTGTCACATTGTGCAAGATTAAAGAGAGGCCACGACAGACACCATATTTAAATCAAAGCCCCTGCTCCAGTGCTCACACTAGAAAGTGTGACATACTGCCCCTTTTCTGCCCTCTCCCTGCAAGAAATCTCTGAAGAGTATTTTCTGTGCCACATGGAATCACAATCACATCAATTTTCCACAAAGAGCTATGTCACTCCTTGCAGGACGTAACAAAATCTAAAGTTTTGGGATGGGAGGAGAGATTTGCATTTTCTGTTTCTCAAAGGAAACATGGCTTTAAAAGAAACTGAAAAGCACTTATCTAGTCTAAGCCCTCATTGTGCAGAGAAAGAAACGGAGGGTCAGAAAAGATGAGGAAAGGGCCTTATTAACAAATATTGCCTCAGCGCAGCACTAAGCCAGCCCTGGGCACTGCTGGGGGAGGATCTGGGAGACCCAGGAGGATGAGTGTTAGAAAACGGAAAGAGAAGAAGCATACAAGGCCCTGTCTCTAAACCACTATACCATGAAATTCCACCATATTACCCAGTATGGGGGCGGCCAATAATAAGGTGGGGTAAACAGGTTACAGAAACCTGGAAGTCTCAACCATAGTGGAAATTCCAACATTTACTATGTTTTTTTCCCAGTTCAAGCATCAACTCAGTGGGCACTCTGTACCAGTGACTACACTAGGCCTGGAGTTCTCCCAAATACAGATCTCTATTACCACGTGTGCAAACCACATAAAGGCCACCAGAAGAAAAGCGCTCACAGATAACATGGAATTACTGAAACTGAAAGCAGCCAAAGAGCATATATTACTAGGAAAAACGGTGCTGCTAGAAATGGACTCATGGACATAGAAAGCAAACTGTGCTTAGCAGGCAGGAAAGGGGAGATTAACCGATACACATTAATAAATATAAAATAAATGACAAGGACCTACTATATAGCACAGGGAACTATATTCAATTTCTTGTAATGAGTTCTACTAAAAACAATCTAAAACATATGTAGATACATATGCATATGTTTATAACTGAATCTCTGCTGTACACCTGAAACTAACATTGTAAATTGACTACACTTCAATAAAAAATAAATTAAAAAAATAAGTAAAAATAAAAGCAACGCCATTAAGAAAAAAAAAAAAGAATACTGTAATCCCCTTAGCTGTAGGTGCTGGAGAATCCTGGTTGCAAGAACCAAGTCCACTGGATCACTCCAGCACTGGCTGTCACTCTTTCTGACCATCAGAGAGTCACTTGGCTTCACTGAGGTTACTTTTCTCTTCTGTGAAAGGCTACAGTAGCAACTAAAGATGTATAGAATCTCATCATTCACAAGCCCAACAATTAGTGAGGACTTCCCATGGGCCAGGCTCTGGAGAGATGAAAAGATACAGTCCCAGATATATTCATGGTTAGAAGAAATTTATGCCATAAAGACATTAATTCTTCCTGTTTTGATACACAGATTCATTGCAATTCTGATTAGAATTCCTACCAGATATTTCATGGAATGTAACAAGTTAATTTATGGTCAGAAATAGGCAAGAAAGTTCTTTAGAAACACCACTGGGGAGGGGTGGGTATGTCACTCATTTCCACTGGTCTTTCTGATGTGATGAAAACGTTCTGGAATAATAATTGTTGCACAACTGTGAATATGCTAAAAGTTGCTGAATTGTACCATTTAAATGGATGGACTTCATGGTGTGTGAACAATATCACAATAAAGCTCTTATATGAAAAAATATTTCTTCACAATTATTTTTCCCTCTATACTACTAGTCTGCCCCACGATTTAAGAAAAACCAAAAACCAAAACAAACCAAACTGTGCCAGGAGCTCTTTAGGACTGCAATGTCCCTGGGTCTCCAACGCCTCTGGTGGTGCTGTTCCTGTTAAAGCACCCTAGCTGGGCTGGGCTAGTTAGGGACTGTAACTATCTTTTTAAAATCGACAGTTACACGTTTCACCCTGGGAGTGGGAAGGAAGGAGCATGTCACAGCCTCATGCCTTCAGCTCATTTTTTAATTGAACCAAGCCCTGCTTTCAACACTGTAATCCCTGGCACTATAAAAACACGTAACATCAACAAGCACCGCCATCATAACACCTGAAAGTGTTCAAGGTACTTACCTGGGGCAGAAACACTGAGGGAGGAGACAGAAGCTCGCTCAGCACTGAGGATTCACTTTCCCGACTCCACCAGAAGCTGGGCTTTAAAGCCGGAGGCTCTCAGCCCAGGGAGCAGCGCCCACGCCGCTGAACTTGTCCTCAGGGAGCAGGAAAGGAAGAGCAGGGCAGCCCCGGGGTCGCGGGGCAAGGAAAGCGGGGGGGGGGGTTGGTGGAAACGCGGGCTGCAGCTCCGCTCGGAGGCCAGCCCCAGCCCCAGCCGCCTGCCGCAGTTCGGGTCCGCAGACCCCGCCCGCCCGGGACACAGCCCGCCCAGGGGCGGGGACGGGCCGGCGGCCGAGGAGAGGCAGCCCGGGAGGAGAGGACTCGCGGGCGGGAGAGGGGAAGGGGATGCCAGCCACGGACTGAGGGGAGCCCGGCTGGGTGAAAAGCTGCAGGTGCACACCTGGCCATGCACAGGTGTGGCCGGGGCGCCGGGGTAGGTGGCGCGGGCAGAGGGGTCTGGCCAGAGCAATTCAGCTGAACACAGGCTGACTGGCTCCCTGGGGAGGGCTGTGACATGCCGACCGCCCTCCCGCAGCCACCTGACCCCTTTCCCGGGAGCCCCCCACCTTGCACTTCCACAGCCAGAGGTCCCGGCCCCGGGCAGGAGCTAAAGGCCTACCGGCCGACAGAGCTGAGAAGGCTTTGGGGCCGATACCCGGCTCGGAGCTGGAGCTTCCAACCCGCGGTCCAGCTGGCACCGACTGCCCATGCGCAGGAGGGCCAGCGATCCACCCTGGTTTCTGCGAGAGAAGGTGGGGCAGCGAGGGAGGGAGAAGATGGGAGGGGGAGGAGAGGAGGGGAAAAGTGGAGGGAGACAGATGGACAGGAAGAGGAGAGAAAAGGGATGGATCTGGAGAGGGTAGGGTCGTAGCGGAGATGGAGAGAAAAAGCTTTACCTCTGGGGGCACCCCGAAGGAGGCGGCAGTCCTGCCTCTGTACCATTCAGTTACCCTTCAAGGCCCGAAGCTCATGTTTTACCTCTCGGATCCAGCCCTCCATCCGATGCTTCTGCAGAACCCCTATGGGTATCACACCCGTTGCCCCCACGCGGAGCTGGGTTTTCTGTTGCTCTGCGAACCAAGCACCCACAGGTGTTGTCGCTCAGAACTACCTTGGGAAGAGTACCTATTCCCCTTTTACACGCTGGGAAACAGGCAGGCATGATCTCTGCCTTAGTTCCACTCTCCCAGGTGTTGGGCTGGCGGGGAGAGGGGTGGTACAAGATCAGAGCCCCAGACAGAGCAGACTGCCTGAGTGTTGGTGCACAGTCCCCATCCCTCCTGGGTAAACCACACCCCACCCTAGTGGAACCATCAAGGGCTCACAGTAGTTCCCTGGGTGTGGGAGAGCTATCCTCATGTAAAGGAAAAGCCCAGCTGGGCTAACAAGCTAAGTCACAAATCTAAGTGTGATAAGTGTCGGTTTACTGATCTAAATTCTGCTGGGCTAACTCGTAAATCTGAAGTTTAGTGTCAGTTTACTGGGCTAACAAGCTAACTCGTAAATCCAACCTCAACAGGTGTCAGTAACGTGATCTATTACAAGTTGATAAGCTCCAGTGTACTGATTCCTTGCTTTTTGTTGTTTGAGCCTCATTGGCTAATACCCCTTACTTGTAATTAACCCTTTAAAACCTCATGTGCATGTCTTGGAGGTGCTCAGAACTTCGGAGCAGAAGCCCCTCTGAGTCCGCAGGCATAATAAATCTGAGTACTCCAACCCTCCGAGTGGTGCTTGTTTCTTGGCTGGCCTGTTGTTTCCATAACACTCAGTTCCAGTGCCCAGCTTGCTAGGTAGATAGGAGTGTTACCGAGTCCAAATTCATTCTCCTCAGTGCAGGACAGGCCAATAAGTTGGGAGACCAGGTTTTGGGGCAAGGAATAGCAAGTCTCTGTAGACCTAGGTGGCAAACTAATGTCCTGGAAAACCATCTCCCCAAGTCAGAATTCAGGCTCCTTTCCTACGTGCTTGGTTGTTGCAAACTTCCTGGTGTAGGAATTCCTTCTTGTTAGAATCCTTTGTTCTTGCAGCTATCTGCCTGGGTCAAATCTCTGTAAACCTCCAACAAAACAAACGTTATTTTCTATTCTGTAATTTGTTATCTTTTTATGAATGAAAAGGTGTTAAATATCCTTAAAGGTCAGAGCCTTCAGAGTAGGCTCTCCTGTATATTTCAGGCTCTAAGCAACATTGTTTTACAAGCAAGATGAAGCCTAGGAGACAGAGCATAGGGTTAAAGTCAAATGAAAAAATCTAATATGCAGTCAGATTTGTTCTGTTCTATTACCCGGGCAGAAGCCACTTAAGGATTTAAATCCCTTTAAGTTAAAAATAACTAAAACTTTAAAGGAATTTACATACATAGTTGGGAATGTGCATACCATATCTGGAAAAGCATCCAAAGGATAGTAAACAGTGGCATCTCCAGGGAGGGCTGGAAGAACAGAGGATGAGGGTAAACTCTTTCACTTGTGTATTTTTGTGCTCTTTTTGAATTTTTTTAACCATTTGCATGTATTTCTTTTTCAGTTAAAAAAAATGTGTAATGTAGCAAAGGAGTAATTAGCTCAGCAAATACAGCAACCATGGAATCACTGAGTCATCACTTTTGACTTAAGCCAGGAAGCATTTATTGACTCTCTCCAATGTGCCCAGTGCTGTTTTAAGACTTCTTTTATGATTGTTATGTATTATTATTATTATTACTATTATTATTATTATTGTTATTTTTATTTTATGAAATAATAACAAGGTATCCCCCACCCCTGCTATTGGCTGGTGGGAAACCAACTGAGTTTTTATTGAGTTGTTTTCCAAGGACTAGAGATGAGTTATAAACTGAACACATCTTCAGGGCAAAACAGGCGGAGTGGTTTTACAGCACGCCAGACAGCTATGAAGGGTTTTCAATAAAGGTGCCCAAAGTCTGAGAGAGAAAGCCTCCAGGGCCCTACAAAAAGCTGCCCAAACTGCCTTCTCCATGGCACTACTGAAATAGGAAAGAACAAATCTGACTCCATATTTGATCTGTTCCTTTGACTTTAAGAAAACCACGTTAATAAGCTCCGGTCTTTTCATGGGTTATGATGTCACAGAGGAGACGGACAGGTCAACAAGGAACCACTCTGCCGTGATCACTGAGCCGGGGAACGGGATGGGCGGCAAGATGTATGACGCAGACATAGCTGTGCCCGTGCTTCTAGGCAGGTAACTAAAGTCGCCTCGACAATGTGTCAAACACGTGTGCCCACGTCCTCATCACCTGACATGTATTAAAGTGAAATGGAAACCTATAAAAATCCAATACCCTTGGTGGGTACACCGTCCAAAGAGCAAAGTCACATTTTGACAACTGGCCATCCCGGTTCCCTGGGATTCATTCTTGGAGAACCTTAGAAACCACTCCTCTGTCCTTAAGAAGTGCTGCATATTTGTTCTATCTTTGGCTCAGTGATGGAGCATGTTCAAGTGAACTTTAATGTCTGCACAGATTTGACTGTCTTTCTCCAGTTTCACTTGTCCATTCTAAAGAGGCCTGAGCTAAGTCCATCCTCCGTAAGATCTATTCCCTCCAGTGACAGCTCATTGAGCCTGCAATTAAAAGCCAACTGAACAAGACTGTCTGTCCTCAGCTAAAAAGTTCACCCACCCTTCACTGCTTTCTTAATCTCCTCTCCAGGCTAATTGCAACAGACTAACACCTCCCTCTACCAAGCTCCCCAACTATGTCAGTTTGTCTCCCCAAAGAGAAAGTAAGGTCCATAAATGAGGAATCAACTCCATAGGCACCTCTGAATTCCTAGCATATAGTAATGTTAATAAATAGAACTATGATTATGGCTTCTTTCCTTTAAAACATTTCCGGTTATTTGAATGAGACCTTGGAAGAGAGGTGTTTGCCGTCCAGTATCTTGATCCACAAGACTCTGGAGGCCTTTTTCGGAATGGATGCTCACTGATTCATTCAAACCACAACTTCTCATTCCAGGAGTAGCTGTGCTTTTCTGCCAGGAGTTTGTGGTCACTCTCATGCCAGAAGAGCTTTAAACTATATCCTTACTTTGGATTTGTTATTTTTCCCCTCTTCCAACAAAATTGACTTTCCTTACTGTCTTGCCTTGAGGAATTTTTTTCCTAGTTCACCCTTTAGTAAACCATGCTTCTCGGGATTGGCTTGGCCTTACATATGATCAGTCATCCAACTCCCAGTGTGAGAGGCTTCGGGCTCACCTCCTGCCCTACTGTCAAGGCAACTGAAACTCAGTACAGGAGCCAACAGGCACCCCAGGGCTTCTAAGGCTCATGTATCACCCAGAATCCCTGCTTTCTGGTTTGTCTTAGCTTCTGAGGATTTCCTCTCCCTTTCTTGACAATTAGCTGTGCAGCTTGAAAGATGAGGAAGGAAGGTTTTATTTCTTAATCTGCATTTTAAGAAACTTGTGTAATGAAGGTTTTCACAACTTTCTACAACCCTCCATTGCCGAGACAGAAAACACACTAGATATTTTCTAAGTTTAGCTATCATGTGTATTTTTTCTTTTGTTTTCTTAACTGCAAACAGACATCTTTTAATTAAAAAAAATTAAGGCCCCAAATAGGATAGAGAAAGGGCATACAAATTTAAAGGGCAAAGACAGAAAAATGATAAATACTCTACAAGGTTAATATAATACTTACTCTATGGATCAGATCAGCAATTCTCAGTAACAGCTAATTGAAATATGACCATGAGGTAAAAGGTCTCTCTTGTCAGGAGATGGCTAACAGAAAAATAGAAATAAATCAACAAACTAAAATTCTAAGTCTGGCGAGGTACAGAAGGCTACCAGCAAATTGTGTCATCTTCTGGAAAGGAGGGAGGCTCACCAGCACTTTACTATGGAGCCTGAGCCCAGGGGAGGTCGGTGAAGTGAGCTCTGTAAGTACCCAATTAGCAAAGTGGGTGATGAATAAAGAGACGTGAGCTTTGATGACAGAGATGATACTACTATTCACTTGTCCTGTAAAGTATGTCTTCACTTTCAGTGATCAATACCTCGGTGTATTCAGGGATTAAGATTATAGGAAAATTCACAGCCTGGGCCCAGACCTCCCCTTTGAGCTCGTGACAAAGCACTTAGATGTCTCATGGGCAACACCAACTCCACCTGCAAAGAGCTGACTTCATGGTGCTCCTCCCATAGCCGTCCTGCCCAGGGCCCCTGGTCGGGGGGCAAGGACTCTCTGCCTCTCCCAGCTCAGGCCCATCACTCACAGATGTGACTGGACCCCTCGTTCAGGACCCAGATTTCCTCAGTCACCGAGTCCCAACACCCACACCTGTCTTACCAGATACTCACTGGCACTCACTCAGCACTGAATCTGTGCTGGGTACCATGCTGCACACTGTGCACACGTTATCTCACTGGATCTCCACAGCAGTCCTGGGAGGTCGGTACATCGCTGCTTTTATTGATTAGATAAATTGTTTCTCTTCCTTGAGTGCATCATCCAAAGTGACACGGCTACAGAGCCACAAAATTGGGACTGAAAACCACTTGAAAACTGAACACTGCTACACCTCGCAGCCACCCTTCTCTGACTCATCACATCACCTCCTGCCGAGACTTCTAAATGTTTCTAAGCATTCTACAAGACAAAAGTGATCTACGAGAGCACCCCTCTCCCCTACTTAAATTCTGTCAATGACGGTCCACTGCCCTTAGGAGAAAGCCCCACCGGGCCTGAGCACAGCCCAACGGCCCCGCATCCGAGTTCCCTGCTCGGCCTCACCGCCTCACCCACCACGCAGCCCTACACGTGCCGTGTCCAGGACAGGGATGCTGACTCCGTACAACCCGGGGCTCGTCTCACTCAAACAATGATCACCCTCTTCAGTGGTCACCCTCTTCATTGCTGACTCTGAGAAAAATATTTTCTCAGGATGAATCAATATCTTTTTCCATACAACTTCCCGTCATTGATAATGAGCTCCCCCCAAAAGAGAGAAGACATAATTCTCAGTCTCCTTATCTGTAAAGTGTGAATAACAAGGAAATATGTGAGGTTTTAAGAGAAATAATATTCATGTGAGGCTGAGGGACAATTCCCAACATACAGTAAGCACTCAATATATGCTTACTTAATATTAATAAGAATATATTGCATTCCAGCAACCTTAAATCAATGTTTTATGGCTTTCTCCAACAGACTGACAAACTGTTGGACGAACCCCTTTGAGCAGATCAGCACAAGCATACTGGAAAGGTAAGCGCTGACTCAGGTTACAGCTGCAGCCAACCAGCACTACGGGGCGGGGGCAGTTTCTCAGACTATTACATGTTGCTTGAGCATTTAATTGTCACTAATGAATAAAGACAGGTGTTCTTTTGTCAAAGCTCCTGAAACATAAATCTTCAAAGATTGATGCAAATTAGATTTCAAGTACAACACTCTCTCTAGAAATTATTTGATAATAGTCTTAGCTTCTCTGCACATCAAAAGGGCATGTTCTTAATGTATCTGACTACACCGAAAGTGTTGTTTAAAAGAAATTAAGATGAAGCCATCCTGAATAAGCTCTCAGTATCATCTGCACAAAGCTCCACCCAAGGGTCTCATTTCTCACTTCCACATAGGTGTTCAGGTAGCTTAACCTGGGTCTTGGTTTCTTATGGCACGGGGGTGGGAAGAGTTGTGGATAGATTTATGTACCAAATATAAACCTAGGGTATTTACTGCGTAGGAATCCTAGAAATAAACAAATTGATATATAGTCCTACCCTCAAGAATCTCAGACTTTCCATTTACAACAGCATTAAAAATAAAATGAGAGATACATGTAAGAAAAATTTACAAGATTTGTACATTGAATATTTTGAAGTATCACCCAAAAATTTTAAAAGATCTACATATATGGAAGATATACCATGTTGATGGAATGGTAGACAATATTGTTAAAAATGTTAAGACTCCCCAAAGTGATTTACAAATTCAGTGGAATCCCTATCAAAATTCCAGCTGACTTCTTTGCAAAAATTGAAAAACTTATCCCAAAATTCATATGGAAGTGCAAGGGGCCCAGGACAGCCAAAGCAATCTTGAAGAAGCAGAGCAAAGTGGGAGGACTCACTTTAAAGGGTACTAAAAACCTATAGTACTAAGTCAGTATGGTACTGGCATAAGTTTGGATAAATAAATCTATGAGACACAATAAAATCCCAGGGGGAAAAATCTTACATTTACATTCAGTTTTCCACAAGGGTGCCAACAACACTCCATGGAAAGAATAGTCTATTCAACAAATGGTGCAGGGAAAGCTGGGTATCTGCAGGCAAAAGAATGAATCTGGAATCTGGACCCCCATATTTTATATAACAAATAAAAATTAATTCAAAATGGATCAGAGACAGAAACGTAAAAACTAAACCTATAAACTTTCTAAAAGAAGACACAGTATAAATCTTTGAGGTCCTAGGATAGGCTTTGGTTTCCTACATACAATACGAAGAGCACAAGTGATAGAAGAAAAAAGCAGATAAACTGGACTTCATCAAATTTAAAACCTTTTTGTTACAGAGGACATCATCAAGAAAGTGAAATGACAGGGGAAGGGGGTATCTCAACTGATAGAGGGCGTGCTTAGCAAGAAAAATAAAATAAATCAATACATCTAATTACCTCACCTGTAAAGAAATTGTTTTAATGTTTAAAAGAACTAAAGTGAAAGCACAATCTGCAGAATAGGAGAAAAATTTTACAAAGCATGTATCTAATAAGAGACTAGTATTCAGGATATTTAACAAATGCTTACACCTGAACAATACAAAGAAAATCGACCCAATTTTTAAATTTTCCAAGGATTTAAAACAATACACAAATGGCCAATAAGCATATGAAAAGAAGCTCAGCATCACTAGCCAAGTCACAATGAAAATGAGATCTTATTTTACACCCACCAGGATGCTTATAATCAAAACATGCACAATAACAAGTGTTGTTCAGGAGGCAGAGATACCTCATATGTGGCCAGTGGAAAGGGACAATGGTGCAGCTTCTTTGGAGAAGTCTGTTGTTTCCTCAAAAGGTTAGAGTTATATGGCTCAGCAATTTCACTCCTACATGTAGAGTCATCCCTTAGTATCCTCGGGGGGTTGGTTTCAGGAACCCCCCATCCTGGATTCCATAATCCAAGGATGTTCGAGTCCCTTTACAATCAGCCATCTGGATCCATGAAGTGGAAACTACAGATATGGCGGGCCAACTGTACAGCCAACAGAATGAAAACATATTCTCACAAAAACTTGCACATCAATATTCATGGCAGTATCATTCAGAGTAGCCAAAGGTTACAAACAATATCCATCCATCAATGAACGGATAAACAAAATTACCAAGAATAGTCCCACAAACTTTTGGTCATTGAATCTTTGACAAAGGAGGTGAGAACATACAATGGAGTAGACAGCCTCTTCAGAAAATGGTGTAGGGAAAACTGGACAGCTGCATGTAAATCAATGAAGTTAGACTACTCCCACACAGCATACACAATAATAAATTCAAAATGGCTTAAAGACTTAAACATGTAGACAAGAAACTATAAACCTCTTGGAAGAAAACATAGGGAAAACATCTGGCATACATCTCAGCAATGTTCTCCTAGAGCAGTCTACTCAAGCAATAGAAATACAAGCAAAAATATACAAGTGGGATGTAATTAAGCTTACAAGCTTTTTCACAGCAAAAGAAACAGTAAGCAAAACAAAAAGGCAACCTATGGAATGGGAGAAAATATTTGCAATAAATGAGGCTGACAAGGGCTTAATTCCCAGAATATATAAACAGCTTTTACACTTCATAAGAAAGAAAAACAAACAACTCAATCCAAAAATGGGCAGAAGACCTAAAGAAACTTTTCTCCAATGAAGACATACAAATGGCTGATAGGCAGCTGAAAAAATGCTCAATATCGTTATCAGAGAAATGCAAATCAAAACTGCAATCAAATATCACATCTCGCCAGTCCGAATAGCCATCATTCAGAAGTTCACAAACAATAAATGCAGGAGAGGCTGTGGAGAACAGGGAACCCTCCTACACTGTGGTGGGAATGCAGTTTGGTGGAGCCATTGTGGAAAACAGTATAGAGGTTCCTCAAAAGACAAAAAATTGACCTCCCATATGACCCAGCAATCCCACTCCTAGGCACATATCCAGAAGGAACCCTAATTCAAAAAGACACCTACACCCCAATGTTCACAGCAGCACTATTTACAATAGCAAGACATGGAAACAACCTAAATGTCCACTGACAGATGACTGGATAAAGAGGTTGTAGTATATTTGTACAATAGACTGCTATTCAACCATAAAAAAAATAATAAAATAATGCCATTTGTAGCAACATGAATGGACCTGGAGAATGTCATTCTAAGTGAAGTAACCCAGAAAGAGAGAGAAAAATACCATATGAGATCGCTCACATGTGGAATCTAAAAAAAAAAAAAAAAAAAGGAAAAGCAACCAAACAAAAAGATAAACTTATCTACAGAACAGAAACTGACACAGAGACATCGAAACCAAACTATGGTTACCAGAGGGGAGAGGGTGTGGGAAGGAATAAATTGGGAGTTCAAGATTTGCAGATAGTATGTATAGAGTAAACAGCAAGTTTATACTGTATAGCACAGGAGAATATATTTAGTATCTTATAGTAACTTATGTTGAAAAAGAATATGAAAATGAATACAGGTATGTTCCTCTATAAATGAAGTGTTGTGCTGTACACAAGAAACTGATGCAACATTATAAACTGACTAGAATTCAATGAAAATATTTTTAAATAGACAAAAAACGAAAAAAAAAGATATTATCAAATCAAAAGAATAAATTACTGATTGAGGCTACAACATGGATGGACCTTGAAAGTTTATACTAAAATAAGCCACACACAAAAGGGCAAATAGTGCCCTTTTAGGTGAACTGCTCTAAGCGTTTATTGTACTATTCCAGTACATTTTCTGGATGTTTGAAGTCTATCAAAATCAAAATAAAATGTATTATTCATTAAAAACATAAAATGATTCCTCACAGGAGGGCTTTAATTATTAAATGCAGAAATGCATGTAAAGCTCCTGGAACAACAATTTGCATGTCCACAGAGAGTCACTGTTGTCACTGCCACTCAGAGGGTGGTGCCAGCGCTGATGAGGGCTGCCTCCACTCGCTCCCCTGCAGAGAAGAGTGAGGGCCTGGGCTCTGACAGGAAGGGTGACCATGAACATGGGTTAGACAGAGCCACTCCCCAGACTCTGCGTTACCCAGCTTTCTTATACAAACTGCTCCATCTAACATAAACACGCTACAGGGATGGATCTTACAACACAGGGAATATAGCCAATGTTTTACAATAACTATAAATGGAACATAAAAATAAAAATTGTGCAACTATTGTACACCTGAAACTTATATTGTACATCAGCTATACCTTTATAAAAAATTAAAAAATAATTTAAAAATTTTATCACTTTAGTATTCAATTCGGTTTTTAAGTAACTACTAAACAGCTTAGAAAGTATAAAATATTTAAGTGTGATAAGTTTGTTTACATATTTATTTACTTTCAGCCTCCTGCTAAAAGAGAAATTAAACAATTTTTTTAAACACAGCTTAACAACCATAACAACAAAAAGACAAAAGTGAGAGTGAAGACAAAATGGAGATTGAATACTTAAATGAAACCAGGGGAAGGTAAAGTCATAAAAATGAATGCCATGAAGTTAGGATAAGTGTTAAAGGCCGACTAGAAATTCAGCTGTAAGATTCTTGGCAGCTAAAGCAAAAAGTAAAAGATGATGGGACGGGTGGTAGAGCTCAGTGGTAGAGCGTGTGCTTAGCGTGCACGGGGTCCTGGGTTCAAGTGCCAGGGCCTCCACAAACAGATAAATACACGTAATTACCTACCCCCTAAAGAGCCCCAAAGAAAAGAAAAAGAGAAATTTGTTTCCTAAAAAATCCTGATATTAAATTTAGATTAAATACTTGAAAAAAAAATTAAAATAGAAAAGATGAGTGACACAAGTGATAATGCCCGTGAGATCAATCTGCAGTGGCTGCTGGCACGTCCCCATGTCCCACGTGGGGAAATCTGAAACATCCTTCTCACCACTCAGATTCATCCTCAGCCCAAACCACCCCACCCCCTGTTAAATGCAGGAGCACGGGTAGGGCACGGCCTTTGCTCTCTCTGTGTCATCAGAGTGAGACAGGATGGAAGGGGGCAGAGCACAGCCATTCAAGGAAGGCCACAACTATTAACATCAAAATGGTGAAGGATTCAATCCCCAATAGGCCTTGAGGCTCAAGATGAAGAGATATAACTTCTAGCAGAGCTTGAGCTTCATTATACACCCATTGTAATAGTAACATGGTGAATAACATGCCCCAAGGCACCATGGCCATCCCAAGGCTAGCCACAAAAGGTCACAGGGTGGGAAATGGCCAACTCCCTGGGAATCCCAGCCCCTTGCCCTTAGGCTGCTCAGTCTACTTATTAGCATATGAAATAACCAAGCCCAAGAAAACGAGCAACACAGCGCCACCTCGCGGTCACCACTCTCTCTCCCTCTTCCGAGAAGGCCCACACTCTGTCTGTGGAGTGTGTACCTACTTTTAATCTGAGCACCCGAACCCCACAACTCGTGGCCTTTCTCTTGCCTTTCAATGTGTCTCTGTGAATAAATCTACCATTACTCAACAGTGGCTTGCTCTTGAAATCTTTCCTGCATGAAGCCAAGGACCCACGTCTGGTGGGGCACATTCCAGGGGCTCAACCAAAGCCTGGGACACAGCCCTTCTCATGCCCCACATCTGTTTTCTTGTATCAACAGGACTGGGATATGAAGGGAGTTCTGAGGCCTCAGCTAAGGGACAGAAGCAGCCCCCAGGGCTCAAAATGGCGGGCAGCCCCTCCCCCAGCAGGGGCCCTGAGGTCGGCCCTGTTCTCTGTGGTTCCCTGTTGTGCTGACCCCCTAGCCAGACAGCGTTCTCCTAGGCCTGTCCCCACAAAACCCTTCTCTCCAAAATACAAGCACATCATGTCACAGTCCTCTTATTCAACCAGGAAGTTTTCAGCGCACTTTTTCCTTCCCAAGTAAAGAATCTATCTGTCCTCCCTCCCATCTCACCACTTCTTTCTTTGTGAGAACTCTGTACTCCTCACATAACATCCTGAACGCAGCTGCCTTGCTAGCTGGGACCGAGATGCTTCAGTCTCACACAGCCTGCGTCCTTTCACTTTCCCTTTTCTACCTTAAAAAGCCTTTCCTGAGTCTCCCACCCCTCTGATTCTGAACTTCACAAAGTGCTGAGGTTGCAGTCACTGTGTGCATACCTCCCAGGTTTTGGCTAGTTTTCCTTCTCAAGATCTTCACTAAGGAGCTGCATCAAGAAGTTTAAAGAGGCTATTCTTACATCTGAGCTGAGGAGCCTGCATAAAATTTAAATGGCTTTGAAGAGAGAGTTAACCAGGGACAGAGAGGCCGCAGGTCCTAGTCAACAGTGTCATGAGGCAAAATGTTCTTCAAAGGCTCAGAGTGGCTTCTGAACACGGAGTCGGCAGGGAGGAGATGCCAGGCAGTGAGTGGGGTGAGTGACACTGGGTACGCTTCCCCAGCTGGGGAAGAATTGGATTTTGTTCTAGTTTTCCAAACAATTTCTGACTACCTTTTTCTCTTATTGTCACATACCATTTCCTACGAATTAAGAAAAATCAGTGTCAGTCATTTGCACCACTTGGTAGAAGCTACACGATGCCATTCACAGGGCTGGGATATAACAGCCACACCAGTCTAGGTTGAAAGACCAGTGGGGGTATTTCCAAGGTAATCATGGGAATGCAACAAACTCCCCAGCTTCAATTACCTCATCTCAAATGTGAGGCCAATAAAACTACCAAGCAAAGTGCGTGATGATTATGGCCGAAATCTGTTTACAAGGTAAGTGCCCGAAAGAGCTGCCGCTGAATGGGGAATGAGTATGATCAACGAGGCCAAGTCAACCTGGTCACACGCACCCTGCCTTCCTGCGTTGGTGCAGGACCGGAGTTTGTTTAGCTGAGATGAACGCCCCCAGAGCAGCCCCGAAGGGAAAGCTCCCAGCTCTGCGTGGCGAGGCGTGTTCCTTTCTTTCTCAGAGCTGATCACACTTTGCAGTCGTCTGTTTTTACATTTATCCCCTTAGTACCTGCCTCTCCTCCGGAGTTTTGCTTAAGCAGCACAGGTCCAGGTTTGTGTTGCTGCCTACTGGATATTCTGGCCTGGGAGACAGGCGACCCCACGTCTGGCTCTGGGGCTGAACGGAGAGGGCAGAAGGCCCAGGGGCCCATGCTGAACCGAGGCCCCAGCACCCAAAATTATGGTCTTACTTTGGGCAAATTACACAGTCTTCTTTACCCTGAGATTCCTCATCTGTCCATGAAAATAACTGCCCATGGCATATAGAGTTTCAAGGATTAAAGGAAATCACCAAATTCACAACCTATTCAAGGGGCTACCAGTGCATCCTCAACAGGCACATGCTACCTTTACGGCTGTGACACACGCTAAGCGGGGCGGACAGACACAGTGAACACTGCTAAGTGCCTGTTTGTTAAGTGTTTCATGAGTGTTATAATACTGTTTACAACTTACAACAAACCCAGGAAGAAACGAATATTATAATGCACATTTCACAGATTCACCAACAGATTAAGGGAGGTTACACTCTAGTCCAAGGCCCTTTGGTGAGGAAATGGCGATTTAAACCTGTATCTGAGCCCAGGCCTGGGCTACATCTCTCTCCAATCCACCTGTCCAATACACAAGTTTGCACAGGCCAGCTCTTAAATGCAATGTGTGCCACCGTTTGTCAATGTTTGTTAGTTACCATAAACTGCTCTCAGAAACCGCTACAGAAAAGACAGGTGGACCCACATCCCTGCCAACAAAGTAGAGGTATTCTGCCTTGCCTTCTCCTGTAATGTGCAGAAACCCTTCCCTACACCACCAAATTCAAATGTATGCTTCATCCGTGTTTACGTCTGCACACGGAATATTAAAGTAGAAGGTACCTGCAGTAATTCTATCTCGGTTCCTTTCCAAGTTTCCAGATTATCCACAATCAGTCTGTGAATGAAAATACTACAATGTGAATGAAAATTCTACAACCATGTCAGTAAACAAATAATGCTGAAACCAAGTCATCAGCGGCTGCCGCCATCCCCCAGCAAGGACAGGCCTGAAGTCCAGCCTCTACAGCCACTCACAACAGTGCCCTCTGAACAGAATGAGAATAAGACAAGACAGGATACTTGCCCTAGATAGCTAGGTGCTTGTCTAAAGAATGTATCCAGTGAGCCCAAATGATACATAGAAAATCACTAAACTCTTTAACTTGACATACCTGGCTTTTTTTAGATAACAATGTTTTATTGTTCCAACTACCTGGTCTTTGTTGTAAAGCTCCTATATATCCTAGCTCCTCCCCAACCTCTTCGGAGCAGTCCCTCAGAGCGATCTGAGAGGCTGTCATCCCGGCTCGAGTCCTCCCGCCAAATAAACATAACTCTTAACTTTTAGGCTGCACATGTATTTCAGTCAACAGATTTGGACACCAGGAAGGGACCCAGAGCAGACTTTCTCCACCTGAACTCTCCGAGTATCCGGATCCTTGGTACCAGCAGTGGCCCTTTGTGCCCATCCACCTCCTCGGGGAGTCCAGATGAATTTGGGTAAGTCTATCTTGGTTCTCGGATCTCCCATATTGGGTGATAATCCTGAGTTTTATTTGGCGGTGTATCCAGGTACCTGGCCCTCCAGTTGAAAGATACTGGGGGGGAATAACCCACCCAGTGGAGACATACTGGGTGGGGCCTGGTTGAAAGATAACGGGAAACACCCTTCTTTAGGAGACGTCCAAGGTGGGGCTGGTTGAAAGATACCAGGAAAATTCCCAGTGGAGACATCCAGAGTGGGTCCATGTTGAAAGACACTGGGGTCAGGACTGAGTGGTTAGGTAAGAGGCTGGTCTAATGTTTTCCTCAATTTGGTTACCTCCATTGAATTTTTCAGAATAAAAGTAAAACTCTTATGAGGAACCTTTCAACTCCAAAAACGGGACCCCCTTCCTGGCTGGTAACAGTTTTCTCAGATGACTGAGAAACTTGCAGGTGTGGTATAGGCAAAGACTTCATGCCATAGAGTTGTCCCTGTGGGAAAACCTACTAGCAATTTTATTCTGACAACCCTACCATAGAATGGGGAATAGAACTTTCAAAAAAAAAAAAGAAAAAAAGAAAGAAAGGAAGAAAGAAAAGGAAAAAAAGATAAAGAAATGACAGATTGCCAGCCTCCAGCTAATACCCCAGCCAGGTTTATATACATACAAAACTTACAAATTTAATTGGGAATTAAAAAAAAATCTCACTCTTAAAGTAACTAAGCAGGCCTGATAAAAACATTTTTTGGAATTCTGGACTTATAAAAACCAAAACCCTTTTAGGGGGAACTTGGATTTCTCTTCCTGTGTCCTTGAAATATAAACGTTTTATCTTTCGCTGGGTGTTTTATGTGTGTGTATGTATGTATATATGTGTTTCCTTTTTGTTTTTAATGGAAAATTTGGACTCTGCCATGCAAAAGGTACAAGTATTGTGTACATATTGTGGCCACACAATTAAATTGGGATTCTCAACAATCCTTTGTACCAATTTTCAGGCATTTTGCCATCTTAACCTTTGTTGCATCAGTCTGGACCATGAACTGCTTTACCTTTTGGAGAGTAAACTTTTGAATTTTATTTAGGCAGCACCCCTACTCTCATTTGGAAAAACCTCTTCATCTTTTTCGTTTAAAATCACTATATATAAATAAATTGATGGCCATATGATGGATCCCTTAATTTGGAAAACTTTTAAATTGGTGAAAGTTGAAAGAGCTCTCATTATAAACAGCCATTTTATTGGTACCTATTAAAATCAAGTTTAAAGGTAGAACATATATCTAATGTTTAATCTAAGAACTTATTTTACAAAAACTGGTTTAAAAAGCTACATTTATGTTTTTCCTTTCCCATTAATGGTTTTAGAGATGTTAATAAAATCTTAGAATAATTAATGTTAATTAGGTTGAGTAACTGGAAAAAAGAATGTAAAAATTTCGAAAGATTTTTTTCTTAACAGAAAAAAAAAAAAGATAAGAGGATTATCCAAAATGGGTAAATTTTTTTGATGGTTATTTTGAATGAGATAAATAAAATGGACATTTTTGGATTTAGAGACAAGGTTTTGATACTACACTACGTAAAGTTAAAAAAAAAATGGCCAAAGAGATCACCTACTGCCCCCCAAAATTAAAGTTCAAAGAATTCCGTTTTATTTGCCCCAGTTTAAAATGTATGTATGTATAGGGATAGATACATATATTATATGTAGACTGTGATGTTTGATCAATGACTGGGGCAACAGACCAATTAATCAAATTAAAAGTTGAGAAGGGCCTAAGTTCTTTGGCTCAAACTTGGGGATCCCAGAGACTTTTCTATAAAATTAGATACAGTGAAAAAAAAAAAAAGAAAAGAAAAGAAAAGAAGAAAAAGGCTTCTGGCATTCCTTCTAGAAATAAAAATTATTGATTAAACCTAATAAATATTAAAATTAAAGGTATAAGAGTTAATAAAATTGAGATAAAAGTTTGTAAAATTGGTATATTTAAATGGGCTTTATATAAATTTTTGCTTAATTATGTTGTGGGATAGATATGTTTCAATGGAAAAACACTTCCCCTTCTTGATATTACAAGGCTGGGCACATTTCTGTCCCTCAGAAAATATTAATTGAACAAAATAAAGGAAACCAATAGAGTTACATGAGCCGTCCTATATAATGTAAAACTAAAAACTAATATTCAGTGGCTAAAAGAAAAATATAATAAGAGGTTTACCCTGGGTTTAACTTATAACTCAAGGAAAAGAGACCTTACTAAATGCCTTTTGCAAGCTTTGGAAGACAAGATAAATTGAACCTTAAAGTTTTAAAACATGGAATTCTTTGTTTACAGCTCTTCTCACTGATACAAAAAAGCCAAATAAGGAGATACAATTGGGCCTGCGTGACAGAGCAGTTCTCTGGGGAACTGGAAGTGTCTGTCATTGTCTTGCAGATCAGAAATGTATATACAGCAAACAGTGACCTAGGACTGAGCCTAATTAGCTCAATGAGAGAAAACATAAGGCCAAAGAAATTTTTGGCATTTTAGAACTCAGAACTCTGATGGGTCCGTCAGACTTTGTCAAGAAATCTTAAATGTCTTTTTCATAAATAGTAAGCCTTAGTGATTTGAGCAAGCAAATTAAGCTTACTCCAACTATTATTATACCTATCTTATAAGTAAGTTTTAAAGTGAAGCTATGAGATCTCTAGCTTTGTTCTGTTTATAAGCCTGAGTACACATTATAGATGTGAGATATTTCTACAGCTAAAAAAAAAAAAAAAAAAAACAAAGTCAAAGAGCTCTGCTTAATTGACATAAAAAGTAATAGCTTACAAATTAAGTATTTTTAAAATAAAAACTAAGTTGACCTTCAGGTTCACATGAACTGGAAAATATTCAATATTAAGATAACACTTGGTATTGTTTAGTTTAAGTATGTTCTAATTAATATAGACATCTTTAAAGTCATCAGTATTAAGTATAATACCTTTAGTGTACCTAGGATTAATGAAAGTCAAATAAGATCCTGTTATATATGTTACAGATTTGTCAAAAAAAATAATAGTAATGTGGTGTGATAAAATTTGAAGTAAATTAAATGCAAATGAGATGAGAGTTTTGGGTAAATTTTTTAAAATATATATTTAAAATGTATGCTGAAGATAATCTCTAAATGTTTGGTATCTAAATTCTAGAGTTGTGCTAAATTAAGTTAAATGATAGGATTTTATTTAATAGCTATGCCATTTTCAGATAAAATAAGTTTGAAATATGAATTACTTAACATATGACTTCCTCTTACAGAGAAACTAAAGGTGTTTAGAAATATTAATAAATGCTTGGTGCCACTCTGAAATAGTCTCTATTATTAAGGGAAAGATCTCAGTATCCTAGGAAGATAAGATAAATGTGTAAAGGAAGATATAAGGAATGGAATTATATTTTGTTAATGAAAAATAGTGACTTTGTCCTGAATCTGGTTACTTCTGAATGGAAGAAAAAATAAGGGACACACTAATACGAGTATAGAAAGCTGGGGAAGGCTTGTGGAAGAGGAACCCTGAGGAAAGAGTTTTGTACGTGGTCAGAATTGGCTAAGTTTAGAATCAATTTGTGCAAAGTAAATGAATCTTAGAAGTAAGCTGGTACAAGACTACATTTGGTTTTCTCTCTGTTAAGGGGACAAAATTTTCTTAAAATATTAATCCACCTTCAGTAACAAATTGTAAAGCTTCTTATGCGACTTAAGTGATCTGTTGTGTCTTTACCTTTGAAATATTTTCTTGTTAATGAGTAAGTACTACTTTACAGTGATCTATACGTTTATCTGACCAAGTGTTTTGAAAACTTTTAACAAGCTCCCCAAATATCAATTTCTCATTAAAATTCTTTTAGTCTCCAGTTAACTATGGGATGCTACAAAGGGTCCCTGAAACATCTCAAAGAGAGATTTTAAAGTAGTAAGTTTCATTTGGCATGTTAACTAACATGGGAAGTATTGTCATATGAATAATAAATCTTCCTAGGTTATATTGTATGAGAAAATATTATTAATACAGATATTCTAGAAATTATAGGGACTCCCTAACATTCTGGTATATCTGAAATGTTACCAGTCATAATTCTGGTTATTGTGACCAGGTTTCTTTATAGATTACAGTGTAATGTTGTTTAACCATGCTGTTAATTCTGTTGTCATTTATAGGCAGGTAATTGTTTTCTTCTGGTGATTTTGCAAAATACTCTCTCTTCAAGGAGATTTACTGATTTCTATTAAATTTCAAACTATAGCACTGAAATAAACTGGGTAAGAAATTTTAAAGGTCTAATGAAAACTCTGATTAAAAGAATTAGTTACGTGGGACTGAGTAAACTGATGAATATGGTTACAATTTTTGATTTTGTCTGAAATACTACTGGCTTTTAACCTGTTTACCAGACATAAAGAAACTCTTCTCCTTAAACTAGTTATGATTCACATCAATTTGATAAATTATACCTATGTAAGCAGACTTAGAACAGTTATCTTTTCTCTCTATCTGATCTCTCAAGAGACTAAAATCTTTAAGGTCCCCAGTGGCTCTATGAGATAAATTAGGAAGATCGTCTCCTAACAGGTATAGGAACCTCAAGGTATTTTAAGGACTTCAAAAAGAAAAGAATTTACCTAAATCTGTTAGGCAGAAATCTATGACAAGCCCTTGACGGGGCTTTCCTGGCCTTAGCAAACCTTATTAACATTCTAGCTTAAAAGTCCTTATTAAAAGTTCCAACACAGCCAATTTAAAAGAGCCTATATGATCAAATAATCAGACTTAACTTGTAAACAAATTCACCTTGATTTGACTATATTTGATAAAAATGAGGGAACTTTACAGAGAAAAAGATTATATTTTAGTGGATATTAAATTCTCGTTTTGTTAATTGAGGTCTATATTTAGTAAGACACTTCCCAGATCATTCCTTGCTGTCATGTTACATTGCTGCAAAGTTTAATTGAATTATTAAAAGGACACTGTATGTTTCTTTCTGAAGCTTAGTAATATATCCTTGGGTAAAGATCCAATGCCCCATGACATGCGGCCAGGGGATTATACATACTGGAACAGGCATGACTTTAAAAACTGTCTCCAACATGAATGGAAGGACTCTATCAGGTACTCTTAACTAGACCATACACAGCAAAGCTGAAGGAAACTGACTTTCAGATTCATTTCCAATCAGAAAGAGCCCCTGCAGTGCACTGGCCTATAGAGCACTGCTCACCTTAAAACAAGGCCCAAATGGAGAAAAAGCTACCAGGCCAGGATGAGAAGACGACGACATATGAGGTAGACAGCTGACCCAAGACACCAGACCAGGCCTGTTTACCAATTACTTTGATAATTTCTCCTACCTTTGATTATGAACTACTCCAATTGTTAAGTTTATGGTAAATTACCTATGTCTAGTACTTCTGTGTTACCTTGGTGGGTTTCCCTACTCCAAGGCTCTAACTAGATAGCCCTCAGAAACGTTATTCTAAAAAGGAAATTATAGTTCTGTTTAGGCCACTGTTGATCTTACAAGGTGGGAGACCTCACCTGGCCAATTAATACCTGCTCGAAGCCTGACCATAAATACGAACTTTCTCGTAAGATCACTCAAACTCAGTCAGAAACACAAGAAAAATTTTAACCCAAAAATATAACTTCTTGACTATTAAATTCTTAATCGTGACTTTATTAACGTTACTAGCTCTATTACTTATATCCTGTCTATTTTATAAGATTGTTTTCTCTTACATTTCCCAAAGTGTAGCTAGGCCTACAACAAGATTGATGATGGCAAATCATATTGAAGAAATACATAAAATTTATAACCCTGCATAAAATAATTATAACAGTGTGATTCTAGGTATGGGAATGAGCAACGAAGGGTACACATTTCCTGGATCATAACAGACTAGTAAGACAGGCCATCCAGAGAACTTTTAGTATCAACAGGGCCTGATAAAAACACCTAACACCTTGAATGGCAGGTCAGAAGTTTCTTCAACCTGAACTAGGAATGAGCCTTCATAGCACCCTGGGACAAAATTGGTCATGAAATGTCTCTCAAAATATTGGTCGAATTTAGGACCAAGGGGGAGCACTGTGAATGAAAATACTACAATGTGAATGAAAATACGGCAACCATGTCAGTAAACAAAGAATGCTGAAACCAAGTCATGAGCAGCTGCCACCATCTCCCAGGGAGGACAGGCCTGTGCATCCAGCACCCTGCTCAGAGGCTCTTCCTCCCCTGCTCAGCCTAGGCAGCCACTCAGAATGGTGCCCTCTGAGGGGACTCAGAATAAGAAAGGACAGAATACTGGCCCTAGATAACTAGGTGCTTGAAAAAGGAATGAATTCATTGAGCCAAAATGTTTACTTCCTCCCATACAAAGAAAATCACTAAATTCTTGAACTTGAGATGCCTGGATTTCTTTAGATAACAAGCAATCTTTTATTCTTCCAACTCCCTGGTCTTTGATGTAAAGTTCCTATATAATCCTAGCTCCTCCCCTACTTCTTGGGAGCAGTCCCTCAGACAGATTTGAAGGCTGTCATCCCGCCTCGAGTCCTCCCGCCAAATAAAGCATAACTCTAAACTTTCAGGCTACACATTTCTTTTCAGTCGACAAGTCCCAGAATAGACACAACTCATCAATTCTGTAATGGAACACACTGGATCAGGAAACAAAAGCATGTTCTAGTCCAGAAAAACTACGGGACCCTCTTTCTTCCTGTCATTATACAATCCCACCAGAACTCATTAATTTGCTGTCTGCTCATCTGGCAACCAAACTCAGAGAAGAGTCAACTCAGCAGAGTGCCGTGCTGGGGAGAACACCCCGCAGCAGCATGGCGGGCTGCCTGCCCTCCCGCACGCTCTGCTGACCCCTAGTGTCCTCCGTGGAGACCAGGCCAACAGAGCTATTCCCAACAGCTGCAAAGTCCCACACATTAAATAAAAGCGTTTTACTTTATACGATATGTTACGTATATAACCATCTCTGAAGACAGCTTTGCAAGAAGCCCAAATCTTCAACATTAATCTGCAAAGGCAAATGCTGACCCCAAGGGAAAACAAGTCTTAAAATGATGCTAAGGCCTCCAAAGTCCTCTCCAGGGCCATCAATCAAACTGCCTGCAGGCCTGCAGCTGCAGGCGGCTCCATGTCTGTTTTTAAAGCAACCCCTTCCTGCCGTCAGGTGCTACAATGCCCCTCTACGCCCTCCCATCTGAGGGTAAGAGCAGCCAATGCAGAACCTTGCAGGGAAGCACTGACAAGACTGGACACAGAGGATCAGAGCTAAACTAAGCCTTCTGATGACACGAGCTTGTCACTGTGTCATTTTACAGATGAAGATATATAGAGAGAGGTGGGGTGATCTTGCTCAAAGTCACACAGCTAATAAGTGGGAAAGTCTGTAACCCAGCTACACCCTCCGGTGTGACGCCCCCACTGGGACGCCCACAGGGTTCTCTCGTGCCTGCCGGACCAGTCCTTTACTGTCACTCATAATCCACCACAGGGTCTGACACTAGCCTGCCTTTTCAGCCTCTTCTCCCTCTAGTTTCTCAGGAACAAGGCTGCTCGGGACACTGTGTGACTTCCAGCTCCCCAAACCCTCCGTGCTCAGGGTGGTCTTGCCTGTGCATCCAGCACCCTGCTCAGAGGCTCTTCCTCCCCTGCAGGAGGACGTTTCCACTCTCCGCAGGGACACCCCCTCAGGGAAGCCCTCTTTTCGCCCTCAGCATGGCAGGTGTCCCAGGCCACATCCCGAGCTGCCCCATTAGGACTCCGGGTGCCCAGGTTTGCTAGTCAGACCAGCAGCCTCAGAGCCAGGGTTTATGCCCGGGTCACCCTGCAAACCTACTGCCCGCCACACAGCCCCCAGCCAGCAGGTCACCTGGAAGTCGCAGCAAGTGCCCCACCCAATCCCGAAGTCTCTTCATTTTTCAGCACCGCTGATGACTGGTCTCCAACCTTTGGTCAGTTTTGCACAAAACAGCAGCTTCCACTGTGAAGCAGGGGGTTTTCTCTTCTGCTCCCCATCCTTACTGGAAACGTCAAGGGAAACCAAAAGGCCTTTTCTCAACCCTTTTCTGATGACACCCTCCCACCCACAATATTCACATGCTCAAGAGCTTTGGGTCCACGTGGTTTTCTTTCCCATACGCTAAGTGGCTCAAAACACTGCGGGATTCTTTCTCCTTTGAGAGTATTTGTTTGTACTGAGTTTATCGGCTTGAATCACTTTTTGTGTCTCCCTTCAGTGTCCCTAGCAGTTGCCACTTCTTACTCCCTTCAGCAGCCTCCCTCCCAACATCTAGTCTAGGAAATCAGCTGTGATGAGGGGCCCGGGGGCAGTCACAGAAGATGGAACTAAGGCACAGAGAGGCGACATAATTTGCCTGAGAAGATCAGCTTCAAGCCCCAACACTGTGTGTCACGTCCCTCTGTTTAACTCTTATGCTAAACTAGTTAACTTTTTATAGATTATGGTTATAAACAGATGAGGTATCAAAATACATACAAGGACACACATCAACTCTATGATGTTCATTAACTCCACTATTTTGTTTCTATTTATTTTATTTCTGTTAAAAAAAAATTAGGAACCTCTGCAGTCAATATAGCAAAATGTTAATGGGTTTTAAATCCAGAATGTAGAGGCGTAAGTGTATCATTAATCATAATTACTTGTATGCTCACAAAATGATTTGACAGTCTCTCTCCCCTCCCGCTACTCGCTACTGGCTCTCACCTGAGCTCCCAGACCACACATCGAACAGCCTTTCACTTTACACACAGCTGAACTCATCAGTTTTCCCCCAGAGCTCCCTCTGCAGCTTTCCCTCCTCAGAGCACAGCAGGACCATCACTTACCTCATTAATCCACCCAGAAACCTGGGCCTAACTCCATCCTACCTTCACAGACATCATTCATCCTTTCCTTTTTACCATCTAAACATGCCTAAAGTCTGTTCGTTTTTTCCCAGTGACTGTCCCACTGACTGTCCCACCGCTCAGGTGGAAGCCACCAACACTGCACACCTGGACTCATGAGTCTCCCAAGTGGCCCCACAGCCGCTCTCCCATACTAGACACAAAAGGGGTATTGTCACTCCCGTGCTTTTATGACTCTTTTCAAACCTACTGTTCTTAAAAGAAACTCCAAGTTTTTCACCTGGTGAAGGTGTTTGCCATGAAACTTTGAGCTCAGGAACGGCAGGACCCCCCTCCTTCTTGGCCCTCCCCTTTCCCCAAGGCCCAGCCCTCTCCCCCTCAGCCCCGCCCTCTGGCACAGTGCTGGCTCAGGAGGACCTGCTGAGCTACACCAGCCTGTATTCTAACCCTGGTCTTGAGTTCTTAGCAAACTGCTTCACTTATCCATACAAATCCAAGGTAGATTAGAAAGATTTTAGATGTTGAGCTAGACTATTGATTTGGGGATTTTGCACTAGCAACCTGCAAGTACATGTTCTAATGATTCTGTCTTCTTAAAACCACAACCAGGTTTTAGTAGTATTTGTGGAATGTCTTCGGAGTAAAAGGGACTGTACTTTAACAGACTATATGTTTTATAACATGAACAACCCGGACAGGGTCACAAATGGAATCGCCTCACAAGTGACAGAAGACAGGTGAGAGGCACAAAGCAACAGATCTTAAAGATGGTAAGAGCAAAGTTGTTTCGCCAACCCCCCAAAAATTCCTGAAAGAACCAAAAATTCTGAATTTTGAAAGTAAAAGGCTATCATATATAGAAATAAAATAAATGATCCTCTTCATCAGTGTTTCAAGATCTGACTCCAGATATTTTAGCAGGCCATACTGAATCCTAGCACAGAAAAATCAGATGGACTAGTGGTGAGTAAGTTCCAGGAAAACGGCAGTAATTCCTCCACTTGTGTAAAGACATACACTCACCTGCCGAAGGTGAATGTAGAACGCATTCTGGAGAAATTTGGAAGCTTCCAGTGTCCGCTTCTGAATGGCAAGGACATGGACAGCTTGCGAGCATGCTTCTAACTCAGTCACCGGCATTCTTACACTGCAGGGGGAAAAGGAGGCCCTCAGTCGAGAGCAGAGATATTCCTGCGTGTCTCCCAGGCCGCGCCTCGGGGACTCAGTGCCCTGCAGCAGCCTGGCCACAGGCGAGGACACGTAGCGTGGCCCACCCAAGCAGGAGGGGCACTGTGTTTGAGAAATCCCATCCCCGATGGGGGCAAGAGGGGCTGGTGGGGTTGAGTGAACCTATAAATGCCCACAGAAATATGCCTGCATTCATTCAAGTGATACAAGCAACAGTAGCAGGCTATTTAACAAAATTTCAATTGTCAGTGGAAATTTTGCCATTCCTTTCCACTTGTCCCCTGCACTCTGAGACAGGCTTAGGCTCTCTCACACCTGCAACTCTGAAGCAATAGTTGTGAAGTAATTTTACTTTGCTGCAAGTGTCCTCGCTCCCCGTGTCACTGTGTCTGTCCTCTCTTAACACAGTCGGATATCTTCCTGGATCTCTACCTGAGTTCCTTTCTCCTCCTCCTCAGATCCTGAGATAAAGGACAAGTGAAGACACATGACCAGAAAAGGCACTGTGGACTTGACCGAAATCCACAGTGACCCCCTTGGTGAGTGCTGCCCACCCCTTACCTTCGATTCTCAAGGTTCTGCCCAGGGTGACATCCAGCCCAGAGAGGTGGCCCAATTAAAAGCTATGTGGCTTGGGCACGGGGACAGGTGCAGGAACTGGTTCCAGGGCCAGGCCCCTCCCCACGTCTGCTCCCCTCTCCCCCGAAGCCACGCTGCCAAGCACTCAGGCTCCGTGATCTGATGTCCTCTTCTACTCTACTCCAAACCCTTTTCCTTTTCCTTTTTTCCCTAATTATCCCCAGCTGGAGTGATTTTTCAATTGCAGTATCTAAAAAATTTCCTGCAACCGAAAATGAGGTCTCCAGATATCAATGCCCATATGCTGGCTCCTGAAGAGAGCCGTTGGCTAGGGGGACCCTCACCAACACTCACAGGGCATCAGACATGTTCCAGGGTCGGCCACCCCCAACAAGAGTTGCTGTGACCCCTATGCCCGCACAGCATCCCTGCTCACAAAAATATAGTTGGCCCACTTATCGGTTATTAAGAAGCAAAAATACAAAATTGCTCATGTTTCTTACTAAAATTATCTATGAAGTGGAAAAGGGAATTGTAATAGAAAAGAACAATTTTGACCCCATGTTAGGTCTGTTCCTTTGGCTTTAACCCTGTGCCCTGTTTTCTAGGCTCAGACTTGCTATCTCTGCACCATTTGTAAAAGAAAGTTGCCTTTAGACTGAAATATCCAGGACAGCCTCTTCTCCTGGCCGTGATCTTGAAGGATGCTAACTAATCTGCACTTATGTAGAGATGGCAAGTTGCAAACTAGAGAATAACTTTGTTTTATTTTTGGAAGTTTTACAAGGGCAAGATGATTTGATCCACATGGAAAGCTGCAAGAACAGCGGATTCAAAGGACAAGCAATTCATACAACAAGAAGTTTCCAACAACCAACTGCAGCCTGGCCCCTTTTTAGTATAAAAGGAGACTCAATTCTGACTTGGGGAAGATGGTTCTCCAGGACATCAGTCTGCCATCTTCTGGGTCTGCCAGCTTTGCAAATAAAGTCACTATTCCTTGCTCCAACACCTCATCTCTCAGTTTAATGGCCTGTCATTTGGTGAGCAGAATGAGTTTGGACTCGGTAACAAAATGACTGCATTGGAGGTAGTATGTCTCCACTCTTTCCTCGTTTCCAATATGTAACATGCACATTATTTATGATCTAGTGCAAATAATTCATCAAAGACAACCACAAAAAGAAACTATACTCACCCAGCTATCAACACTGAAGTCAAAACCTGTCAATTTTATATGCTGTTTAAGAACACAACCGAAAGACCTAACATAAGGAGTCGATTCCACGGAAATAAAATTATTTCTACTCCTTCAAAACTTTTTCTTTTCTTTTCTATTTTATTTTGTTTTGCTTATTGAAAAGAAAATAAAAGTCAAATCATTTTATTTCACGTATTTTTGTTATAGCTACATATTTTAAATACTACAAAAAGACTTAAATTGCAATAAAAAATTGTTCATATATTAGTATAAAGATATATACACAATCAATGGGGATTAGGAAAGGAATGGACATTTACTAGAAATCCACTGCAATCCAGTCTTTTACAAGCATATCATGGAATATAAGCTCTATTATCCAGGGAGCCTCACCCACATTCTCACTACTGAGTCCCTTAGTAATCAACCACTAAGTCACCAGCATAGAACCATGTGATCAGTATTTTAGGAATAAATGAGGGAATTAGCTCATTCAATTCTAAAACAAAAACCCTAAAATAAATACTGAACTTATTTACAGATAAAGAAAATTTGTCCCCAAAAACGTAAAGTTTCTTCCTCAAGGTCACAAAGCTAATAACTGGTAAAGGTAAGATTTGAACTAATCTGCCTGATTCTAAAAACTAAGGTGGAAATCCCATTCCACTGGGGAGTGTCCAGCTGCACAGTCTATCACCCTATCTTTGTTCAGAGCTGGCCTTAGACAGCCTGAGACAGCACCCCATTCCTGTGGAACTCGAGGGCAAATGATAACAATAAGGATTTTATATCCAGCAGTTTCTTAGGTCTCATGTATATAAAGTGTCAGCAGGTCAGCAGAAAATCTCTGGGAAACATGAGTGGGTCCAGACTTTTTGCTGATTAGAAACTCAATCTATCAGGATAGAGTGACCTTCCCATGAGAGGCCACATGGACATAAACTAAAGGCAGCTGAACAATGGAAACTAGCAAGACCCCGGAACTCAAGCAAGGATCCCTGCCATCCCCCACCCAGTTGCCTCTTCATCCGCGTGGACATGAAGATAGAAGACCCGGGTTCTTGTCCAAGTTAAACTATCATGGATACTCACCCATAAAAAGGTACGACTCTATGCTGTCCTAAGTCCTTTCCAACTCAAATATGATGACACCAATATCTCAGCAGAATATCTATGTCTCCACTTCCCCTCTTCTAATAGGAGACTAATTCTGTGGACACAAAGCAGAAATCCAATTTAAAAAACCATGCAAGAAGCCAGGCGAATTTCTGCTTAAGAGCCTTTGCTCTCACGCTCAGTGAATGAAAACTCAGAAAAAGTGGTCCTTCTCCCTCAGCAAATGGGAGGTTGCCTGATGTGTGTGTGTGTGTGTGTGTGTGTGTGTGTGTGTGTGTGTGTGTGTGTGTGTGTGTAAATCAAATATAATCATGTCTGGGACGTGTACAGATTATTTTTAATTTCACTGTAATTTCATGGGGATGAGCCAACATTTAAAGTAATTTGAATGTAGTGTTCTGAGACAGACTCAGTCTCTTTTGGTGGAGGAGGTGAAAGGGGAGAGTAAAGGAGGAAAGAGGTAAATGAAGCACAGAAGTAAGAATACTGCTAGGGAAAGGCAAGACGTTAATTTTGTTCCTCATTGCATCACATACAAATTAGGGACTGGCTTTCCCTCGATGTCTTATCGAGCACTGAGTTGCAGAAGAAGAGGCGACAGCCCATTTCTCACTGAGATTGTGACTGTACGTGGCATCTTATAGACACAAATCATTTACCCTGAGCAAACACTCTAGCAGCAGGCTGTAATTCTCCTGTTTTGAGAGACAAGAAAACAGGAGTTCAAAGCGGGTAGATAACTTGACAAAAGTCAGAGGACCAGTAAACCAGAGAGGATGAATTCAAACTCAGATCTGAATGCAGAGTCTCATCTTCCCACTCCCAGGGCTGGAAAATCCTTAACACACAGGCTCCCCAGCTCCCCTGCAGTGTTCCTGGCGCCAAGCATTTCCCATGGTAATGGTCTCCAGTTCTCACAGACACAGTGCTCTGTGTAGCCAATGACCTTGATCAGACCTTGATCATCTACCTGCCACGCCCACCAGGCTTCACCATACAGGCAGGAAAGCTGGCTTTCAAGTGCAGACAAAGTCACCCTTGTTCTAACCTGGGCTCTTCTGCAGCTTCTCCAGCCTAAAGGCAGCCATGAAAGTGCTCACAGTTTGTACGTGAGCCACACTACCTCTCTCCATCTGTGTCCCCACCTATACTACTTAGCTATGAACATTTTGAGAATCTTGGAAACAAATTTTTAAAAACAGAAAAGAAAGGATTCTGGAACAACTACTTAATACTTACAATTTTAAATGACAAGTTACAAAGTAAGTATTGACAAACCGAATCTTCCTTTCTAAATGTCAGTTTTAAGCATTTAAAAATATAATAGCAAAAAATTCTCACTTACAAAATTAACAAAAACATAAACAATAATCTGGAATAAATTCAAAAATAATGCCCATATTCTAAATGGAGAAACTTCACGACTGTACTGAGGGTTAAAGTAAGAGGTATGAATGTAGAGACATAAACATATTGCATGGAGAAAAGCAGTTTTGTAAAGATGTAAGTTCTCCTAAGAATAATTCAAAACTTACTAAAAAAATCCCATGAAAATTCCAATCTGATTTTTTTTAACTTGAACAAAATATTTTGGAATTCTTCAGGAATAATAAAGTCATAATACTTGACAAGAAAATTTGGGATGGAAGAAAAGAATCAAAAAAAATCAGACTGCCAGTTATTAAATAAATTTTTACAATATGTAAGATATGGTGCTGGAGTAAGGAAAGGAGATTGACAGAAGGGAACCATGAGCTCAAAAAGAGACTCTAGTGTATGTAAGTATTTTGTACAGGTGGGATTTCAAATCAAAGAGAAAATTATGATTTCGATAATTGTCCTGGGACAGAGAATCACCTGGAAAGAATAAATTCCATTCCTGTCATAGTGACCACAAGATAAATTGCAGATAGTGATGTAAATATTAAAAAGTACTAGTAACAGCAAATAAAACTCTTTGCTCTTATTAACTCAACTTCTCCTCATTATAACATGTACTATTATAATCTCCATCTTAGAGATTAAAAAAACCTAGAGAAGAGATTTATTCCATTATAAGAGAGTATTTCTAAGAATAATGTCAAAGATAAAACCCATAAGGAAGACATTTACTATCCTAAGAATAGTTTGAGCCACAACAAATATCAAAAAACTTCCTGAACAAAATGAAAGGAAAGAAATGACAAGAAAAAGCTCTGTGATACATGTTGATGAATTCACGAAGTTAATTTTCATAACATACAAAAAGCTGTCACAAAGCAACAAGAAGCTCCCTCACTTAAATGTGGGCAAAGGACAAAAGGAATCATTCATTTTAAAAAAGTCAAATGGCTAATGAGTGAAAAATGCTCAAAACTTCACTGGTCATCAAATGCAAACAAAAACAATGAAAAAGCACTTTTGCTTATCATATTGGCAAATATTTTTAAGATATTCTAGCTAGTGTCCATCTGTGGGAGAACAAATCATGAGCGACTTTTTCAGGGGATGACATATCAATGGATTTGTAAGCTCTGAAAAACGTACATACACACTGACTCAACTCCACTTCTAGGAATCGTTTCCTTTAGGAAAAAAATTCAGTCCAAAAAGATGTACCCATCAGGGCATTTACACAGCACTGTATACAAAGGTGGGAAGAAAAACTGAAGTGAAATCATATCCAGCGATAGAGAATTGGTTACATAAGTAATTGTGCATTTTTTCATTCCCCAATGGAGAAGGAATTTCTAGTCACTTGAAAGGAGTCTGTGATGAATGTAAATGTCACATCCAGGGACTAAATTTCCAGAAGCCTTAACTAAAGGAATACACATACAAGATCACAGGAATGTCTGTACAAGAAGGATACAACTCAAACATTCTTTCTGACAGTGGAAAATGGAGAAAACTTAACTGTCCACCATCAAGACAATGATGCGGTAAATCAAGGCGAGCTGCGGGTGCTGAGGGAGCCAGCGTTTCACCGTGGTCCAGGGCCTTGTCCACAGCACTCTCCCACCAAATGTGTCCGTGGACAAGAGACGACACCCGCACATCAGGAGACCCCTCCAATCTATCTGAAAGGGCCGGGTGAGTCTGGAGTGGGAGGATGTCCATGATATACCCCTGAGTGAATAAAGCGAGCTGCAGAAAAACATATAGTATGGTCTCATTTTTAAATAAAGCATATATACACACACCTATACATTGATTTCTCATATGTGTATATATATGTATCTCATAGGCCTAAAGGTCATGAAATATATATACCAAATTTTCAACAGCTTTTACTCTCAGGAAATAATGGGAAGGGATTTAGGGGCCTTCCTGTACCACCACAGTTCTCTTTTAAGTATTTCAGTTAAGTATACTTGGAATTTAAAAGTTTACTTAAGTCCGATGTAAAATAGACGATGCCTCCATAAGACAGAATGCTACACTGGTCTTTAAAAATCATGCCAGGGGAGATAGAATATTGTAGAAAAACATGTAATAAGCCGAATGGAAAATGGAGGTCTCCGAACAGTAAACAGGGACGGAGTGCTTACTGGTTTTTATGACAGAGATGATACACATTGACGAAAAGAACAGAAAATAAATGTTAAATTGTTAATTATTATCTCTGAGTAGCGGGACCAGGATAGAATCTTTTGCCCCTTTTTTCAGACATATTATATTAAATGCACATTATTTTTTTATCTGAAAATAGCATTTTTAGACGTGTAGTACCACGCAGTGGGGAATAATACATGAATACTTACAGAAACAAGTAACTAGGAGACACCGCAGCAGCGCCACACAATGTAAAACGGGCAATCCTGATTGACACCGCTCAGTTACATAAAGATCCAGAAAGTGAGAGCACCTGCTGTAACAGGGCGTGGCCCCTTCTATTTGTCAGTTGTGTCTTCAGGGCTGAGGCAGTTCTGAGCACGGTGTCTGGATGGATGCTACTGGAGGTGAGGGCACCTGCAAGCAGAAAGGAAGAACAGAAACCATCCTCTGCCTTTTCTGTCTTGTTTCTTTGTTACTTTAAAAGAGGCATAAATAAGATAAACTGTGTATCTCCCCCACTGAAATTTCAGTAATGAAACCGTTTTTAAGGGCTTCAGAGCTTATATTCTGTCTATAACTGTCTTTTCAACAAAGCATGATATTTATTAAATGTTAATTGACTCAGTTAATTAACTCCCTGTTGAAACATTCAAGTAAAGAACATGAAAGGCCTTACGTAAAAGAACCACACCTGCAGTGACTAGCTCAGCTGTTTTGACGGCAATGCAGTCAGCCCCCACCATCCCGTGGCCCTGAGCTCCTGATGCTGGTAAGAGAGCACGCTGCCGCCTCAGATGGAGAGATACTGTGAAAGCATTTTTTGAACTCTACAGTACTGACAAAACATAACTGACAAATCCCAGGCTCCTTTGAAGCTGTCATTTTCGGTTTCTGGCCAACCCCAGTCAATGAGAAGTACCACCCCATTCCCGAGTCATAGGACTCACGTGGGAAAAATTTTGTAGAAATTTCCAGGTACAGAATGTAACCAACTATATGTAGAACTCTGACAAATGAAAAGATGAAATACTCTTGATGTTGAAGACACTCAAAATATTCTCCTAAGCCTTAGTAGCTGGAAAGGCTGGGCTTCTCCTAAGCCACTTATTTATTTCACAGCCAGTGAGCATCTCCCACAAACCCTGTTTCCCTGTGTCTGCTGGGAGCCTCAGGCACACTCTTGCTGTCGATCTTATAAGTCACAGGGCAGACGCGTGTCTCTCATGCCTGCCACCCTCACACAGGCTCGCCTCCTAGCCTCACTGTCTGAACTTGGCCCCATTTTCTCACCTGTTTATTTGGTATCTGTTCTTCTGTAAGCTGCCTGAAATGATTTTGGAACAAGTCAGAAGAATGAGTGGGTAGAGAAATGGACAGTTGGACAGGTGAGAGGTGGGCAGACAGACAGAGAGACTCCAAGAAAAGGGGAACAAAGAAAATTCCCTATGCAGAACCCTCTTCTAGTCAGGGAAGAAAACCGCCACAGAGACGTGTGAAGAGGCAGGTGGCTTAGGGCTGTTTCCTGGATTCCATGAAAAGTCCCACCAAGAGAGAGGGTAGAACTATAAATGATAAAAGAAAAAAGCATGCATGCTTGAAAAATATATCTACAATATGTACTTTCTAAAGAATAGATTCAAATCAGCAGGGCCCAATACCACAATCCTTGGGTATTTACAGAAATGAGAATCCCATCTCCAAACCACAAGGCATCCCTTCGGAGCACTGAGAGTCTACACGGGGCTGTTATAAAGCCTTCACCACAAAAGCTATGCTCTCCTGCACTTACGAGGAACGAGCAGCTGTGCTCGAGCTGCCCACGCGCATCATTTGCACCCTACAGCAACTCTACGGGGGAGGGACGCCTAGCGAACCCCATCTCTGCAGGACAGAAAACAAGCCCGGGAGAGGCTAAGCCGACCTAACAGTTCTCCATCTCACAGGACTGGTCACTCCAGAGCAGGACTCGAACTCGGACCCACGTTTGTAATCACGGTACTACCGTGCTTTGTGTGCTTTTTGTGTGTATAATACATTTGTTTCTGGCATGAAAGTATATTTAATAAATGATCGGTTGTCCTGTCTATCTCATTTGCTCACAATCAATCTTTATAGTGTTGAATTGTACTCTTTTTCCGTGGAGAAAGGAACGGAACGAGTGGGTGTTAGAATGAGGTGGGGCTCCATTCTTTATCTGTTACCTCATCTCATCCAAGTCCCCAACCAGGGAGAAGGAGCAAATGTTTTCTTCATCTTTTAAAGAGAGGGCTCCACTGATGGTGACTTAACTCCAAAACCAAGTCTGGGGAAAGGGCACATTCAGCAACCAGAGCATTATCACCTGTAGGAAGGCAAAAACAGCTCACGGGAGGGCTCAGGGGGTCACCCTGATTTAATTTCAATCGATAAAACAATAATGCACTCTAAAAATACTAGCATGCAATGGATTGGCTCTTTCTTGACATCTAGCAAGTTTCCACAGCCCACATGTAAAATTATCGTGAACCAGTGAAAGGAAGTGTCTACAGACAAGAAAAATCAATGCCACAGGTAAACTGAAACCCAGGCTGGAGGAAAGGAAGAGAAAGGGCATAGTAAAGAAGTGGGGAAAGGCTGGGGAAAATAATCATCACACGGACTCTCTAGCATCATCCAACAAGCATATAATCATTCGAGAGAGAGAGTTACTGAGGTCCTATTCTGTGCAAGATTGTAGAGCGGGTGAAGCAAGAGCGCAGCAACCATGGTGGCAGCAAGTGGCGGGGCTCAAATACACTTCTGATCCCAGTACCTGGCACACTTGTCCTCAGTATAAAGGCAAAAAAAAAAAAAAGTAAAATAACTCTGTAAACTCAAAGCATTGTTAAAAAAATTAAACAAAACCTAAATACCAGGACAGACAATCCACGCACATTGCTGGATCAGAAGACAGCGCTCTTGGAATGGCAGTGCTCCCCAGAACGATCCGTATATTCAACGTGGTCTCGATCACAATCCCTGCGGGCTCCTCTGCAGAAACTGACTAGCTGCTGCTACAATTCATATGGGAATTCGAGGGTCTCAGTAACCAGAAGGTACTTGAAAAAGAAGAACAATGTGAGAGGACTTGTAATTCTCAATTTCAAACCTTACAACTGTATGTCTAGGTGAGATTAGAGGCCATTATGAAGTTATTACTGTGTTTATCCATATTTTCTAAATTCTCTACAATGAATATAACTGTTACAATAAGAAAAATAAAAAGTAAGGTATCTTTTAAAACATGCACACCGATTCATTCATTGGGAAAAGAAATATTTTAACTATAAAGAGGTACCAACTATCTAGTGAAAAGGACTACTTAAAAACAAGTGTGTATTTACATTTTTCATAAATTGAAAACTGAAAAGCACAAACACATCAAGTTTCTAGGGAGACCGATGCAACAAATTAATAGTTATTTTCAAAAATTCTAATTGAACAATGAAAACTCAAGAAAGAGAAAATCGCGATTGACAGCCAACTGCAAACAAATGGAGAGCAAAGGCCTAGAAATCACAGTTCCTTTAACTCTGATACTAACTCAATAGAAGAGGAAATTCCTCCCTGTGGGGACAGTGGAATCCCATGCATAAGACAGGATACACAGTACAAACTGCACTAGAATGTGGCGTGATTTTCTTAGAAGAATTCTAAAGTTACAACATTGCTGAAACACTATAAAAACACTGACAGACAGATTAAAACACAGTCATATATATTATATAGAAACATATGAAGTCTGCTCCCATGTTGCATAGAAATACAAACATATTTTTTTCATTTATGGGCACTGAATATTATATCCCAGGTAGAATATTTCAACTAAAACAAATAATCAATAATACACACCTCTTGTCAAATCTACTTGATAAGGTACTCTGCTATGTAACCATAATGTGTCTAAGATAGATCTAAAATTAGTGAAAAAGATCTTTGTATGGTTTCTTGAACTCTTCTCAAAATTCCAAGCTTAATTTTAAAATAGATCTGAGCAGTATTTCTATATTAACTTTTCACTCGTGAAATGAACAGCACAGTCTGTTGTCAAAATTCTGTCCTTACAATGATTCACGAGCACTGTATCCTAACAAACCTGCTGGACAGCAAAACACTATCCAGACACTGTGACCAAACAAATGAAACACAAGGAAGGCAGTGACCCTATTCTGGAGGGCTTACCGTCTGTGTCAACTCTGGGGTTTTTATTTGATTGGTTTGATTGGGTAGCAAAATAAAATCAATCAAGTACTTTCTTCTTTAAGCATTCTGTAAGTCATGACTCTGTTGTTAGTGTCATGAGAAGGAAAGACTAAAGCAAGACTTCATTAGGTCAATTAGCAACAGCCATCACTGGGGAGTGAGTAATAAAGAAGTTAACTGATAGCAATGCTTCTGCCTACATGAGACCTAAAATAAACCTACACTGATCTCTTTAAGGAAAATGAGGAGATGAGGCCCCAATGAGAAAAACAAAAACTAACAAGAAATCAAAAAAGTAAAGTCTTTTTCATTATCGATTCCAGGAAGGAGTGGAGCATGGTGGTGAAGAGCACAGATGCTGGGGACAAACATGAGGGTCTGAACTCCCACAGCACTGGGTAGCTTTGACACTGATAAGTCAGTGAAATTTTCTGCATCCCCGTCTCCTATCCATAGACTGGGGACAACAACAGCACCCGTCTCCTAGAACGGTCCTAATAATTAAGTTATTTTATATATAAAAGTTTAAATAAAATACCTCAGATATTAAATATTACCCCAAAAGCACAAGGAAAAAGAAAACAGAGATAAATTGGAGTTCATCAAATTTTAAAACTTTGCTTCAAAGGACACCATCCAGAAAGTGAAAAAACAACACACAGCAGAAAATTTTTTCAAATCATTTATCTGATAAGGAATTTGTATCTACCAAAAAAAAAAAAAAAACAATAACAAAAACAAAAAGAACCTCCTACAACTCAACAATAAAAAGGCAACTCAATTAAAAAATGAATAGAGGATCTGAAAAATATTTTTCAAGGAAAATATACAAATGACCAATAAGCACAACGAAACGATGTTCAATATCATTAGCTGTAAGGGAAATCAAGTCAAAACCACTAGGAGAAACCGCTTCACACTCACTACAATAGGTTATAATCAAAAAAAGAGTAACAAGCACTAATGAGGACACAGAAGATGCAGAGGTCGCAGCCGTTCCTGGTGAGGATGTAACACAGCCTGGCCACTTTGGAAAAACGCCTGGCAGGTCCTTAGAGTGTTGAACATTTGGTTTCTGAATAACCAGGCAATTTTGCTTCCTGGGCACACACGTAAGAGAACTGAAAACAAATGTTCACATAAAAACTCCTACAGGAATATTCACGGTGCCATTACTCATCACAGCCAAAAAGCAGAAACAACACAAATGTCTATCACGTGATGAATGGGTAAACAGAGGGGCCCAGGCATACAGAGGAATATTATTCAGCAATAGCAAAGCATAGAGTACTGACCCAGGCCACAACGTGGACAAATATTGAAAACGTTACTCAGTGTGAAAGAAGTCAGTCACAATAGATGCTTCCACTTACATGAAGTAACTCGATTTACATGAAATTTCCAGCAGAGGCAAACCCACAGAGAGAGAAAAGTGGCTCCCTGGGGCTGTGGGAGGATGGGGAAGATGGGGATGTCTGCTTATGCGTAAGGAGCTTCCTGTTGGGGGGATGAAAATGTTCTAAGATTGAATGGGATGCACAATTCTGGGCATAGAGTAAAAACCACTGTACATTTTAATGGGTGAATTGTTATTAAAACTGTTAAGAACGAGAGCACCTCGGGCCAGTACCTTCCCATAGTAAATGCAAATTGCTAAATTTTATTACAGGAAGAAGAAACTGCCCTCAGCATGAAAGCAGGAGTTCAGCAAATGTGAGTTAACCGAAATTGGACAAGAGCATTTCACTTGAAACAGTTGCTGAGTGTACACAAAATATTAAGTCATGACAAGGAAAATCAGTTTGACATTCTGCTTCAAATGCAGATCAAGGATTCGGCAAGCCCAGCTGCTAGAAATGACCAGAGAAGAAACCTGGTTCTTTAAACAAGCACCAGAGCCAACAAGGAAATAGTGGTGAGGAAAGCAGGCGGCCGAAAATCTGGAACAGTTTGTTACAAATAATTTCTCCACTGAAAATTCAAAAATAAAATGAAAGTGATGTAATACTGTGTTGACCTCACGTGAATGGGCTTCCTCCGGTTCTCGACAGTTTTGTAACCCCGAATGAGAGACTCAGGAGAATCAGAATGGTTCCTGGGAGTCCCCAAATGACTGCCCACCAGCACGCTGACCACCATCACATCTGCCAGGGTGGAATTGCAGAGAAGAGACCAACTTCTGAAAGGCACAGGAAATATTGGCAAGGGAAAAAAAGGCTGATGTCAGTCTTGGGACAGAGGCCCTGAGAGCAGAGGCCAGAAGGCTGCAGGTGAACTGGAGTGGCCCTGGGGCAGGAAGGGACCACGGGGGAGCAGATCTCAATTCTCTTCTCTCTCTCCCTCGGGTAGGAGAGATAAAGTCTGCATCCTTCTCACCTGGAACTGTGGGTTCTGGCTGGCAGAAGTCTTACCGACATGGAATGAATGACTCAAGACTATGGAAAAAGGAAAGAAAGTGAGAGGGAGTAGGGAGCCAACTCCAAGAGCCTCTCAAATGCTCCCATATTTATTGTGTATAATCAAAGAAAATAGTCTTTAACAGTTGTGTGATAGTAAACAGGAACTTGGGGAAAGACAGGATGAGACAGAGATTGTAGAATCCACAATGAGTAAAAAGGCTTAGTTTACCTTTAGGGGAGTCATGGGGAGAGGCGAACAAGATAAATTCTTTAGATATTCATTACAAAGCAGACCACCAGTCCAGCCAGTTCCGTGTTTTGGGGATAATAGACTATCTAACAGCACGCACGCCCAGCATTTATAGCTGAGGGCCTGGGTCATTGCTGTGCAATGAACAGAGTGCTATCTAAAACCTCAAATATGCAAGCAAGGCATTGTCTCTGCTTTTTATGGCAAGGAGACAGGAGTGAGGATGCACAGGTGCTTGCTTGAAAGCAGTTACTAAGCACACTTTTTCTTCTTAAAGTTGACATGCGTCTGGTGTCTGTTAAATTTGTTAACCCAATCATGGGTTATCACATGGAACCATTATGGAGGACACCCTAGGATGACAAATCCTGGCTCTGGGTCTTTTCCTGCCAGCTTCGGCCATTCCAGCAGGGTCTAGACACATCCCTGAATAACGATCCCACAGAACCACCCAGACTCTTAACTCCTGGTGCTTGGAACTTAATTTTAGCTCTACACAACTTAACAGAGAAAAGTTTCAGAAATAATAGATATTATATTCTTTTTATATCTCATCATAGAACTGATTTTTCTGATTGCTCTAAGCTGCTTCTACTTGGTAAATCACCTAATTCTGCAGGTGAATTCAGTACTTTCCATTGCGCATAACTAGACAGTCTGGGCCCTCTGACTTCTATTGGTCAAATAAATACCGATACACCTAATTGATTTCATTGTTCATCAATTTCAGCCTGGAGGTGAGGGAGTGTCACTCTGTTCCTCAGCCCACCCTCTACTCTATACTCTTCAGCAACTCAGGCCTCCTGAATACAAAACGTAGCATCTGTTTCCCTTGATCTACACTTTCCACAAACGCAACAGGAAACATCAGCCTAGAGAATGAATTCAACACAAATGTTAAAACAAAAATCTACAAACCTGAAGCAACTCCATCTCCGAATCATGATACACAATGACATGAAAGTAAGGGTGTCAGGTACAAAGCACATGTGAGCCTGACCACCTCATTTCTATTCTTCAAAGGAAGGAAGGTTTTCATGTTTTTTATTATCATTCTTTGTCATTGTTTCTGATTAAGCCAAAAAATAGTTTATGAAATAATTAAGCACTGCAATAACAGATTTTCGCTGTATCAATTACAGAAGGCATTCAGAGGGGATAGGAAAACCCACCTATGTAAAAAATGCAAAATTTCTTCCCCTGTTAAGAACACGTATACAAAATGCAACAGAGAATTCAAATTCATGTGGAGAGGAGCAAAAGCCACAGAATCAAACAAAGTCATTACTATGAGTCAATTCAAAATTCACTGGACAAACATGCTCAATGCATTCAAAGAATTTTAAAGGCACACTGCAAACCATTCACTTAATGATCTACAGGCTAGAGGAAGAATTTTCCTCTTTAACAGACAACAGAAATCAATAGGTTGCCCCACCAAACGAGGACCAAACAACAATCAGGTTTTTAACAGTTCTGATATATCAGCATGTTCTAAACATCAAAATCCAGAAATTTTAAACATTCATTCACACCACAATGAAACAAGCACTTAAAAAAAAAAAAACAATAACCCGAAGAAACTAAGCACAATTTTCATGTACCTGGATCAATGGGAACTTCTTGTAACGCTGGAAGAAAGAACAGGCTATAGCCTTTTACTTAAAAAATAAAACTACATTTAAAGATAACTGCTAAAACACATTTCATCATTCATGTTGCCTTGAAAAATCTGAGGCACTCGTATCTGATCAGAAAGGCAATTCTGAGTAATAGTATGTTACAATTCAGTGCCAGTTTGCTTTAGTAGAAAAAAGAAAAGCTACTGTTTCTCATCCTGCACAAAGAGTAAAGAACCTTCCTGCCTCTATCTCCTCCTATTTTCTAAGCTCATTCTCCCCAACCCTTCTGAAACAAGTATGAGAACCTTTTATTCCCACCAATATGCCAAATGACAAAAGAGTATCAATTTATTTGTATAAATATATGCCTACACCTTGAACTGGAAGAGAAAGGTATCAGAAGGCTATATGGAACTTATTTCTACCTTCCTGAAATCACACACACACACACACACACGTTCACAGAGACACAGACATGTACACACTGAATTACTGGGCAATTCACAAGCTGAGGACTTCCAATTTATAGAAGATAACTTTGTAGTTAGTTTAAAATACAAAACTGTCAGCTTTTGAAAGCCTTCATCATCTGCTAAATCATCCAAATATCAACGAGACCCAATTAGCCTTCTCTGTAGAATATAATTTCCCATGATGGCAAAACAGACCCTAAGTAGTGGATCCAAGACTCGTGTTTATCACTACCTATGATCGTTTTTAAACACGTGAACAGATTCAGAAAGTATGTCCCAACAACATTTATTCTTATTGAAATAGCATATGTATTCAATTGTCTATACAGAAAATAGGTCCCATGATGGTGTTTAAGAGCTATTTTGTGTATTGAAATATTTATTTTTAAGTTCAGACAAGGAGGGTCTGTATTACTCAGTTGTAGAACACCTGCTTAGCATGCACAATGTGTTGGCTTCAGTCCCCAGTACCTTCATAAAAATAAATAAAAATAAGTGCTTATTTAAAAATAAGAATAAATTTATAAAAAGAGTAAATGCAGACTAAAAACCACTGCAATCTAGGAGCCATAATTTTAATAAAAAACAAGAGTTTCTATCAAATATTCACTATATGACAATCACAGAGACAACCACAAATCGCCCCTGACAACCATCACGTGTGATTCTCAGCAACCCTACTAAGTAGACACCGAAGAGAAACCCAGCATTGCGGATGAAGAAACGGAGCTCGGAGGAGCCGGGGACGCTGACCGTCCTGCTCCCCGTGACAACACGTCATCCCAGGATGAGCGCTGACAGAGCTGCACTGAGGGGACACCCAGCTGTACGGAACCTTGGTGCACTGGGGAGTCCCAGAAAACACTCAAAACTGTTCAGTGAAGACCCAGCTCAAATATATTACATTGTGCCACATCCTTTAAACAGGGAACATGACTGAGACCTTTTTGATGCCTCCGTGTCCTTTCTGCCATTATCAATTATTTGCCCTCTCAGCATGCCCAGTCATGAATTGGACCCCATATGAAGTGCACTCAGATGGCAGAGCTTTTAAAGCTGTTTTATGAAGTTTGTAAGACTCTGTCTATGCCTCACACAGGCGGTCATCCATCACTTCTCACCGGTGTGGATGTACCACATGAAATCACACCTTTCTGCTTTTTAAAATCCCTCCATGTAATCCAGACTTTTCAACAGCAAAGAAGCAGCTCAACCAGAAACAGTGGATAGCTTTTCACCAAATGGACTCGAACAGCCCATCGGACTACCTGGAAGCCCTTTTTTTCTATTAAACCCACTTCCAAGGACTTCATCATTTTCTGATTGGTGGACTTGGCCTCTGACTGGCCTACTCTGAGAGCTCCCAGCCTCACATCCGGGCGTGGGAGAGGACCCTGCTGTTCGGGGAAATCAGTGCGGAAGGCGGAAATCTTCCACCCAGGTCCGCACGGGTAGAAGTGCCACAACGTGCTCAGAATATATACCGTCAGCAACACTGGGCTCCCATGGACTGATGTCACATTAACCAAACTCATGAGAGACTGATGCAAGAAAACCAGAAATTGAATTTATTAATGTAACAGGAGATGTGAAACTACGAACCAGACTGAAATATCAGAGTTCAACTATGAGTACAGATTCTCCTCAATGGCCCAATCACGGGCAGGCAGTCACATGGCAACCATGGACAGAAGCAGAGCAGGAAGGGTTTCTAGATTAACTCAATGGACTAAATTTCTGTTATACGAACAGATCTGCTGCCCAGAAGACATTTAACGCCAATCACGGTGCACTGTCCGTGGACAGTGGCTGAGACACGTCTGTGAGCACCTGTGTAACTCTCCATTCTCTGTCCTTTCTGGGCTAAGTGATGCACAGTGGTACAGAGATCCAGGGATGCAGATACCTCTAAACACCCAAAGCCCATCCCTGGGAGCCTGGAAACCAGACAGCCAGGGTTTAAATACCAGCTCTGCCACTTACTAGCTCTGTGACCTTGGCCAACTTACTTACTCTCTCCGTGCCTCAATTTCCACATTGTAAACCTGGGATAACAATCAAATCTCCCTTACTCACTTGTTGTGAAGATTGAAGGATTCCTTTCTGTAAAACGCTCAGAAAAGAATGTAGCACATGTTTGGTGCTCAACAAATGTGAATTTAATAAGAAAGTGATTTACAAGTCTCCCTACTAATCATCTTCTGTGTTTCATGGCTAGTCTGAGTCCCAAAGGAAATCCTTATTTCCCCTCTTATAAACTCTTGGGGAGCACCCTTCTCTTGCATCCCACCACCTGTTTAAACTGAGAGGAGGGATGCCTCCTCCACACTCCTCTGGTCCATGGAGAGTGCTTCCCCCTTCACACCCCTGACCCCTGGCCAACGACTAGCACTCTTCACAATAACAGATTGAGGTGTGAGTCCGGAGAGACAAGCAGGGCATATGAAACCTTTCCTTTCCCTCCAGTGTTGGCCACCCTTGGGAAGCACCCAGGATGCTCAGCTCCATGGCAGGGCAGCCCTGTGCAGGATGGGGCAGATCATCTTAAGGGAAGGCTCGCTGTGGCCCAGAGCTAACTGGGACTGCGTAAGTCTCTAATTCTGGGACACAGTATCATGACACGCATTTTCCCACAGCCCTGAATTTCATGGAGAACGTGGCTTCATCAGTAATAAAGGAGACATTTATCGCCTGTCTGTTCTTCTGTGTCATCTCTCAGTTGGCTGCTGGAGAAAACATGTGTATAAGTATTGGGTCCACTTAAGCCCCAATATATATGAAGTACCAAAAATCTCTGTGGCTTAACATTGGTTCAGGGCGACTGTGTAACGGTCCTGACTTTGCTGATGCTAAATTATGGGTATAGGAACTATGGAACCTCCTCAAATATCTTTCATCATAAAACCAGCTTTTCTTATTTTCCTGTTTCTTAGTAATTGCCAAAGACTGTAAAATGATGGCTTCATACAAAACAGGAGCTAAACTTTATGAGCCCTTTGACATTCCCACTGTGCTAAACAATTTACATAATTTCTAATTCTCACAATTCTGCAAAGCATATACGAGCATCCCCATCTCACAGACGAGGGAGAAACTCAGAACAAACTGACTCAGGCTCAAGTGGCTCAGTGGCAGCGTGTGCATGCAAACCCAAGTCAAATCACTACACCCCTTCTTCTATGTACAAAATCACCTCCCACCAAATGACACACAGCGGCTGGGTCAATACTAAGGGAACTCAGTACACTTTTCAGCTTTAAGGTGCTCAAGAGGCCGCTTCTAGCTGCTTTATAAAATCCCGGCTCACTGGTTGCTAACACCGGAATAAAAGACCGATTTTGCCATTGTTTGCACAGCAAGTCTGAAAAGTTCACAGCGAGATGACAGAATAAAACAAAGATATGAGCAGAATAATTTTTCCAGGTAGACAGACATAATGGACATTGTGCTATTCTGAAGCACTAAGCAAAGTAATCAAAGCAAAAAAAATTTGTTAAGCCTTTTACAAACAGGAAAATTAAGACTGTATGAAGGTGCAACAGCGCCTCCTATGGCTAAAAAGACCTTCCAGGTTGCCGGGAAAGATGCAACACAAAAATTGCCTGTTGAATCAGAAACAAGAATCAGATAAGTAAAAGCTTATGTAGCACATACTGCAGTTTGCTTCGGGGAAGGGAGGGGTATTCAGTATTTAATGTGACATTGCTAATACTCTTGAATATAAACAAAAGACCCAGGCTCATGGAAACTCATCCTAGAAGAGGAAAGAATCCAGTCCAGCCACTTCATTTTACAGGAGGGGAGACTGAGATCTGGGATCTGTCCTTCCGGCAATCAGCAGCAAAGCTCTCTCTCCTAGGCCTCATGTCATGCACTGTAGCAAAAACCAACAGATCTGTACTAGACCTCTATTCATAAAAGTCACGTCTGTATTTTTCCAACAGTAGGTAATCTAAGTATCTTGCAAAATACTTCTCAAAGAGCCAGGAAATCATACAGGTGTATTGAAATACAAAAACATTTATTTGCACATTAAAACAGCATGAGCTTTATTCTATTAAAAAAAGTGACATGTCAAATCAATGTTTTGATATTTTAAAACCTATTAAGCATGCAGAAAAATAAATCAAAATTTCTTTAATCACAAAAGAAAGAAGCTTATTCCCTTAAAATGATCAATGTGGATTTTTCTAAACTTAATAGTTCTGGTCAGATTTCTACGAATTTAAATGTCTGAGTGGATGGTTACACGGCAACATGAATTCTGAGTTGTAACAACACACATTCTGTGTAAATAATCTTCAAGGCCGTCTGCTTAAGGTGATTTAACTAGTCCCTGTCTCACTAGAATGATACAGATTTCATTAAACCTTCATATTGCACACACACACAAAACCCTGAATCCTTGTTACTTTAAGCCATATTCATATATTCATATATATGCATATTGAATATGCATCAGAAACAAGCCACCCTCTTTAGTATTCAGAGTTGATCCTTCTAAACTATCTGTCCTTGTGACAGCATATTTTTACTAAGCAGCTCTTGGGTGCTTCGTATACAAGGCGTCTACATCTCACAGTCAAACAAGGTAAACGGCATCACTCAAATTTCACAAATGGGGAAATGTACTTAAGCCATGAAAACAACTTACATATTCATCATCAGGAAAGAAAACAGTAAAGATTTTACTTACAATATTCACTGACAAAACTTTCCTCCATACTAAGACTACATAGAACAAATTCAGTCTTTGTAAATTTTTCTGTCAATAAGCACCACTAGAGAAAAACAAGCAACATCATTAGCAATGGTTGGACTTTCAAAGCCCACTCCTATTTTACACTATAATCATTTTTAATGTTTTGTTTTTAGTGTTTACAGAGCACTAAAATAAAAAAATAAACTTTTTAAGTCATTGCCTGAGAATGCAACATTTGTGAAAATGTACAATTTCAATTTATGCCACTCTGTCTCACATTCTCACTGGTGTCTCTCCTTTGAAGGCTTCATCAAACTGAGATCGCTAAAATCGTTCATTTATGGACTCACAGGAGTTCGGGAAACCACTCAACACGGGGCTGATCAGAGGAGCCATTGAGAAAGCATCCTGTGCAGCCTGGGTTCCAGCCCTGAGTCTGCCAGCGCCAGCTGTGTGAGATTTTGGACAAGCTGCACCATCTCTCAATCCCTCAGCTGCAAAAAAGGAGACACTGATACCTACCCTTAAACACCTGCTATGAGGTAAAACATGAGGAAAGCATTTTAGCCTTAGGGAGGTGTCCACTCAGAGCAAGCTTGGTCATTATGATGATGAGGATTACTTTTAATAAGTTAAGGCAGACAAAAAATTAGAAATCACCATAAAGGAGAAACATTTTATGTCAATGAGCATTTCCTTTTGAATGGATTGCAGAATGTTTTATAGAATTTTTTAATAAACCAAATTTTGTCCACTAATTATAGATTTACAGGTTCATGGACATGTCTCCATAAAAAGAATTAGAGGCCTCTAACCTCTGAATACTAAGAAAGAAAAGTTTAAAAAAAATCACGGGGGAGATTATACCTCACTTGAGAGAGTATGTGCTCAGCATGCATGAGACCCTCAGTTCAAACACCAGTAACTCCATTTAAAGACTTTTTTTTCAAGAAATGGAGAATTAAATCAAAAAGATGGAGGAATACAGAATTTTTTTAGAGACTCAACTCAGATTTAAGATGGGGGAAAAATATCCATTTCTCATAGGAAATCTTGAGAACTATGTAAACCGGATCTGAGTTGTCTAATCTTTTAACATTATTCATGAATTCATATTACCAAGTCTTAAAACTGCCTGATAACCCACAGTGGTGATACTGATCATAACAGCTGCCAACACGGATCGAGCTCCGGCTAGGACTGCTCTGTTCGGCCATCTCTGCCCCTGAGGCCTCACCAGGCTGAGAGCACTAAATTTTGTCATTCATGAGCATCTCGTGTAAGTCCTCCCTTTGTGCTCCTCAGTCTCCCCACACCAGCCCCTCTGAGGGAAGCACTGTTATCATCTTCCCCACCCGCAGGTAAGGCCACTGAGGCACAGAGACTAAACCTGCTCCAGGTCACATCGGCATTAAAGGACGTCTATATTTCTGCTGTTTTACTATTGACAAAGGAATCTGAGATATCAATTCAAGGGAGACTGTTAAATAATCAAGTCTGTCAGGTCTTCACCTCAAAGAGCAGATACTATAGATTCCTGATGTAGGATGAGGCTGCCGCCACAAACTGACTCAGCTTGAAATTAATATCCAAGATGAAGCAGCGGATACACGTAAATATTCACGATTGTCAACTCCGCTCACGGGTCTGGGCCCTTCACTGCCCTAACGGGGGTGAATTCCCCACCCCTGTCAGGGATGGAAGCGCGGCTCTTCCCAGTGTCACCCAGGCTTCACGGGCTGTTTCCCCCCACAGGCTGTTCTCAACGATTAAAAATCTCTCAAGATTTTTACACCATGCAAAACTGAAAGACATTTCTGCAGATGGAGCACTTTCTCAGGCTTAAAAATTGTTTGCTTACACTCAGCAAGGGGGAAAATAACACATGACTCTGCAAAGTCTCTGAGCCTCACCACTCACAGGAGTAGAATGGCCTCAGCACAAGATGACTCTTCACGGATGAGAACAAAATAAAGCCGCCCCCAACCACAGGCACTCCCAGAGACAGCGCTCAGCAGTCTTCTGCACACTCACGGTTGTGCAGCCCTCACCACCATCTATTTCCAGAACACTTCATCACCCCAGAAGAACAGCCCTGTCACTAGCAGTCACTCCCCAACCCCCCTCCACCCAGCCCCTTGCAACCATCACCTGCTCTCTGCCTCTGCATGTGCCTATTCTGAGCATTTCAGATCACTGAAGTCAACAATATGTGGCCGTTTGTGTCTGCTTCCTTTCACTTAACGTGCTGTTATCAAGGCTCGTCCATGTTGAAGTGGTATGAGCATCTCTCTCTTTTTTTTTTTTTGAAAGTGTTAAAGTTTATTAGAAGGTGGTAAGTACTATCAAAAAGAGTAGAGAGGAGCATAAGTGATTGGGTTTCAAAGGGAAAAGGGCGGGTTGAGCAGTCAGGGTGGACTTCCCAGAGCAGGTGGCTTTTTCATATTCCCCTTTATTTATTTTTTCTTTTTTATTCACTCTTACGTCTGAATAATGTTCCACTACATGGAGATACTACATTCTGTTCATCCATTCAGCAGCTATGTATGGACGAGGTCCAGAAGAATGAGTGTAAGAGGTGACTAGGCAGGGATGGCATTTAAGCAAAGGGCAAGATGTGCTTTCAAAAAAAAAAAAAAAGAAAAAGCCAACAAACAGAGGCACAAGGAAATTCAGCGCGTTTCTGAGAAAGTGCATGCTTGCTTCAGCACGACTGCCGTGCAGGGCTGGGGGGGTGGGGAGTGACAGGAGACACAATGAGGGAGTCACCTGAGAATATTCCCCATGCAAGCAGCTCAGCCAATTCTCCTCCCTCATCCTGTATTTTAGAGCCATTTTTGATAGGTTTTGTATTTCAAGTAACAGTACTTAGTTTCACATCTGATCATCTGCATCAGATCACCTTACCTCCAAGCCACAGAAAGTCATTCACTGACTGGAGCAGCTCCAAGACATAACGGTGATGGACCAGGGAGTCCTGCAGCATCCCGGCCTGCAGGCACAAACCCCCACATGTTCCATGGTGATGTCCGGAAAGTAAAATGCATGGAAATATCTCACTGCTTGTGCACGATATCTGCCCCCAAATTGCCCCAAAATCATGCTGGCAAAGCACTACTGAGCCCTCTCACTACAAAAAAAAAAAAAAAAAAAATAGAGAGAGAGAGAACAGAAAAGAAAAGAATAAAGCTAAGAAGGCATATTTAGGGTCTTCCATTGAAAACCAGCAAGCATCACTGCCAGTATCTCAGCTGGAATGGTCCTGTCTTCAAAAACCACTGCACAGTTACATTGCAAACGTGATAGACATATATGTATTCCACGTAGATGATATTACAGTAGGATTTTTCTTTTCAAAATTTCCAGTTCAACATTAACACAAGAGAGTTTATGTTTCAGCTTTAAAAAAATCAATTATCTTCCACTTTCTTAATTTTGAACCTATTATTATTTTATAAAGGGTGCTATGCTGCAAATTATAAACCAACTGTTTGGCTTCTGCCAACAAGAACTTTATGACTTCACTATTTCAGAGCAAGATTTAATGATGCTTTGAAAAGTGGGGCCTGGGGCGCTCACTAACAGCTCTTTAAATACTGACAAGGATGTGCTATTTAATAATGCAAAGGCTCTAACTCTACATTAACTCAGAAACCAAAGAAACTACACCAAAGCCTTACTTTATCATTTTTAAATTTTGCTATTCTTTTGAATATTAAATTTCTTAAAAGATAAGATTTTTTTTTGAGAAAGACAGCAGCTGTATTAAATTTCCTCTCACCAAGAAAGCAATCTTTATCAAGAATAAATACCCCTATGGAAATCCAAAAGACGGGACGTTTCTAGCTAAGTGAACATGCAGATCTCAACACAAGCCTAAATCCTATCAGATCTCACTTGAACGAGCTCAACAAAGTCCTGGACTACCCTGAAACTTAGCTCTTCTGTTCCAAATGTTGGCTGAGCTAAGATCATCACACAAGGCAGGGAAGAAGAGAAAAGTCCACCTGGCTGCATCCGTTTTCTTCCAGCCACAAGGTGCCGCTATCGGGTCCCCGTTAATAAGCCCTCCCCATGAGGAAATCCGGCATCCACACTGCCCCTGCCGTCCCCAAGCAGCCCCGACGCCCCTCTACCACTGGTGGCCCCCCAGCCTGTCAATGGTCTTCTAATGACCCTCCCAGTTGGTGGCACTCTCCCCCTCTTCCCCGCTTCACACACACACACACACACACACACACACATACACACACACACAGCCAGGACAGCCTTCCCAAAGCACAAATTTGATTATATCACCCCCACTTCAAACCCTTCAGAGGCTCCCTGGTAGAGTTCTAGCCCCACCCCCGACCCTGCTCGCCCAGCCTCACCTCAGTACCCAGGTCCCCAATGACCTCAGGTGCCCCCTGACCTGCTGCTACTTCCCACTTGCCCCCAGGCTCATTTTGACGGTTTGTCAAGGAAGTCTTCCTTCCCTCGAACCTCTGCACTTTGGGTTAGGTGCCTCTGCTGTGTTCCTAGAACATTCTACGCTAAGACAACTTCTGACACTGCTAAGCTCTCAAGAAGCAATACATTTTGCTTACTACTGTGAGTCCACCCTCTCTCCCCTGGACACTCAGAATTGCATGTGTTATGAATAAATGAATGAAGGGGTGGGTCTCAAAGGGACAGGCAGAGCTGCTCTCGCCCACCCCGACCCCTTCTTTCTGTAGAACATCAGAAACAAAACCAGGAGTACCTCTCCTGAGGGTCACTTTCTGCTGACACACTTCACTGCCTCTTCTGTGTCAGTTCTAGTAAAAAACCAAGCTCCTCCAAAGCCCTCCATCCCTAGGCCCACTCCAGGGTCCTCCCAAGCAGGGGCACCCTCCACCCTGGACCACACAGTGCACTCTCCCCGAGTCCCCACCCCACAAGCCTCCAGGCCTCTACCCGGGCTGCTCCTGCCACCTGAGTCACCCTCTTGATTCCTTCTCCTGGCTGACTCTTACTCTGCCCTCATAACTGAATGTAGAGCCCATTTCTTCAAGGAAGCCCTCTCTGATGATGTCCTTTAGCTCTTGGCTGGGCTCCATCTACAGCAGGACTGCTTGGCGACCAACTGGTGTTTGTCCACCTGCTCCTCGGAGACCATGACCTCTTGGAGGCCACGTGGGAAAAAGGTGTGAGACGACAAGAGGGGTGGGAAGAGCGAAAAGCAAAATCACAGCCCAAGTCCCAGATTCAAGGATTCTGTCTCAGAAGAAAAGAATAAAATGTTTCATACGTATGTCATTTGGCTATGAGTTTTGTGGCTCATGGAAAGCAAGAGGTTGGTGTTCTAGTCTAAAATCCAAGTTACATGCAAAGAAATGTACATATTCATATCCAAAGGAAACCAGAGCTGCTCAACAACAGTTTGCAGTTAAAATCAAAGGAACTTTGATAAAGGCAATCTCTCTCTCTCTCTCTCTCTCTCTTTTTTTTTTTTTTTTTGTATCATATAGTTGTAGAAGTATTTCTATAACTAAGTGATGGCTACAGCCTATGATTCTGCACTGGAGTGTTTGGGGCTGAGGAAGCCCAGATTACATGCACTGTGTAAATACAATCACACCAACACACTGACAGGCGCCCTAGTGGCTGAGCTGAAGTTCCAAAGCAGACAACCTTACGTTGCAAGACAGCTCTCATTAGAAAGTAAGGAATGCAATGTTCTGTACTCAATTACATACGTTATATGGGCCATTAAGCGATAATGCATCTTGTCTAATGAAACCCCAAAATAAATTGTTAACGTCGATTTTCTCCATCTGACCCTTCTTTGCTAACTTTGGATATCAAACCCTCACTCCATACGGAAAGCTCAGATCTACGCTGCAGCAGGTTACATCCCGTGGAAGAAAGCCTATCAAGGGAGAACTGGAGAGTTTCCCTTCAGAAGCTGCTAAGTCTGGTTTTGCACCTGTACGTCATTTGCAACCACGTCAGCGTCAAAGGAGTAAGACCTTACCTCTGTGGGGCGAAAATCACTGCGGTGCTTCTGAACCATTAAAGAACACTGAGTTTTGTGAAACAGTCCTGAGGTACTTAAATCGTACTTTTTGTGAAAGGCTCCAAAACTGACCCAATTCACCAATCCAGGTACAACAGGGAGGTAGCGGAATTAGTAGATAGAACATGCCCTTGAAGTCTGACAAGGCCCTGCTTGAATCCTGCTACAGCATTGACTAGCCGCTAAACGGACCAATTCCTTAACCCCTCTGAGAAGGCTTCCCAATCTGCAAAAGGGGGCTGCCACCGCCCACCTGGGAGACATGGATGTGAATGCAACACGCAAGTAGTGCGGCCGACTGGTACCTGACACGAGGCCTGGCTAGTTTCCCTCCGCTGCCCTTCTCCCCCTTTAAACTTGCATTGTTCCCCCTGGTAAGGGTCAAGCCCCCGGACCAGACTGCCCGATTCTTCTGTGTATCCCCGGATACATGCCTTACCTTTAGGAGGCCAGAAAAAGAACCATCTCCTCCAACGTCACTATCAATGTTCTTAAGAGTCTGGGTTTTTTTAACTCTATTTTGCAGGGAGACTATTCCAGAACTGTCCAACCACCATTCTCCACTTTGGCTCCTCTCCCAGCGACCGTCCCTTCTCACCTCAAATCTTCTGTCTGCTGGCCTTTTGTTCGTGGGAAAGAGAGTCCGCTAGGGTGGAGACTCCCTAGGCCTCTGTCCCTCCCTCACAGGTGAGTGTGACTACCTTCTCCCCACTCCCCACTCCGACTCCAGCTTCCGAGGAGGTTCCCCTCCCCGACCATGCAGCCTCTGCATCATCCCAAGACGCGCACGCGTGGCCACAACCCTCCCTTCAGATTTCTTCCTGGGTGGCCCTGCCCACCCCGAAGACCCTTAAGGATAAATGCCATTGCTCTGAAAATCCCAAACGCCACTGACTGACACACCAAAGCTGCATGGTCTGGGCTTTCCTCCAACCCAGGCACAGCCCTGCCCCGCCTCAGCCTCAGTCTGCACCTCTCGAGATGAGCTCATCCACCTGCACGGCTGTGAGCACCAGCTAAGAATGACGACTCCCAACGTGTATCTGTGGTCCGGCTCCTTCACCTGAGCCCCAGGGCCATAGACCCGAGTGCCTCTTTGAAGTCCTAACTTGGATGACAAATGGAATCTTAAAAATGCCTCATGTCCACCATTTACTCTAGAGTTCGATTCCTGGCAGGTACCTCCCAGGCTCCCGATTTTAGTAACAGACCCAGAACCCACCTAGGTATTTGAGGTCACATTCAATTTCCCCTGTTCCTCCCCCCGGCCCTGCCCTGGAAACAGTCCTGTCATTTCTATCGCTAAGCCAGTCTCAAGTCTGGTTCTGCAAGGACCATGGATGGAACCCCACAAGCTCATAACAAGGTGCAGTGCGTCACAGTCCTCCGAAGAGATCTCCCTGGAGGGGGAGGCATCTCCTGCCGCTGGTCACCTAAGAAGGCACTGGATTCTCACAAAGGAGGCCCAGGAGAAGGGACTCAAGGTTCTCCTGTGGTCTGAACTTTGAAGGGCCCGAGGTTTGGGGCAGTTCCTAGTTAGCAGACACACCTGCCAGTGAGCAGATGAGGATGGGGGAACCCAGGCAAGGCTTTTCTCACTCCGACCCCTGGGCTATCGGGAGCCACGGGAAAGGCCTGTGTCCAAGGCACAGCCCAGCCTTCACAGATCCCAGCCTGCATTTGCCAACCCAGATAGCCTAGACCCCTACTTGCTACTCTTACTTCTGTTCTGTTCCCCCCCAGAATGTGATGGACTCTTTCAGAAAGTCTGGCCTGTCTCAAGCGAGACCAAGTCAGTGAAGGATGAAGTGTCCAGAATTTGACCAGGGCATGAAAGGAGAAACAATGTCTCATGGCCAGCATGACGGTGGTGGCCAAACCCTTTCCCCGGGAGAGATGAACCAGGGTGTGGGTGAGAATGCAAGGTCACTTCACGGCTGACTGGGGTGTTGGAGACTCACTACCACAAACTAACGACACGGCCGTCAGTGGTGTCAGACAGCTGCCGTCAGCTGCAACAGACACGGAGTCAGCTATTTACTGCCAAAATGGGTTAATAGTAAAGGCTGGTACAGGGAGGCCTGCATGGCTGCTGAGGCAAACCACAGACCCGGCTCTGAATGCCCACTGGCTGGAGCAGAGAGGAAGCTACGGTCCCCTTTAGCGGCCCCTGTGTCCACCAGATCCAAGTGAGCCAGCTACTTAGGAGAAGGCCATGTTGTTCTGATACTCAGAAAAACCAGCCTCGTAAAGGGAAAATAAGAGTGGCATGGAGTTTAGACCCGCTCCTGCCTCTCTATGAAGGCAAAGTAAAGTAAATGGCACGGGGAAGGTGAATGCAAAAGCAAAAAACAAAAAACATAAAACCTGTGACTGCTTCCTCCAACAGCATCCCCTGCAGCTGCTCATCTCCGAGCCTGCCACTTTCTCACCAGTGACCACCGGCCAGGAAGCTCCGTCAAGCACGTCACACAGCGACAGCCCGGAACCTCGTGCCAAGCACGTTTGTGTGAAAGCCAGAATCAAGGAAGATGCTGCAGATTTTGACTTTCCAAGTTTAAATACTCCATGAAAAAAATCCCTCAGCAGCCGCCTAAATCAATTCGCATCTCGCTTCTTCAAAACAATCAAACAAATTTAATAAGGGCACATTTGTCACCAAACATAAGGAGGACCAAACTGGTTCCTCAAAGCAAGGATTTTAACAGGTATCAAACACCAGTGGGTGATGTGCTAACAAAACAAAAATTCCAAAAAACTAGAAAATAAAAAGATGACTAGGATAATATATGGATCAAGGCAACTGTTGAGGTTTTTGCTTTTTAAAGCGACGGGGACAGCACGGAGGACAATCTGGCTATTTCCAATGCAGGGTGTGCACAGTCCACTTTTCAGACGCAACAACATGCTCACAGGGCGGTACAAGATAGAAAGGGAAATAGAAAAAGGAAAAGAGGAACAGCGAAAATTAGAAACACATGAGAACAAAAATAACTGACAGCAATTACAAGAATTTACGTGAGTTTGGTGAGGACAGGGACGAGGGGACGGTGAGACCCACCCTCACCTATTGTTCCAGGGAAGGCAGGGGCCTGAGGCGAGGGGCGCTGCCGGGGGACCCCAACGTGGTCAGCGCCCCAAACCTAAACTTCACCTAGATGCGTGTAGACAGCTTTTGAGCTACAAAATGTGGTCGCATTTCAAGCTGGACAATTTTACTCACTCCCACCAAGAGTAACAGGAGAGAATTAGGCTCTGTTCCTGCACCAAAGCATTGTTTAAAAAAGTAATGACTGTGGAATAGTAAAAGCAACAATGGAGTAAAAGTGACTGGAGGAGAGCGTACTTGACCCGAGCTCACTGGCCGCGTTATCTCACTGACGTTCAGATGCTGGCTGAGCCCTTACGGTACCAAAACAGACAGACCCACCAGGAGGGAGGTTTAATGCGCTGCTGTATTTTGATGCCGAGAGCCATGCCTGGTACACGAGGTTCTGGGTAAACAATGGTGACAGTGTCAACCACTATGGGCTAAGCACACAACCAGCTACTCCGCCAAATCCCAAGGACACACTTCAAAAGGCAAAAACAAGCTGGCATTCTCTGGTGGGTCTGCAGACTCAGAGCCAAGCAGTTGCTGAGCAAACATGTCACCAGTGCATCCTGTGACAAAAGAGGAGGCACTGGCCAGGGGGCTGAGGCAGGGCTCCAGGCTTCCACTGCTCACCCACCATTCTGTGCAGGGGGAGAAGGTGGTCCCTGCTTACGTTGCACCGATGCACCTACATTGACTGACACCTGGAGACTGAGCAGGAGGTGACAGGTGACGGGAATGGAGCCAGCCTGGGAGTGGCACGGTGCTGGCATCTGTGCCCTCAGCTTTGCCCAGACCACTACATCTGCCAGCTCATCTACAAGAAGCAGAAGGGGAGAAAGCCGTGTAGATCACAGGGCCCTGCGAGGACAAGTACAGGTCATGGCCATGACATGCCTCGCCCCTTCCTTAAGCCATAGAGGTATGTCCGGGGAGGAAGTGAAAATTCATCCAGAGCCCGCCAGGCACCACAAGCAGGTGGGACTCGGGTCCCCTGTGCCTGTCACTCACAGGACTGGTCTGGACTATCTTTTTATCAATTCTCTGGCATCTTCTCCTCCAACTTACCAACAACCAGAAAGTAGAATCTGATTTTAGACTCACAGAGAATCGCAGAACACCTCCTCCACATCGGGCCCGGCAGCACGTGCCAGGTCCTCCGACCGTCACCTGTGGGACCGCCATGAGCCCTCTCCAGAGTCAAGGCCTGAGGCCGTAGGCCGGGGGGACACAGATTCCCACAATCTCCCCAGCAAAGGGGGACCACCTCTCGGCAAAGGCATCTCACCCTCTTCTGCCCGAGGGACATCTCGATAGATACACAGGGAAACAGAGCAGAAGGTGGGGGGTTAGGCAGCCCAGAAGAGCTCGTCTGCACTTCCAAGGCAAAGTGGGTCCGTTGACCTAATCACAGGGACAAAGTGAGGACGAATCTTTCCCTGCTGTGCCCCATACTCCGTGACACGCCTTTCCCTGCGTAAGGAGTTCATTTGGAAGCCCCTGGCAGTGTTTCTGTTGTCCTAAATTGGCATGGTGGTTGTCAGGCAGGGAGAGAGGGCCTGAGCCGTGCAGGTGCTGGACCTGGGAAGCAGGAGACACTGGCTCCACACCCAGCTCAACCAGCGCCTCATTCTGCATCTCAGGATTCAGCGTGATATCTATAAGCAAAGGGATGAGACTGTCCCAGGACAGGCTGTCCAACAGGAATGAAATGTGAGCCATGTAAAGAAAGTTTCCCAGTTGCCACATTTAAAGAGGTAACCCCCCAAAAAAACCCCTAGAAACTGATTTTAAGAACATATCTTACTTATTCTACTGTATGTAAAGTACTATCATTTTGACATGTAATCAATAAAGAAAGTAACAAGATAGTTTACATTCTTTTTACTAGACAAGTCTCAGCGTCTGATGTGCATTTGACCTAGAGCACATCTCAGCTCAGAGCAGCCTCCTCCCCAGCTCTCCTAGCATCAGTGGCTTTGGCTACTCTATTGGACAGCAACTCCAGGGGTCACACCAGGGTAATTGGCTGAAAAGCGGGAGTAAGTGTCCATAATAACCCTAAAAGAATCTCTCTGAAACAAAGGCGGATTCACTTTTAAACGTCTGAAAACCGGCGGGTTGCTCCTCCCTCACGCCTTGGCTACAAGACAGCCCTCCTCCTTGCTGATACCTTTCTGGATGTAGGGAAGCAACCCTTCACATAGCCAGGGTGGCCGGGCATCCAGGTAGACTTTCCTGCTCTCTGTGTCCAGTCCCACGAAGTCCTCCTTCTCAAACAGGATGTAGAGCAGGAGGATCTCGTCCCCAGACTTGTCGGATGCACCGTCCAGCCACTTGGACTTGATCATGATGAAGAGAGACTCAGTGAAGTCCTCGATCCTCTTCTCCACCACCCTGCAGTCCTCGTAAATTGAAGGCCACGTCGGTGCGCGGCTGCTCGGCCACCTCCCCATGCAGCACAAAGACAAAGAGCCGAGAGTCATAGAGCGTGGTGCCATACAGCTCCTCTGCACGTGGAGCTTCTCGAAGGTCTTGGCCAAGAGGCAGTCGGTAATGGTGACAAGGCCCACGACCTTGCGGTGGGTCTGGAAGTCGCTCCACCCATTCTCGGGTGCATAGTGGTGACTGTAGTGGATACAGAGTGCCCACTGCCAGCCGCACGGGCTGATCTGGCTCACCAAGGAGATTCGCTTATAGATGCACAACAAATTCTGCTCTGAGATGATCCCCACAGGTTGGAACACCACGGGGAGAGTCTGGTGGTCCTCAGCACACTGCACGTAGTCAGGGATGTTCATGTTGCAGGCCCTGACGAGAGGGAAGAAGAGACCGAGGTACATACTGTACTGCGGGCTGCGGGCCTCACTGGGTTGCGGTGACCTGGTGTGTACCAGTCAGAAGGCAGGGGAAGCCCAAGCAAAGCTGGGGGTACAGTTTGTCCTCAGCATCTGCACATGGCTACCGCAGCTCGGATCACATTACGCAGCTTTTGGTCTAGGCTTCCGCCCTCTGCAGAAAAGGGTCATTTCTTGTTTTCTGTTTCCAAGCACCTAGCCATGCCCTGATGCAAAGTCAGTGCTCAAAACTGCTGAATAAAGGAATGAATAAAGGAACTGCTTCCACACCCCTCAGCAGGATATAATGCAAAGAAACACAGTAGGATCAAAAGACCTGGATTTCAACTCCAATTTATTTGAACTCCTAAGATGCAGAATACTTGATAAGAAAACTTGCTTTGGGGAGGAGGGTACAGTTCAGTGGTAGAGCACATGCTTAGCATGTATGAGGTCCTGGGTTGAATCCTCAGTACCTCATTTTAAAAAAAAAGAAACAAATAAATAAACCTATTTACCCCCCAAAAAAATGCTTTTTGAATTCCAAATTCAAGAAAAAATAAAACACCTTGCAATTGACACAACATTGTAAACATGAGTATACTTCAATTAAAAAAAAAATCCTTGCCTTACAAGAATATATCTGGATTATGGAAGTTTACAAGTGTAAAATGCCTAGGGTACCACCTGCATGAGAAGAAGGAACTGTACAAATTTACTATCCCTCATTTATGAGCTATATTTCCTTTGGGGGGTATATAACCTCTCAGAGCTAATTTTCTCAGATTAAAAAAAAGAAGGAAACATTACCGGATTCTCCATACTGCTGAAGAATCAGATAAACCTATGATAGCATCTGACCCACAGAGTTTACTCAATAAATGCTTGTTGAGTGAATGAATAAACAAGCAAAGTGAATGCTGCTCCCTGCCACAGAGCATCATGATGGTACTGCCTGGAAATCCCAAGCCCACGTTTCACCCGACTCTACACTAACCATGGGTGACCTGGGCAGGCCTGTGTGCTCCTCTTAACCCCAGTTTAATCATGAATAGAAATGAGGGCAATAACACAAACCTCAAAGGGTTAGTGAGTCATTACTGAATTGTATCCCAACTTTGCAAGATGGAACCTTTAAAGAAATTTGGGCAAAAAGTCCGTAGGCCCTCTCCATATTATCTCTTACAACTACATGGGAATCTACAATATATCTCAAAATAAAAAGTCTAATTTATTAAAGAGGCTATTGAGGTTAAATGAGCTCACTGTCTCAAATAAAGAACACACAGTACAAATAGGTCAATGCCCAGCCCATGAGATACACTCAGTAAACATTCCCACTGAGCCCACTGGTCCCTCCAACTTCAGAGCACGATGATGTGTCCTCATGGCCAGAGGCCCCTGCACCTGAAACTAACAAAGATAATGGTCCCCACTTTCAAGAGCCCCTGCCACCACCATAGGTCTAATTTTGTACTTGTAATTTTTTTTCTTTTTATTAAATAGAAAAACGTAATTGCATAGCCTTCAGGTCACCAAAACCTGACTACAGAGATCATGATGGCAGCCCTTCTTCGTGAAACAATAAAATGAAAAGCCATTTCCACAAGATCTCTGTGTAAATCTACTAGGGAACTTCATCCTGGACTGAGAGGAAGAGGACTGGGGAAGAGGGGGCAATCTGCGGCACACAGACCCATGGGCCACCTGTCCCACGATGGACTTTAGACCCAACACTCACCCTCAAGGAACTTCAAAATAGACACAGACAGAGTGCTGTAGACAAGATTCTTTTTTTTTTAAAGAAATCCCTGATTCTCTCGCAGGTTTTGTTTCTACCGAGAAACAAATGTCTTATGTGTATGTTTCACAAAAGATTTAAATTATTATCACCCCAACTTGACGCATTAAGAAACTGAGGGAGAGAGGTTTATCACATTGTGCAAGATTAGAGAGAGGCAAAAAAAAAAAAAAGATTAGAGAGAGGCCATGTCGGACACTGTATTTAAACCCAAGCCCCTGTTCCAGTGCTCACACTAGAAAGTGGGATATACTGCCCCTTTACTGCCCTCTCCCTGCAATAAATGTCTGAAGAGTCTTTTCTGTGCCACCTGGAATCACAATCACTTCAATTTTCCACAAAGAGCTATGTCACTCCTTGGAGGATGTGTCAAAATCTATATGTTGAATGGGAGGAGAGATTTGTATTTTCTGTTTCTCAAAGGAAACATGGCTTAAAAGAAACTGAAAAGCACTTTTCTAGTCTAAGTCTTCATTGTGCAGAGAAGGAAACGGAGGCTCAGAAGGGATGAGGAAAGGGCCTTATTAACAAATATTGCCTCAGCGCAGCACCAAGCCAGCCTTGGGCACTTCTGGGGGAGGATCTGGAAGGCCCAGGAGAATGAGTCTTAGAAAACGGAAAGAGAAGAAGCATACAAGGCCCCGTCTCTACACCACCATACCATGAAGTTCCACCAAATTACCCAGTATGGGTGCAGCCAACATTAAGGTGGGCTAAACAGGTTAAAGAAACCTGGAAGTCTCAACCATAGTGGAAATTCCAACATTTACTATGTTTTTTTTCCCAGTTCAAGCATCAGCTCAGTGGGCACTCTGTACCAGGCACTACACGAGGCCTGGAGTTCTCCCAAATACACAACTCTTATATCACGTGTGCAAACCACACACAGGCCCACCAGAAGGAAAATGTCCACAGATAAGATGGAATTACTGAAACTGAAAGCAGCCAACCAGCATATATTACTAGCAAAAACGGTGCTGCTAGAAATAGACTCATGGACAAAGAAAGCAAACTGTGGTTAGCAGGCAGGAAAAGGGGGATTAACAGATACACATTAATAAATATAAAATAAATGACAAGGACCTACTATATAGCACAGGGAACTATATTCAATTTCTTGTAATGAGTTCTACTAAAAACAATCTAAAACATATGTAGATACATATGCATATGTTTCTAACTGAATCTCTGCTGTACATCTGAAACTAACATTCTAAATTGACTACACTTCAATAAAAAATAATTTTAAAAAATAAGTAAAAATAAAAGCAACGCCATTTAGAAAAAATTAAAGAATACTCTGATCCCCTTAGATGTAGGTGCTGGAGAATTCTGGTTACAAACACCAAGTCCACTGGATCACTCCAGCACTGGCTGTCACTCTTTCTGACCATCAGAGAGTCACTTGGCTTCAGTGAGTTTGCTTTTCTCTTCTGTGAAAGGCTTCAGTTGCAACTAACGATGTATAGAATCTCATCATTCAGAAACCCAACAATTAAAGAGGACTTCCCATGGGCCAGGCTCTGGAAATATGAAAATATAGGGTCCGAGATATATTCATGGGTAGAAGAAATTTATGCCATAAAGACATTAATTCTTCTTGCTTTGATAGACAGATTCAATACAATTCTGTTTAGATTTCCTACCAGAGTTTTTATGGGTAACAAGATAATTTATGGTCAGGAACAACCAAGAAACTTCTTTAGAACCAGCACTGGGAAGGGGTGGATAGGTCATTCATTTCCACTGGTCTTTCTGAAGTGATGAAAACGTTCTGGAATATTAATGGTTGCACCACTGTGAATATGCTAAAGCTGCTGAATTGTAGCATTTAAGTGGGTGGACTTCATGGTGTGTGAACAATATCACAAAAAAGATGTTAAATGAAAAAATATTTCTTGACAATTATTTTTCCCTCTATACAACTAGTCTGCCCCACAATTTAAGAAGAACAAAAAAACCAAAACAAACCAAATTTTGCCAGGAGCTCTTTAGGACTGCAATGTCCCTGAGTCTCCAAAGCCTCTGGTGGTGCTGTTCCTGTTAACACACCCTAGCTGGGCTGGGCTAGTTAGGGACTGTAACTATCTTTTTAAGATCGAAGGTCACACGTTTCACCCTGGGAGAGGGAAGGATGGAGGATGTCACAGCCTCATGCCTTCAGCTCATTTTTAACTGAACCAAGCCTTGCTTTCAACACTGTAATCCCTCTCACTATAAAAACAGTGACATCATCAAGCACCGCCATCAAAACACGTGAAAGTGTTCAAGGTACTTACCTGGGGCAGAAACACTAAGGGAGGAGAAGGAAGCTCGCTCAGCACTGACGCTCCCTTTTCCCGACTCCACCAGGAGAAGCTGGGGTTCACAGCCGGAGGCTCTCAGCCCGGGGAGCAGCGCCCACACCACTGAGCTGGTCCCCAGGGAGCGGGAAAGGGAGAGGAGGGCAGCCCCGTGGTCGCGGGGCAGGGAAAGCGGGGGTGGGGGACGCGGGCTGTAGCCCCGCTCGGAGGCCAGCCCCAGCCCCAGCCGCCCGCCCCCGTCCGGGTCCGCAGAACCCGCCCGCCCGGGACACAGCCCGCCCAGGGGCGGGGACGGGCCGGCGGCCGAGGAGAGGCAGCCCGGGAGGAGAGGACTCGCGGGCGGGAGAGGGGAAGGGGACGCCAGCCGCGGACTGAGGGGAGCCCGGCTGGGGCGAGAGGCGGCAGGTGCACACCTGGCCCTGGACAGCTGTGGCCGGGGCGCCGGGGCAGGAGCCAAAGTCCTACCGGGCGAAAGAGCTGAGAAGCCTTTGGGGCCGATCCCCGGCTCGGAGGTGCAGCTTCCAACCCTCGGTCCAGCTGGCACCGACTACACATGCGCAGGAGGGCCAGCGATCCTCTCTGGGTTCTGCGAGAGAAGGTGGGGAAGCGAGGGACGGAGAAGATGGGAGGAGGAGGGGAGAAGGGGAAAAGTGGAGGGAGAGACATGGACAGGAGGAGCAGAGAGAAGGCAGGGATCTGGAGGGTGGAGGAGAGTAGCAGAGATGGAGAGAAATAGTTTTAACTCTGGGGGCATCCTGAAGGAGGCAGCAGTCCTGCCTCTGCACACTTCTCTAACCCTTCAAGGCCCGCAGCTCAAGTTTTACCTCCCTGGACCAGCCCTCCACCCAAGGCCTCTGCAGGACCCCTACGGGGATCACACCCGTTGCCCCCAAGCGGAGCTGGGTTTCCTTTTGCTCTGGGAACCAAGCACCCGCAGGTGTTGTCGCTCAGAACTACCTTGGAAAGAGTACATATTCCCCTTTTACACGCTGGGACACAGGCAGGCAAGATCTCTGCCTTACCTCCACTGTCCCAGGTGTTGTTCTGGCGGGGAGCGGGAGGTACAAGGTCAGATCCCAAAAGGAGCATACTGCCTGAGTTTTGGTGCATAGTCCCCATCCTTCCTGGGTAAACCACACTCCACCCTCGGGGAACCATCAAGGGCACACAGTATGTCCCTGGGTGTGGGATAGCTGCCCTCAATTCCAGTGCCCAGCTTGCTAGGAAGATAGGAGGGTTACTGAGTCCAAATTCATTCTCCTTAGTGCAGGACAGGCCAGTAAGTTGGGAGACCAGGTGTTGGGGCATGGAATAGCAACTTTCTGTAGACCTAGATGGCAAACTAATGTCCTGGAAAACCATCTCCCCAAGTCAGAATTCAGGCTCCTTTCCTACGAGCTTGGTTTTTGCAATCTTCTTGATGTAGTAATTCTTTGTTGTTTGAATCCTTTGTTCTTGCAGCTATGTGCCTGGGTCAGATCCCTGTAAACCTCCAACAAAACAAACGTTATTTTCTATTATGTTACTTGTTATCTTTATATGACTGGAAAAGTGTTAAATATCCTTAAAGGTCAGAGCATTCAAAATAGGCTCTCCTGTATATTTTAGGCCCTAGGCAACATTGTTTTACAAGCAAGATGAAGCCTTGGAGACAGAGCACAGGGTTAAGTCAAAGGAACAGATCTAATATGGAGTCAGATTTGTTCTTTTCTATTACCAGGGCAGAAGACACTTGAGGATTTAAATCCCTTTAAGTTAAAAATAAGTAATACTTTAAAGGAATTTACATACATAGGTCGGAATGTGCATAGCATATCTGGAAAACACACAAAGGATTGTAAACAGTGGCATCTCCAGGGAGGGCTGAAAGAAGAGGGGATGAGGGAAAACTTCTTTCACTTGTGTATTTTTGTGCTCTGTTTGAAATTTTTTAACCACATGCATGTATTTCTTTTTCAGTTAAAAAAAATGTGTAATGGAGCAACGGAGTAGCAAGCTCAGCAAATACAGCAGCCATGGAATCACTGAGCCATCACTTTTGATTTCAGCCAGGAAGCATTTATTGACTCTCTCCTATGTGCCCAGTGCTGTTTTAAGACTTCTTTTATTTTTTTTTATAAAATAATAAAGTGCTATTCCTCACCCCTGCCCATGGCTGGTGGAAAACCAACTGAGTTTTTATTGAGTTGTTTTCCAAGAAGTAGAGATCAGTTATAAACAGAACACATCTTCAGGGCAAAACAGGCGGAGTGGTTTTCCAGCAGGCCAGATAGCTATGAAGGGTTTTCAACAGAGGCACACAGAGGCTGAGAGAGAAAGCCTCCAGGACCCTACAAAAAGCTGCCCAAACTGCCTTCTCCATGGCACTACTGAAATAGGAAAGAAAAAATCTGACTCCATATTAGATCTGTTCCTTTGACTTTAACCCTGTGCCCTGTTTCCTAGGCTTAGTCTTGTTGGTTCTGCACCTTTTGTAAAACAATGTTGCCTAGAGCCTGAAATATACAGGAGACCCTATTCTCAAGGCTCTGACTTTGAAGGATATTAACACTTTTCTATTCACATAAAGATAACAAGTTACAGAATAGAAAACAACATTTGTTTGTTGGAGGTTTACACGGATGTGACCCAGGTGAAGAGCTGCAAGAACAAAGGATTCTAACAACAAAGAATTCATACACCAAGTTTGCAACAACCAAGCATTCCCACTTCCCATTTTTAATATAAGAAGAGCCTGAAATCTGACTTGGGGTGATGGTTCCCCAGGATATTATTCTACCATTTCTCAGCTGGCTTTCCAAATTAAAGTCGCTATTTCTTGCCCCAAAACCTGGTCTCCCGATTTATTGGCCTGTAAAGCCCGAGCAGAACAAGCCTGGACTCGGAAACACAGACATTGAAAGTACCCATTTGGTATAATAAATGACCTGCTTCTACTCATCTTCCTGACGTTTTATTCTCTTGACCACTCCTGCTATGTTTATGAAAAACCTGTCATGTGGATACATTTCCACCTCTAGCCACTACCCTTCCAGGTAAGAACTGATGCCAAGAAGGCAATGGAAGTTGCTAGAAGGTATTACCTGGACAAAATAGAGCAGAAGTGGGTTCTGGCTGATGTTCAGGAGCAGGCTGGAACACCTGACAAGATGTTATAAGTACGGATAGACAGCTGGGCACCAAAGGAGAAGCTTCTAAACTTCCATGAGGGACTTGTTGGATAGGAAGGAAAAGTCCCAGACTATAGCTCGGATCCCACCACGAGCTTCCTGGGCGAGTCTGGGCAAGTAATTTAAAATCTCTAGGCCCGTGCTGTCCAACATGGGAGCCACCAGCAACATGCAGGATTATGAAGTTATTCTGTAGCCAGACAGAATTATAAAAAGACATTTTATTGCAAAGGCCCAGCAGGTATAATATTTAAAAACATTATTGGCTATCTTGACCTAACGAGTTATTTTTGTATGTGTAGGTTTCTGTGGTTTGTAAGGCCTGTGACTAATGTTTCCGTTACAGTGAAGTGTTTTGAAATTATAAGTTACTGGACACAGTACCCTCATATCACAGTTGAAAAAAACTGATCCACATAAGCAAGGTGATCTGACTTATTAGTTATGAGCAGGGGCTCTGGGGCCAGCCTGCCTGAGTATAAATTCTCACTCTGCCTCCAGGGGGTTCTGTGTGAATCTTGGACAAATTATTGTTGTTTTTGTTGTCGTTGTTATTATTTGTGCCTCTTTTTCCTTACCTTTTAAGTAGCGAGGAATATGTAGACTCTATCTCCTACTGTGTTGGCAGGATTAAATGAGTAAACGTCTGTGCTGCCCACTTCCCTGGGTTTCAGCATTCTCCAGGCAATCAGTGCCAAACTCAGAGGCATTCTCCACTGTCTTCGTCAGTCTGGGATGCTGTAACAAATTACCGTGGGTCGGGTGGCTTAAACAACCAGCATATTCCTTATGGTTTGGAGGCTGAGACTTTCAAGATCAATGTATCCTTGAGAGGATTGCCAGCTCGAAGATGGCTGTCTTCCCAATATCTCCATATCCCAGAGAGCAGAGAGAAGCAAGCACTCTGGGGGCTTGTATAAGAACACTAATCCCATTCATGAGGGCTCTACTCTCATGAACCTCATTTTATCCTACTAATCACCTCCCAAAGGCCCCACCTCCCAATACCATCACCCTGGGAGATGGGGTTTCGACATATGGATTTTGAGGGGATGCAAACATTCAGTCCACACATCGGCTAAGTCTCCCCAACATGCAGTCATCAAACCTGTAGCTAATTTCAAAGTAATATTTATGTCTCTCTGCCCATTTCCATTCCTACATCCACTATCACTGAAGCCCTGTTACATTTTATTCCTTATTTTTCTGGTAGAGATTTAATTGATTCCTCTAACTACAATGCTCCCCTCACTCCAGTCTGCTTAACAGCCCTGCCAGGTAGGTCTTCCTTAAAACACCTTCCCACTTCACCTGGTTGTTTTTTAGTTGTAAATGTCAGAATCCTCTCCACACCCCATCCTATACCTTTAATCAGTTACACTACGCCTCACTATGTTATTTTCCTCTTACCAATGTAAGAAATTTCCATAAGCTTAAGAGCTTAAACCAGCACAGATTTATCAGCTTATGGCTGTGGAGGTCAGAGATCCAACACAGTTCTCATTGGGCTAAATTCAAGGTAGCAGCAGGGTTCCTTCCTTCTAGAGGGTCTAGAAGAGAATGTTTCCTTGTTGTTGTTGTTTTTTTCCAGTTTCCAGAGGTCACCCACCTTCCGTAACTTGTGCCCCACGACTTCCTCCATTTTCATGGTCAGCAGCCTTTCTGAACATTGCTCTATGGCTACACCTCCCTCTGATTTTAAACTCAGCTGGGAAATGTCCTCCATTTCAAGGACCCCTGTGATTACATTCGGCCCACCTGGACAATCCAGGCTACTCACCCTATTGTCTCATCTCAGGATCCCCTTGTCCCATCCCATTCAGGCATTATGAATGTGGCTGTGACACTCACCTTGTGTAACATTTCCTCTCATGAGCATTTTATGGTTCAAGGCACATATGAATGACTTTTTGTTTTTCTTCCTTAGCCTTTCTACATTCAGTATGTCTGGTGAGATTATATGAATCCTTTTTATTTGTCCCCCTGCACTAATCTTTAATAATGTATCATGGGTTTAAAATGCTAACTGATAGACAATTTAGAAGACAGAAATCCTCTAAGATTTTTGTCCTAAAATATCTGTCATGCATTTTGCCATGTAAGGTAACATGTCACAGGTGGCTACCCTGTGGCCGGGGAGGGACATGATTCTGCCATCACACTCCCCTCATTCTCACCAATGTGCTGATCACCTAACCAAGGACCTATGCTCCCCGCTTCGCTCACTTCCTCCTCCTTTCCATTGACTACCCTGTTCCCATCGCTTCCTTCATTCAGCACATCAGGATTTCATGACCACATTCTTCTCTAAATGGAATGGGTATCTTGAATCTAATGTCTGACAACTGTTCTTACTGTATATGCACACACTGACCTGCACATAACCCCGTCCAGCTCTTTATTTTCCTAGAATCTCCCAGAGGAATCAGTTCCATGATGATGGTGATGATGATGATGATACTGACAATGATGACAGGGACCTCTCAAGGATTCTGATAAAGAGAGGATCAATAAAGGGAGGGAATCATTGCAAAGTTGCCCCAGAGACAGGCTTAAAAGTAAATAACTGCTATAGTGTTTAATGAAATTGCCTAATATTTAACTATTTTTAAAACTTTATATCACTGAATTTAAAATTTTAACGGGAATTCTCATTCACCAGTAACCAAGATTCAACTCTAGGACCAAAGTCTAAGGATTTCAATCTTCTAACAAATTGTCCACTAGCCTTTTAAACACGTGATCCTTTTAAAAAGCTTAGTGCTGGGCTGAAAATAAGCAGGATTCATATAATCTCACCAGACACAGTGAATGTGGAAAGACTAAGGAAGAAAAACAAAAAGCCATTCATAACGTCTTGAACTTCACGTTGCTCACAGGAGAAAATGTTAGCCAAGGTGAGCGTCACATCAACATGACGCCTGAGTGGGATGGGGAAGCTGATCTTCCTCATCAGACATTTATCCTGATTTGTTAGATGCCAACACAGTTTCCTCATTGGATTTGCTTCTAACAAGTATGGAAGAATTTACGTTCTACCAAAAGCAGTCTAAACATTTTCCCCTGCTGTCAGGTCTCTGGACTGAATGTCCCCACAAGAAGGACATGAATATGTTTCATAGGGAATTCTTCCTGAGAAGCAACAGGATTTTCGAGGGAAGAACTGCAGGCCCCCCATGGAGGGCTGGAGGAGGGCTAGAGGGGGCACTGGAAAAACAGCAGGAGTGAGTTCAGATACCACCGCTCAGGTCGCCAAAGACAGCATTGCTATCTCTGAGGATATGACATTCTCCCAAAAGTTCCATGAGTGAAGGTACCTGTGAACACTAAGCAGGTTGTTAAGAAACAGCAGCACATAATTTGCGTCACAGCTCAATTACAGTATGTTTTGATATTTGGAAAATAATTAGCCCATTTTCCTTTGAAACTGCAGCAGTAGCAATAGAAATAAAAAAGGCTGAGCCGTCTTGGAGACAACAATCAATAAACAATTCTAAATCTGCAGGATTCCTTGACGATATGCAAGCAATGAGCTAGATGTGTGCTGCAGATACCTCTTACTGCAGGGCTCACTCCTGCAAAGCATAGAACTAGTTTTCTCAGCAGACAGAGGGAACCAAGTCAAGATTCCAAATCTTGAGAGATTTACTATATGGCAGGAAAGATCACACAAGTACATCCAGCCAAATATGAATAAATGTAATCAAATATTATCAAATGTGATTGGAGCACAGATGAAACAGAAATTCCTTTCACCTGGGATCTAGAGAGATTTCTTCAGAAAATGTGGCTTTGGGGATGGCCAAAGACATGGGTGGAATTTTGGCAGAACAGGATGTAAGGAATTTTAAAACTGATTCTAAAATTCATATAAAAATTCAAAGGATCCCAAATATCCAAAACAATTTTGAACAAGAAAAACAAAGTTGGAAGACTTGCACTATCTGATTTTCAGCCTTTTTTTTTTTTTTTTTTTAAACTACAGTAATCAGAAAGTATGGTGTTGGTGTAAAACAGGAAAATAGAATAATGGAGCAGAATAGAATGTTCAGAACTAAACCAACACTTATATAGACAATTGATTCTCAAAAAGGATGCAGTGGAGAAAGGATCTTTTCAACAAGTAGTGCTGGAAGAATTAGAGAGTGATATGCAAAAAAAAAAAAAAAAAAAAAGAACTTTGATCCACACCTCACAAAATATACAAAAATTAAGTCACAATGGATCATAGATCTTAATAGGAAATCTAAAACTATAAAACAGGTAGGAGAAAAAGCATAGGCTTAAGCTTTATGACCTTGGGTTTGGCAAATATTTCTTTGCTATGACACCAAAAGTATAATCTATTTTAAATAGAAACTGATAGAGTGAACTTTATCAAAATGAAGACTCTTCAAAGCTGTTCAAAACACTGCTAAGCAAATGAAAAGACAAGCCATAGACAGAAGCTATTTGCAGATCATATATCTGATAAAGGTCTCTCTTTGTATCTGATCCAGAATAAAGAGGTCTCAAAACTCAATAATAATGCAAACACCTGAATGAATGAATGAGGCCAGAAAACACACTTCAGTAAAGATATCCAGATGGATAATAAGCATATGAAAAGATGCTGATTAAAGATGCCATTAGTCATTAGAGAAATGCTTTTAAAAACCACAGTGAGATACTAGTACACATATATACAAGAATGAATACGATTAGAAAGACCGACCTTACAAAGTGCTGGTAAGGAAGTAGAGCAACCAGAGCTGATACACACCACAAGGAATTTACAATAGTACAACCATTTTGGAAAAGTCTTTAACAGTTTCTTTAAAAAAGGTAAATACCTATCTACCATATAACCCAGATATTCCTCATCTGGTGCTTTAGAAAAGAAAACCATATGTCCATATAAAGACTTGTAACCAAATATTCACTGCAATTTTATTTATAATAGCTCAAGTTGTAAATAACCCATGCATCCATCAAGAAGTAAATGGAGAAACAAATGATGGTCTATCCAAACACTGCTCACAACAAACTATTCAGTAAAAACTCAGCACTAAACAATACTCTGCTATAAGAAAAATAAGCTATTAATACAGCAACACAGATGACTCTCAAAATAATTACACTGAATGAAAGAAGTCAGACAACATAGAGTAGATACTGCATTAATCCATTCATACAAGGATCTTGAAAATGCAGACCAATATGTTGTGATGGAAAGCAGATCAATGGTTTCCAGGGGAAGAGATGGGGAGGGAGGGAGGGACAACAAATGGCAGGAGAGAAGCTTTGTGGGTGATGGGTATGTTCACTCTCTTGAATGTGGTCATGGTTTCTTGGGGATATACTTATGTCAAAACGTATTAGCTGTACACTTTATACGTGTGAAAATTACTTTGCCAAGTATACCTCAAAGCTGTTTTAAGAAAAAAGGCACTTCAGTCCTGATCCACCTCAGCGCCTGATTGGAGCGGCATGATCAGTCCCTCACCCTGTTTGCCTAACAGGAAGGTAGAAAACCTCTCACGGAAAATAACATGGATTTTTCATTTGCAATGTCTGCCATGTAATAAAGAATTTCAAGACATGCAACATGTCAAGACTATATAACGGATAATATGAGAATAAGAAACATTAGACAAAGGATGCAAACCCCCAGGTGATGTAGGCATCAGAGTTACCAATAAAGGCTATAAAATACTTTTAATATATTCAAGAAAATAAGGAAATTATG